>NW_013562494.1:3958490-4701971 GCF_000835505.1 Exophiala xenobiotica | reverse complement strand
GTGTGTGTGTGTGTGTGTGTGTGTGTGTGTGTGTGTGTGTGTGTGTGTGTGTGTGGAGTCGATTAGAGAGCCAACAGCAACAATATGCTCGTCTCGACCTGAACAAGCACAGCACAGTACCAACGACGTCCCTTCAATCCAGCCATGGACCAGGCAAGTATATAGTCGAGGTTGGATCGATGCGATTCGCAGGACCCCGGTTTTCTGGTGAGCGCATGGAATTTGCCGTGCTGGGGCTCAGACCTTTCCTCTCCTCTCCATAAATGCATAGGATCATGCAGGCCAGCCCATACCAAGCTCGAACAACGACGTCCCCATCACATCTAGAATCTCTTGGATTTCAAGTTGTTGGATCCAGCTCCATCGTAACCAGTAGCCGTCCTCCAAGGTTTTCGCTTCGCAACGAGATCAACCGCCCCTGGCACGCCTGGGAACGCAGCACGACCAGATCTTGTCTGTGCGCGGGCGTTTGCATATTTGGGACTGGAATGCATCATACTCGGCGATCGAATCGCCCCCATAACAAACAAATCAACTCTGACCGGCCACCTTCATTTACGAGCATGCCTGCGCGTGTCCGTCTGGATGGCATCTGATTCCTCTTTCCTTTCCCTCCCCAGTCACTCCTTTGGTCCCTTGTCGCTCTTTTTGACTTTATCGATCCAGCTCTTTAACCAAGCTTGCCCCAACCAGACCAGCCATTCGAAAACACGCTCGCCATACCAACACCATGCTCCGCCTCGTCACCATCGCCGTCGGCGCTTTCGCCACTCAGGTCTTCGCCCAGACGGCAGACTTCACCAGTATGACTTGGGGTCCCGCGACCGTCGGACAGGTCTTGCCCATCCACTTCACAGCTGGAGATGGGACGCCCGTCTCTTTGTTCTTCGGAAACATGAGCTGGAATGAGCCTGTTGCTAGTATGTCCGCAGCTCTGCTTGGGCAAGCCACTGGCAAAGCTAACCAGATCTACAGCCGACATTGCAGCAACTTCGGGAGAGTACGACTGGACCATCACTGTTCCCGCTAGCTTCGTCCCGGGCGAATATGGAGTGGGCATCGTTCAGAGCGGCTCTTCGAACTTCTCTCCACTTTTCGCCGTGAGCGCGGCGGGTGGTGCAGCGCCTCCCATGTCGAGCTCGACTTCAAGCTCCATGATGATCGCACCACCAGTTACATCTTCAACGACACCGATGTCGACCATGCTTCCCACATACATGCCAAACGCAACCCTGATTTCGGCTGTTGCAGAACCCACCGTAACCGTCACATACTGGGATCCCAACTGCGGTTGCCACAAGACCTCGGCGATGCCTGCCAATGCTGCTGCCACTGGTGGAATGCCAGGCACAACATACACCTGGTACGACAACAACTGCGGATGCACCAAGACCGCTATGGCCCCAGCCCCGACAATGGCCGCATCCAACTACACGGTGCCCCCTGTGATAAGTGCTGGTACTAATGTTCCTCCCCCACCGCCAAGCACCGCTGCCACCGTGGCTTCCGCCCCTGCGACGACATACACTGGTGATGCCAGCCGGTTGATGAATTCGGGCTTAGCCATCGTGGCGTTGGTCGCGGTCGCAGTATTGGCATGATTAGGGTATTGAGCTGTTTTCGTTGTCTATTTCAGAGTGGTTACGCATCAGGGTTCGGGCGTCGTGCATTGCTGAGGTTGGTGTCGTTCGAGTCAGGCTGGTAAAGTATGAAGCTTGGACGTGGATTAACATGAGAACTTGTATGGTCTGTCTCGGTGTCGGACAGAGTGACCACTAGCCATTTCTCGAGTAGATTTCATTGTCGTTCATAAGTCATTTCGACCATAAATTTGTGTCTCTTCCGGCACCGCTTGCAAATCAACAATTCAGAAACTCATTCAGCGCTGGCCCTTGACATTTGCCAACGCCCCAATATCTGCACTCGAAAACGAGAAGGGACTCTTGGTATCATCAGGCGACCTTGGACTCAGAGCAACAGCAAAAAGGTCATCCTCATTGGGCTCGACTGACTTGTTGGCCGTGAGATCCATGGAAACTGAAGTTGACTCCTGTTGCTTTCTGATATGCTCCGGCGGGGCTTGAGCGACGACCTTCTTCGTTGTAGCAGACGTGGGTCCATTGCTGAATGCGCTGAAGGATGAAAACGCCATGTCTGATGCTTCGGGCGAAAGTGGATGCGACTCTCGTGTCGGGGTGTTCAATCCTCGACCCGCCAAATCCTTCTCGCTTGTTCCAAGGCTCAATCCCTTCAGTTTCTCACTGAGTCTCCGGCCCCCTGGGGACCGCGGACTCTGGATGCCTGGACTTGTCGGGCCTGTTGGAGCCTTCGACACGCTACCCAAGTCCAGAGCAGGAGGCTTTGATGCAACACCGAAATTGTTCTCAATCCAGCTGCGTTCCGACAAGGCCATTTCCAGAGCGATACCTTCCAGGTTGTGCTCCTCCTCGTGCTTGATCTCCTTGGCGAGCACTTGCAACCTCTTTTTGGCCCATATTGTGTGTAGGACTCCTCTCTTGCCAGCAGCCTTGGCCGTAGCTCCCAGTTCCGGTGTGAAGATGGCCGGTAAAGGATTGACCGTCATTCGCAAAGGCTTGGGCTCTGGCTGTGAAGGCTGCGGCGGAGGATAGTATGCGAGTGCGACGTGGGGAGGGATAGTGGCACCCGGGGGGAGGAGAAAGTATACACGCCGAATATTGTCGGAGGGGTTGTCGTCTGCCGGAAATGCTGTACGCTTCCCAGTCCACGAAACCAGCCATTTCCCCAACTTCGACCGGGCCTTGTCGTCATCTTGCCACTCGACCATCATCACTTTGGTCCCCTCATTGCCTCTTCCAGGCTCAAACTCGAAACGAGCAAGAGCGGTGACAGAGGTCAGGGTATCAGGAAAGATAGGCGATGCGGGAGTTGCTGGGCTCTCGACTTCAGCCATGACTAATTGTGGTCGGGCGAATTGAGGTACGCAAAAGACAGCAGAAACCGACAAGAACAGACGCAGAAGAGGCAAAACAAGCAAGTCTTAAGGCGAAGAAAAGAGAGAGAGAGAGATATATATATATGTATACACACATATCACAAGAAGGTGTGTGGACCAAAAGCAGTCCGAGACCAAGTTGCGATCAGGAACATGACGGGAACAGCCCCTGCAACAGTCTGAACAGTGCAACCACCAAGGCACCCACGAGAGCCACTAGCCCACTTAGGGGAGCCCACTTCACTTAGGTGCCGAGTGTGTCACCGCCAACGGGAAGAGCCGCGCGTCTGACGCCTGCTTCTCGGTTACCTTAAGCATGCACAGCAAAGCCAAAGGTATCACCAGAGATATCCTCAGTCACATCTTTGATGCTCTTCTTGTTGGCCTTGCAATCCTTGTCGTGGAGGTCCTTCCATAGTCCATTAGCATGAACGCCTTTAGACATCAGCACTCATGCCAGAAGACACACATGATACTGCGAGAGCCATGTCCCGTCGTATCGCACCTCCAACGACAGTGACTCGGGGAGAGCTTCAGGAGCAACCCTTGCAATCTTTAATCCCCGGCGGCTTGGAAACCAATCAATGCCGTCGCCATACCTCATTGTACATAGTACAGGCTATTCCCTACTTGTTGCAGAGATATAAATACATGCAGATATGCCAACTTCACATGCAGCATTGGGGTATATGTAAACCGTCACATTCCTTCATCCTCGTCCAGGAGATGAAGACGCCTTCATTCAGCCATTTATAAACCAATACCTCGGCATATACAGAAATGAGACAACTGTGGCAAGACCACAAAATTCCAGCCCGTGCTGTCGTGATTACTCCACGTCAATGGTGTGATGCAGAATGCTCGCTCAAGACGTCTGTCTCACCTTATGTGCTCCGTCCGATAACAGCGACCCTTCCAAATGCCATGTACACGAAGCTCTGGGGCACTATACACTCCCATTGCCCATGCCATCGATGCCCAATCCTACCTCCTTACCCACCACAGCCGCAAGCCCACCAAATCCTTCCCTTTTTAGCCTCTCAATCAAGACCAGACTCTTTTCGCGCTTTTTTGACTTTATCTGGCTCTCCAGTTCAGCCACCTGGGTAGCCAGTACCTTCCGACTGTCTTCCAAATTCAATGCAATAAACTCCCCATCGTACCTGGTGAGATTCCGCAGCTGTGACTCCAACTCCACGATTGAGGCGTCGAGAGCGGCTGTTGGTGTCTCCGCATCGTTTCGAGCAACTGACTTGGTCGGAGATGTCGCTGGAACAGTGCTTGGAGTACTCAAAACACCGCTCGAGCTGTGCTGCGGGATAAACATACCATTTTGAGCAGTGCGTCCAAGCATTGGCGGGAGAGTGTTGTTCTGGGCAGATTGGAAATTGGCAGGCCCACGTCCATTGCCGATGGTGGTTGATGCCAGCGAAGCGATCCCAGGAGAATTACTCACCCTCAAGTGTCTCTCGTCAGTGGGACTCGCCATAAAGTCAGGCCCATCTGGGAAAGTCTTCATGCTCGGCAATAGAGTTGGCAAATTCCCGTTGATGCTGCCAAAGGCGTCCAGCACAAAATCCGAGCCTTCTCTGGAAAGAGCCAGTCTCGAATGACTCGAGAAGTCGGGTTCTGGAGTAGGCAGCTCGATCTTTCGCAAAGGCGTCGCCGGGCCTGGATCGTCCACAGAAGAGATTGTCCGCTTTTTGCCTGTGAGCTGAGCCACACCGGGCAAAGTGGTGTTTCCGGCGCCACTGGGATTGCTTTCCCTCCGTGCCCGTCGCTGGTCAAAGACATTGTCCGCAAAGCCCATCACTTTGCCTCTTGTGTCAGACGCTTTGACCCTCCTTTTACTGGCTGGCTTCTCACTCTTCAGATACGCCGTTGCGAAATGACAGCAACGACAATTACATGTTTCTTCACACTTCGGACATACCCAAATGCCTTTGTGCCGCAGGACGTCGGGCGGATATTGGTCAAAATGGCGGAAGAGCCCCCTGTAACAGAAAAAGGCCGTACACTTATCGCAGCGACGGCCCTTCCATTCTTGATGATCGATCCGACAAAGATGGCAGAGCCTGGTAGATGGTGAATTTTTGGCTCGTATCAGGTCATTGACAGCCGATCCGAGAGTCTTACAGCGATCCAAGACCCGAGGTTCCTCGGGCTGGAACCCTAGGATCTCCCGAGCTCGGTTGAGCACTCTTGTACATTGCTCGGCAGGTACTAGCTCAGCCCAAGCATATGACTGGGCATGCTCACAAGAGCGACCATTAAGGTAACAAAGCAGACAGAGGTCAAAATCTGTGCATACCGTGCAACGGACGTGACGGTTCCAGATCGCGGTACTGCAAAAATTGCACGTCGCAATTGTTCCAGTTTGGATAGGCACTAAGCTGATAGGAGTGACTGGTTGTGTATCGAGTGACTCGTCATGGACCATCTGCCGGAATAACCGGGAGAGTAGAGGTAGGTCTGGTGGGAGTGGCAGCGACGCGTTCGTCACGCTTTGGTTGTCTTGGAGGAGGGATAGCATGGCGCAGGCCAGGGATAGATTGGTTCGAGCAACATCCGGATGGCACAAGCGATTGAAAGGCACCTGCACACACTGAAAGCCGACTTCAAGAGACAGAGGATGAAGAATGTTCCATACAAGCTTGGCTGAAAGTGTCGATGGATTCCAGACCTGATGGGCGGTCGCTGGTGGGAAAACGACCAAATCGCCCACTCGCTGATCGTAGACATATAATGGGAAATCAGCCTCAAGCAGCTCCTGTGTTCCTACATTCAGCCAATCTAGATGGGGTGAAGCTCCTCGAGCGGAGATGAAGGAGTCATATTTCTTCTGCGAATCGAAGTCTGTCCCGATGCAGACAACCGGACGATCGTCCGATTCAACAAGCAGATTGAGAGCCACTGTGCTCGAGAAGCACCGGTGAAAGCCTGAGCTGCTCCCTTCACTGCCGACATAGGCCATCATGACTTCGCTCCTTGCGCATTGAGGTAGCCATTGGAAAAGATCCAGTCTCCCGCCCCATTGCACTTCAGTCGGGAGAATCTTGCGACATTGTTCCAGCCATTCTTGGGGGCAACCTAGGTCCCTTGCGTACAGATTCTGAAACTCGGGATATGACTGCCGCGCACTGTCTGCGAATTTCTTCAATGTGAACGAGAGGTCTCGTCCTGTGCTGCAGTTGCGTATAGGAATGTTCTTCTTCGTGCTCAGCTCGATCAGCCTTTCAATGCTGAATCCTGGCTGACTACCCTGGCGCGTATCCGAGGCCGGCCAGGTATCAAGCTTGTCAAAGTCGGCGATGACGAAGGGCAGGCCAAGCTGCAGACGTTTGGTCAACCATTCTGAGAAAGGTATACGGTTGCCATCACGGTCTTTCTCGTCTTGCAAGGACAGAATGCTGAATCTCGGAAACTCAACAAATGGTTTCCCGCGGCGAAGAAGTTGTGCCGCAGAGCTGTCAGGAGGGACGGTGGCAGAGGGGGTTGGAGGTATCATGGCGATTCTGAGGCTGCTGCAAGCACCATCTTGAGGAACGGGATCTGGCAGAAGAAAGATATGCGAGAGGGAAACGGTCGAGCGAGGTTCCGAGGAGATGCAGATCGCTTGCGAGGATGAACCCACGGCGGCAGAATGTATCAGGTTAACGACGAGGACGAAACGAGTCAGTGCTGTGGGATGCCCAAGGTTCTTTTGACAGCGGCGGAAGCTGGGTAAGTTATGAGGAATGCGAGAAGAAAGGGAACGAGAGGCTGAAAGTACAAAGAATTAAAAGATAGAATGAGGAGCGGTGTCTAGTGCCGGTGTCAATTTGCGGGGGAGGGTTGCAGCTAAAAACGGGGCGCTGGGAAGTGAGTCACTACCGAGATAAGGAGCCATCAGAGCCATCATGGAGGATACAAGCACCTAACTTAGCGAGCCCACAACATACATGAGGCGTCCACCGTCGGACTTCGATCTCATTCCTCACGCCTTCATCTTTCAAGGCTTGCATCAGAAGAGTACAGCCTTACAGATTTGCATAAGCCACAGCCTCAATAGTACCTCGCATTCCACCATGAAACCGGCATCTTCCGGCAGGCAGGCAGCCCTCCCTCCGCTCCCAGCTGGGTCAATAGCTCTATCCCTGAGTCTGGGTGTTCTCGCAGTCTGATCACCATCATCACGGTGTCGACGACCAATCAGTCACTATTCCCTTCATGCACGCAGTCCCGTCATTGCTGACAACTTTGACTTCAGCCTCCATCTGACTAACGGCCCCCTCATTCATCATCACTCGATATGCTTCCCCTGCATACACGGGACTCGTCGCTCGATACTCGATCTTCTCGGGATAAAATACCCCATCTCGTGATACACCCGCTTTACGACCAGCCTGAGCGTCTCTCCAGAGATCCAGCATGGCAATCAAATTCATGGGTCCGTGGACAACCACATTTCTGTGCCCTTCAACCTCTGTCGCCCATGGCTTATCGTAGTGGATTCGGTGAGCATTAAATGTCAGGGCAGAAAACCTAAATAGCATAGCCTCATTGCGATTGTACTCCTGCAGGATCTTGCCCTTAGCAGCTTCATCAAGTTGCGCCTGTGACAGTTCGGTCGGCTTGGGCACTGTAGATGCTGGTTGAGCAGGGTCCAATGCAGTTCTGAAGACCCAGTTTCGGCGGTCAAGCACACACAGCTCGTCCTGGCTATTTCGGAATTCTTTCTCGACTCGGACGACGAGCATATCCTCGCCCGTCTTGCCAATAACTTTTGGCTCGCAGCTCAACACTTTGGTAATTTCGGTGGCAGTGTCCCCGACTCTCAAAAGTGATTGCGTGCTCGTATGGGGGTCCGCCCCTGACCAGTGACAAGATCCGCCAGCCCACATGCGTCGTGTAAATGGTGCATCTGGGTTGAAAGAAGCGTCTGTTCCATCTAGTCCCAACACTCCAGGCAGCTGGGCCGGGGTAAAGTATATAAGATGATAATATGGCGGGATGGGCGTGCCGGCCAGCGGCTCCTCGTCCTCTAGTGTCTTAGTTGGTGAAGATTTCGAGCTGGACCATAGGTGCGGTCGATCCAACGTGAGCGAGAATAGTCGTAGCTGGTTTGCATCCAACAGCTGTTTTCGGACAAACGTTTGGCCTTTTGAAAATTTGTTCAGGAAGGCTTCTGATATTGCCCTAGCATCGGCCGACTTGAAGCTCCGTGGCGACGAGGAAAAGCTGCGAGGCTTGACAGACCGAAAGCCTGAGCGGATAGCTGAAGTGGCACAACGCGCACAAAGGAGGTATGTAGCCATCATTTCGCGTCAGGTTGCAGCAGACGCCGAATGCCCAAAATCTACCCTTCAGTGGCCACGGAGTCAGCCTTTGATGTTTGTATAAAAACGAGGTAGAAACTGGGAGAGGAACAATTTAAACACATGCTAGAACCATTCAATGCCGGTGGTTTCCCCGCAAATGTTAGCCGTCCGATACCGGACTTGACTATATGCTGTCATATACTGCATTTCGATGTCCTTGTTCCGAGGGGACCCGCTTCCGAGATGAGACGCTCCCACACGCTGGACAGGACTGGAAATTGTGCGCGGTGTTTCAATGCGCATCTGACTCGGTCAAGCTTGGGCATGATGAGGACAGCTAGGTACGCAAGGCAACCCCATGAACATCTTGTCATTAGCATTACATCGTGTCTACAGACCAACAACATATTCATCTATGTACTCCTGACCATGCAATGCGCAAATATAACCCGATAATGAACCCGCTATCTCTTTTCGACGAGAAGTATGTGCATTGCGCCGTATGCGATGATAGTGAAGAAACCGGCAAACACTGCCAGTCCTATGACATCTCCCCACAAGGCGAGATTATCAAAACCAAAGGCACTGAGAATACTGGCTCCAGGTACTTCAATGTCAAGTCCATATCGATGATCCTTGAGACGTAATTTGGCAACCTCGTTGACTATAAGTGCTTCATAACCGTAGTGGAAAATCGACAACTGCATTCGCAATTAGTATTGGCACTGCGACCGCATAGGAAAAGAACAGCTCTCACCTTCTGCAACCATTGAGCAGCCATCTGGGTAGAATCATGATTGAGATTGAGAAGTAGACCGGCAAATAACAAGCTGAAAAGCATCACCAAGCTACCAATCAGGTTGGCCACGGCTGGGTCTTTGAAGAGAATTCCGACGGTCAGACAAATTGCAGCCGCTGCCAGATTGAAGAGGACCAATATCAGAATAAATGTGAAGAAAGTGCCCCATTTTGGTAAAAGACCAGACATGGGGTAGATGATGATACCCATAATAATAGGTGGCAGCAGTCTCAGAGGCACGATGTCGAAAATCACCTTGGCGGCGAAATAGGTGATGGGTGCATAATAACCGTTCGCCCGTTCGCGAACAAAAATCAGGCGCTCGGAGCTGAACACGTTCAAGCTCGTAAGCGTGCTGAAGCCGAAAAGCGCAAGTAGGAAGAAGAAAAGACCCAGCCTGTTCTGAAACCCGCCAATATCGTCGGTGACTCCATAAAAGAGCCATCCAGATAACACTGCCAGCAAGATCGCGACGGCGTAGTGGGTCAGCATCAGGATAGGGTTGCGGTAAAGGTTGCGCCAAGTACGTCTGGAGAGGATGAGGAATTGTCGAGGTAGGCTGACGCGTCGGAAGCCTTCGATAGAGCCTGTCACGGGCTCATCCACACCGTCTTCTGTAGTATGACCATTGGCTGAAGATGCTGCATGAATCGAAGCAGCAATCTCGTCATGGATGGTCTCAGCAATGTCAGAGCTCTTGAAACTTGACACTAGAATGTCAAGGTCGGTGTTGGCGTCTGGCGGCAAGTCGTCAGGGTCCTCGAGAACTTGTGGTGGATTGGGTCCATCTCGTTTGGACAACGGCAGCCAACTGCGCATGCTGCCGGTCGCTCTGCTAATGACGTTGTCCTCATCATCCGTCTTAGGTGTTGGCGGAGTGTCGCTTCCCGTTTTCTTACGAGTGAATAGTTGCCGATCCTGTTTCTGCTTCAAGGAGATACGTCGCTTCGGCTTGATGCGTTGAGAGGGCTCATACGGACCATCGGTGCTGTTGTTCGAGATGCTTGCAATAGATTTGACAGCTCGTGTGCTACTTGACTCGGTACCTAAGCCATCGCGCTCGGGAAACTCTTGCGGTACGTCGTCAAAGATTGGTGACCGTGGAACACTGGCGTGCATTGTCAGGTCGACCAGGTAGTCTGCAATGTTGAAACCAGGCGGGCAAGAATATCCGATGTGATCAAAGTATGCCTGGCAGCTCGAGAATGGCCCCGAATAGACTGTCCTACCCTTGGCAAGTAGGATCAGCTGGTCAAAGAGAGCGACAATGTTGGATCGAGGCTGGTGGATCGTGAAGATGACCGTCCGGTTGTACGTCTTGGCCAGGGTTACTAGACATTCAACGACATTGAACGCGTTGAATGCGTCAAGACCACTCGTGGGCTCGTCAAGGAAGAGGATACTTGGACTGGTAACAAGCTCGCAGGCAATGCCAACTCTTCGTTTCTCACCACCAGAGATGCCTCTCCCAGTGCCCTCTTCTGAGCCAATGATCTGGTCCTTGATGTGATATATCCCAAGCTGCTGCATTACCTCAATTACTCGTTGCTCTTTGACCGAAATGCCCATGTCCGCTGGTAGTCTCAGTAGAGCGCTTGTGAGGATCGTCTCGTGTACAGTCAAAGTGGGCAAAAGAGTATCTTCCTGGTCGACATAACCAATAACGTTGCGATACTCGGCATCGAGGATTTTCTCGCCATTGACATACATGTTGCCGGATACATTTCCTCGTTTGTTCTTGCGAGCAAGGATGTCCAAGAATGTCGACTTGCCTGCTCCTGAAGCACCCATAATGGCTGTGATTTGCCCTGGGTGTGCGACGCCTGATATACCAGAGAGAATCTCCTTTCCCTTTAGAGTATATGATACATTCTCGAATTGCAATGGCATCGGAGTGTGGTTGACCATTGACTTGGCGCCATCGTCATCTGCGTCTTCGCCCAGCCGGATAGCGCCCCATCTCTTGTATGCAGCTCTCCGAGAAAGATACCAGGATATCAGCGTCACGGCTACGACAAAAAGAGCACAGCCAGCGATGATGCCTGCAATGAGAGGCGTGTTGATCTCCTTGATGGGTCGGGCATAACCTGGCACTTCGGTCTCGTACAGACACTCGCCACCTCTGCATTGCAAAGAGATGTACTCGTCGCCGAAGATCATGGAAATCAAATTGTTCATAGCCGGCTCCTCAAACCTGCTTCCATCTTTTGAACTTCCACCGTATGTGTGCTGCGAGTAGAATGACGCCGGTCCTTTGATCTCTTGCTCTAGGAATTCATCGATATTGACTGAGCCATCTTCACCGCACAAAAAGCGGTCCGGAATGCAGGAACATTTGATGGTCTCGCATGTATATTTGGTCGTGTTGCGAACATTGGTGTCGTGCGCATCCCAGCTACAATCATCCAGAGCGCAGTAGAACGACTCCTTTTGGTCGACCCAGAATTGGAAGTTGCATGTTGCCTGATCGGCGTTGCAAGAGAAGGTAACCTCGGGGATCCTAGGATCGATCTGATCCAAGATCGCTTTGTTGGTGACATTGCAAATCTGGTAGTTCTCATGGACGACCAGACCCTGTTTGTAGCATACGCCACCTTCACCCAACGGCATCATAGCATTGCAAGCATTGTCAGAGGCGCAGACATTACAGTTGATACCTTCCCAACCCTCCTTGCAGTCGCATTTATCTCCTTTCCGTGGCGATCTGTTCTTGCCATCCGCCAACGACCCACATAGTGGCTCTGCGCAATCGTCTCCTCCAAAGCCAGGCGGACAGACACATTTGCCATTGACGTTGCTGCAGTTCGCAAACTGTAGACACTTGAACTCATCGTAATGGCAATCGAAACATCGAGGACATGGCGGGCAACCATCGGGAGCGAGCTGGTAGAAAGGGTCCTGCATCAGTGCCGAGGAGGTGTCATTGTAATAAGCTGTCGCTAGCAACGCCGGTCCGAGGAGTAGTAGGGCCGGCGAGAAGCCATGGAGGAGCATGGGGAGCGATTCGTGGACTTTGCGCGTGCAGAGGCGTCAACAGCTGTGGCTGGTGCCTGTCTCTCGGAGCTTGCCAGCAAGCGGTAGACAGGGATATGTCGATGTTGGAAGTCGTGTCGGGCTGCAAGAATATCGATAAGGCGTATCTGAAAGGTCGAAGATGCGACACCGAGACTGAGGAATAAACAATGCAAGATATCAGACCATCTCAGACGAGAATAGTAAGGGATAGTGGAAGAGTTCCATGTCGAACCCAAGGAAATCGGCAAGCGCAGGCGGGGGATTCTGGCCTTGCTTGCCGAACTGGATACGGAGAGACGCAAGCTATTCCATCTCATGCCTGTGATTCGTGGGAGATTTGGCGGCTAATACGAGCTCGCAAAGAGAGCCCACTCCTCGGTCACGTGTCTGTTCGTCAAAATCATGCCGCTTTGAAAACCACTCACTCGTGGACCCTCAGACATCTCCTTCATCTTTTACGAACTACCTCTACTCGCCTATGATGCATCCGATTAGATATGAAACATCATCCTTTAACCAAGTCGTCTGATCGCCCACCCAACTCGCTGGAGCCAGAGGTGAGCACGCGTCGGCATTAACCAACTTTCCGAAATGGGGTTGAGTCGTGAACTGATTCCAGCCTCGGCACTTTATGACTGCTTGCACGTGGGCCACGTTACGAACACGAGATACGAGCTCACAGCCACTTGCTATTCGGTTGGTGGAGGGATTCTTTCTCCGCACAATTGCGGGCTTCAGAATTACGACGAGGACGGACGCGAGGGAATAGCAGTTTGGTTCAGGCGAGGAAGTCTGCTGTTGTATACCTTCCCAATTTACCTGCGTCCATCCACGTTATGGCCGAATCTTCCCCTCCAGAGTTGACTGAGGTAACGTAAATTGTGCAGCGACTGTCGAGACTACCATCACTGCGGACGCTGACCTTTGTCCAGTGGCATCCCTTGCTGCGCTCATCCGCAAAATATGATCTCGTCTCCCCCAGTGTCAGCCCTATCTCCATTTCCGAATTGCTAGATATATCGGATAATAGAGGTGAAACCGAGAGACAACTAGCGCTGAACAATTTCAGACTGGGAGAAGATGAATCACCAGTGGGAAGTGTCGAATTCCGGAAGAACCTGGCTTCGCTCTATTCTGCTCGCTCAGCGGGAGTTACGCAAGATCACATCATAATATCCCATGGAACCGCTTCCTCAAAATACACCGTGTTCGCTGCCTTGCTTTCGCCAGGCGACCACGTCATCTGTCAGTACCCGGTTGATGGCCTCCTCTACGAAACCCTAGCATCTCTCGGTGCCGAAGCAGCGCGGTGGGAGGCAGAGCCTGCGAAAAGATGGCAGCTGGATCTCGAGGAACTTAAGAACTTGATCAAAGATAACACAAAAATGATTGTGATCAATAGTCCCTGCAACCCGACCGGAGCGATTGTCTCGAAACCAAAACTTGAAGCTCTCATCGAAGTTGCAGAAGAGAAGGGCATATTCATATTGGCAGACGAAAGCTACAGGCCCTTATTCCATTCAATATCACCGTCAGATGAAGACTTCCCACCCTCGGCAATCAACATGGGATACCCAAAGGTTATTGTGACGGGCACAATAAGCCAAGTATACAGCTTGCCCGGAATTAAGGCTGGCTGGATTGCTTCGAAGAACAAAGAAATCCTGGAAGCCTGCAGCCGGGCCCGGCGCCATTTAGACCTGTCGGCTTCAAAGCTCGATCAAGCAGTAGCTGCAGAGGCTCTGAATGATCGATGTATTCACGCACTGTTAGGCAGGAATATCAGACTGTGTCAAACTAACCTGGAGCTTCTTCAGGGATTCATCGAGGAACACAGCTGGGCTTGTTCATGGGTGAAGCCATTAGCCGGAACGACCGCCATGCTCAAATTCCACAAGATGGGGAAGCCTGTGGATGATGCGAAGTTTTGCTTAGCTCTTCTCAAAGAGTCAGGCCTGTTCATCTGTCCAGCAAGTACGTGCTTCGGTGACAGCAAATATCGCGGGTACGTTCGAGTCGCATTTGGAGTTTCGACATCGCAATTGAGATCGGCGCTTGCGGCCTGGACTTCTTTCATGGAAGAGAACTATGACTCTGTCCCAACGGCATCAAGAAAGTGAAATCCTCAGCCGTCGCTAGCAGCATTGTCACTCTGAACGTAATAGTATCAATGTTTCGCCAAACCATGTGGCCACCAAATAAAACAAGATATTTAATCCTTCCAAGATTTGGGTCAGAGATGCCTTCATCGCGTCCGTGAATGTAACAAGAGATGTTGTGCCGAACGCAGATATCATAGTATCATGCCTGTCAACCAGCAGGCCACTTGGGCTCCGAAGAGAGAGCTTGCTGATTTCGAGGCAGAGACGTATCATAGGATACACACTAGGCTTTCATCATCTAGAAAACAGTCAGTATACTTGCGCGCTGAATCTCAAATTGAAGGCTGCTCACATATTAAAACTTGGAAGGATAAAGAAAGAGGAAACAATTGAACAGGCGTGGCGAGAAGAATTTGTGCGGAGAGGAGCCATCGGAACTTCGCAGCCAAAACCGCCGACTGCCGCCTGCGCCTTCTCCAAAATTCCTCAGTCACAGGACAATCCAGCATTGCTGCATGTTGAGTGCAGCTGTTCCGGTCTTCTTGCTTTGTAGGTATGTTGCTGAGCAGGTCAATTCGAGCCTGCCAGTTACGCGATAGCTACATTGAAATCTCGAAATATGTCCGCTTCCAGCTTCGGCAGCGACAGCTGGGCTCCGCAAACGCTATCAAAGCCTCTACTCTTTCTGTACGACGTTCAAGCACAACTTCCACGCAGGACTACGAGCGTCAGTTCGATAAGAGCTCCGGTCATTTGACGCAAGATGTCGGAGCCAACGCGTCAAGTGGAAAGTCTGGAGTAGCAGGGAAAGATTATGCCTGTTTGAGGCGATTCCAGGGCAGCTGTAAGGGATTCAAGCATCTGGAGTGTTCGACGGGCAGCTGACGAAACAGGTCTTTCCAAACATGATATGACTACCTGGGACAGCCTGGCCAGGACAGAGATACGTTCACATTCCTCAAACACCACCAACGAACCGAATCTTGTCAGAATATGCGGTTACATTACCTCACAGAGATCGGCCGGAAAGTTCGAGTTCTTCCAACTGGTAGATCCGCATCTGGAGCTGGCAGTTCAGGTGATCTGCTCTAAACAGAAGCTAGAACAGAATGCACAATTCGGAGCAGATCACGGGTGTGAAGGCACGCTGCAAGAGCATTTCAATCTTGCGAAAGATATTAGAGGTCACACTCCAGTCCAAGTGATCGGGTCTGTGGTACACCGGGCAGCGCCTCCCAAGAAGGGCGGCCAAAGAAGCGATAGTCAACAACTAGACGGCCAGAACGGAAACACCTTGCAAAAGCTCGACCCTTTTGTTGGGCAGATCAAGATCTTCTCACACATCGAGATACAGGCCGATTCCATTATACCCCTAAACACATTCCCTACAGATCTTGTTGCCAAATGTGATACCGTGTTCCCACCCGAACTACGCCATCTCCAGTTCAGGACAGACAATGAACTTCGCAGTCGCATACGTCTGCGTAGCAAGATTGCTGCCAAAGTTCGAGAAGGCATGTTGAACAAGGATTTTGATGAGATTGAGACTCCACTGTTATTTAAATCAACGCCAGAAGGAGCTCGAGAATTTATTGTTCCGACAAGAAAGAAGGGCATGGCCTACGCGCTTCCACAAAGCCCGCAGCAATATAAGCAAGTGCTCATGGCTTCGGGCATTGCAAGGTACTTCCAATTTGCCAAATGCTTTCGCGATGAGGATCTGCGAGCCGACAGACAGCCGGAGTTTACGCAGGTATGTGTGTTCCATGTTCATGGGAACGACCTGCTGATAGACCTCTTAGCTAGATTTGGAGATGTCGTTCGTCGGCGCTGAGCAGGTGATGTCGGTTGTGGAAGATATTGTTCGCAACTTCGTCTGGCCGAACGTACCCAACATTTCGCCCTTAAACCCCGCCTTCATCGCAGATGAGTCCTCTACGGATCAGTCAGATATGTCGGCACCGGCTGTTTCACAGTTCCCGCGGCTTTCCTACAACAGGGTCATGGCTAGCTACGGGTCGGACAAGCCCGATACTCGCCTCGGCTCTGAAATTCACCGCATTGAAAGGTGGCTTCCGTCAAATGTGAAGGGCATGTTGACATCCTTGGACGGCCCGATTGTTGAGATGATAAAGATTGATATGCATGGGACTGATCCTTCCACGAGCAGTCAATTTATTAGATCTTTCCTTGACGCACCAACCTCAACTATTTACACAGAAAACCCGGCCGGCATGCCAGGTGTTTCCGTTTATGAGGCTGGAAAGCCCTTGAGAGGCCTTGCTAGTTTCGGTCATGAGGCAGCCTACAAAGTTGAGGAAGACTTCGAGCCTGAGCCAGGAGATATTTTCATTGTTCAGACCCGTGCCAATGCGCCTTTCACAGGCGGGTCGACCATATTGGGCAACCTTCGTCGAGATGTCTTGCACAGCGCGATTTCACAGGGTCTCATTCCCGCGCCTTCTGGGTTTGCCGCACTTTGGGTAACCGACTTTCCCCTATTCTCCCCAGTAGAGGAATCTGAGCCAGGTCAAGGCGGAATGGCGGGAATCTGCTCGACTCATCACCCATTTACAGCTCCGAAGCAAGGGCAGGATCTGTCGCTGTTGATGACAGACCCCCTCAAGGTCGTTGGCGACCACTACGACCTGGTAATAAATGGAGTGGAAGTTGGGGGAGGATCTCGACGTATTCATATCGCCGAGATGCAGGAGCTAGTTCTGAGGGGTGTTCTGAAATTGGCGCCTGAGCGACTCGAGGATTTCAGACATCTGCTCAATGCTCTCAAATGTGGATGTCCGCCACATGCAGGGTTCGCCCTTGGTTTCGACCGTTTGATGGCGATGTTGACTGACAGGGCAAGCGTTCGAGACGTCATTGCATTTCCAAAATACGCAGACGGTGAAGACAAATTTGTCAAGTCACCGTCACTCATGTCAGCGGACCAATTGGCGACATATCACCTTGCTATAACAGACGAGGAAGTGGCCAAACCTCCTCCGCCTGTCTCGAGAAGAGCATAGGTCTGCGAGTTTTGTAAGGCCATTGACCAGTGTAAACAATATACCTCTCGATCTAGAACAGTGAACTGTTTTGTATCTTCGTGTGCTCCTAGCTGAACAGTGCTGAACCAAGGCTGAACCCCTTTCCATATCACGTGAGCTCAAATTGAACCGAAGCCCCGCCCTTAATTCCGATGCCGATTGTTGTCGATGCTTCGGCCAGCCTGGCCGCTTTGTTAACTCTGAGATTGCAGCTCATCTCAAACATCACCTGCCTTTCCTTCACATAGACAGAGCAGGCCCGCCCAACATCAAGATGGATCAAGTACAGCAACTCGTCCTCAACCCTCTCAAACCCTATCTGGGTCCCATAACCTCGAATCTCCCTGGGCCGATCAATGACCTCGCTATCAACTTGCTAGGCGAACCCTGCCATAGCGCACTCCTCCTCGATCTCGACATCACCTCCCACCCTGAGTGCTTGTCGCTTGCGATCTCCAAGGCTCTGGGCGTCGGCATCATTGCTGCGGCATCTATTGTCAAAGTGCCCCAAATCATCAAATTGGTCAAGTCGCAGTCGTCTGAGGGGTTGTCCTTCACCAGCTACTTATTGGAAACCGCTAGTTTTGTCATCACACTGGCATACAACGTACGAAATGGATTCCCGTTCAGTACGTACGGCGAGACGAGCCTGATCGCCATTCAAGATGTGGTTATCACTGTTCTCATTCTGGTGTACTCGAAAAAGACAGCGCAGGCGGGGGCTTTTCTTGCTGCGGTCGGTAGCGCAGTGTACGCCCTCATGGGGTCAGATACACTTGTCAGTAACGCCCAGATGACCAGTCTGCAAGCGGGCGCCGGAGCTCTGAGCATCGCCAGCAAATTGCCCCAGATCTTGACCATCTGGAGCCAGGGCGGGACGGGTCAATTGTCTGCTTTTGCCGTATTCAACTATTTGTTCGGCAGCTTGACTCGGATCTACACTACTTTGCAAGAGGTGGATGACAAACTTATCCTGTATGGCTTTGTAGCTGGGTTCGTTTTGAACGCAATCTTGGCCGCTCAGGTGCTGTACTACTGGAACAGCCCAACAACTGCAGGACATGGAAAGGAGGTTGACAGCAAGCCCGGCCTTCAAGGCGTCGGTCAGAAGGGCAAGGCGGCGTTGGCAACTGAGGAGGCTTTGAAGGTGAATGCCTCCGCAGGGAGCACCACTGCGAGACCAAGCAGCAGCAGCGGCAGGCGCAGGGGTTGAGCTCGTATGTTGTCATGGTAGAAGATACCCGGTTGAGTCGATAGTTGGAATTCAATTCTCTCTGCAGGAGCATTTCACAAGCGCAGTACGTTGCAATAGCTGAAAGCCAAGCTGCTGTTTCATCGTTTAGCCGGCCCTTGGAAAATAGCCGGATTCAACGTGTCCCTATTCCTCGACTTCGGTTCGTTCGAAAAGCGTCGATGGCCGCCTCAGGCACCCTTTTCAGACGACAATCCCAGTTTCAATACAGCACTCAGTTCCCTCTAGACCTCGCGCTTTCTTTGATGACCAATGGCCAGGCACCGTCGACCGTGGAGTGCATATATCAGGTTGTGTACTCGTATGTATCTTTTCGCAACTACACATGGGATAGAGCACTAACATGCCGATCAGTGGGTGATGAATTCACGACCGCTAGTGCTGGTCAAGCTAGCGAGCCAATATCCCAGGATCTAGCATTGCTACGAGCAATATCATTGCAGATTGCCGAGGCCCAGTTCCTCTCGAACCGCTCGTCAGGGGGGACTAACGTCGTTTCAGAACTCGTCAGCGGGCTGCCGACGTGCCCAAGATGTCCAATCCTGCCAATGAACGAGGTGAACTGTCCGTTTGTTCCTCGGTCTTGTACACTCTCGTGCCGACTTACGAACATATAGACAGAGAAACGCTGAGGTGGCATGGGTCTGATGCTTTTGAGCCAGCCCAGTACCGCAAATTGATCAGTCTTTAGTACTCCACCGTCTGGTCGTCCAGCTCATAGACCCGGTCATGAGAGGTGACTACTTAATAGTACAGGAGATACTGGGCTCGATGGATCATGCCAACCTTGCTCATCACGCTGCTGGATCGCCTCCGCGCATCAAAAGGAGGTGAGGTCTGAAGTTGATACCGGCACGAGGTTAGTATTGATGCTCTCGTCCCACTGGACACGGAGTAAAATTCCTTCTCCTTCTCCTAGTTGCATCCTTTAACTTTCGCCCACACGCCCTACTATGCAGCAGTCATGGACTCTGAGATAACCTCTTCTTACCAAGGCTGTCCCACCTGACACCACTGGCGACTTGAACAAGCGACAACTGCCATCCGGCTTCTAAGTTTAGGGGAGCAGACTAGACGAGCATCACCACTACAAGGAGAGAATGTTCCGAGCATTTCTACGAATAAAAGTTTGCGTAAGTGGTGAATCCACGGTATCCTCATCTTCGAGGTTGAGTTGACTCTCCACAGATGCTTGATAACCACCCGCCATCCAAGAACAAACGAGTGAGTACTACGACGCGGTTCTTGGATTTGCCAGCAGAGATACTGGACATCATCTTCGACGACCTCGATATCCTGGACCGTTGCTCTCTTGCGCTTTGCTGCAGACAACTGTGCCGGATTGCCTGGTCCAACGAGCACCTGGAGTACTCGCTCATTGAGCCTCCCAGCATCAGGAGCCTCCAGTATTTCTTCCAATGCCAATTAGGTCGTGGGTGGATCCCTGATACCCTCCGGTACTGTCCCGATTGTGGCAAGTTCGCTTCCACAACACAGGTCCAATGGCGGGCTATTAGCGAGAAGCAGACCAGAGAGATGTCGGGAAGGGTTTCTCGATTATGGCGTGCCAGAAGGGAAGATGGATGGCTTCGGTACTGGATCGATCGATGGTGTATGGACGAATTCGACCGTCCAGATAAAGTCACCATGACGCTCCTTCAACAAGATCCGACTACGCCTGTCTGTCCGAAATGTGCAATGCAGAGTACTGAGGGCAATAGATGGAGGTTAAAAAAATCTCGGCATTTGTGCGGCTGATTCTCCTTTTCTGACCAGATGCATCTTTGTCAAGGCCAGCACGATTGCACACCTAGATCTCACCGCTACCGTGGAGGGATGCCTTCAGAAGAATTATGAGCACAGTATCCATCATGTCGGACTGGCTTGCAGCACATGAACGCTGGAGAAGTCCCGCACCGGGGTTGGCTATTCGAGGTAGTCTTTCTGAATGATGCTCTCGGTGGGGCTTGAATGAGAAGTGAGGCTGATGGCATCGAGTCGAGGAGCCGGGGTTTACAATGGGGCATGACCTACAGAACGCACACAGATCGATACTATAGGTATCATCTAACCCGAAGATAGTCGATCACGGAGTGGCATTGATGTGAAAGGGAGAGATCTCGGGGCGCGAAGACAAGATACCAAACTTATCTTGTCACTTGTACTGGTACAGGACGTCCAGTGCCGTCCCACGACCCAGTCATGTGCGATGGGACAATCACTCGCATGGTGCGAATTCGAGAGTCCTGGTATCTACGAGTCCAGGCGGGTATCTGGGCGAAGACGCGCAAGAACACTGGCTGCGCGGAGACGGGTGAGATTTGGGGACTCACCAGGTTACGCACAATGTATTGTAGCTGATGTGGTGAGCGAAAGTTGACTTACAGCTGGATGTATGGCCACTGTAGGCTCCCCAATGTGCTGAGACGACGCTGGGGTGAATTGGTTTGGTGATTCGAATGTATTACCGGACGGGCCGTCTGGATGCTCTGGCTCACGGGTCTGAGCGAGACGGCTCGCGATAGCACAAGGCGCTAGTTAAGGCGCTTTTGTCTACCTTTTAACCGTCCAGTTCGGCGATCCTTCTGGACAGAACGTCCTCCAGACGATAGTCGGTACGGAGAGCATGCCAGTATTGGTGGCGTTTGTGGACGACGCTGAAGGCAACCCCCAGTGCCGCCAGCAGCTCGACTTTTTGGGCAGGGCAGACTTTCGCCTGAGGCGCCAACAGGGGCCAAGGTACAACGCATTCGAATGGACACCATGGCAACGTTGCAGATCAGAAGGGTCAATAAGTCCCCGGGCCGTCGAATGCAAAAGTCCGCAAGATATGGTTGCTTCATAGCGAAACTTTTGAGTTGCGAAAAGACCCTGGTGCCCACATCTTTAGGTGGAGTGGCATCTCCTTCGTCTCATATCCTTTTCGATAAACTAATGCCATCGGAAATGAGTTGCGTCGGTCATTGAAGTTTAAGTGAGGATTCATGTGCTCAGAGTCACTGCTTCCCAGCTCTCTAGCAACACAATGGGTCAGGCTGTGGCTCTTGGGACGAGGTCCCGATAATGCCGATACGACGCTTCCTCGAGGCTCAAGTGTCAGACGTCTTCCTGGCCCGCCGAAAATTCACCTGACGAAGGTGATGGAATCTTAAAGTAGCGCACAGGTGGTTCAAGCTTATATTGGTGATCTTCTGGTCCGATGCCTTTTCTGTCTGTTCAGCAGAGCCCCATGGGCATGCATATGCCTGGCATGGTGTCGGTCTGGTACCTTTATGCCGACAGCGGTGGGTTGCATACATCAAACACGACAAATATCATCAAGAACCCATGGTCAGATCAGGAAGGAAATTTGTGCTTGATGACGAAATGCCTTTAGGCTCGTTGACAGGTGCTGAAAGAGATTCGGGTGGACCAGGGGTTCGTCGGAAGGAGGCCAATGCAGTCACTTTCAGACGGGAAAGGAACACCCCAAGAGCAAAAGGGCAGGATCTCCAGGACGTCGTGCATTGATCGTGAGCAGTAGTTAGGTGCTGCTTGTCCATTATCAAGGAGGTCTTCTGGGGGTTGCATTTGTCAAGGACCGAAAGCAGCAAAGTGCCCGGTCGAGCTCCAAGGACCTGGAGTTCTTCCGCACAAAATCCAATGCGCTTCTCCGCAATCTCGTTGCCGTGCAATGTCTCGGTACTATTGGCGGAAGCGAGTGTTGAACGGCTGTCGAATTCTGCTTACCTTCATGACGCGAGAGCTTTGAACAGCCCTGGATTTCGGTGCGCCAGCTGTCTTTCTAGGGGACCAGATCGAGGGATGGGCAAAACCCGTTCGAACCGACAAGCACAGTCAGCTGTCAATCAGCACGTCTGACGGTTTCAACATCGAGGGTTCTTTATGTCTGAATGGTGCATCTCGGAGTGGTGACGACAAAAGCCAGGGGCAATTGGTGAAGAAGAAAAGAAGACATCGGGGATAAGCAAGACTGACGCCCTCGACCGGGGTTATCTCTACTACTAACTACTGTACCTCGCTACCCCTGCTTCTTGATGGGTTTCGGTTGAGGATGGGGCTAACCTTTCCAGACGCGGTCCGCTGCAATCACTTTGGCAAATTTGATTGCAATCTGGAAAGAGTCGCGTGTCATGGATTCTGCGCGTCTTCTACGGAGTACTCGGTGGTACTCGTAGTTCTTTGTCTCCATGATCGTTACGTCGGTCTTCGAACGAGCCCGTCCAGTCCGGTAAACGCAGATCAGGACCACGCAGGGCTTTGATTTCTGTTTTGGCTAGACTATTATGCCGTCCTTGCCAGCTTCGGCCTGGTCGCGGATAGTACCTTTATATACGTACAACTTGACAGAAATGCAGCGTGCTAGAGCTGACTATACAGCTGATCATCAAATTGATCAATCTCAGTACAGTATGAGGTACTCGTGGTACCGTGTACAGCCCTTCGAATGCCGCAGCATCGCTATTGAAGGCCTCTATGACGTCGTTGCGAAGTGCTGGGACCCCGCGTGCATCCTCGCATCCGACGGTCGGTTGTCTCAATCTCATTTCCGTTACGCGTTTCGCGTCGTTGGAAAAATTTCTGCTCGTGCCTGCTCGCGTGCGTGGATCTTTGCATACATGGCACGCTGCGAGAGAAGACCTTTTTATCATCATGATGAGACTCTTCGGTGTCAATGATGGATACAGGCTGGGGATATGCGAGGTTTTTGATTCTGCGGTGCTGGGCTGCGGCCTAGCCTCACCCGCAGTGATGTCAAGCAGTGGATTGGCTAGTTGTCACAACGAGTAACGGTCAAGAAGTTTCATGCATGTCAAAGTCGCACGGACTCGTTGCCGCGGTGTGTTGAGTTTGGAACCACCGAGGAAACCAAGCGGAGTTGAACAGTCGTACATAGTCGATGTGATGAAGATGATGGAAGAGCTTCTGGCGAGCCGTGGCTGTGGTAGAAATTGGCCAGCTTATCATTGAATTTTGTAGTTTCGTCGACCAAGATGACATCTGGCCAATATCAAATAACATCATCCCGGTGATTCAGATTTGGAGACGAGAAGTTCCAGAAGCAGCAAGGCTGGCCTGAGATTGACAGAGCGATGGAGTCTGGTTG
This sequence comes from Exophiala xenobiotica, assembly GCF_000835505.1. Lineage (NCBI taxonomy): Eukaryota > Fungi > Ascomycota > Eurotiomycetes > Chaetothyriales > Herpotrichiellaceae > Exophiala > Exophiala xenobiotica. The sequence goes on along the minus strand of NW_013562494.1, from coordinate 4,678,378 downwards.
TAACGCCACAAAACCATGCATCGTTGGTAAGCGCTGCTCCTCGTACATATTCGCTTGGAGGGTTGGGGACCAAGAAAGGCTGAAAGTCGCAGCTGCTCCGTCCTCATACCTGTTACAGGAATAGGGCAGATCTCTGGATCTCAAAAAAACAGCGTGCGAGCAAGGGATCCGCCATGCAGCCAGGGTCAATCCCTGCTGTGTCAGTTGCCCGATTCTTGAGGACTTCCGCAGGGGCTCTCACGCAACACAGCGGAGAGGGCGATGGGAGTACGGAAGGCAATTCTGTGATCGGCTTTGCTTCAGAACGTTTGTTCGGTAGACTCCGTGCAAAGATGCTCCAAATAATGAGGTCAGCTCGTAACGAACAAGGCAGAGGCAGACCGCCGTACCGCTAACATCGTAGAAGAATCATCTCACGTCAATCGGCAGGGGCACTTGTCAGTGGTGTTTCTGAGCTTGCAATGACATTCGTGGTCGGGTTTGGCCCCGAGCAACTGGCACAATGTAAGGCTTGCATTAGGCCTGGGTGAAAACAGGAAGTCTGTCCACCAAGCGGGCCAATGGACGCGACCTGACGCGCTTTTGTCCAGACCACCAGCCGCGCGAGCAGTGCTGATGTGCTGTACGTGGAAAGCTGATCAGACTTTGGATTGTTACTTGCATGTGCTTGTACTAGTACCGGTAAACACGAAACATCAAGGTAAATAATACTCGCAGATTTCGAGTCCTTCGATGACCAGACCTGACTTCCTAACTTCGCCGACCCTGCAACCTTGCTTCGCCAGATAGCTGGAAAGGAGGGAAATTAGTCGTCGCCCGACCGCATGGGTGACAGTTGAAGGTATGACTGGGCGTGCACAGTGAATTTGGTGGTAGTCGGCGTGAAAGGGGTGCACCAATGTAGGGTGTTTTAGGTGGCCAGCAGTTGAGGCTTGGTGTCGTCCACTGGTCCCTGAGGGCACAGTCCTTTTGGGCTCTGTAGGCGTGCCTGGGAAACAACCGTGCGGGAGGTCGGCAGCGGTGTAAGTGGGAGCAGCGGTCACCAAGGCAGGCGAGCAAATGAGCATCTGCCACAGTAGAGGTCGCAAATCTGCCCCCGAAAGACCCCTCTGTGGCCTGGCCAGCAGTTGAAGGGCCGTGGTTTGATGACTTGATACACCTTGACCACCATTTTGAAGCGTACGGTACGGCCTAGTTCGTGGCCGGCTGGCTGTCTTGTTCTGTCATTTCTGCGTCCGGGCTGGAGCTTGCTCGTTGTCTGGCTGGCTGCTCGCTGCACATCGTCGTCGCCGAGCATCCCTGTCAACCCTGCAAGCTTCTGGGCTGGCTGCCGCGCCCAATCACCACCGACGGGCTCACTCCTCCTGTCAACCTCTCGCACACTCCACTCTCCACTCGTCTCTCACTTCATCTCGACGGTGCCATCTCCTGTTCTTTCCTCTCCTCCACTGCTCGTCCTCTACCCGCAATCCCATGAGGCCTTGACCTCGTCCTTTTATCCTCCCTCTTCCCCTTCTCCTCTGTCGTTGGACGAAAGATATCACGACCTCTTCTCGAATATCCCGAATGTCCACGACTCCCCTCCTATCTCTCCCAGCTCTCACCTATTCCTCCTGAGCCTTGTTCGACATCCTGAACCGAAGCTTGCTCTGCTCCCCAACCTGCACTCATTTCACTGGACGTTCTGGATAGCGTTCCATCAAAGGTCATTGGAAGCAGTTGAAAGACGCCCATTGGGTTCGAAAAGGTGAGATAGCCTCCTGCCTTGCTGGTTGAGTGGAATGGAAAGTGCACATGCATGTCAATCGACGTGGTCCCCAACGACAATGCTCTTCTGTTTCGACAAAAGCAACATTTTTGACTCAACCTCATTGGCCGCCGGTCTACAAATGCAAACACCGGGTCAACCCAATCGTGGCTCGGCTTGCCATGTCCTCACCATCCTCTGCCTGCAGACATGCTTCGACCTTACTGCCCCCTCAAAGCCCACTCCTGGTGAAGTTGTCAAGAGGGGGTTGATGCAGGACAAGGATTGTACAAGGCAACTACATCAGGACGAAAGGGATAGATGAACACCAGGGGATTTTCTGAAAGAGGAGCAACAGCTCTGGCGGCTGGACGCGGTTCATGACTGCAACAAGGAAGAGAGAAGGGAGTACAAACTCCGAAATCTGCAAGGAATGAGATCCCGGATGTGCTCGAGCCTCTGAATCGATAAGCATGCCTTCGTCCTCGGGGACGTCCCTCTCCAATGCTCCTGGAGCCAACTGCCACCGGATCCAACCAGTCGTTCTACGCTCTTTCTTTGCTTTCCCAATCATTAGAGGATTGTTCGCTGACAGATGTGTGAGAACAGATTGACGTCTCTTCGACCAAGCTCTAGCCTCGAGTTCGTCCAAGGCAAGGCGAACAAGTCTAGAATACTCACGATCCAAGGTCAGAGCTTCTCATTCATTTCTCCATGATAATCTTAGCTGACCTCGGATTCAGGTTCCCAGTGCGAAGCTGGTATCCTCTGTGGACTTTCCAGCCCACATTCCTGATCAGAGTCCAAAGCTCAACCCCACGGAGGCGTTCATTCGACCTTCGTAGCCCTCAGCGCACGAGCGACCAATCTGCTCGCCATTCCGATCCTTGACTAGATGATCCCTAGTAACAAGGATTCTTGGATCACTCGTGCCGTCCTTTCTCCTTTCGGGTACGTAACGTCACCGCATCGCTGCCTCATTGGGTAACTGACCCTTCTGTGCACGTTCCAGATACTCCTCAATCTAGAAGAGCATCTCACTTGGTTCCTGGCCACCTCCAGTTCGTGCAACATTTGATTGCGTCCCTTCATTCACTCCTTTTTGAGAATTATCTTACATACGACTGTCCTTCACTTTTCTCCGTCGTCCTAACTTCGCCCTGCCGCCAACAAACCTTCGGTTAATCTCCTCTCACTTCAACCGCAGCGAGTCTCGAACCCTTCTTCCACATCCTTCAACATGGCTTACAACAGGATCTCCTCATTTGGTTCCAACGACAGTGGTTACGAGAGTGGCATTGTCGAGGTTTTTGATGAACCTGCCCAACCCATCATCAAAAATGTCGACCATGCGAAGGAAGTTGCGAGACATCGGCAACATCTGATAGCCTCTGAGCTATCGAGAAGAGACGCAGAGGAATACCAAAATGACATGCTTGACCATATGTTGAAGATGGACGCGGACACCATGGCCGATGTGGACGCGATTGACATTCAGACAGAAATCCAGTGGTTCATGAGACCATACCTCCTTGACTTCCTCGTGGAGGCCCATTCCGCGTTCCAACTCCTGCCGGAAACTTTGTTCCTTACTATCAACCTTCTGGACCGCTACTGCTCCAAGAGAGTCGTCTACAAACGTCACTATCAACTCGTGGGCTGTGCAGCACTGCTCATTGCCGCAAAGTATGGAGACAAGAAAGAGAAGGTTCCAACAATCAAGGAGTTGAAGTCCATGTGTTGCTCCCTCTACGACGATGATATGTTCTTGCAGATGGAATGGCACGTTTTGTCGACTCTGGGCTGGACTATCGGTCATCCTACCGTCGACTCGTTCATGCGCCTTGCTGTCAAGGACAATGTCTACGATCCTGAGGCCGAAAGTCTGACTCTTTACATTCTGGAAATTGCTCTTTACCACAGAGACTTTGTGTCAAAGCGATCTTCCACTCTATCGCTCTCAGCTCTTGCTCTTGCACGACATATCCTAGGGCGGCCGCAAGCACGTGTCCATGAATTTGGTTCTCACTTCTGCAGCACCACGGTGATAGAATTATTGAACAAGATTCACGAACCTTCCAGCATCCTGTCACGGAAATATGCCTCAGTCCGCTACTCTAGCGTCTCTAGAGTCTTGTCAAGCTTCCTCGCCCAGAAAGCAGCTGCTATGTCTGCCGCCTCAGCAAGGACACCGTTGACGCCTACTTACGAGCTCACTCCACCATCGACCAATGCCAAACTGGCCGGCACAGAGTACTTCCAAAGTTACGCCACTCCGCAAAAGCCTCAATTTCCGTCCATCGTCCAAAACGGTCTTTACACACCTCCCATCACTCCAGAAGGTGAGATGTTCGGCGTGACTCAAAAGACCTTCGGCGCACCCAATCAATACGCTCCACCCACGCCCAGTCCCAATGCAGTGCTCGGTCAGCAGTACACCTCTCAATGTTCTGCATCTACTCGCCAAAGGAGCGGCGAATCCTACTGAAGAATCGCGGCGGATGAGAAACTAGAATGTTGATCATGGTTTCGCTTCACCACCACCCTAAGTCTGTCTGCAACACTGAGTGTTCTGTTACAACACAATCGTCTTTGTGAGGATGTAATTTTTTTTTCTGCATTGCAAGCGTCCAGTTCGGCATCAAAGCTAGTCCTCAGAGTCATGGAAGGAAGGAGGAAAAAGGGATATCTGTGGCAGCGTTCTTTCTAATTCAAAGCGCGTGAAGGTGTGATATCACCGGAAAAAGTCGGGAATGTCCAATCTTTTCTCACTGGCTTGCAATTCTGCAACAGGGTCAGCAAAAAGAACATGTTTCGGGTCTGAGGGCGGTGGAACGTAATCTACCGGGCTAGACAGAGGATGTGAAAGGGCTGCAAAATTGTGAACTAGCCATGGCTGGAAGGAGTTTCTCGAAGAGATAGATACTTCGCTGGATCTGAAGGTCCTGCAATGGGGGCGAATCCGTTGTTGAGTGCTGTTCACCAAGGATTCCCCGTACTATGTGTCAATACAAGTCTGAATCTTGTCTTCTTTGCTCTTCTGGAAAGCATAAAGAGTGCCTCATGCGCATCATTTCGGGAATCTGAGGCGAAGACTATAGTACGAGAAGTGTTCCATTTGCAATTGTCCATGGCCAGTCTCGTGTACGCTGAACTCGGCATCTCATCCTCAGTACATAATTAATTGACTCGTAGCGAATGGAGACCTTTTGTTTTCTCATGCCGAATTCTCGTCATTCGGTATCATCTCTTTCGATCAGTTTCTCATTTGACACAAGCCGAAGTTTTGTGCGGGTGCAACAGTGAGTCATACCAGAACCATCCTTACATGAGTGCTTTTCCATGCTTCACTCAGACCCAAGGAACATGGTCTTGGGGGGCAAGGTTCAAGCTATTGCGCGTCCAAGTGTGCCCACTCCCCGCCGATACTGCCATGTACCTCGCGCAGATGACGATAGCAATCCCGTTCGTCATCGAATGTCGCGGCGCAGACCCAGCAGATATCCTGGCGACAGGCACTGCAGATGACATGGTTGCAGCCACCGTTCTTCTCGATGGCAGTCTTGCACTTCGGACACCTCTTGATATTGTGTTCGTCCATCCACTGCTGGTCTCTCTCAGCGTCGCCGCTCTTTTCATAGTCGTTGACCGAGCACGGCCACCCTTCGTGACTTATGGCGTGGCATTTCGTACATATGGAGGCAAGGCAGTTTTCGCAGGGAACAACAAGGGCTTCTTCGGTGGTTCTGAAGACGGTGTCACAGTCCGGGGTAGGGCAGTAGTCGAGCTCGTCTGAATGTCGCCGTATGTAAACATCGAACGATGCCGCTAGAAGAGCTTCAAATTGCTCATGAGGAAGCAATTTCCGGATCTCGTCCAGCGTGACAACCTTCTCGCAGCTACCTCCGTTGCCGTGGCAAGTGATGGGAATCGTGCCGTCCTTGATTGTACGACACTGGTCCTCGAAGCAGCCTTGACAGTAAAAGTGCCCACAGGACAGTTCCACCGGATCTTCGGCGTCGTGGAAGCAGACAGGGCATTCTCTGCGCTTGTCGTCGGTCTCTTGCTCACAATGCTCGGAGCTGGAGTCAAGAAGCTTCCTAGCTAACCGAGCGTCTTCAGCACTGCCAGTGATGGTGACGAGACGCGGCGTTCTCGTAACGTCTAACTTGGCCTTCTGCTTTCCCAAGCTATCTGTAACCCGGCGAAAGCCACTTAGGAGGGCCTTTGACCAGAGATCTCCTTCCAACGAAATGAAGTGTAGTGACTCTCGTCGCTGCCGGAAATCTTTCACAACAGCACACCTGACAGAAGCGAAGAGTGTCGAGCAGCCGTGCAGCACAAGTTGTCTTCTGCGCAGATCTCTGTAGACCAGGACCTTCCCAGGCTGACTCAGACTTCGCAGGTACGAAAAGCCTGCGGTAGTAGCATAGTAGTCATCCCATAGCACGCCCTGGTTGTCTTTGAGCACGACTGTGCCCTTCAACAATCGCTCGACCTCGGTTTTTGCCTTAGCAACCGGCATCGGCGTGTGGCCGTGGATTCGAATGCTGACGGGCTTATGAGGTTCATCACGGAGGACTGAAATGCGCGCAGTTGTCGAGTTCTTCACCTGGAGTTCTTGGACTTGATCTTCCAATACAGAGTAGATGTCGGCCAGGGTAGGAATCTTCACGATGAACATTTGTTCCACATAGATCCTAGAGCCTAAGTGAGAACTGTATGTTCCCGATATACCAACCGCCGTCTCCACATCCGAGAGGGTCTTGAAACAGGCAAACACTTTCGTCTTCGCACCGCTGGCTGATTGTGCGCTTTCAAAAGTCTCCAGCTGCTGGCCTGATGGGCAAAGCAGATCTTTGACGAAGTTGAGTGCCTCGTCTGGCTTTCTGCTGCAAGTTGATTTGCCAAAGACAATATTGTCTGGTGGAAGACCTTTCAACACCACTTTCAGCTCATTCTCTGTGGCATCTGCAGGGACATTACTCAATTGCACTGACCATATCGAGATCTTGCTGCCATGGTGTGGTGGTGGTGGTTTCAGTTTGCATTGTATGCGGCGACCCTGGAACTTCCTCTCAAACCGTCGCATAGCAGAGTTCGCCCATTTGCGGCTTTTGTAGTGCAGATACGCAATCTTTGAGGGATTGAACCATGAACAGCAGACTGTACGTATCTTGACCTTAGGCGTTGGCAGGCCGTTCTTGATTTTTTGAGCCACCGAGCGTTCATGGGCAGGAAATTGGAGATTTTGGACTAGACCATCGGGACCAAATCGGACGACAGCTCCTTTAGATCGTAGCTGGATGTCTGATGGAGGAATTGGGGGATTGTCATGTCCCGTTCCCTGCACACGTTATCCTTATGAGCATGCCGTGACTGATGAAGGCTCACGTTTGGAGAGGCTCTAGTCCGAGATGCAGAGGTCGTCACATTTGAGTCAGTAGAGCCTGGCGAACTATGTTGGAAGCGGCAGGCATCTCCATTTCTGCAGGATCCGCTCTGAAAGAAGAGGCATTCAAGAGTAACGTGAGGGAGAAACTCTTTCGCCTCTGCGCGCAAATTGAATGATTGTGAGGGTCTTGCTTGATGCCCCGCCTGAGGTTCTTTGTTGCTGTCGTGTTCGAATTTGCATAGGTCTCCACGGATGCAAACGCCGCGAGCATGATACTTGCAGATGGCCATTGTTGCAGATCGAGAAACCGACTAAATAAGAAGGAAGGAAGGAATGAAGGGAGGGAGGAAGGGGTTGACGGTCAAATGCCATCAGTCGCAACAGCCTTGAAAGGTAAATTCTTGCTGCATTGAAGTAGAGGTCAAGTGAAAACTGCGCAACGCTCTAAGCGGTTACCACTGCCTCGACATTGGACTCGTGTCCGCCGGAGTCTCATTCGCACCTGAAGCACCAGTGGCCTCCATCCTCCAGCAGTCAAACAGGTCAAAATGAGGTCGAGAGCAAGAGGATGCCAGAGATGTCAAGTCCTTACATACCGCTTTCGTGCGGAGGTTCGCACCCAACTGACGCTGTGACAGAGGTCGTGCGGTTAATGAATTTATATTCTTTGCACTCTTCACCTTTTGCGTTAGCATACCTACCCTCTACAGAGTATTCTAACGCAGAGCTGCGTCCTCCAACCTGGCCGACTGCCACCAGCCCTAGGCCCCAACTTCACACACGCAATGCCGTTCTGAGATATAGGTGATGGTCTCGGAGCCTAGATGATGTGGAATACTTCCGAATTCCCAAGACAGCCATGAATCCGCATTCAAGTGGCGGCAGCAATCCGAATAAGCCGTACGAGAGTATGCTAAGATCCTGACGTGGGTGGCTCACTCAGGCTTGCTCTCGATAAGTCGCATGACCTTCTCATCGACCTCTTTTCCTGCGGCAGTCCCTCACCCATACGATATCGACAGGCTCTTCCGGAGCATCTTGAGCAGCCAGCCGAACATTTGCGCGAGACCGTCAATATGTCGAAACACGCGGCAGGCTGGGCCAGGCGTGCGACAGACATGGATGACAGACATCTTGAGCGAGAATTTGAGCGAAGTCAACAATGTTTGCAGCTAGCGACGAACATGGTTAGAAGCACAAGACGAGACAGATCCCAGCTACGTCAACGACCACCCTTCGGGACGAGATGACCATGCGTCCTCCGCTTCTTTCGAGTCTCCAGGACACTTATACGAGCCTCTTCATTTGCTGATAGGTTGAAGCTGCTCCTCGCCAGAGACTTCCCCATTGACCTCCGGACAAGCTGCAAATAATTTCTGGGGCAGGGCGGGGTCGTATGCCCGTTCGATATTCGAAGTCAGGAGATCGACTGTCAAGGGTACCGTCGCCACGCCTGGCCAAACCATGACGAGCGTGGCCGGTCGAGTACGCTGGTAAGCACTGCCTGTTGCCCTTGACCATAGTACGTCGGTCTGGGAAGTGAAGCATCCGACCTGGCCACCCCTGGCTACGTTCCCGAGCTCTTCTTGCGTACTTGCTTGGTGGTTCACAGCTGAAGCTGCGATAAGGGCCGAATCGTGCCCAGGCTTGACTCGTTGAATCCAGTGGCAGTCATTATACGAAGACCCTTTATACCTTCCTCCTCCCCAGTCACTGTGCCAGGACACCATTTCGCAAGCCTTTGCGCCCTCCGAGTTGCAACAATGGTTTTGACAGCTGATCCATACTACAACCGCAAGCCTGTCCCTGGTGCGTTGCCATGCCTTCTAGGTCCTTTTTTGCTTGGTGTACTGAAATTCTGACCTTGCAGACGACCTGATCAAGGACGTCGGGACCACTGGCCTCACCCCAGAGCAAGAATACTGGAACCGTGAACGCAAGTATAGCGTCAACGGCGTTGATGTCAGAAGATTCAGCAACAGCAAAAAGGGGGGCTTGGAGCCTCAAGATGACCCATACTACGGCCGCAAACGAGTATCTGGTGAATGTTGCTTCCTTGTCTTCTATCCCCAACGCTGACATGATTCGTAGATGCTGAGATCATCAATGTTGGAGAGACCGGCCTGACACCTGAGCAAGAGTACTGGAACCGAGAACGCAAATACAGTGTTGGCGGCGTCGACGTCAGGAAATTCAGTACTAGTAGGAAAGGAGGCCTGGAACCTCAAAGCGATCCGTACTACGGCCGCAAACGGGTGTCTAGTCAGTGCCACAACTATCCCAAGCTCTCCTTCGCTGCAAGGCTGACTGATCCGTAAATGCTAGACGCTGAAATTGCCGGCGTCGGCGAGACGGGTATGACTCCCGCCGAACAGTACGAAGTCCGTGAGCGCAAGCAATCTCTCTTCCAACTCTCGACCGACCCCTTCGAGAATATCGCTGGCCGTCACCGCACCAGCATCTCTGGCGTCGCTAGCGGCGCATCTGCTGCAGCAACTCGCCGCCGCAGCTCTGCCGTGGCTCCAGACGCCCAGCCTGGGGCTCTGCACAGCGGCTACCATGGTGAGAACCTCGCTACTATCGAGAGCAGGGCCGAGGGTCCGCCGGTCAATTTCGGCGAGACAAACTTCGGCGGGCGTGCTGGCAGTGCTTCAACCTCGAATACTTTGCATCACGGCACCACCAGCACGTCCAACGCGACGGGGTCGTCCTCGACGAACGGGCCTGGTCATGGTGGTGATCATACCGTATTCCACGACGCCGTGACAGTTGGGCACGATCACAACGAAAAGCTTGATCAAGATCCTGATCAAATCGCTCCACACGAAATACGCTGAATCAGCCCGCAAGACTGCTATCAGTGACTTTGATCAAGTTCAGGGGATCTGCAGGACTGTTTCAATGACGGATGCAAAGACGGATGCAAAGACAGTCACTCATACCCGCGATACCCTGTTTTGCGTTTTAAGAAGATGAAGGAAGGATATCATGATGTTCATATGTCGAGTTTGTATGCATTAGCTCAATACCATGCCGTATACTGTCAGCAAAGCGCTCATCTCTTCCATCATCATCATCATCGTCATCGTCATCGATATGGCGCCGAGCAGTAGCAGCTCCTACACCCGTCCATATTTCGTATATTGGATCAGCGATTGAAGATCTTCAGCGCCCTTGTATACTCCCAGGCTCTCTCGCACAAATCATTCACAAGCTGTCCGCCAAGGACGATGAAAGCTGTGACATACATATGCATATACATCGCTATACGGTCAAACGGCCTCCACAGAATCTTGAGCACTTTGAGCGCCTTCGCTCTGATCCAGGGTTTCCGCGGCGGGCGCCAGACGTAGGTCAACTCCCTTTCCAAACACAGCGGGCACTGTACAGGATGTTGCAGCGTTGCACCGACACCGAAGCCCGGCTCTAGCGTCCGATCGCGACAGAAATCGCAGTACAGACTGCTGCTGTCCTCGTGCGGCGACTCGCACCACGTCTCAACTAGGTATGTATATTTCTCTTTCCGGCCCATGTTCTCCCATTTTGTCTTGGACACGCCCAACTTGATGCTCCATTTCGGACTCTTCCTGCAGGCCAGCCTCTTGCGGAAATACTCTTCGTTGCGCGGCAGGATCTTGTGGCACTTCCAGCAGTACCGGAGTTTGTCCTTTGGTATCCACCCGTGTGCGAGACGCAAGATCAAGCTGTATGATTCAGGGAGGAGCCAGTCGTACCGCTGGTCGGAGAAGCGGGACCAGCTTGTTGGGCAGAGTAGGGGTGCGGATATGATGGCTGATGCGAGGGGTTTGCAGGTCAGGGCGAGACACACGCGGTCGACGGGATGAAGGTTGTCGGCGATGCAGTGGATGATTTCGGGTGGGAGGGTGGTCAGATTGGGAGTCTTGGAGGACGTGGGTGGTTGGGAAGGTTTGTGCTCGTGGATTTCGAGGGTGGCATGCGGATGGTGTTCATGGGTGGACGAGGGAAACGATGATGGAGGATCAAGAGGGATCTGAGTTCGCAAAGACAAGTGTCAGCTATGAAAATGCAATGGAGAACGTGAACTGAAAGACATACCTGCTCCGGAATCCTGAGTAGTATCAAACGGTTCTTGTCATCGCGATGCCAGCCTGCAGTGCCAATCGGGGCTGTTCTCCACGACCGCATGGTCTGCGTGTCGAATCCGATGAAGAACATGCGAATACTGGCCGCATGGGGAACGACAGGAGCCAGACGAGATCATCGAAGTAGGGGCAGAGCCTTGTGACGTTCTCGTCAATAAGGCTGGACAGCGTGTGGGTTGGTTGCGTACAGGCTAGGCTTATCGTTGCACCTTGGTGTTACCAGCACACGTGCAAAGGCGGACCTACCAGGTTCAAGGTTGCTGGTGCCTGGTTTTCGAGGCTGTTCGGAGATGTAAGCATCGCAAGTTTGCAATGGAAGCAAACCTGGCTCGCGGAAGATGACGCCCGAGTTTTGATCCCGGTCTCCGTTGGTCAGTCCTTCCTGCTGGTCAGTTGCTCACCGCCGGGAAGAGGCATATCCATTCGATGTTGGAGGTACCGGTACCAATACCAGTACCAGTCACAAGGGGAATAGAGAGTGTCTGCAAAAGCCAGACACCGAATGTAGGTGGCTGCCTGGCACAAGGGCTCCCCTGTGGTTGGCTGTACAGAGAATGAGAATGAGAATGACACTCACATTGCGAGCGCACATGATGGGGAGATGAGACATGCCACATCTTGGTTTGCAAGAGATACGCCAATGGGCTGCAGACATTCATCGCTGGCTTGTAGCCTGTCCACAGCTGTCCTTCGGCCAGTCTTGGGCACAGCTGCCTTGCTGCGATGGGCTCAGCGGGGTACTTATCTGACGTATCTTTAATCGTATCAACCCCGCGATTAGCTTAGTTAAGCTCAGTCGCTCATTCCTTGGACTTCCGGGCGTTAAGTAACTAGCCTCGAGTCTAAATACCTTATAAGTTAGTGGCTTTTCCACCAACACCATCCACAAGCATCTCACTTCAACTGAATTCTCTACAAAGGGAGGACAAATCTGGACAGCTACCGGCAAGACGTAGAGTCCACGCATATCGCTTTCAGTGAAGGGACTTAACGCTTGTCTTTGCCGATTAATCCCTTGCCGGCTGTACACGCTCGCTTCGGTCGGTGGCTGATAGGTTCTGAGTCCGAACTTACTTGCACGACATCGCCATCATGAGCCTCACTACGGAGTAGGCCCCTCGGTTGCCGACCTTGAATCCAACTGGCGCTTTATGGCCATCATCGCTCGCAGCCGATGGCGCAGTACGTGCCATTCCCTAATGGGGGCGCTGAAACGGGCGTGAAACCTGCCAGAATCGACTCATTGTGGAGGTCGCATTGAGTCCAAGTATGAAACATATACAATCCGCCACTATTGGCAATGCTACACTTATTCTATAAGCGTTTGGCCACCGATGCAGCCTCTTGCAGACGGTAAGAAGAAGGATTCTGTACGGGCCTGCGGACAGCGCTTCTTCTTTGTTCCGTAGTGAAACAATTTAGCGTGGCCCTCGCGAGGCCGGGCACGCAAACGAGGTATAAGTGCCTCACGTCGAGCACTACTGTGCTGAAGAGTCTACCCGTTATCCCTACCGTTTACTGATCATGGAGTCGTACAGAGTGTCAGTCGAACTATTTGTCCCCAAGTCAAAAGGCTTCCCACCGTTAAAATGGTCCTGTCTTCATCCTGGAGAACGCCTGACCTGTTCTTGTCAAGAAATTGTCAATTCGCAATTGCGAGGACTTATATGGGCCGACAATTTTGCATTGAACATCCTCTGTCATTCGTTGACAACATTTCAAGATGTCCACCGCGTCTACATGGACTGCCTAGAAGGGTACTCGCAGACCAGAGACAAGGTGAAGGCACAACGAAACCTCCTGTTCGGAATGAAGGAGGTATGTGAATGTGACAGGCGATTGAAGCGACGACCCATTCGAGAGGATTGGGACAGTTCGGACGATGATACTACCATGGAGGATGCCCTCATTCCAGCAGGCACGCCTCCATACAGCGTTTCCAGCGATGCCGGTCTTTCTCTGTCGTCCCGTTACAAGACACTGCCGACAAGCACAAAATCAGTCTCAATGAATGGTGTATTCCGACTACCTCCTCTTATACTCAAGCTCGATCCGAGCCAAGGCCAACTCAACGATACTGCGAGAGCCTATATCAATAACAACATTAGAAAAGTCCTTCGCCAGCGAGTGAAGCCAGTCTCTCCCAGGCAAAAGCGCTTCAACCTCGGCTACGTTTATATCATGGCAACAGACTGCAGCCCCGGCTTTGTCAAGATTGGAAGCAGCAAGGAAAATCCCTATGTCCGCAGGAAGCAGCTAGAGGAGTGCTTTCAAGGTATCCATGTGCTGGCAAATACGAAGCGGCCTATTCCGCATGCACAGAAAGTCGAGAAACTCGTTCATGCAGAACTGCTAAGTCACAGTCGCTGGATTGATTGCAGCAGATGCGGCAAGGAGCATAGAGAATGGTTCGAGATCTCGGCAGAGCTGGCGGAACAAGTCGTTTTCCGCTGGTCGGCGTGGATGGCGTCTAGTCCTTGCGACCCAGACGGCAATCTCAATGACATCTGGTCAAACCGCCTGCAGGATAGATTCATTGCGAAGCTTGTGCCCGCAGTCGACCATATTCACAGCAGCGACTCGTGGCAAACGTGGACAGACACTCGTCGCCCAGATGGGGCCTCGGATTTTTCGAGTCTGGTATCTATCATCCGTCATGAAAGAGACAATTTCTCGCCGTGGGACTGAAGACGCCGACCATCTTCGAAAGTAAGATCAAATTGCAGCCATGGCCCATAGTGCTGAACGCGTGTCCTGCCATCTTTCGAGTGAGGGACCCTGATTTGGATGTTCTACCGTATGATTGTGTTTAGGACCTGTGGGGAGGCGTTCTGCGAGTGGATCCGTGGTTCAAGTTGGTCGCGGCGCAATGTGGGAGACGCCGGATGAGAATGGCCGGACATGATGTTCAGTGACGGCGCTGATCCTCTCCAGTTCTACTTCGTTCCATCAATGAGGCTTTTTATATGCGTGCATGCAGACTGCATTCTTTTCCAACTGATGTTGCCATGTCATTGTTAGAGGCGTTGGCTAAGATTCAACGAGGTATACCCGCTGATGCTGATTGTTGCGGGAGCCCATCCTAAGCAGATCCGGGTCTCGCCTCAGAGGAATCGTGGGTCAGGTTCGTCTCAGACCGCTCTTGCCGATGACTCCTAGCAAACCACCGAGCACGTGGAGACAGGGCATCTGTACACTACGCGGAGGTGTAAACGAGGCCCATCCGTCGAAGCAAAGAAGAAACGTCAACACAAACGTCAGGGGAAATGAGATGCCTTTCCTTTTTGAGCATACGCGTTCCATCGACATATCACGATTGGTCCGACCGTCGCCAAGGCAGAAATTGCAGTCCACTTGGGCGATATATCTCTGTCCATTTTGCGCTCCTATTTTCAGCCTCAGCCGACATCGTTGCTGTTGATTCTCCTCTTCAAGGACGCGCCGACGACGTTATACTCGGCTACACCAGCGCTGGTCTCATTTCTACCGCTCCTTATACCATTTTCAGTCGATGGCTACATTTAATGCGGACCATTCTGGCTCACCGGTCAAAGCACCGGTTCGGAGATCATTGACGCCGATGGTGCCTCCCGCTGTCACATTGCTCCTGTCCAGCCAGCCTCAGGTCCAGGCCTATGCACAGTTTGTCGAGCAATTGGCCCGAGTTGCATTTTGGCACCCTTTCATCCAAGCCTAACTCCTTTGACCTGTTCTATGGAACAACACCAGGTGGAAGTTAATTTGCGCTTTGTGATGAGGCTGCGTCGGTCTCTCCAAGCCGCCAAAAAATGGCATCGGGTGGCAGCTCGACCATGGCTGGCGCCACGACTGAATATAGCAGACTTTTCTTGCTTCAATCTTTCTTACTTTCTCTTGTTGCGTGATTCTTGTCGCTGTCGCTCTTTACTCTTTGCTTTTCAGTCACTCGTTCAATATGCCTTCCTCATCACTCCTTCTGAGGTCGAGCACCACACTCGTTTCAGCTTTGGCTTTGCTTTCTGCATCTGTTTCTGCCGCCACTACTTACTACGCTTTGGACACTGAGTACTCCGGCACCAGCTTTTTCGATGGCTTCAATTTCCAAGATGTATGAAGACTCTCCGTTTCGCGTGTCGAGGAGAAACTGACACATCTACAGACAGCTGATCTCAGTCACGGTTTCGTCACGTATGCCTAAACATGACCCGGCGCTACGTACTTATATACTGACCATGTCTCAAGGTACGAGAGCAGAGCCCAAGCAACGCAAGACGGCCTAATCACCTTCGACGGCGGCTCGGCTCAAATGAGAGTCGATGATACAAATACCTATGATGGCACTCAAAACTACTGGCTGATCAATGGTGTCGGACGACCGAGTGTGCGCATTGAAAGTACTTCGTCATGGACACACGGTCTGTTCATCGCCGACATCAAACATCTTCCAACCACGAGAACTAGCGGTGGATGTAGCGTTTGGCCTGCTTTCTGGACATTGGGCAGCGGAGATTGGCCCATGAACGGTGAAATCGACATCATCGAGGGTGCAAATACCAATCCCGTCAATCTCGCTTCGGCACACACAGGCAATACCTGCACCATTCAGCAGAGCCCCTTGCAAATGACGGGTACCAAGGGCGGCAACAATTGCGACTACTACGGTGCCGATAACACCTTCAATGGTGCCGGCTGTGGAGCTTATGACACCCGAACCAGCAGCTGGGGTGCTGGGCTCAACGCCAATGGAGGGGGTGTGTATGCTATGGAATGGACGTCTGATGCCATCAAAGTCTGGTTCTTCTCTCGAGGAAGTATTCCATCCGATATCTCGTCTGGCAGCACGCCTGATCCAAGTGGCTGGGGTCTACCGTTCTCGATCTTCAACGGGCCCAGCTGCGACATTGATGCAAACTTTGCGGACCACCGTATCGTATTCGACACCACCTTCTGCGGTAAGTCTTGTCGTAGTTCGGCAGATCGCATTGTCTGACAGTCTGCAGGTGATTTGGGCGACGCTACGTGGGCCAGCAGCGGATGTGCTGCAAGCTATGGAGACTCATGCTCGGTCTTTGTCGGCGACAACCCAACAGAGTTCTCGGAGGCGTACTGGGATGTCGAATACGTCAAAGTCTATCAGTCCAGGCCCGTGACTACAAGCACGACGACATCCACAACCACCACAAGCACTACGACATCGACCACGACCACTACAACGACCACTACGACCACTACGACCACTACGACCAGCACCACGACAACAACAACAACAACGAGCGCTACTCCTACCAGCACTACCACGACATGGACGACGACCACTTCAAGCACAAGCTCAAGTAGCGCTGTCCCTACAACCACCACCAGCACAACTAGCCCAGCTCCCACAACTAGCACCACCAGCAACGACATTGGCCCGATCGGTCAAACAACAACAACCACCACCACGACTAGCGCTGCTCCCACATCTACCACCACCAGCAACGATATCGGCCCGATCGGTCAAACAACCTCGTCAACCACATCCTGGGGCTTCTATCCGAACGGCACGACCACTTCAAGCCACGCCGTTGGACCGATCAACACAGATACCACAACCAGCTCACCATCTCCCATCTCTACAGACAGCGCCACTTGGCTCGACTGGACCGCAACAACCACGCCAACGACAACCACCACCACTCCTGTCACATCGTCCTCCTCAATCGAGGCAACATGGCTTGACTGGACTACGACAACGACGACCACATCATCCGCAACTGTCGACCCAACGTGGCTTGACTGGACCACAAGCACTACCACCACAAAGGCCTCAACAACCGAGCCAGCGACCTGGACAAAATGGGAACCCGTCACAATCACCCTGACTCAATCCTGGATCGAACCGTGCCCGACCGGCTACATCACCAAGACCACAACCGTCGTGACCACACACTGCGGCTGCACCGAGACACCCGTGCCCACGATCCCAGTCACCGTGACGACCATCACGCCCAGCGCCGGATGGGCCGTCAGCACGCCCGTCGTGTGCACCGTTCCGGCGATCCCCGCCTCGCCGGCCGTTCAGAAGAGCACCCTGACCGTCACGGGCACCGCCTCGACCGCCACTGGTGGTACAGGATGGTCTTGGGGCAAATCTGCTTCTGCCTCTCCTGACACCGCATCAACTTCAACGGCAACTTCACCAGCTGTCTCTAGCTCCGGCTCCGGCACCGGCGCCGGATCCTGGGGAGCAGCAGCAGCACCTTCTCCCAGTGTGACCGTCGCCACGACTCTGACCGTTCAGGCTGTCCAGTCAACGCCTGTCGCCGCGACCAGCACGAACCCATGGGTCGCGACGTACACTGGAGCTGCGGACCGGACGGGGATGAACGTACTCGCCCTTGTCGGTGCGGCTGCGGTTGCTATGGGCGCTGTCGCATTGTAGATGAACATAATTGCATGGACCTTCGGGCTTTGAGTTCATGATAACAGGGATCTTCATAATTATGCTTTTGCGCAATAACGCAGACAGAGAGGCCTTCGATTCCCTGCTTTTGGACATTTTAGACTTAATCATTGTGCAGATTGGATATAATGATCAATTATGACTTCTAATTTCTTAATCCCGAAACAGGAGCCGCTCGATGGCGGACTCATGCGTACAAAAGGTGGCTCCCAAGTGCCCGGCAAAAAGACTCCATGACCTGAAATCCCGCGTGCTAATAAGTCACCAAAGCATACAACATTGCAGTTGCAGCCCAGAAAGAAACACTCCCAAGGTCATAACGTCGTCTACACATAAAGTCATACATGATACAGCCCCAGACGATGTAGTATCTTCGATGCTTCAAGCATTCTCAACTGCACCACCAGCCAAGGCTCACTTGTTCTTCCGCTTATCCCATCCATTAAATGTTCGCCGGACGCCCAGTGTCTTGCGGCCTATACCGGGGTTCGAGGTGCCGGTTGAGAAGCCATGGTGTCCTATGAAGGACATACTAGTATTATGCATAGTTGTCGCAGGCCGAGTAAGAACGTAGTCGGTCCGAGGAGCAGCAGCTGCAGGAAGCGCAGTTCCTGGTCCAAGTGCGGCTTCCCTCGGCTTCGTCATTGCGCTGTGTGACAGGCGACGGTTCTCCTGTTCGTTGCTAGTTGGCTGCCCTTTCTCTTCCATGTCAGGAGGTGGAGGCGAAGAACTATACAGTGTTCCATAGCGGCAGTTAGAATTGGTGCTTGCTTCGTTCAGGGCACCGGGTCGCTTCTGCACGATTCCGTTGCTGAAGTTCAGTCTGTGTGACGCAAGTTCCTCTGGGATCTCGCTCTGCTTCACTGGGTGTTTTGGGCCTGTCAACGCCGGAACCGCGGGCTTAGCTCTTCGTGCTTGATAAAGTTGTGGCGCGGGTTGGGCTGGAGAGATTGCCTCTGTGGATGCTAAGGTCTGGCCTGCCGACTTCGCAAAGAAAGTTGCTATGCTGCCTTGTGCTGATGCAGATTTCGAAAGCTTTGGCTTCTTTTGTGGAGGGAAAGCATCCGATGAAGAACGCGTAAGTTCAAGCGGCTGGGCTTTGAGCTGGTGGCTCGCGGTGGTGAATCCCAACGTCATATTGGAGGTTGAGAAAGAACTCACACTACTCATAGTAGTTGCGCCATGATATCCTGCGGGCACAGAAGAGCTGTAACGGTTAGAATGAAATGCTTGCTGGGCGGCGGCAACAGCTTCGGCCAGTGGTTTGCCAAATTCTGGTATTGCTTGAAATCCTGTAAGAGACATCGCTATTGGGCGCCGACCACCGTCACTCGGCCAAAGATCATCAGACTGGCTTTCGCTCGGGCCGATATTCTGTAGGGCTATCACAAGATCTTCCTGAGATGGCATTGGGCGACAAAGGACGCTGGCAATGTCTGAAATCGTCTTATCATCAAAGTTCGGCCCAACCTGTGCCAGATGATGGTGCACGAGAGGAGGCAGAAATTGAGTCAGAGTGGATTCAGTCTGGTCCCGAGATTGTGTCAATGGGATAGTCATCGTCAAGAGTGCTTGAGCTCGGGTCATTGCAACGTAAAGTAAGCGGCGTTCCTCATCCGTGTCCTCTGCGCGAGAGTGAGGAATCGACCCTTCATAGACAGCTGGAATGAATACAACCGGCCACTCCAGGCCTTTGGCAGAGTGGATAGTTGAGATGGTCACGCGGGGTTTGTCGTTGCCGCCTTCAGAATTGTCCGTGTCAGTAGACAAGACGATGTTGGCCAAGAATTGAGCAAGGACTTCCTGGCCGCCACCAGAAGCTTGCTGTTCGAATCCGTCAACCTGCACGAGGGATTCTTCCGAAGGCTGCAAAAGAACTTCAGAAGCATGTATGATGAGTTCTTTGACATTCTCGAGCCGATCTTCGTGGTCGTCCTTGTATTTCCTCTTGATATAATTCTCCAGATCCAACGACTTTACAATGAAGTCAATCAATGTGCTGGGTACAGTACCGGGATGAACCGTCTCCATTTTCTGCCTTGCATTCTTGATCATGGTGATCAAGCGTCCGAGTTCTTGCTCAGCTGGCTTTGACAGCCTTTTCTCTGGCGAGAGGTTGCCTGCAAGAATATCCTGAATGATAGCCCATAGTGATGTCTTTCGTTGTTCTCCTAGCTTCATGAATTCGCCAACTGTCGTTTCTCCAATCTTTCGAGAAGGCACATTTATGATCGAAATGAGAGCTTGATTGTTATCAGGATGGCTGATTGTGCGGAGGTAATCGATGATGATTCTTATTTCCACGCGATCGAAGAAACGCTGACCACCAACCATGCGATATGGTATCCTTGAACTGCTCAAAGCCTTCTCGATGAGCAAGGAAAGATAGGCAGATCGAAGTAGAATAGCGAAGTCTGAGTGCAGAAGTAGACCACCAGTCATTTTCGACATTCTCTTGATCTCACCAGCAATCCACACAGCCTCTTCGTTCGGATTTGGCAAACGTCGGAGAACGGGCCGGGTGCCATGGCAGTGCGTTGCTTTGAGTCGCTTTTGTGGTCGATTTGTGTCTTGCTCAATGACATCTTGTGCAAGCTTCAATACAGCAGAAGCCGAGCGATAATTTTCTTCCAGGTTGATCACCACTGTCTCCGGGTAGAAGACTTTCATACGCCGTAGATTTTCGATCTCAGCAGAACGAAAGCCGTATATGCTCTGATCGGGGTCTCCAACAATGGTGATTCTTTTGGCAGCTGATGCCAGCAGTTTCATTAATTCAAACTGCACCACGTTCGTATCCTGGAACTCATCGATCAAGAGAGCTTCTACATTGGAAACACAGCCAGGGAACGCTCGAAGAAGATCGACACAGCGGAGAAGCAGGTCGTCATAGTCCAGTAGCTTTGACGTTGCAAGAGCCGCTTCATACTCATGGAAAACTGTAATAAACTCTTGTTTGTCCACCTGTTTCTGCGGGGTCTTTGCAAGATCTTCCAACCTCTTTCCTTTGGCTTTGTGACTTGAAATCTTCGCTCTCGCGGCCTTTGGTTCGATCGATAAGTTGAGACGTTTGATGATCCGCTTGATAATACTCTGACTGTCGGAGGAGTCTGCTATTCCGAATCCCTTCGGTACGCCAATGAGGTGTCCGTAAGCGACGAGATAGCGACGACAAATAGAATGAAAGGTCCCCAGAACCAATTTGGCTTCAAGCTCGCTACCGACCAGTCCTCTGAGCCTCTCGCGCATCTCTCGGCTGGCCTTGATGGTGAACGTGCAGCAGATGACATTTTGAGGATTGAGACGTTCATTGGCAATCAAGTACGCGACTCTACAGGTCAGTGTTTTCGTCTTGCCGGAACCTGGAGGCGCCAACACTTGCAGGACTGTGGCTGTCGAAGTAACCGCAGCTCTCTGAGCGGCATTCAACCCGCTCAAGAGCTGCTTGTCCATCGGAAGTTGTTGAATGGCCAAAGTATTGTCGAAGACTCCAGCAACACGATTTGACAACGACGCGTCTGGAACACTGGAGGATCTACGCGCTTGCCTCGGCTTCACGAACACACGTGACCCTCTAAGATCTCTATCAAACGTCCCACAAGCGTCCCCTTCGCTGTTTCTTCCCTTTTTCAGGGGATTAAAACTACATTTCGACCTAGGTTATGGACACAATGCAATCTGAAGCAGTATGTGGCTGCCTTCCCATGTTGGCACATCGCACGACTGTGATTTGTGCAGCTGACCTGAAAGCGAGTTGCTAGAGTATGGCTTCAGACACGAGGCTGCAAGGTAGGTCACAGACCGTTTATTCTTAGCTGTTCAGGTTTGTACTTCTTTTGCTGTAGTCAAAGATGCCAGTTGTCGAGATTTCGCTGTCTCCAAGCGCGGAACCCTGTACAAGACTCGACAACGGCATGACAAGCGTCTAAGCCGACTGGGAAAATTTCTTCTGGTCGAGGCGAATGTTCGGTCGTCCACATCAGTCGAGAAGGCTTGAGTCATCGCTTCCGAAGCAAGAGTCAGTTATTGGCAAGGTGTTCATCCAGGAATCTTCGAGAACGCAGCACTATGGACGCTACTGGAAGCAAACCTTGGTAGAGAAGGTGGCTGTTCAAATCTAACTGCAAGGTGAAATGGAATCATCCCTCACCAGTGGCTGTGTCCCACCATGCCCTTGACGATGAGTAACGAGTGGGTGGTCCTCATCATTTGGTCCCTATCACATCCAAGGATGAACCGTGGTCCTCGACAATTTCAGGACAGTATGACTCGGTTCATGAGGACCTAAGAAACCCTATTCATGAGGACCTACAATGCCCTATTCATGAGGGCCTATGAAAACCTATTCATGAATATCTGCTGTTTCTCCCACATATATATTCCCTCCTTCTTTCCTCCCTGCTGCATCACTTACACACTTGACACTATCGACAACTCTTTGCCGACCTCCCACAACAAACAAAGACATCGACACCACAATCACTTGTAATACAACACCACTCCTACCCCTTAACACTCACATCCTCCTCAGGACTAATTGAGTATAGTCCACACCACACACCAGACGACATCCACAGACACCACACCACAGCGACACTCTTGCTCCCAACAACCACCTCCTCGCCAACTCCGTACACTCCACAATTTACACTCGACAACCACCGAAAACACAATGTCTGGTGTCCAGAAGATTGCCATGCAGCCACCTGCCAAGAGAGACATGTTCAAGCGACATTCGAAAAGAGTGGCGTTGGGGCCGAAGCCAGCCAACATCCCAACTCCATCAGCACCAAAGGCAGTCAAGAAACGGGCACCACTACCATCTGGCCTCCAAAAGCCACTTAGGCCCTGGTCGAAGAACGGATCCGTGGCCACCACCATCAGCAACAGCATCCGCAACGCAGAGGATGTCCAGGGGTACACCTTGGAGCCATGCACCATGAAGCCGTACAAGATGACCGAGACGGCGCGAAATGGAAGTGGAATGGCATCCCGCAACATCAGTTACACAAGAATCGCCACACCACCAAAACACTGCATCGTTCCGGTC
Organism: Exophiala xenobiotica; assembly: GCF_000835505.1. Lineage (NCBI taxonomy): Eukaryota > Fungi > Ascomycota > Eurotiomycetes > Chaetothyriales > Herpotrichiellaceae > Exophiala > Exophiala xenobiotica. Next base: position 4,655,641 of record NW_013562494.1, on the reverse strand, counting down.
GCCAAAGACGCCAAAACGCTCGAGAAGGAAGCCTTGTTCAACGACATGATTGCCAAGGCACAGGAGGAGAAGGAGAAAGAGAAGGCGAAGCAGCAGCAGCAGCAACAACAACAACAACCACGTCCTGCTGCGGTGCCTGAAGTACCAATGTCGGAGGAAGAGCTGAGGAAGGAGGCTTCTATGCTTGGCAGATCGTACCGGGCAAGCAGATGAGCATTCGTCAGAGAAGTTGGAGGAAAGGTTAAGGAGACCGACGAGAAGGACAGGAAGGGCGGGACAGCAATTCGTTCAACTTTGGTTATTGGACAGGGTCGGGACATGGATTTTCCAGCACGGAGTCAAGGCGGGCATGGGCATGGGCACAAGCCCCAGGAGGACTCTACACAGGTTGTTTTCGAGATTTTGGGCTTGGGACAAAGGGACAGGCTCATGAATACGGCACCCACAGAAGAGCGAAAATGTGGGATATGGGAAATCGGCGGAGTTCAATAGCAAATGAACAGAAACACATTGAACCCCCAAGTATTCATTCTCCTTATTGTTCTTGCCCTATTGATGCTCGAGATCTGGTACAACTCGTGAATCGATTTGCTGTCCGCCAAGGAGAGTGATAATCAATGGCTGGTACTTCCTGTCAGTATTGTATTCACCAGTGAGCGGTATGGCAGAAGTCACTCGGTCACGCAGCCACTGCCTCAATCAATCGAGTGAATAAGTGAATACGGCACCTCCCAAATATCTGCTGCCATTGTTTTGTCAAATTCATCTCTCCCATCATCCATCATCCATCTTCCCAATTTCCATAGTTCCCACAACAACAAGAACACATCATCTCTGCTCGTTCACACTCGAGAGACACTGCATAGCGTATCGACAAGTTCATACCGCAAAGCCTTGTTCATCTTTACACCGCTCCAAACTATTACCTGCATTAGCACTGCCTTTCAGCAGCAACAAAGCGTCATCCTCAATTAGAAGTCTGGACCCCCTATCTCACACAGCCTCATACCCTCACCTCCTTCCACCAAATCACATTGAAACATCTTTCTCTGTCTTTTCTTCAGCACAACAATCAAGATGGTCACAAAGGAAGTCCGTAAGATGCGGGAGCAGACACTTCAGAAGGACATGGCAGAGAACAAGCGCCAGGCCGCCCTGTACCTCTATCAACAGGAGTTGGCCAAGACCAAAGGTGGAGAACCACCAAAGCCCATCGACAAGGAGTCCAATGCCAGCATCGCCCTCTTCTATCTCAGAGAAGAGATCAAATCCGGAGACAAAACTGCCGAAGAATTGTATCGCCTGTATGTTCTGAAAGAGACGCCAAGTCGTGTCCGAAAGACCCGCATGAGCAAAGCCCAGCGAGAGCAAGCTCGCAAGGATAGACTGGCGACCCTCCAAGCCGAGGCAGAGGCACGACATGATGCCAGATATGCCAACAACACACTTCAAGCGCTCGGTAGGACCGCCATTCCACCAATGCACAAGCGAAAGAGATCTGTCGACTCCAATGAGAGCTCAGAAAGCAATGCCAAACGCCAGAAGCGTGCAGGAAGCAACGACAAGAAGCTTGTTGACAGTGTCGAGCCTGGAAAAGAGAAGAAGCGAAAGCGCGATGAAGATGACGAAGGACAAGGAAAGCGACAGAAGCGTGAAGCTTCGGACAGAGACGTCCTGGCGACCACCAAGGAGCAACAAGTAAGTCGAGACCTACATGGACTCTGTCAACTCCTGTGCTGACCCTTCAAGATCGTCCGAGAGAAGAAAGTGATCAAGAGTCCTGTCCTTGGAGGAAAGAAGGCCCCTGCTGCCGCAGAGCAAGCTGCCCCGGCCAAGAAGAGAAAGCGAGTAAGTACCAAGACCCCAGAAGAGGCCCAAAGAGATGTGTACTAACCTCGTGATAGGATGATGATGATGCGGCCGAGGAAGCCTCGAAGCATGAGGCACCTCTCCTCAAACGTGCTCGGAACGACAGCACCAGCCGGCCAGAGTCCAAGACGGCTGGCGGCAGCAAGGCTGTCGAAGCTCAGGCTTCGACAAAGAAATCAGAGTCCGTACCAGCTGCCTCGAAGGTTTTGAAGCCTGTTGGTAAGGAGGAGTCCCAGAAGAGCAACACCACTGAGCCGCTTGCGTCCAAGGATGTTGCCAGCAAAGTCACACCAAAGCCGGCTCGCATGACGGCCAGCGAGTTCTTCAAGAGCAAACGCCGAATCCCCCTTGACATCAAGACCATCAACGTCAAGATAGAAGTGCAGAAGAAGCCTGTCAAGCGTTGCCGTTGAAGGGCACTAACGCCTCAACACTGGGCAACCCTGTACAACCAGTACAACTTGTTTTTCTTGTGCGTTGTCTTATAGGGCTCAGTTTCTTGGAAGGCTCTTGTAAATGGAGCTTCCACCGTCGACAACATCGACAGGAATTGTTTACAGCATTGTTTGCGCGCTCGAATGATGCACCGGGCTCTCAACACTGTGCTATCGACAGTTAGCACCTTTATCTCAAGGACAACAAAAAGTTTGCTGTTTTCATCGTTAAGTTCTTCTCGACGTACCCCAAAAAATTCAACCTCACAGCATGTACGGGGTCTCTGACACCTGTTTTGTGTCGATTATCAAGCTCGATGCCCTGGAATGAAGTGGCATCTTGCCAACCGCCCTCAACAAACCCACGACAGATTGTTAACATGTGCCGATCTGAATCATCGGCAGAATTCTTGAATCCGTGGTCTAACATCGAGACCAGCGCAGGAACGGATCAGAGAGCGGCATCAATATGTCCCACATGAAAGGGGGGCATTTCCTTCAACACGAACAACTGTCGACACCACAAATCTGCAGGAAAGAGAGAACATGAAGAACATCCAAGGTCTAGTAGCGGGACCGGCGCTGGAACGGATGGAACCAAGTGTGATTGAGCATTCTGAGCTCTCGCCTTCGACGATTGGGAAAAGGAAAGATTTGTGGCAGGAAAGAGATCCGGAGTGGGAATGAGAATGGAATGGAATGGATGCGTTGGGGCTATGGGAATGTCAAAAAGGCACACTTGTCTTGAAAGAAGTGGCAAAAAGATGGTGTCGACAGTTGTTCGTCCTATGGGTGGGTTATGAAAGAAGGTCCGAGTGTGCTTCTCACAAGGTGTCGAAGGCGCGGTTCGAGGGCATCAGTGTGCGTTTTCGAGTGTTTCTGAGGGTATTAGCAGCCAGCGGGCTTCTTCAAAGGTCAGGGCTTCAGCGTGCTTCATCTCCTACTTGTTCGTTACTTGCAGCAACAGAAATGGCCAAGGAAATGTGAAGAAGTTTGGATCGTGCTTTGTTCAAGTCCCGCTGAAAATCGAAGGAGATGGCAGATGATGATGATGGCTACGACGTCAACAGGGGACGCCCTCGACGCCCGGCCTGCTCTCTCCGCACGCACCCCTGAAGCTCGGTGAGCTCTGTCGCCGATGGCTTGCTGGCGTAAGATCCTAGTGGCATAGCATAGCATCTCCAACAGCAACACCAGATTGTGAACATTCGACATTCAACATTCCTGCACGACCTGCATCCGACCTCAGGATTTACAAAAACAAGAAACCGTTCTACACACTCCTCCCTTTCGAGTCGCCTCTTTCAAAGAAAACCATAAGTGTCCTAGTCATCCAGCAATGAAGATCCTCCCTACGCTGCTCGCCGCAGCCCTCTCGCTCTCCCAAATAGCCTCTGCCGCGGGCCTCAACATCGACTATCTCACACCTGGCATCGAATGCTCCCGCAAGAGCAAGAAGGGCGACAATATCGAAGTGCACTACCGCGGCACCCTACAGGAGACGGGCAAGGAATTTGATTCCAGTTATTCCAGGGGCAGTCCGTTGCCGTTCCAGCTTGGTGCGGGTAGGGTCATTAAGGGGTACGTTAACCATACCCCAGTTTATATCGTTTCCTCTCCCCTTCACAGTCTCTCCGGTCGTGTCGTCCGCCTCGAGCGCATGAGCGATACACAAGAAAGATGTGCATGTGCTGACATACTTGGACTTACAGATGGGACGAGGGCCTGGTAGACATGTGCATTGGCGAGAAGAGGCGGTTGACGATTCCCCCGGACATGGGGTACGGTGCACGGGCTGTGGGACCCATTCCAGGGAACAGCGTGCTTGTCTTCGAGACGGAGTTGATGGGGATCAAGGGGGTTAAGAAGGATGAGCTTTGAGGGATGCAGTGTTCTGGGTTGGCAGTGAGGTTCCCACTATATCTCACGGCGGCAACGAAAGACATTCTAGCATAGAACCACGAGGGTACCCTTTTTGCATGCTTCGTTCGGCAAGGAAATGGTATCAAAATGGGCGGTCGAATACATACAAAAGGAAACTGGAAACGGGCATCACGACAGGAAAACCATGGAAGGGATTTATGAAAGAAGCCTAAACTGCAAGATCAACTCCGTCAGAGCCATCTATTAGGCACTTGTTTTACCGGGGTATCATAGTCTAATATCTTGGGCTGAACCCATTGACGCCGATATGCATGTTCAGTCCATATCGTCCAGACCGCCGCTCTTCGCATCCGATGCTTCTTCGTCGTTCACAAGTATCCCAACGAGACACTCGCTCAGCATACCGTCCCAGTTGACCCAAGGATGCACTTCTGTGAATAATGTGTCGGAGTGCTTGCCTGCACCTCGCAGGATTTCGCCCTTCCCACCAGGATGAAACGGCACGTATGGTGTGATATTATACACTTTGCCTTGATATGTCGTCCAGGCGTCTCTTCCTTTTCGGCCATTCTGCTGCTTCAGCTGCGTAGGTGTGACTCGGGTCAGGTTGTCAGGCGCATCTTTCCCTCGCAAGCGACTGTTCGGACTCGATGTGAGGGCAGCCCAGTCTAGAGGCGAGTGGCCTGGTTCGAGCATGACCTTACGTGAGACCTGCTTGCCCGGCGGCATGATGGAGGAGGTGGGTGCCATGGAGGAATTCGAAAGGACTTTGGTGGGAGGGACTCGCAGAGAAGATGCTGCGGAGGGTGGTGGGCGTAGTGCACCATTCCCAGGTCGAGGCGGGGCAAGCATGCTACCGAACGTGGGAGGTTTGAGGCGAGGAGGACTTGGAGGCATAGTAACAGTGGGTGGTGCAAGTGCAGGAGTCTCGATGGTCTCTGGTGGTCCTCGTACAACTGGCAGCGTAGCCACGTCATTCTTTGAATTGCTCTTTGCCTCTGGCACCCTCATTAACTCCATTGTTGGCGCAGAGTGTGGAATCCTGTCCATTGCTGGTTTTGTCTGGGAGATTGTTGCGGGTCTGGATTCCGTAGCTCCTTTCGCTGCGTCAAAGTCCTTCTCACGGGTAAGAAAGCGGTAGAGAATGTATGCTGCTAGAAGGGTGCAACATCCAGAGGCAACCCAGTCCATCACCGGAGGGCGAGGACAGAAACAGAAAGGAAACGAGGGTGTTTTCCGGGCCGCCTGCACATCATGAGCCAGGTAAATTCATTGTCTGGACAGCTACCGCCGCTTCCTAGTTATTGTTGAGTCACTGTAAGAGAAACCAAAGAGTGTTGGTGTGAAGTTTGGGAGAGAGAAACAGGCAAAGAGGCAAAGCCTGGAAGAACTTCGGAGCACGCATCTTGGGCGTGGTGGGCGTGATGGGCGTGCCTGGGGCGCAATTGGTAAGGCTGACACCCTGATGCCACCCCTCGCTTGCCTGCTTTCTCGTTACCTTAGTAGTAGGTACGTGCTGAGGTTGATGGGGGCTTCTGGAGAGGCTGAATTGTCGAAATTCGTCCCTCAGTATGGAGTATCAGGCAGGCAAGCCCTGGAATGAGACAAGGCCACCGCACCTGGAAATCAATGAATAAGGTACATAATTCTGTACCTTAAGAAGGGATCTCTCGTAGAATTGCAATCTTCTCGGATTCACGGACGGTCATTTCCTGCACTCACTCTGCCTCTCATACTGATCTCCAGCATCTGCGTTGTCTCGGCCCGTCGACCTGTGTCACATGCGGTTTTAAGGTTGGGTTGCAGGGAAGCCGAAGTTCGATCATGGTCCGACAGCTGCTGACAAGGAAGCCAGGTCCAGAGCCAGAGCCAGAGCCAACACCAGCACCAGCACCAGCAACAGCATTCATTCATTCATGCACAACCCCCTCCTTGCATCAACCGAACTCCGTCATAATTCTACGGAACGAACAAACACCTACTACTATTAGCCACGGCTAGTCACTGACCTTCACCTATGTGACCTGTCTACCTGCGGACCTCTACCGATACGGACGCCCTTCAAGCCCACCATCCCACCAGCCTCAGGTCAGGTCAACCCAACCCGTGTGTCACCAATAATAACTGCCTGGGTACAAACCAAGCGAGCCGCCTTGATTCTCCTTCAAACTTCAACTAATCAGCTTGCTGACATCCCGGTCTCGATCCGGGATTCTGTGTCAACCTCGCATGATCAGTTTTAGATCCCCATCCCAACCTTAGTTTCACTACAACTCTCTGCCCATATTCGACCTCTGCCTTCTTCAGTACCACCATCTCACCGTACAACTGCGACCAAAGGTGAAGTGGGTGCCGCCGGTGCATCAAAACAAACCACTAGTCTTCGCCGCCTCAAAGCGGTCACTGCCAGACCACATCGTAACTCCGCCTGAATGACTTTGAGACTTCGTCATTAGGGCAAACTCTTGGATCCAACACCATACTTTGTATCAGGACAACTTACTCTCTCTTTTGTCCTTCCAAACATTGCCTTACCGTTGAGGGGACTTCCGGACCGATCTTTATGGAACACGTGAAACATTTCCACTGGTGACTGAAGTATCACATTCGCCAAAATGGCCTCACCACCGTTTTACGATGATCTTAGTCCACCTAGTTCACAGGACCGATCTGACAGAGAAAACTCTTCTCATAAACGTCGACGACTCGCTTCGGACTCGACTCCTCCACGACTGATGGCTGACCCTACTCGACCTTCCAACATTCCTCTGCCGCCTTCGTTCTCTGTTCAATCTGGCTACTATTTCCCGGTCAACGATGCCTTCCCATCCATGCCCGCGGATAACTCTCCCTGGCAAGAACACGCAGCCATCGAGTACCTAATGGCGGGAACGGGCTTTGCTCAAGACTTGAGGGGGATGACAACCTTGCCATTTGCTTACACCTTACCGACTATCCCTGCTGGTTCTGAAACTGCACCGAGGCATGCATACACAAGTCAGCCACCTCCACCCCAGCCTCTGACAAGACCACATGAAGTGATGCGTGGAGATATGCGAGCTTTCCACAATGACTTCTTTCGACATTTTCCGGGCATGTCTGAAGAACGTCTGAGAGAACTTTCCGGCCTTCTTCCCGAAGGACACCGGTATCATACAGGGATTGAGGCCAGCAGGTGCTTTCCCGGGACCGAAAACAATAGCACACCGCGCCCCTCGAACGCAAGCGCTCTGAGCGAGATGGTTTCTTCTGTGTTGCCACATAGACGTTCAGCTGCTTCAACAGCACCCGCCACTCCCAGTAAGCCCCCGATCAGATTGATCCTCAGTCGCGCGACCACGGAAAGCATCGAAGTCCTAGACGACCACAAGAGAGAATGTCCTGCATGTCAACTCGAATTCGAAACCGATGACTTCATGGCCGTCATCAGCTGCTGCGGTACCGCTATGCATGCTACTTGTCTATCAGCTTGGGTGAATTCTCAGACATATCACAAGAGTCGAGCCTGCATGAAGTGCCGACGTGCTATTGACGCCAGACGTCCATTGAACAACGTGGTGTCGCCAGTCAGTGACCAAAATTGGGACGAAGGTGCAGATTTGAAGGCGCCGGAAACATTGAAAGGAGAAGCGAAGATCGAGCTGAATGTTAGTGCCCGACCTGAACGCTCGGCCTATCGACGTATGAGAGGAGCTGCTGCGTACCTTTCTAGTTACAGATCGTCCCGAGGTCCACCAGGGCTACCAAGCGACCTGAACGAGGGAGCCCGAAGCGCCATCGAACGAGCAAAGCACGAACATATGATGGAAATGGAGGCGATGAAGAACAACGTGAAGGCTGCTTACAGTGAGAGAAGTAAAGCACTCGACGACGAAGCTGCTGCAAGTCGATCTTTCTGCGATGCCCAAGTCAGTCTGATCCGTGGAGCCGCTGTGGATCTCGGACCACTAGCTAGGAGATGGGAGGAGACGAAAGTGGCCAGGGACAATGCAACCGAACGTTTCCGAAAGCTTCAGAGAGACTTGGACTATATGCACAGATCTCACCTGGATCGCCTCAATGGCCTAGCCGAAGCAGCTTGGCTGGAGAGTGCCCGTCAGAGAGGAGAAGAGGTGGCTCGGAGCATGACGGCATCTGGACAGAGTGGCGGAAGTGCATCTGCAATAACAGCCTCTCCATAGGGATCCAAGAGGCAGACACTTGACAGCCATGCCCGCGAAACTTCAGACGGCTCAAGGCGTTGCTCACAGGCTCCAAAGGCAGACCTCATTGGAATGGAATCAATGGGAACTTTGAGGGTTGAGAATGAAGAAGGTAGTAGCCTGAAGTCTGAAGAGTCTCGGGAAATGACATGTCGTGGCGAGAAGAGGAACGTGGCCCGTCCGGCGCTTCTTGTGGGACGGGCTGACTGATCCACGATACTGGTCTGGTTGTGCAGTGAGCAGAAGGGTGCGTCACGAGAAAGGATTTGAAAGAAGCGGTCATCAGCACAGCGAAGCAGGCGACAGGCGTCGGACGCAGTGACACTCTACTTATGAGGATACGACCATCATGAATTTCTGGGCGTAGGGCATTAATCACGGGGATCCGCGCTGGTGTTGAGGAGTGGCTCATTTAGGACTCACGGTGGTAGTATTGCTTGCATACTCAGGTCTCCAATATGGAGTACGGGGCTGGACATGGACCGGGAATACGAATAGCACAGAGCCAACTCCTCATTTTATTAGCACACAGGTAGCTTTGCATAGGTACGAATCAACCGATTTTTCTTATCATAATGTTCTGCTTCTGGATTGTTGTTATCGTTGCATCCAAGACAGCAGGACCAGCACTAGTGTCCTTCATTTTCGTCGTTCAACTCTGACAACGCAGACTTCTCGTACCTCCTCTTTAGGCCCTTGGGAGTCCATTCGTCATGTCTACAGTCTCGTTCAAATCCAACAAGTTCGCGCCCTTGTTGGCCGCATTCACAAAAACGAAAAATCCAACGCTTCATAGTCATGTAGATTTCTCAGACGACGACTCAGCCCAACGCAAAAGGAACGCCTGCTCTTGTGCAGTCAATGTCCTGTCCGTATGTGTACATATATTGATACACCCTCCTTTCTTCTTTGAGTGAACGACTTGCCTTGCCACAAGTGGGCTTCCTCTTCAATCAAGCCATATGTCTTTTTGAGAGGCGGAGGCAGCTGCATGCGTGGCTTTTTGTATGGATACCTTGCATCATGGTTTCCATAGATAAGCGTCTGTATCTTTCTTCATCTGGGTCATGGATGCCATGGTCGGCCAGAATTTCGGCTGAGACCACATGCCGTTACGACTTTGCTGTGGTTCCGATCATGCTACGAGGTAGTCGCCCAGCTGTCTCCGTGCCTCACATTTGGCATTCTGGGAGGTGGTGGGAGGTCCTTGGGAATTGTCCTACCCTTGGTCAGACTTGGACGACGGAGTTGCTGCTGTGTTCCTGCCACCGAAGAATGCCTCCAGTGTCCTCTGGTTCCGTTGTGGTGATCGCGGGAGCTCTGCCAGCGGTTCGTCCGACATATCAGTATCCTCGTCCTCTTCCTCGCCCTCCTCCATCACCCGCGCTTGCTCGTCGAGATCGATGAGCTCGGAGATAGGCAGTGCTTCGTCGAGGTGTAATCGCTGCGCATCGTAGAGCTTCCTTAGCGTGTGCTCGTGGATGATCTCTTCCTCTGGTCTGTCGTCGCGGTGGCGTTTTCGAGTGCGCGAATTGAGGTAATATGGTACGGCTTCGATCTGACAGAAATTGTAGGTTCCCTTGTCGTGAGAATTGTGTGCAGGGGAGAGGGTGTTCGTTGACGTGGGAGAGAAGGAGGAGGAGGAGGTTGATGAGGGTGCGGAGGGGCGCGTAAGTCCACGAAGGCAATAGCCCGCATTGTCGATGACGGAGGCTTTGCGTTTGAGACCCATGACTGTCGTAGTGTGCTTGCTGTGGTCAGGCCGGGAGGAAAGGACTTGAGAAATTGAATGGGAAGATAATGACGCGTGTGTAGAGAAGCACTTTAAAGTCCGGAGTACGCGTCGCGAGGCAGGAGAAGGCTGGCATTCAGCCTTGCGCGAGGATCTGACCTTGAGCATTTGAGATGTGCATCTACTCCGTGTTTGGACCAGGAAAATCGCTGGAGAATAATTGGTACCAAGGCAAGTCTATGAATGAATACCAGAAAGCTGGCTCATCAGGTTGTTCAGTCGGTGAGCATTACTTGCTTGCCGGGCGCGATAGGGTAAAGGCGATCCAAGCGGCCAGTACGGAAGACCAAACCCCACACTCCTGCAATGACATCCCCTTCGATCAACCGCAGTTCAACTGTCTCGGGCTACGATCTACGATAAGCACTCGGACACCATTCAAGGCTCTTCAGGCTCACTTTGCGTGTTATTTGCTGATTTCTTACACATTTGGGGCCTTCATTGATTACCATGTCGGTTCGAGAAGCCTCTCATGCAGGCTCTTGGTACTCAGACAACGGTCGGCTGCTTGCATCGCAATTAGACCACTGGCTTTCGAGCGTGCCCGAGAAAGACAGTCTGCCAGGAGTTGAGAAATTACCACTGCCCGGTGCCAGAGCGGTCATCTCGCCTCATGCAGGATATGCTTATTCGGGTCCCGCTGCGGCGTGGGCGTACAAGTGTCTTGACCTCTCTAGAGCGAAGCGGATCTTCATTCTACATCCATCCCATCATCACCACCTGAGTACAGCCGCCCTGCCTGTTGTCGAAGCCTACGAAACTCCTCTGTCCGAAACACCCCTCCCGCTCGACCTCGAAACCATCAAAGAACTGTCCACCCTGTCGGCCACCGCCGGCGGTCGGACCATCAAATTCACCACCATGTCCCAGCCAGTAGACGAAGCAGAGCACAGTGCAGAAATGCAATTGCCCTACATCCACCGGCTGTTGCAGAACCTCTATCCCGATCAACCTGAATCATCGTACCCTCCTCTCATTCCGATCATGGTTGGCAGCACCAATCCTGCGACAGAAGCTGCGTTGGGAAAATTGTTGGCTCCATACATCGCGGACGAAAGCAATGCATTCGTCATCTCTTCAGATTTCTGTCACTGGGGAAGCAGATTCGGTTATACGTACTACCTACCAGACGCTCCAAGTCCTGCGTTGTCACCACTTATGCTGCCGAACGGAGTGCGAGGGGAGTTCACAACCGCAAAGGAGTCGGTCAACGAGGATGTGCACAAGATGCCGACTTTAGGTCAGGGTCAACAACTGAAGTCCAGCAGCAAGATACCAAAGAGTGGGCCCCAGATATTCGAGAGTATTGCGCATGCGGACAGAGCTTGCATGTGTGCCATTGCGACCGGCGAGTATGCTGAATTTCTCAGAGTCCTGCGTGATACTGGAAACACAGTTTGTGGCAGACATCCCATTGGCGTTTTCATGGCTGGCGTGGAGGAACTTGAGCGGTTAGAACAGGAGAAGGGCGTTGACAATGAGGGCGGCACTCGGAGGCGGTTTCGATTCATGAGGTATGAAAGAAGCAGTGACGCAGAAACTGTTCGCGATAGCAGTGTTAGCTATGTCAGTGCTTTCGCTGTGCTCTGATCGAAGATGAAGGCTTTTAGACACCTGGGAGGCATGCCCAGGTCAGCAACAGCAGTCGTGGCTCCAGGCTGCCGATCGCAATTCACGTCACATAACGACATAGCGTTCACAGCCCACAGACCAAGTTGGCTCAGCAAGGCGGTTCTTTGCCTCAAGACGAGGCCGAGAGTGAGCAGAGAAATCTGCGGACATCGTAAGCAAGGGAAAGTTACGCTTCGCCAATGCTCAAGCCGGTGGATTTTTGTGGTTATCAATGCAGAGCCAGGGCACGCCGGCGCTAGAAAGCTGCATGCTGTCGAGCTCTGTAGACACGGGATGGGCGAACAATTTTCAACGCTCGCTAGGTGCCGTGGGGGGGCCCCAAGATTGTTCAGCAAGCGAGCTGCCTATCCGCATATGGTAAATGATGGGTTGTGCCACGGTGGTGCTTTGGCGTTCCTTGGGGAGTTTTCCGCAAGTCAGATACCGCGCGAGATCATCAGATGCAAGAGAAGTCGCACTAAAAGTGCACCCAGAATGATGCATAATGCCTTCACTAGCCACGACTAGCTTCTATGCACTACTCGTACGATCGCAGTTGCTGTTTTCCCATATTGCATTTTGCATTTGGACATTGACGTTGCCATTGACGTCATGAACAAGCCTCTTTTGGGAAAAAGACACTGAGCTACCTTAGGTCACAGTCCGCACCCAATCAAGTCTGTTGCTTCCCCACTCCTTGTCTAGGTGCTTTTCCTCCGCATCCCGCCACCCCTTCTTAGGGCGAACTTGGCGAACACAAATCCCTCTGTAAGTACGGCTACTCGTTACTCGTACGAGCTACCTACCCACCCAATCTACGTGAGGTAAGTAGGTATGTAAGCTGGATCTGATCAGCAGGACGCTTTGTCTTGTACGGCGTCCTGCATAGTCCATAGGTTGGTCGCGATTTTCTTTTTGTTGGTACTCATAGGGTCTTGAAATTACCTTGGACTACCATAGGTATGCTGGACGTTGTCATCGGACACCCTCCCCTCCTTGCTGACGATGCCCAAGAGAATGCGCCAAGCAGCCGCTTAACGTGCCTGTCTAGTGCCGTCTCTGCCGCGATGGCGTCCTTGGGTGTGGTCAGCCAGCACACAAAAAAAAGGCTTCCGATCATCATCCCAAGGTTTTGGCGTCAGCCTCGGCAACGCCCCAAGATTTAAAAGGCTTGGTTGTGACGACACTTCAAGTGAATTGACTTTGATCGACTTACACCAAGCGTGACGTTGTTCGTTTCATTGTGTTGATGCGAGGGCACAGACAAGGTACTACTATCTCTGGCCTCTGGGAGTAACAAATGCTCATTGAGAAAGAGTGTCACCACGGGTTGGCATTCGCGACATTGTAGATAAGCGCAAATGTTGTATTACAACGATTAGATACATCGAATTAGTCTTATGTTTTGCGGCAAAAGAAGGATCATGATCCAAAAACACGCCACGCGTCTTGGGGTATTCAAACAGATCGTAGCATCAAAGGGTATATCATCTCCGGATATTTTTCCCCTGGGTCCAATTTGATTCATTGAGCATATCATCTCCGTAGAAGTGAGAGCGTCTCTGGCAGACTGCAGACTGCACATGTTCCGCATATGCGAGACACATTGTTATCATTTGTTTCGAGTTGCGCTGATAGCAATTTATGCTTGGTGCTCAACATCCCGCTTCTCTGCGCGGGCAGCCTTTCCCTTCTCCGACCATGGGAAGTGAGCGACAGGAATGATGAAGAAGCTGTTGGAAGTATCGGCGATACCGGCCAGAGCGTTGTACCAGGCAGCAAAGGCGGCGAGGATGCCAAATGCACCGCCAGCGCGGGTGCAGCCTGGGCTTGGGGCGCCGTCGACAGGACGCAGATAAGCGATACCCAAGAGAAGGAAGGCGAGGTCGAGCACGAAGAAGAGGAAGAAGAAGGCAACGGTAGATTTCAAGGTGCAGATCAGGAGAAGGAAGGTGAAGATGAACCAGCCCTGACAATAAAATTAGAGACGAGCATGCGGACGTGGGAGCGTGAACATACCATGAGATAGAATCCAAGTGAGTTGAGCACAGCCGATTCACCACCCGCTGCCTCGATCGACGAGACGATTTCGAAGCCACCAGGGGTAAGAGTGATGGCGAAAGAGATCCAGAAGCCGCCATAGGATGACAACGCAGTACCACCAAAAGTGTTACCGACAGCGATTTCCCTTCCGAGCTGTTAGCGCGACAAAAACATAGTCGCGATGTTTGTGTACGTACCACATGCCCGCCAAAAGCTGAACAAGACCACCATAGCCAAAGGCCAGACCAATGACAATGCTGTTGATGCCAGCTAGGTTGCGGGTGTTCAAGTTAAGCAGACTGAGGACGAAAGTGGTCAAGGCAAAGGCCGAGAGACCAAGAGGTGCTGGGTTGGCGAATTTGCGACCCTCAACAGGCTTGTAGAGACCGGGTTGGAATTCACCACCGAAAGCAGGAAGCATGTTGCCTTCGTGAGTGCGCATGTGAGCGAGAGGACCGTAGCCGAAACGAGCGGCATGTTGAGCATTGGCCTTTTCCTCGTGGCTCATGCCGCGAGTGGCCTGCTCGAACTTCTGCTGTTCGTTGGAAGTGTTGCCATTGGCTGCCAAATTGGCGGTGTTGTGAAGATCGGTGTGCTCCTGGTTGGTCGACATGATGCAGGACAGGCTGGGTAATCAGGTCGCAAGGACTGAGAGGTAGACGCAGGTCTGGGAGAAGGAAAATGGGTCGACGAGATGGTTGAATGGCGGAGGTCTGAGGAGGAATCACAGTCAGGGTCCGGTGGGAAGGGGGCACAGCAATGTTTATGTACCTTTCGTCTCAGAGAGGCAGCAGCGAGCAAGCTAGTGTTTTCTGGGGAATGAGCTTTGAACAGGCCGGGAGCAGCGGGGAGCCAGTGGGAGGATTGGAGGATGTAGCTGCGAATACGAATGGACAAAGGGAAGGTAGCAGATGACACCGTTCTGGATTTGTGATGATCGGGGACTCGAGTGTGTGGTGGATGAAAAGCAGGAGCATCATTTGGCACATTTGCAGAGCAACGGGCCAGGGTTATGACGGAAGCAAGGATCTGTTTGGGATGTCATGACCGGCTGTGGATGGACTCCGATGGGAGACTGGATTTCTGATTCGATATGGATCGCGCATCGGAGATGATAGTGGATGATGAACAGTCTGATGTTCGTTTAGCCTGATATCATGGCAGAGCCTTGACGGGGGAGTGGGTGGGTGGAGAAGAATGGCCATTAGTCTGGTCAAAGGGCACGGTTTCGATGACCAGGGTGGAAGGTGGAAGCACGGTCGAACGGAGGAAAAGCTGCCCAAGCCCATGACACCAAGGAGGACCTCACGCCACAGACGACAAAAAGTGGTTCCATGAGGAAAACTCCATACGGGTACGGGAGTCTTTCTGGGCATTTTATAACATCAGCCGATAGGCAAAGAAAGAGGGTGAACAGGACGATTCGAGTATGAAGCAGCAAGTGCGTGCAAGTGTGTGAGGTGTGCTTGATCTGCCTCTCTTGCTTTCTAAGGCTTCGGGACGAGATTCAAAGAAGCAGGGGAGCAGGGAGCAGGGATTCAGCCGGAGACACCAGGAGAGAGTCCTAGAGAGTCCTGAAGAGTCCTGGAGAGTCCAAGGAGGTGATGACGGTTTGAGAAAGCTCTTCTGCCGATCTGATGAATAACAGATTGACAGTAGCTCGTAGCTCGTAGCTCGTAGCATCTATCGTAGTATCGTACAACTACAAGTACCAGGTAACTGGGGTCTCCAGTACTCCACGGCTGATCTTCGCTCTGTAATTCTACAGTAAGTAGACGTAGTAGACTCTACACAGGTACCCGCAGTCCTGGGCTGTGGTAGAGGCTCTCACTTGACCGCCATGCAAATGTATGACGCATTTCTGAGCCTCTCCCTTCTTTCTTCTCCCGCCTCTATATTCCGCGCTCCCTTATTTGACCACTCTACTCCGTACGCGTTACTAGGTATTCACCCCCAACAATGATTCAAGAAAAAATTGATTCTCAGATCATGTGCCGAATGTATTACGGGTCATGAGATTATGCAAATTATTAACGCCCTGCATCAAACTTCTCCTGCTCCACCATGCAAAAATCTCGAATGGAAAAATAATGTGGCTTGCTCAAAAATCAAAAATTACAAGTATTATTACTTAGTGAGAGCTTGCTTGAAGGGCCATCACGGGCTTCTAGGCTTCTCCGGCTTCTGCGGCTTCTGGGCTTCCTCCTTTTGACATCTGCAGAACCTCAGCTGCAACTCCATCCGCCCGCTTCCGCAGCCACTTACAAAGCTTGGACCTCACGCCCTATCACACTGCAGCACCAAAGTAGGTACCAAGGTACCAAGGTATCCTCTGCAAGCGTTCTAGAAGACCTTCCATGACCTTTCTCATCTCCCGAAACCCATCGCCGAAAACATCCCCGATTTTCCCTACGACGGAGCCTCGCCAGCCTCACTGAGCCAAGCCCGCAACACTCCGCCATTGCTCCATGTTGTTGTGTGTACCCGTACCATGGCCAAGCTAAGTTGGAGCACGCACTGAAAGTCCGCTCCGCCAAATCCCATGTTATCATTTGATGACCAGCAGGTGATGACAAACACTGTCCCTCTCGACTGCCCCTTCTGTTTCCTCTTTCCTCTTTCCCTTGGCCCGTCGTTGCAACATCAGGCCACCCCACACCCCTTGACCCGTATACGGGCAGGATACCCGAGCAACCACATTTGGCACCCGTCAGGCTTGCTTCCACTCTTCCACACAAACAGTGAACCGAGGCTGCAGGTTTTTGTCGAGTTGCCCCTGCATATTCGGCCTCGGCCGGTTGCACATGCACGCACATGGTAGTCATGGTTCACTCCGGCTTGTTTTCGAGTCTATTTACGAGTACTCTCAGGTACGGATACTAGCAGGGCTTTCGACGAAGAACCGGACACGCTTCCCGGCATCCAGGAGCTGAATGGACTCATCGGGTCCGATGTTGGCCGCGTCCACGAGCTCATGCTTTCGCTATCTGGGTATACCAGTCAACATCCTCTTTGATGTTCACCGAAGCACCAGCACCAGATGTGGTTGGGCAATGATTAGCAGGACCGGAAGATGCAGCGACTTGGATCGCACCAGGCCACTGTTATCTCCTGTTCTCATGCATTGGCCACAGTAACGCCAACTATTCTCTGCGCCTTCTGGATGCAATCCTGACAGCTTTCAGCGCGGCTACCAGTCACAGCGACTATCCTGAAAATGTGGATTCACCCTTCGCCCTTCGTCGGCCAGGACATAGTCATCTACAGTTCCGCAGATGTTGCCGCTACATCAATCGGGATGCAAACCTGCCTCAAGGCGGCACGCTCACAACCAGGAGCCTATCAAACAGTCCAGAAAGACGCCGATTCGTTCTACAGGGAGAACCATTTCCAAAGGCCAATCATGGACAATGACACGGAGAAGCTTTCTTATTTATGTGTGGCTCTCAAGAAAACCTTGCTGCTGTTAGCCCTCAACACTCTACCATCTCCTACGTGTCAAGAATCGCGCTTTGCTATTGTTAGCATCGCCGTTGCTCCCCGGACTGCGGTCGGGATGATTTTCAAGAGCTCCAACCTCAGATCCCGAGACCTGGCCGAACTCTGTGCTAGACTGGTGAGGTCTTGCTCTCCTCTTCCCATGTGAGGCGCCATGCAAACCCCAGAATGTGTCCAGAGCCAACATCGAGTTCGAACATTATTGTCTTCGGAGAGATATGCCTGAAAGAGACATTTGTTCTTTGGGTGTTGTGGGGCCACCCAGATTTTTGCCGGCTTAGGAATAGCTTCAAAACCCTCACACGTCCATGATGGACATCGCGGTGTGCGCGTTGTGCGCGCTGTAGCATACGGGTAGTACATCTACCCCGGTTCCAAGGCAGGCATCAGATTATACAGGGATGGTGCAATTCGTCTTGATGGACGATACCCCGAGTATTGCTGATCAGCTATTCTCCCAAGAATTGGTCGCTGGAATATCTCAGCAGCCACCCAGCAGCTAGACCATCTGGGCTCTGGCACAGATCCACCACAAGACCCCTGGCCTACAAGTATTTCTTCATTCTGCAAAGAAGTCCCCGTCTTTCCCTATTCCAGCACCATAATGAGCCTCCGTCTGCTGCCTTCGCTATGGCCTGTCTATCAGGTGTGTCAGTGCTTGCGCCCGCATTGTCATAAGCCGTTCAACTAACCTTATCTTTCCGAGCTACAGTACGCCAGTGTGGGCTGATCGATCGCCCAGCTGTTCGAAGCCCATACTGAACCACGCACGCCGAATACAATGTCCTTAGTACCATCATGCTAGACATATTTGGGTTCTTGAGCACAGGAGGACTGATAGCGATGCAACTCTTGGCCCTTTGTAACTACTTCATCAACGTCCGAACCAACCTTCTTCCTTCATACAGCTTTTTCGAGGGCCTGTACGTCTTCCCTTTTACTTACAACAGGAGTCGAGCTTACCGCGCACACGCGCACCATGGTCTGGCCAACCTCGTCCTTCGTCATGCTAACGAGTCCCTTCACGCTCGTGTCTTTGGCCGTATGCGTCAGCATCTTGCTATATCTATTTCATTTGAGAAGAAGTGATCAGCAACATGTTCTTCGTCGTTTTCTGAGCCTACAACAGCCGCGGACAACTACCGCACTCGAGTCCTCTCCAGAAAAACCGGCTCAGCGCACGGAACCGAGTTATGTCGACGTCTTTCCGCCCACGCAGCGCGGGACCCTGGACAAGATTGTGTCGAAACTACCCGAGGTTCAGAAGCAAGCCATGGGTGGTCACCTTCCCTTCGACGAAGCGGCGTTCCAACGCGCCCTTCTCGGTCTTAATGAGAACTACGAAACGGCCGCCCCGAACAAATATTGCTTCTCGGGCTTTTCGATGGCCGAGATTCGAGCACTGGGCGACTTTCCCGATTACGCAGAGCTCAGTGGCGTGCCGGCTCCAGCGCCCTACAAGCAGTTCAATATAGAAACTGCACTACCGCGCCCGTATCGCCCTTTCAGGTGGTCATACCACCAGACGATGTGTAAGTCTAGCAAAGGCCCTGATGGCCCTTCTTCCATAAAAGGGAAGAGGCCAACTAAGTTCTAACGCTCGGGTCCCGCTTAGCATTGATGAAGATGGAGCCAGACTTCTGGATCGAACTCGAAAATTCCTACAAAGAGCGCATTGCCGAGCGACAGAACCTCTACGCCCGCCACGGCGGAGACGTCCTGCAACACCTTCCAGGGTCTGAACTTGCCTGCAAAGAGCTGATGGAAATGGTGCTGCAGTTCCTCTGTGCCAGATATCCACAGTACTTCACTCTCTCCGCCGACAAGACGGTCCTCGAGAACGGGATCCTCCAGACAACGACCGATCTCAAACGCACTCCTCCTCTGATTACGCTTCTCAACAACGTACCCGAGGACTTTGCCATCATGCTCCGCAATCCCGCGGACGGCTACTACTACCTCCGAGCGGGCATCATCTGCTCTGCCGTGGGATGGAATTTGGGCTTGAAGATCGGCAAAAGCTTGCCTGAGATCCATATCCCAGTCCCGGATTACAAAGAGAAAATGCAAATGAGCATGGACAGGTGAGTGACCACCTCGCAACTTTTTTCTATGAATCCCTGGTGGGCGATCTCTCGAACAAACCCCATCACAGTCACAGTAAAGGCTCACAAGCCGATTCGTTCGCGCTTTTTTCTAGGTTCTTCACGAAAATGCCCACCACCAAGCCCATTCAACGCGGCTCCTGGTTTTTCGAGATCGACCAACCCCTCTACATGCCGCCGAACGACCCTCGTGAGAAGAGACTGGGGTTTCAAGACCCTCGGCTGGAGCCAGAGAATATACATCTACGGGTTGACTGGCAGACTCTACGCCGTCTGCCGTTATCTGGAGGTGTCGTCTTCAACTTCAAGGCCCTGTTCACCCCGATCACGGAATTCCGCAACGAACCATATATCCCCAGCTTGACGCTCAAGCTCTTGAACGAAAGTAAAGCAGACCTTCTGAAGTATAAGCATACCTGGCACATCGAGCACATTGTCAAACCCCTGATGGCCAGGTATGAGAAGGAGCAATTTGAGACAGGTGTGATTCCCAGGGATTGGGTCCATCACACTCTCGATGAGTCGCCGTTCTTCCCTGGTTGGGAAGACAAATGGCGTCTGCAGCAAGGTTTCTGAGAGCTCAGCTTTCTTGTTGTTAGCAGAGTCATGATTATATCTCAGTTCATGAATATTTCTAGATGTTGCTAATGTCATTGTGTCCCAGCATAATCTCGTCAGCCTCTAATGAATAATGGTCCAAAACTCTCCTGGCTCTTAAATACGCTACATCTCAACATATCCACCCACGTATCACCATCTCATCGGGCTCCAATTTATATGTTGTAGTGCCCAAACCTGCCGCTTTGCTCTGTGCTCAGATGTTCCTAACCAGGTCCAAAACCCCTCTCTCCCTGACTTTGCCTTCGGTTGAAATCATGCCCAAACCCATGAGGGCCGGTGCATTTTGCCATCTATGTTGGAATTTGTGTCGTCTGCTCCACCTCGTCGAGCGCTTCGAGCTTTTCAATGAGGATTCTCTCTTCGTCGGTGACGATACGTAAACGCCTCACCTTTCTCGGTGTAGGGAGAGGCCAAGAACATCCAGTCACTTCTTCCAGAGTAGCTGTCAAGGTCGATCTCGCCTTGCCTGCGGGCGCTATACACATTCTCTTCCGTTGCGGTTCGGGGTCCACTGCTTCAGGCAGAGCTTCTCGCTTCATGCTGGCTGGCTTTGATGACTCCTGATCACCAGTCGCCGGGGTGACACCTGTCTCGATCTCGGAAATGGTGGCAGACGAGATGAGCAAAGACTGGGGCAAGTTCTTCGAGGTCAACAGTCTATTTGACTGAGTTATTGAAATTCCTGGGCTCACTGATGGCTGCTCTGGGCTAGTCGCGTTCTTCGTCAATTCGTGTTTCTCTCGAAGACGTCGGGAACTCTGAGTCTCGCAGATGTCAGCGTACTTGAGGCTATCCGGGGTAATGTTAGGGATTCTTGTGTGCGGCGAAGCGACGACTCTGAAGTTCCGTGGAAGATATTCGAAGGTATGGGTCGTGATTCCGAGCCTCTCGCAGCAGTCTCGGTACAATGGCTCGAAACTAAGGATCTCCGGGACCGACCCGACACCAGAGGCATCAGAGCGGACAAAACACTTCTTATGTTCTTGGATCATTGGATCATTGCCTGTTGAGTTCCACTGGTCAGTATAACCACTGCTTGAGTAAGTGTAAGTACTCACTGTCAAGCTCGCCGATCTGGTCCACGATCGAGTCAGGATAGAACTGATCCGTCCGTGTTGAAAGTAGAAAGATCAGAACAGGAAGCTGGAATTTGGGATTGCTGACATTCCTCTTCACCAAATCAATGAATTCTGCCACCTCAACCGAAGAGATTCCTTTAAGTAAGTCTGTTGGCTCCGGACAGAATTCTTTATTGGGGATTCTCTTGGCCACATGCTTTTTGTAGTATAGCCTTGGAGCTTGCTGCTTGAGACATTCCTGTAAGAAGAACCTTATTGACTTCTGCCGGAAGATCCTTTTGCGGATGATGGCAGGTTTAAGGATGCGGCTGTAAGATTTCGTCGACCGCGACTTCCTTCCTTCTTGTCTCTTCTCTTTGCTGTTTGACTCGGGTAGCTTCTGTGGCTCCCGAAGAGCACTAAACCTTTTAGTGAACTCGGCATCCACTGATTCTTTATGGAATGGTTGCAGAGACAGATATCCGGGTCGAATGTGGTCTTTCCCCAAAAGATCTGGCAAGAAATCTTTGACCAAGATAACCGCCATGGGTGCTTTGATCTCTTTCCATACCAAGGCCATTGAGCAACCCATATTTCGGTACACCATCTTTTGTTCAACGTCGTACGCGCTGAGCAGCGCACCAGCATGGTAAAGATAAGCGGCGTTAGGCAAATCTAGAGAGTCGATGACTGCAATTTGCAATTTATTGATGTTGTGGCCCTCTTGCATCAAGCGCAGCACCTTAGCCATCAGCCACAGGACCGAGCATGACAATGAAACCCATGGGCTGGCGAAGTCCTTTCTTCTTGAAGCCATGTGACCGAGCAGGCTGTCTCTGATGTCTTGCTCACTCATATCTTCGAGATCGCCACAGAGTCCGCGTTTTTCTCTCTCACTTTGAAACCATCCAGGTCTGTTATCACCAGCGCTTCTCTGGCCATAGACACGGAACAGAAAGCGCGGCATTCCTCGCGTAGTGGCGGATACACGACTCATGTCAATGACATGGTGAGAGTAGACCCATTCAGAGGCGTCTGATAGACTTCCGAGGCATCGGTAAAGCGCCAACCTGTAGGGGTGTCTTGGTACTCTCTGGTTGAGCAGATAGTGTGACACGATGCTCCCATCTGTCATTCCCAGAATATCGCGACGCTCCAAGGGCTCCCTGATGCAATACCAGAGCTCGCCATTGGGGTCTTTCCAGTAATGTGGTCGTCGGCCATTCCGAGCGAGATCTGAATCCGGCGGCGATCCCTTTGAATGTGGCATGGCGGTAAGCGCAGCTTCAGCTACCGAAACCCACACCTATAGGCTATAGTAGAAGGGCAGCAGGATGGCTCGAATGAAGGAAGAAGTCTGTAAGGAGAACGGGCCGGAAGTAGCGAAATCCCGACGAAGAAGGTATAAGACGAATGTCAAGAAGTTTTGGCGCGTAGTCTTGTGGATGAAGTAGTAGTACTGGTATGTAGCAGGCATGAAGGGACTTGAGACAGAAAGAGGAAACACCTTGAACGGCGTGATGGATTGCGAGGCGGCAGATGATAGAATGGAAGAAGTTCAGAGAACAAGGAAAGAAGAAACGGCTTGAGCGGCTTGAACAGTTGCAGTAATTTGAAGATGATAGAGAGGGGTGGTGTAGGGAAGAGAGATGAGAGAAAAACAGCAGAGAAGACAGCCTCAAGCACATGTAAGGCTGTGTCAACTTAGCATGTGAGGATGTCGTTGCATGCGACGGCAGCATGGGATGAAATGAGGTGAGGTTGAGTGGCCTCTCAGTGGGAAGGAAGGACTTCTCCGAGGAAAGAGAGTCCGGCATTGCGCCAAAGTGAAAAGAGGCGTGTTGAATGGGACATTGATCCGCGGCAGAGTGAGAAGTAAAATGAACATTATCAGAGCGACAGAAGCGTGTTCGCTTCTGCACTCTGAGGCCAGCATTTTATCCTGCTGGAGGGGTATCGTGAGCAGAGAGTTTCTACAGTGTACTCAATGTATCGACTGCATCGTCGCTGCTCTGCGCATATACCAGCAGGACGGGGCCATACTCTGGTCCCTTGGTTGGAAGGAATCCGCCTCCAGTTGTGTGCTCGACTTGCGCATGCATGTCAAACTAAGGCAAAAGTGGCCAGCTTGTGTGGCCAGTGACCATCCTGAGCTGTTCGTCGCTGCTCTTGCACTCCAATACACTGCTGGTGCACCTGCCTTATCGTCGAGTTGTACTTCAAGCCCACGACCGGCATCACTCGTATTGTCTGTCGTAAAAATAGTCCTGCTTCCTCACAAGAATCAGAAGAAACAGGGTGGAGTGGACAAGGCCCTGCTAAAAGCCAAATTTCATTCTTCCACTTTGCGATTTGGGCCTTATGGACGGGCCCCCGGATCCACGCCTTGATCATTGAGGTAGAAGAGTCAAGATGCTTCCGAATGTGGTGATAAGAGGTTTTGGCACTCTCGCTTGCGGTTTTCCGGTGAATGAAGACACAACCATGCGGAGCTCTCAATTCTCTCACTCAAGCAACCAAGGATGAGCTAACGTCAAACTCTTCATCCTCGCTCGAGTTTTCGACGAACGAAAACAGCCATGGGAGCTCTCACT
This sequence comes from Exophiala xenobiotica, assembly GCF_000835505.1. Taxonomy (NCBI): domain Eukaryota; kingdom Fungi; phylum Ascomycota; class Eurotiomycetes; order Chaetothyriales; family Herpotrichiellaceae; genus Exophiala; species Exophiala xenobiotica. The sequence goes on along the minus strand of NW_013562494.1, from coordinate 4,631,930 downwards.
CACTCACTCACTTATGCAAATAAGGAACGAGCCAGCTAACATCAAGCTCTTCATCTTTCCATGGATATCAGCACAACAAAATTCACAGGCCCCGCGAGCGTAGTTGAACGTCCATCATTTGATCATGCCATGAATCGAAGCGAAGAAAAGAAAAGAAAAAAGTCAACAAGCCCGCAAATCGCGAAGGACAGGCCGTCGAGAATGCCAAGTGCACTTGCCCATCTTCGGGCTAGCTCGAAATCTCCAATATCAAAAATCGCGGCCTCGCATCTCCAACTCTTTTTTCCCTTCTGTTCTTTACACTTCATATACGAACGCATAATCAACCGCTAGATCCTTTCCGACGCAGCTTCCTCACGGACTGCGTCGTGCTATAGGCTGGTTGGTCATATTGGCGTACTAGACCGAAAATCGAGGCACTTTAAGGCTTTCTTTCGTTTTGTGGATTTGCTTCTTTTCAGGAGGTTAAATCTTACGGTGGAAGGAAAGTCACCTGCGTGCCAAACATCGCCTCTTCGGAGACATTGATGATGGATCGATCATGGGACGAGGCGGCCAGCCTTGACTTCGCTCAGCATGCAACCTATCGCAAAGAAGGAAAGAGGTAGATCCGGCAGTGGCAGCGTAGTCGCAGAGCGGCTGTGCTGAACTAGGCAGTATTCTTGTGCTTTCTTGTCGAATAAAACCGCACGCACGATCATTCTGAGATATCTTGCCACACCTGCTTCTGATCCGCTCTTCAGATTAGTAGAATGCATCGACACCGAAAGTGAACCAAACAATATCCAATTCTTGGCGCCATAAAGACTCGCAGATATTGTAAAAACTCGTAGAAATCTACCGGCCGCTTGGACGTCAGTCAACCCACTCCCTCCTTCCCTACCCTCAACACCACCACCGCTCGAAATTTCAGGATGAAGCTCCTAACAACAAACTTCCTAACCTGCGCCGTCAAATCCTGCAAGTCCTCCCCCGCCAGCTTCCCACTGCACTTCAAGGACGCCACCCTCGAGCGCACCGAGATCGACTACAACCCGCTCTTTCTCCGCAACATCCTGCCGCGCGTGAACTGGGACGCCCTGACCACGACGGCGACAGAACTCGGCCTGCAAGCGCTCGTGCCTGCCACCAATCCTGTCGACACCATAATCACAAGCAGTGATGCGCCGACGGACAACGAAAACGTACACGACCAGAAAGATGAAGAAGAGCACAACGAAGGGCAAAACGGAGAGCAACTTGAAGAAGTCTTGAAAAAGCTACACAACCTCCTCCTCGAAACTGGTGTTGTCGAGGGGAAACTCGTCTGCGCAAATTGCGGGTTCGAATACCCTATCAAGGAGGGCGTGGGGAATTTCTTGTTGCCGGCGCATTTGGTGTGATGATTTCCCGCGCGCAAGGCATGGCCACTGGAGAAGAAAGACCATACAGGGAAAAATGAAACACACAACAACAAAGGAAGTGATGTTGCTGGCGGAGGCCCAGTGTACAGAGAGAGAGAGAAACAGTCCGAAGTCACCCTCCTCATGTGTTTAACTCGTGAATACTGCACATGTCCGAGTTGCATCGTCCAACGAATATTAAGAACTCGGCTGGGACGAGCCACAAGGCTACGGGTAAGGAGTGACAAGGAGCCCTCGCACGACAGGCAGCGGCGACGACCACTGGCGAGGGCGAAGCCGCAGGGCCTTGGAGAGCGATGGCCGGCCGTCCGAGCAGGTTCAATATACCAAAGGCAACTGAACTTGACCCGGCAAAGGGAAGAACCAAGAGTTCACATGTCATTACCAACTTACCAACGATGTCCTCACATGCGAGTACCAGAACAGCAGTATCCGGTTCCATTCCTGGCAAAAGCAGGATATTAACACTATGTACGCAACCATCCCTTCGCGACAGGCAAGGTCAGCCAGCCCACACTGCCTGGGAATGGTCCATTATACAAATACATGAAAGAAGATTCGCAATCATTCGGGCGTGCCGTCGTCCCTTTAGTTCCAGATTCCTGCCTTCTGAGCCGCCTCAAGATGTTGAAGAGAGAAGCCAGACGTGCCATGTCGCCTGATGCCACCAATCCAAGTTATCCCCCATGAATGCAAGATACTGTAAGCCGTCGCCATGCTTTTCCCCTCACAGACCTCCTAGTGTGTTGCACAATGAAAACGCCGACCAAGATGCTCTTCTTATTGTCACATGCATTTGTATAGGGTAGAGGGATATGATGCCTTCCAGTTTCTGACGCCGTCCATTGCTATACCGCTAGCTCCGTTTACGTATCGATGAACCGGTCACTAGTTGAGGAAACCTTTGCAGACTGCGGAGCCACAGAGACAAGGTATACGGTCATCGCTGTCGATCTCTCGCTCGAATTTATAGTCGTAAGTCAATTCCTCATCTGCAAATTGTCAGCCAGGCTCACGAACCCGTTCGGGACGTCCTTACCTTTCTCGATATCTCTGAGAGCATAGATGACGATGCGCTTGGTGCCGCCGACACGGATAATCTTGGCCGTGCAGTTGGGCGAACAACTGTGGTTGATGAAACGAGCGATGCCGCCCTTCTTTGTAGCATCTACCACAGTGCCTTCGTCGATTCGGAAGAGATAGCTGCTGCCAATGCCACTTTCCGTGTACTTGATTTCACGCAAGTCGGCGATTTCTTGTCGGATCTTCTCTCCCACGTACTCAATGATCATTTCGCTTGCTTGGATACGTTCCAGAGAGTATAGACCCCAATTGTGGATTGCAGACCGGGCAAATTTCACGGGCTTCTTCCGTTTCTGAAGTTGATTGAACCGCAGCACATCAGCATCATCACCCATTGACTGCAGCATCTCTCGTTGTCGATCCAGATCTTTGATCGTTCGTCTGTCGTCTGCTCGTTTGCCTCGAGAAGATGCTTTGGGAAGTTCGACGACGGTCGGCTTGAAGGACGAAGGATTATTTTTGGCCTCGGCTTCCCGCTTCTCCCTCGCTTTTTGCACCCTGATACGATGAGGCAGGTATTTCGACTTCTCAGACTCAAGGATCTTCTTGATGGGCTCTGTCCTTGCGGAACCCGAGGTATTTGGAACATAGTAACCTTCAATCGGAGGCTCTGTCCGCAACGCCCCTGGTTGTGACCCCGGCTTAAGATTCCTGATCTGTTCCTGCTTCCAGGCCCAAGCCATGGGATCCCCAATGTCCATTGCTGACTTGGTTTTCAGCGCTGATGCCAGATACTCCAGATCTTCGGCATCGAATATGCTGGCCTGCCATCCACGGAGATCAGGAATGATGTCCTCGTCGTCGTCGACTGTAGGCAATGGTTCTTCCGCTGACACGCCCCACTCCACCTCCGGTCGCCATTCGGCTGCTTCTGCAAGGGCTTCTTCCTCTTCGGCGAATTCGAGAACATTATCCACGACCTCAGCTGCTTCGGCCTCAGCTTGTGCCTGCCGAAGTGCTTCCTGTTCCTCCAAGATCTGTTTCTTGCTCTTCTTCTTGGGCTTGGGTTTCTTGACAACTGCCTTAGGCACGTCGGACTCGACGTCTGGAGTACCTTCGACAGGGGTTTCCACATCCTGCAGCTTGACCTCTTCTGACCCTTCACGCTCTAGGTTGGTCCGACCAATACCGAAGAGCTCATCGTCCGCCTTCTGGCGTTTTCGGGCTTCTAGTTCCTGTACCAACCTCTTACGCTTCCTGGAGGAAGGAGACATTTCATAGATATTCCTCTCAAGCTTAGCGATGATGAGCTCCTCCGCCGTGGTCTTGCCCTCGACTTCTTCTTTGACCACACTATCACCCATCTCAGACTCTTCTCGAGCATGTAACCGACGTTTAGTCGCTTTTCGAAGGAGCTCATCGTCATCATCAGACATCGATGTCATGCTCATGCGGCTCGCAGGACGGCTCTCCAGATCCTCGGTATCACGCGTGATAGTGGTCCGCTGCTCATCATCCGAATCCTCCTCATCGTGAAATTGCGCCAATTGGTGGAACAAAGGCCGAACGCTGTGTCTCGCTGGAGGAGCTTTTCTCCTCTCATCGCGGAATCCGACCATCCCGCGCTGTGTGCCTGACTTCTTGCCGATCTTAGGCAAAGATAAAATGTTGAGATTCTTGCCGCTGAGCGGGCGTCGGTTCATCAGGCCTGTACCCAACCGTGAATCTGGTGTCCGTGAGCCCTCGTCAGTCAGTGCATATTTCCTCGATCCCTGAGGGTCATCAATGCCGAGAGCCCTGCGCCTTTCGATGTGTCTACTTGGATCGAGGTAGTCGAAAAGAATTGGAGCGGCTATCCTTGATTTGACGTCCTCCAGAAGCTTATCCCTGAGTTCTTGGATGACCAACTGAAGAACAGCCCGAGAAGGGTCCAAGTCCTTGGCACGTTGCCGTTTCTCTTCTTCAAGATCCATGTCATGCTCCTTTCGCAGTCTATAAGCCTGTTTTGAATACACAAAATCGACAGGTCCGGTTGGAGTCGGTAGAGGTTGTTCTGTCGAGCCAAGTGCCTTGGGATGGCCGTTCAGATGTAGTTCCAAATTCATCACGTAAGTAAATAGCGGCTGCATATGACAGCCGTGAAAGACCTTTTTGGCTTCCATTTGCCCATTGCGTGATTGTTCGAAAGTGATAAAGTATCCGGTCTCATCGCAACGGACATCGCGCCAGTCGTACATCCTCAACCTCTTTTTCAGATGAGGGATCGTCGTGCCCATGACGGGCACATAGCAGTGCGCTATAAATAAGTAAGGAACCTTCAGCGTTTCGGCAATAGGTGTGCTCTCGACGAGGGATACCCCGCCTGTTGGTTTGGTCAAGGCCGGGGTTTCGGGCTTGGGAATACTCGCAAATGGTGGATGCGCGACAACTGGAGGCGTGTGAAATATTGGCTGCGGGCGTAGGGACGGTTTCCCTGATGGGCCTTTTGGAGCAGTTGGAGGTGGACCTGTTGATTTTGCAAAACCTGGGGTTGGTGTGCTGACTGTCGGGGTGGACGGAGAGGGCGACGGTTGGGTTCGAGGTTGGTTTGTAAAGCCACTCTCCTTCCGATGCAGTGCAATGGCTTTCTCGACCAATTTGTCTGTGACAGAGCCATCCCGATCGATGGCTATCTGGACTGTCTTGAGGCCTATTCTTTGTCCTCGCTTGCCCTCCAAGTATGCCGTCTTCGCCGCAACGACCGCAGAGATTGGTCCTCCTCCCTGGAAGGAGGCGCAATCTTGATACTCGATGCTGCAAATACCTAAAAAGCGTCCCGTAACCGGATCTGTCTTGTTGTCCATGTCTCCTATCTCGCCGAAGCTCGAAAACAAAGCGCTGATCTGGGATAGTGGAGTCATCGCGTCGAATCCGGTCACCACCACGGTGGTGGCTGGCGGAGGGGCAACCGCAGTGGTAGCATCAGGCATCCATGACTTCACATTATACGGCGCAGGACGATATTTGGCCTTTCCTTTGCCTATTCCGCCTTTTGCATAGTTGGGTATCGCCAGACGTGGATCGGGAGGCTGGAAGTTGTCCTCGGCTTTTCCACCAAATTCCGCAAACTGCGCCTTCATTTTTCGCTTATCCTTGGAGTTCAAGTTCTTATCTAGTTCCGGATCGTAGGTACATTTGGTGCCTTTCGTTTGAAGAGTTGTATCCCTCGCCGATCTTCGATGGGCAGGCGGAGTATGGAGCGGAGTCATCGAGCCTGGATGTAGAGAGGATGTGGTGGAGATTCCGTTCACGGATTTGTGAGAATTCGATTCGATGGTTGGACTCAGCAACTTGCCATTTGGCGGAGAGTCTGAGTTTGTGAGAGGTGTAAGGGTGCTAAATTGGAGATGATTCGTGCCTGACATGGTTGCGGTGGTCGTGAGAGGTGCACTGAAGACCGAAGAAGCGGTACTTGACGAGCTCGCGGAGCCAACACCATTGAGAAGATCGCCTGAAGACCGGTCCACCTCTTCTTGTGTTGGGTTGTTGTTGGTGAGCTTGGTCAAGGTGTCCGGTTTCGCCAGTGATATAGGTACCGGAGCAGGGGAATTCAATGAAGCCTGTTCAGAGGTGAAATTCGCATGCGCATCTTCTGCACGCTCTTCAGGATGGCTGAGCCGAGTTTTGTCGATATCTGATAAAGTTGAGGATTTCCGTTGTATGAGGCTCTGGGCAGCAGGGAAAAATTCAGCGAATTTACTGCCCGGCGGGCGCGACATATCCTGATTCAGTACCCGAACAACGCGATCATCTTCGCATACACCCTCCTGTATGTATCATGGAAAAAGGTAGATCTGTTTGACCATGAAGGGTGGAGAGGTCGTCTGCAGAAAGTTGGCTGCGGGCTGGTCGTGAACGCGTCGGTGGACGGCGGTCCGTCAAGGGGATTTCAGGATTGCGCTGGTTGGTATTTCGAGACAAAAAGAGGCCAAAAGGTAGGTTAAAATGGAAATGGGATATTCTCCGGCCTCGATTTTGGGACTCCGATCTGTAATGAAGGGGTCAGGGAGGAAAGTCGTGAACTGGACACAGCTGCGTCGCTGTTGCTGAATGCCTTGACAGCATCGTTTGCGGTCTGAGATCTTGCTAGCAGGCTTGGCACTCCAGAACGCGCTGAAGAAGCAAGATGCGCAGGCAAAGACTATTGTGACAACATTCCTCACTGCCAGTATTACGCTTCAATCTACTCTTTCCTATGGTTCTTGCTTTCTTGATATATTCTGTCTTCTGTTCTCATCCTTCATACCGCCTTATACACTGTTGCGAATGACTCACTCCTCGTATCCTTTTTTTATCTTCATCGAGACCGAATTTTGCCTTCACAGGAAACCAATTCACGAAGCTTGTATGTCTGGAGAAAGAGGGCCCGGAAAGAGAACAGACCGTGATAACATCGCTGTAGAGTCTGAGCGTGCATTGCAACTTCGGGGTTGATGCTCAAGGATCATTGCAAGAGACTTGAGTGAGGCCACACGTTATGTGATCTCATCCCTTCCCTACAACTTCCTTACTGAACTGCATTCCCCCTCATAAGCTCTGAGATGCCGATGGCGCCTGACAAGATTCTGGTAACCGAAACGACCATCAGGAGAGGATTCTAGTAGGCTTGCAGGAAATTGAGTTGGTGAAGAGATATCCTCATTGTCTGCCCTGAGTCAAATTGTCGGAAACGTGAACACCATAGTAGACGGAAAGTACTGGCTAGAATTGTCGTATCCATCTCGAATTCGTTTGGACGGATAGAGCGCGATTCAGGTGGACTTCGTCCTATGATGGCCTGTAATTCGTGTCCATATCGTGATGTCATGATACGTCGATTCTGCTTGTATATGGATAACTGGATGAAGCGCCGGCAGTTGCATGTCAAGGTACGGATAAAGCCACAATTTTGCTGGACAAAGGACGTTTCCGCCTATGCAGGTTTCTTCTACTTGTCTCTTAGTTTTGGTCCTGTTCCTCCCTTGGATCTCCCACTGTATCTCACTAGAACAATATGCCTTTTCCCTACAAGAAAGCTGTGGTCATTGGAGCCACGAGTGGTGCGTAGTATTCCTCAAACTGTTTTGCTCAGAAGCACTGGTGGTTTGAAATTTCCACTTTTGGGCCAACTGAGCAGCTATGCCTCAACCTCTTGCTCTAACACTTGTCAACAGGTATCGGCGGGGCCTTCGCCAAAAGATTGATCGAAGACGGGTCCTTCGTGATCGCAGTTGGGCGCCGAAAAGAGAACCTCGAAAAGCTCGTACAGTCCTTTGGCCATGATAAGTGCCAGGCTGTGCCATTTGATATCACCCAACTCGATTCCATACCACATTTTGTCACTAACATCACCAATACTCACCCGGATGTTGACTGTGAGTGGAAACCTCTGCAGGAAAAGGTTGATGATTGACCCTGATTGTGAGGTATCATGCTCAACTCCGGCATTCAGAGAAGAACAGACTTCAGCGAGCCCGATTCGATAGACATGGCCTCGGTGCAGCTAGAGTTCAACACCAACTACATTGCCCATTTGGCGCTGACCAAAGCATTCTTGCCATTCTTGCAAAAGAAACAGACTGAGGCAGCTTTGGTATACGTTACCTCGGGACTGGCCCTGGTTCCCATCCTACGCTGCCCCAATTATTGTGCTAGCAAGGCAGCATTGCATCAGTTCATACTCTGCCTGCGAGAACAGTTAAAGAGCTCGAAGGTCAAGGTGATCGAGGTCTTCCCACCGGCAGTCCAAACAGAGCTCCACGACGAGAAGCATCAGCCTGATATCCAAAACGGTCGATCGATTGGCATGCCTCTCGATGAATTCATGGATGAGGTATGTCGCGTGTTCTCGAGCAAAGATGCCATAAACTCACTTTTGTTTTAGGCATATGCCGGACTGGTTGGTGGCGCGGACCAGATTCCCGTTGGAATGGCGAAGCGGGCATTTGACGGGTTTGAAGTAAAACGTCAAGAGGCTTTTGCGCACATGTTGAAGATGATGGGTGGCGGCCCTTAGGACACCACAAAACACTTGGTCTGTGATCAGACACTTCTGTTGAACATGAAAAATTCGATATTTTGCTCAATCATAGAAAGACGTTCAAGGGTGGTCTCGAGCCCCTTTTAGGTCTTAATCCATCGCCGCCATCACTCGTGGACTCAGGCTTGTGGCATGTGGGCCGATCTCTGAAACCGGATACCAAGTCGATCGTATTGGGGTCCAAGTTGTCTCAGAAAGCAATTGAGGCTTATTGGAGTGACGTCTCACGAATCCTTGCAGGGGGAGGCTGACAGTCACTGTTATTTTGGGACTCAGCCGCTCATTCGTCATGGCTGCGAGTTATTCTTGTCAGTCCACCGTGTACACCGTACCCAAGCTGTCAAGCTGTTGGAACGGACTCCGAAACCCTGAAGCGAGCATTCGATTAGTTATGCAGCAGCTTCTTAGACGACAGAGTGTGGAAATATTGAATGCTTTGACCACAAAGACTGCGGACCAATGTGGCTCAAGGAGCAATGTGTGTTTCAGCACTGGTTCCTCCAAGGTCGGGCAAGATGGCGAACCAGCTGAGAACAAGCATTGTGATTGGAACCAGGTGCCCGGCTAGCGTGTAGGAGGTGCCCCTATAGACTCAGTATTTATTGCCGTTACCAGCACATATAGCTTGTCCTGTGACGGGTATAGTCTATGGGATATCGGATGATACTAGTAGTACAATAGTCCTTCGCATAACGGACCATGACCATAGGATCTTCAAAGATTCTAGGCATGGCCAGTAGTTCCGTATGCTAGTGGCATCAGTGCCCTTACCGTTTGCGGGCCCACCCACGGCCACCTTTGGCTCTGCTTTGGCCAGCTTCGCTGCATAACGTGCCTGCCAAGGTTCGCATGGTGGTTGCTGTGCAGCGAAGCCACCGCGGCGCAGGGTCCAATTGGTGCCATGATGGTGTCTCAGGTGGAGCTTTTCTTTGTGCTATGCGCGCGGTGCCTTCGTTCAAGCCGGGAAACGTCTCAGCCCCGGTCTAAACAGTTGTCAGCACCGAAAAGTAAACCGTCCTTGCAACTGCACAAGCATTCAATAACCAGCTCATTCCTTCTTACAAACTGTTCTCTCATACCTTCCAGCTGTCTCTTTGTACTTTCAGTATATTTACACTGCTCTTCGTTCAGCAAGTCAATCGTTGTTCTGTCGAGTTCCTACATCCCATCCATTCTTTATTTCCCTAAACGGCCAAATCCCTCAGGCCCTTCCTTTGTCCGACGTCGGGCTATCGAGGCTCCTTCAGGCTCACGTTCAGGCCGGCAGTGCCTTGTAACGCTCCTTTATAACCCTATCTCTTCCTGAACAGCGTTGGCCGTCGACACCCGCAGGATAATACTTCAAGATGTGGTATGTTGACAATTCGGAGTCCGAAGGGCGCAGTTCCTGACACGAGACAGTGGTATCTTTGGCTACATCAACTACTTGGTCGAGAAGGACCGCAAGTTCATTCTCGACACCTTGCTTAATGGTGCGTGCGGGATTGAATCTGTCCCCAGTGAAGGACCCTCTCTGACATGCATTTTCCGTAGGCCTTTCCCGACTTGAATACCGAGGATACGATTCGGCCGGTCTGGCGATTGACGGCGACAAGAGAAATGAAGTCTTTGCGTTCAAAGAGGTGGGCAAGGTCGCTAAGCTGCGGGAGCTGGTGGCAGAGTCTGGTGTCGACATGACCAAGGTCTTTGATTCACATGCTGGCATTGCACACACTCGGTGGGCCACTCACGGTCAGCCGTCAAGGACGAATTGCCATCCTCACAGGTGAGCCGTTGAGAACAGACATTTGTGCATACACAGACTGACGAGAAATCAAGATCCGATCCCAAGTGGGAGTTCGCTGTGGTTCACAACGGCATCGTCACCAACTACAAAGAACTCAAGGCTCTGCTTGAGGGCAAGGGCTTCAAGTTCGAAAGCGACACAGACACCGAGTGCATTGCCAAACTCGCCAAGTTCCTCTACGACTCGCATCCAGACATTGACTTCACCACTCTCGGCAAAGCCGTCATCAAGGAACTTCAGGGCGCTTTCGGTCTCTTGATGAAATCCGTCCACTTCCCTTCCGAAGTTATTGCTGCCCGAAAAGGCTCTCCGTTAGTGATTGGTGTGAAGACACAGAAGAAGATGAAGGTGGACTTCGTTGATGTTGAATACTCTGAAGATGGCGGTGCTTTGCCAGCCGAGAGAGCAAACCACAACGTGGCACTGAAGAAACAGGCTCCTGGCCTCCTCTCTCCCGGTGGGCATCTCGCACCTCCCGACAAGTCTCTCCTCCACAGATCACAGTCTCGTGCTTTCTTGTCAGATGACGGCATGCCCCAGCCTGCCGAGTTCTTCCTCTCTTCGGACGCCTCGGCTCTTGTTGAACATACCAAAAAGGTTCTTTACCTTGAGGACGACGATATTGCTCACATCCACGACGGACAGCTCAACATCCACAGATTGTCCAAGGATGATGGCACTAGTAATGTTCGTGCCATTCAGACCATTGAACTCGAGCTCCAGGAAATCATGAAGGGCAAATTCGACCACTTTATGCAGAAGGAAATCTTCGAGCAACCCGAGTCTGTCGTCAACACTATGCGTGGTCGTTTAGACGTTGCGAACAAGACTGTCACATTGGGAGGTCTCAGACAGTATATCAGCACTATTCGCAGATGCAGAAGAATCATCTTTATCGCGTGTGGTACTAGCTATCACTCGTGTATGGCTGTCAGAGGTGTCTTTGAGGAGCTCACGGAAATCCCTATCGCTGTCGAATTAGCCTCTGACTTCCTGGACAGACAAGCACCTGTCTTCCGGGATGATACTTGCGTCTTCGTCTCACAATCTGGTGAAACCGCAGATTCGCTGATGGCTCTACGATATTGCTTGGAGCGTGGCGCATTGACTGTTGGTGTAGTCAACGTTGTCGGTTCGTCCATCTCTATGCTCACCCACTGCGGTGTTCACATCAACGCTGGACCCGAGATTGGTGTTGCTTCAACCAAAGCCTACACTTCTCAATTCGTGGCCATGCTCATGTTCGCTTTGTCACTCAGCGAAGACCGTGCTTCCAAGGCACAGCGCCGCTTCGAGATCATCGAGAGTCTGGGCAAAGTCAGCGAGCAGGTCCGAGAAATCCTCAAATTGAATGACTCAATCAAGGAAATGTGCGCCAAGTTCCTCCAGAACCAGAAATCTTTGTTGTTGCTTGGCCGTGGCAGTCAACATGCGACCGCGCTTGAGGGTGCATTGAAGATCAAGGAGATTTCTTACTTGCACTGCGAGGCGGTCATGTCCGGAGAACTCAAGCACGGTGTCCTGGCTCTGGTCGACGAGAACTTGCCCATCATCATGATCCTTACCCGAGACGACATCTTTCCCAAGTCTTTAAACGCATATCAACAAGGTAAGCAATCCCCTGATTACATGCACGGATCTCAGCTAACATGCTTCCAGTCATTGCTCGAAATGGTCGGCCAATTGTCATCTGCAACAAGGATGACCCTGAATTCCCACCAAGCAAGACGGAGCGTATCGAGGTGCCCAAGACAGTCGACTGCTTGCAAGGTCTTCTGAACGTCATTCCGCTGCAGTTGATCGCCTACTGGCTTGCTGTTGCTGAAGGGCTGAATGTTGACTTCCCACGTAACTTGGCCAAGTCTGTCACTGTCGAGTAACCTGTGATCAGTGAGGTTCCTGCAGTTCTAGCCGGCTATGCTGCTTGATTGTGTTGGTGCAACGGATAAGTGCAGTCCTGGATCAGGGTCCTTGGTGTACACCAGCGTATTATTTGTAGAATCACGCTGAGATTCCTAAAGCGAGAGCACTACTCGGAGTCAGCGGCGTAATTAGATGAGAATGAGAATGATATCATGACATATTGAATCTTTCGGCTACTGTGTATTATTCATGCACATCAATCCCTGGCAATGCATCTCAGGTGCTGCACGAGGCTGAACTCGCAAGGCTACCTAGGTCGCTAGGTACATTGGAGAATTGGAGTAGTTGCACAATGCGACCATTGCTCGACTGATTGACTGCGTACCCAACCCAATATCTTGTTCACCTTCCCAACCGCTACAAGGTCTAGTCAACCTCTTTCCAATGGCTCGCCATGTCGTCGGCAGAGTCAAATTCATCCGAACAGCCTCTCAACCCTGTAACTGAGCCTGACCAAGTTGTCGAGCCACAGCAGTCGCATGGCCATCCAGCGTCCTTCGCTTCGGATCCTCACAATGTCTTTCTCTTACTACTCGGCCTCAGGCTCCTTAACGCCTTGAGCATCCGTACATTCTTTCAGCCAGATGAATATTTTCAAGCTTTAGAGCCAGCATGGCATTGGGCATTTGGAAATGGAGCAGGCGCATGGATAACATGGGTGCGATAGTGAATACGGCATGACAATATACAAAGCTCATACAAGACATAGGAGTGGAAGAACTATTTACGATCTGCGATACATCCAACAATCTTCGGTGTCTGCTATTGGGCCACGGCTGCAACCTCTGATGCGCTGCGTTTAGGTAGTCATGCCAGGTCAGAACTGCTGCTTGCCGCACCCAAGACCCTGCAGTCTATATTCGCGGCCGTAGCGGACTTCTATACCTGGAAATTGGCATCATACGTCTACGGGAGGAGTTCAGCATCGTCTCTCATGGCTCTCGTCCTGACCATTGTCAGTCCGTGGCAATGGTTCTGTTCGGCGCGGACCTTCTCCAACTCGCTCGAAACGACATTGACAGCCATCGCCCTGTACAACTGGCCGTGGCACTGGACATTGCCTGTTGATAGTGGGAGCCAAAGACCAAGCAGGTTCGATGCTCAAGGTCTACGGGTCCGCGACCCTGACGTCCAGGGACAAGACTCGACAGACGAGCTTACACGACTGAGACGAGCCCTTCTCTGCGCTGCGGTAGCCACAATCCTAAGACCAACTAATATCCTTATCTGGTGCACTCTTGGACTGCTGACGTTCCTGAAAGACTGGAAATCAGTAAGACCAAGCTTGACCGAATTTGGCACGTTCCTCCGAGAGACCGTCCTTTGCGGCAGTACAGTGCTGCTCATCTCGACATTACTTGACCGGATCTTCTACGACGAATGGGTCTTTCCACCTTTCAATTTCCTCTATGTCAACGTCGTCCAATCTCTCGCGACCTTCTACGGGAACAATGATTGGCATTACTACATTTCCCAGGGATATCCCCTTCTACTTACGACAGCTCTACCATTCACGCTTATCAGCATGTACCGCATCCTTACCCCAGGGGATCCAATCAGGGAGGCAACCCCAGAAGGTCGCAACGCACTACGGTCATTGTGCATCATCTGTCTGCTCTTCCCAGCGGTGTTTTCGAATATTGCTCATAAGGAGGTTCGATTCATTTACCCGCTGTTACCGGCGCTGCATGTAGTGACAGGTCTTCAACTATCCTCGTTCTTCGGACCCTTGATTTCCCCCTCACGAGCGTCTGCTCGATCTTACAAAAGGCTCTTACTGATCCTCCTGTTTGCCTTGAATGCAAGCATAGCATATTATACAAGCCAGGTCCACAACTCCGGCCTAATCAAGCTTACCACCTACCTCCGGCACGAATTTGAGGATGCTTATCTGCCCGCTCCTCGGCCATCGAATATGACAGTAGGCATGCTGATGCCCTGCCACTCCACCCCCTGGCGCTCTCACTTGCAATACCCGCCGACATCCGCTCATCCAGGAATTCGAGCATGGGCATTGACTTGCGAACCACCTCTTAATCTCAACGCAAGCGAGAAAGCTAGGTACATGGACGAGGCGGACCAATTCTACGACAATCCAAGTCTGTGGTTGAAACGGAACATGTCGAGACGTGCGCCACGGTTGTCTTCCTCCTGGGCGCCGGGGATTTTCGGCCCGGATTATTCTGTCAGGAGGAATTTGGGCGTAAACGCGGACATACTCGAAGCAGCGCGTGACGAGGAGTTCTGGGAGGCGAGGACAGGCAGGAAGCCATGGCCCGGGTATCTGGTTTTCTTCGCGGAACTCGAACAAACACTGGCCGTGGCGCTGCGGGGGAGCGGGTACGTCGAGTGTACGAGATTGTGGAACAGTGCGTGGCATGATGATTCGAGACGGACGGGCGATGTTGTGGTGTGGTGTTTGGATCCTAGTCGAGTCGATGTCGGTCGGAAGACGGGCGTAGGCAACGTGCACGCCGGAGTCAGCAAAGGGGAAGTTGATGACGCGGTGAGGGATCCGCATGCTGGCGAGGGAGTGAGCGTGGGTGGACAGAAGGTCCTTGGAGCGACGAAGGGCAAGGGTCCGAAGCAGAAGGAGCGAGGCTCCGACCCCGGCCCAGGTCCCATGAAAAGGGTCGTGGAGAAGACGTTCTGGAAAGTCAGAGAGGTCGAAGACGAGCTTTAACTCAGGTACCTCAAATTACCTAGCATTTCCGGATGTCAGGTCTGCGCTGCTGGTGAGCCTCACCCCGTAGGCCCTTGTATGGCGACGACTCAACAGGATTGCCTTCCTTTTCGGGGTTATAAAATAAGGGTTGGTGGTAGATACGTATAAAAGTATGAAGAATCAAGAATCAAGTTTTCAGACCTAGATCATGGTATGTCTGAAGTGCTTTCGCGCCTGTTTCGCCTCGGATATTATACACCAGTAATGGCTTAGATAGCCACTCATCAACAATCAAGAAGAGCAGGCAGGAGGCAAGAGCAAAGGAAATTCGTAACTATCTCCGGCTATTCAGCCCTCGTTGGGATATTATCTCCCCTTCTTTTTCTCGCTGCAGCACCGGGCATCGTATCAGACCGTACTCTAGCGACGACTCAAAACATCGATGTCAGTACTTGGGTAGATGCTACATAGTCTTTTCTCAACATGCCCTCGCGATAGTCCTTCACGTCACTAGACCTCATTGGTATCGTGCGCTCAAATTCGCAAATGCATCGGGACTATGTCTTCCACTCTCCAGGCCGCTGATGAGCATACTATCTCGACTAGCGTGCCTCGCAGCAATCCCTTGTGGCGACTGCATCTGATTCTGCATAGCACTGGCAAGCGGTGGCGAATTGACTCCAAAAGTGGCATTCGCATTCGTACTTGCGGCGTTCGTCAGGAACGGATTACGACTTCCAGCGCCGCCAGCCGAGTGCATGTTCGACAGCGAGACTGGCATCGTAGCGCTGCGCTTCGTGGGTGTGGGAGAATTTGGCTGACCAAAGATGTCCCCCGATGGCGCGGGTGAGACGACTTGTTGCTGATTTGGCTGCAGGTCTGCAGGTTCGGGGATGGACGCGAGCGGTTGGGGTGCAAGTTGAGGGTAGTTGAACAGGGCCATGATGGAGTTTTTGTCGTGGCGACCTGTCTGTTGGGACATGAGAGGTTGAGATTGCTGGCCAAATTGTTGCTGTTGGTAGTGCGGCATCTGCGCCTGCTGGGGCTGTTGTTGGCTTTGAGGCTGGGCATATTGGAAGTTTGCATAGCCCGTGGGTGTTTGCGGGGCTGGAGACTGGGGCATCTGCTGCTGTGGTTGTTGCTGCATTTGCTGGGTTTGAAATGGATTGTTCTGGTTTCCGAATGAATTCGCCTGAGCAGCGCCGAAGAAGTCTGGTGCTTGCGACACCGACGCACCAACCGTCTGCTGCTGCGACGCCTGAGGAGGGAACTGTGACGGTGGTATGCCGAAAGGATTCATGGTGGCAGGGAGTGAACTCTGGCGAAGGGGACTTTGTGTCGGTTGTCCTTGTTGAAAGCCCAAAAATGGATTGGTCGAATGTGATGAAGGTGCAGCGCTGGGCTGTGTCTGGGCAAGGAATGGGTTGTTGCCAGTCGACTGAGACGAGATAGGAGCAGATTGAAAGAATGGGTTTGTGTTCGCGGGCATAGCCGCAGGCGATGCCATGTAGCCTTGCTGGAAGTTTGTTGAGGGGACCGGAGGAGTCATGGAATATTGCAAGCGCGGGTCCTGCAAAGGAGCATGCTGGGCAGGATAGCCCCCAGTACTGTGAGGGAACAATGGCTGGGCGATCTGCATGGACTGGAACGATTGCTCAAGACCAGCATCAGTCTGACTCCGTGGTGGCTGACCAAAAGGGTTGTTGCTAGCATATTGCTGAGCAGGGGCCGCCTGAGGCTGACCCATGGAAAGACCAACGGTAGCTTGATTGCTTGTCTGTATGAACGGGTTATAAGACGGTTCCGAAGACTTTGGAGCTGTCGTGACGGGCGGAAATTCGGTCGAAGGGGTGTAGTCTTGTGGCCTTCTGGTGGTTGAAGACTTGTTGCTTTCACTTGACCCTAGCTGAACCAGCGTTGCAATAGTCCTTTCGACGTTTCCATTCAGTCTCCGAAGTAAGTTCGTATTGCGTTCCACATCCGAGAAGCCCATGTCTAATAGCATGTTCAACTTCTTCTGTAGGTCCGCGTCCGTCATCTCAAAACGTGAGTCCGCCATTCTCGACATGGAGTTATAATCGTCCGCGGGTACTTGGAAGTTGCTATCCATGCTTCTTTCTTTGGCCGCTTTCTTCTTGTCGTGCCTTGACAGGGGTAGTGCCGAAGCCGATGTTCGGAGACTGAAACCGAAAAGCTTGCCTTTCTTTGGCGGTAGAGGGGGAGGAGGGGAGTCTTCCTGCTGGGGTCTCGAATAAGTCGTTGGTGGATTGTCGTCGCGACGTGGAGGTTCTGGTCTTCCATCTGCCAAACTCTTCTCTTGATATTTCTTGCGTATGAACCGCTCCATGGCAGAGTCCACCTCGTCCGCATCAAGGGGCATATCGGGCTTCTTGTTTCTGGGATTGTAGACCTTGTTTACTGCATTATTCCCGTTGCGTTTCATGCTCTATATGCGGTCAGTGAATGCTTGCGGCGAAGACATTCGCACATCTAACCTCAACTTGCTCCGCCGTCCATGTGTCCATACTCAGTGACTTGACCTTCGAAATATGTGTGCCTAACTTCCTGTGCAATGATGCGCATCGCATGCACAGAAAGACTCCCAGATTCCAGCTTGCCCAGGCTGGATTCTTTGCACCACAATCGGCGCATTGTGAGTTTCCGGGCGTACGAAGTAGATCATGCAGCTCTCTCTCATTGCGCGCTTGAGTTCTCTTGCTCATGGAGGCCATTTCGAAGTCGCTGTTCACTGGGAACCAGGGCGGCGAATCCCAGTCTTGGTAGGCGAAGGTGCATGCGACTGCGGCAGGACGTCGATCGTAGACTCGGTGTAGGAGGGAGTAGGTCAGATTATGGATCGACTCGAAGCTCTATGACATACATGTCTGATCAATGGCAGTCATGGTCTTAGGCTTTGATGGAAGACTATTAAAGCTTTCGCAGTCGTCTCATCCGTAGAGTGGCTCGACTCTTTCGTTCATCATTCTTGCCGCATTTTGTCGACCCCATTTCGGTTACTGGGCCGGCGAATAAATAGCCTGACCCCGAAGCGAGAGTACCAGGCGAGCTACACAAGCCACAACAAGCTTATTCCTGGCATTTCCAGGACAGTGATACCAGCAAGAGTGACATATGTACTTTGTGATTAAACCCAATAAACAAAGGAAAGTCAAGCCCCTATCTACATGACCAATCTATGCAGCCGGACAGATCGAAACAAGATCGATACACAATGCTCCAACATCACCGCTCGTGATCCGTCCTAAGACATCTCTGCGTCACCATCATTCTTCTTTGTTGAAGGGTAATTGAATCCATACCCCCACATCTGCTGAAGCATGCCGTACTGATGCTCCATAGGTTCTCCTTCCGACAAATGCCACCATTCCCGGCTGTTGTAGGCTGGATCATTCGACTGTTTGTACTCTGTCCCATTGGCATCTGCGATTCCATCCAAAGCGTTGTTGCCGTAACCAGAAGCCATATAAGGCTCAGCAGTTCGATTCTGGTAGCCTGGCAAAGCACATAAGTTCTTCAACCTCTCTTGTCCTGCCATTTGAAGACGATATCTTGCAGCCTCTTCTTCTCTTTCCATGCTCGTCTGTGGCCAATTCCCCAGGTCATCGGGGTGCAGTTGATGTCCGTAGGTCGGAGGCGCTATTCGCCAGAGTTCTATCAATCTCGATCTCTGCTCGAGATCTGCATTCTTGAACAGTAACAACTGTGATGGAAACAAAGCCGAAGCATTGATTCCGGCCTCTTCAAGTACTGAGGAAGCAGGGAGATCGTGAGACTGTACCTGATGTGCAGAGTGGTGATAATGCTGGGTTATGTATGTGATCGGTGGTGACTGTGGGGCGACTTGAGGGGTCGGCGGCATCGACATACCATTGTGGTGTTGAATAGGATCGAGCTGAAGGTTTCTCGTCATCATGTTGATCAAGTCGTCCTGCATTTTGATGTCGCTCTCCGAAGCCGATAGTCCGCACTGATAGAACGAATCAGAAGGTCATGAATCGGAATTGGAATGGACAGACCTGTCTGCAGTGTGGATTTTCCTCAAACACTGCCATATTGCCAGAGAGATCCGTCTCGCAGCCACAATACTGGCATCGGTGAAACGCTGAGGCCATGACTCAAGACTTTAGATTGACCACACCAGCTGTTAGAGATCCTTGCAGTAACGACAACCAGGAAGAGGAAGAAGCAAAAATTCGTGATTTAGGCCTCAAAATCGTATTGTACTAACTAAAACACACAATTGCTATAGAAGCTCCGATGGTCCAGTGTCCGGATCCGGTGTTCAAGGAGAGTTCCAGAGGTCCAAGAGTCCAGAACAAAGGGCCAACTGTCCTGGATGTCCGGTTCAAAGAAGACAGGTCCGGTCCTGAAGTAGCCCGGTAGCGGAGAGCTGCGGGTTTGTGAAAAGATACGGTCAAGGCAGACAGATAGGAGAGAAGCGGGGTAGAGAGGGTTTTTGAAAGACGAGGCAGATGTAGTTGGTCGTGCAAGGTCGATACCTCAGCTCAACATCAAAGCTTGAGCGATCGAACTTTGCAAGAATGAAGTCAAGTTATGAGAGATGAGGGTGTTAGAAGAGAGACGAAGGGCGGTTAAGAAGGGAGAACTTGAAAGGAGGATGTCGTGGATGACGAACTGACATGCTGGCAGGTGCCCGACGCTCGCCGGAAACCAAGCCAAGGCTCCGTCTTTGAGCTAAACCGTTTTGGGGTGGCCGTATGCGCTTAGGAAACTTGAAGCAGCGACGCGCATTGCGGAGGCCTGGAGTGCTTGCAAGCCGTAAATGATTGCTGAATGAACAGTACTGTCTACCTAGACTCACTTTGCTTCCAGAGCCCATCCGTTGTACTGCTTGCCCAGTTGCTTCAGTCGTCATTGATCCTTCGTACAACTAGAGAGACACCTGAATCGCAATGGTAGAGCATCATACCTCGTTGCAACTGTCTAGGTTACTAACTTCTTCGCAAACAGACGTCGATAGGAACAGGTTATGATCTGTCCAATTCTGTTTTCTCTCCTGACGGTCGAAACTTCCAAGTCGAATACGCGGTCAAAGCAGTGGAAAACGGCAATACTTGCATTGGAATAAGAACAAAACATGGAGTCGTCCTTGCTTGCGAGAAGATCATCAGCTCAAAGCTCCTCAAACCGGGATGCAACAAGAGAATATCAACAGTAGACCGCGGTGCAGGTGTTGTCTGCTCAGGCTTACTGCCGGATGGCCGACATCTCATCAGCAGGGCAAGAGACGAGGCTAGCAGTTGGCGGCAAACATACAAAGGTCCAATCCCCATCAATGCTCTGGCATCCAGAATGGGAGGTTACGTCCAAGCCTACACACTCTACTCCTCCGTGCGGCCCTTTGGTGTCACTGCGATATTAGGTGGTTGGGACTCGGAAGCTGAGCTCGGTGTTGACGGCCAGGTCGGCTTAGGACCAAAGTCTGGCGCAGGAGGAAAGTTTGAAGAGGAGGCCGTCAAGAGAGGTGGTCCTGGTCTATACATGATCGAGCCCAGCGGGCTGTACTGGGTGAGTGGAGAGATTACAGGCGATGCAACACCTACTGACTGTCTGAAAGGGCTACTACGGTGCCGCGACCGGCAAAGGACGACAAGCCGCAAAGGCTGAGTTAGAAAAGCTGGACTTAGGCTCACCAACCTGCTCCCTCACTCTGAAAGATGCTGTCATGGAGGCTGCGAGAATCATCTATGTTGCTCACGAGGATTCGAAAGACAAGGAATTCGAATTGGAAATGACCTGGATCTCAACCTTGGATGGTCCCACAAAAGGTCGACATCAACATGTGCCACAGGATCTATTAGAGGAAGCGGAAAAGGCGGCAAAGAAGAGTCTGGAAGGTGATGATGAAGATGAGGACGAAGAGGGTGCCATGCAGGAGTAATAAGCTTGCATACTTTCAAGAGTACTGTAGCACTACTGGCGTTCCAACATGGTAAATAGGTCTGGCATTCACGCGCGAAGCAGGCTCAAAACTCGAGACGGGCATCCATAAGGTTCTTTTCTTTGAGCCGGATGCAATTCGCAGCATGAATAAAATTGCATCGAGTGAGCTGTCCCCCGATTCGGATATCCTATGGAAGTCGAGCGGCAATGACTTCTCTATGTCCATCACGAACCTGCAATCTTGCCTTCACCCCAACCTCTTCGCTTCACCCCTAGTTCAACGGCGGCATTGCCCCAGTCCTCTCCATGATTGTGTCCTTTCGCTTCCTTTCCGGTGCCTCCTTCGAGACCTGCTCTTGCCAGACCCTGACCCTCGTTCAGCACGGTCAGAAGCCCAAAGATCACCGGGACCTGGCTGTCCAGCTGTACCCTCATGAGGCCATGGCTCACAGCGTCTGCAATGTATTCGAAATGCATTGTCTCTCCCTTGATCAACACTCCTATGGCTATTACGGCGTCGAAGGCATGTCTCAATGCTTGATTGTCTTTCTCTGGCTCTGGAGCGCCCGGTTGTAAGCTTCCTTGCAGATCCGTTGTCGAATTGCTCCCACCAAGCAAGTCTCCAATACCGCTCGCCAGACTGCCCACACCGCCAGCTACCGTGCTCGCAGTGCTTTGTATTTGAGATGCAGCATAGACTCGTTGGACTGCCAGAGGGAGCTCGTAGGACCCAGGTACTGATTCGATAACAATGTTCTCTTCCTTCACTCCAGAGTCCAGCATGGCTTTCCTTGCGCCGCTGAGCAAGGCATCAATGATGGTGGTGTTCCAGCGAGCGTGGACAATGGCGATGCGCAGACCGGAGCCATCATGTTTCTGAGGAGCGCCGGGACCTTTCAAAGCTGCCATCTTGGAGGATCAGTAGAACTGTAGAAAGTAAAGGATACGTATTTGTGATTCGAGAGTAAGCCGCGCCCTATAGCAGAGTGAGTGAGCACAAGATGGAGAGACCAAAGTCTCAACCGCAGTTAGCCGCACAATGACATCGCACAGGAACCACGAGTGTTGCGTGGGATAGGTTTTGCCCCTCCGTGTCCTTGTTGCCCTTGCATATCCCAACCACCAAGCCTAACCATTCATTTTGCCCACAATTGCGGGCCAAGGTCAGGGCACGCTTAGGCTTGCTCTTAGCGATCATTCACCTTCCATTAGGGATACAACTGCACTTAGGGGAATAGCAATTAGCAAACAGGTGAGTTTGAGTCCATGAAATCTCTGCACATGACCGATTGTCCGGTCCACAAAGAGACAGGCACACAGGGTACATAATCTGACTCGCCTCCAGGCTGCCGGAGGACAACATCACATCACTTGATTGTCGAAAAGCTAGATAAAGACAGCGGAAGGCCATCTCGACTTTCTTCGTCACATAGATCTCAACTTCAGTGACCAATCAACTGCACTGCATTTCTTATATCAAAGCCGCGCCCAAAGTCCCACACAACCACATAACAACAAGATGGCACCATCTGCGGTTGATGGCGATGGCTCCAACGGTGTCACACAACTCAACGGTCACAGTACTGGCACACAATTGAAAGCTACTGCTCCAGCATTCCATCCATCCGGCACACCAGATCGGTCAAGGTACCACGCCTCAACGTCGGAAGAAGCCATCCATGCCGAGCACGAATATGCTGCACACAACTACCACCCCTTACCTGTCGTCTTCGCCAGAGCGCTGGGCACGACGGTATGGGATCCCGAGGGTCGACAATACCTCGACTTCCTCTCCGCATACTCAGCCGTGAATCAGGGCCATTGCCACCCAGAATTGGTGAAAGCCCTAGTGGAACAGGCGTCGACGCTCACACTCAGCTCGAGGGCATTTTACAACGATGTCTTCCCCCGGTTCGCCGAGTTCGTCACAAAGTATTTCAAATTCGACATGGTTCTGCCCATGAACACTGGTGCCGAAGCCGTCGAGACCGCCATCAAGATCGCCAGAAAATGGGGTTACAAATCTAAAGGCATCCCCCAAGGGGATGCCCTCGTTCTCAGTGTGGCTGAGAACTTCCACGGTCGAACTGTAAGCGTCCTTCCTTTGCTTCCGACCTTGAGTATTAATTTTTGCCACAGTTTTCAGCAATCTCCATGTCGACAGATCCCGAGTCACGCGACAATTATGGCCCGTTCCTTCCCGGCGTTGGCAGCGTCAACCCAGCCACCGGCAAGACCATTCCGTACAACGATGTCTCTGCCGTCCGTGAAGCCTTTGAATCCCACGGCGACAAAATTGCAGGCTTCCTCGTGGAGCCAATCCAGGGTGAAGCTGGCATCGTCGTGCCCAGCGATGACTACCTGACCGAGATCCGTGCTCTATGCGACAAGCATAACGTGCTGTTGATCTGTGATGAGATCCAGACCGGCATTGCCCGCACCGGCAAGCTGCTCTGCCACGAATGGGCCGGCATCAAGCCTGATATGGTTCTGCTCGGCAAAGCCATATCAGGAGGCATGTACCCTGTCTCGTGTGTGCTCGGTCGCAAGGATGTCATGCTCACCATTGAACCCGGCACGCATGGCTCGACTTACGGTGGTAACCCACTCGGCTGCGCTGTGGCCATCCGCGCGCTCGAGGTCGTCCGTGAGGAAAAGATGGTCGAGCGTGCCGAAAAGCTCGGGCAGATTTTCCGTGACGGACTGAGGGATCTGAATTCGCCGCTCATCACAACCATTCGTGGCAAGGGGTTGTTGAATGCCATTGTCATTGACGAGTCTAAGACGGATGGGCATAGTGCTTGGGACCTGTGTATGCTGATGAAGGAGAAGGGATTGTTGGTAAGCTGCACCTCGAAAGGTTGGAATGAGGATCTCTGCTAATTAAGAACAGGCCAAACCAACGCATCAAAACATCATCCGTTTGGCGCCGCCGTTGGTCATCACGGAGGAGGAGATCAAGCGGGCTCTGACCATCATTGGCGAAGCTGTCGTCGAGTTGCCGCATCTCAAGGGTCAGAAGGAGAAGGAAATCATTCCTGAGGGAGAGAAAAATGTGAAGATCACTGTGGACAACTAGAAGTCACGGGCCACACCCGAAGGATCTTTCGCCACTGAAATTGACAACCACCTCACGAAAAGGTCTGAACTGTATCAATGTTTGGCTGAGTGGCGGTATCGTGTTCCAACCGCAAATTACTGTTAGCGTCGACACATGGAGGGTTGTTCTGAGGAAGAATACAGCGGGTCATGGAAACACCGTCGAATTACTTCACTAAGGTATCCTTCGGGAGCACGGGAATATTGCTAATCATACGTATTAGTAGTAGCGGTCATTATCGAGCACAGTGTCTCCTCGCAAACATGAAATGAAGAGCATGGTTTTAAAAAACAAATCAACCTTCCATCCCCCCTTTCTCAAGCATGCCTTCATCACTCTCATCTCCACACTCCACCCCAATTACCCCTAAGAGATGATGGTCAAGAGAGACATCTGGAGAGATTCAGACAACCGGTATCATACTCCTGTGTCTCCAGAGGTCATGCGTCAGACTGGGACATTATATTGAGCACAGTTGTTACCTGGTCGAACCTTGGGTGCCTGTGGCCTCAAGTCCCGCACATCATGGTGTCAAGTCCACGTTGGCGGCGCACACACCGCAGCTTGAACAGCTCGAATGTGGGGTGTTCCCCAGGTAAGCTCTCTACAAAGCGCGGAGGCCGAGAAGTTCATCGAAATGATGCCCCCTTTGACTCTAAGTTAGTCCGCATTATGGTCCCATGCAGTCCACGGCGAATAGCGGTATCTGTCAAGGGGCCAGGGGCTAAGCAGGACAATCTCCAAGTCTCGACTCTCGACTCTGCCTTCGGTCGCTACTCGCCGAGATCGACCTCCGGCCTGAGAGATGTCGGAAGTATCTGTCCGCATGGAGTACATATCAAGCTTTGTTGCAATGCTTCTATTTGAGGCCTCTGCAACCCCTGCCCTTTGCAGTTTTCCAGACCTTGTCTCTTCCTGCACGTTCTGTCTGCTGACACACTCCAGAACCCGGCTTGTACCTCATGCTTCCTGATTCAGCCTATTCCCAAGTGTTTGATATTCTTCAGAACCAGTTCAAGTCAATATACGGTTCTCACGGAGCTCCTGACCCTTGAAAACAATACTTACCCTGCACGCGCCTGCCCAACTCGCCGGCAAAATGGTGGAGCGGAAGGTCACTTTCTTCAACCTAGCTGTACGTTGACTACTCAAGCCGACTATGGCGATACAAACATGCAACACTCTTACTAAGACATATAACTAATCCGTCAATGGACAGATTGTTTTGGCCCTTTGTCTAGGTAGCTTGACCTACGGCTATACCTTCAGCATCGTCTCCACCACGCTTGGTCAACCATCATGGTTCGAATACTTCGACCTCACGCAAGACGCCACAGCACCCAGATATGACTATACCAACAGCATCATCGGCGCCATGAACGGCTGCTTTTCTGTGGGTGGCTTTATTGGCGCCATCTTCAATGGCTGGGCTTGTGACTATCTAGGTCGCAGAAAGACCCTACTTGTCGCCACCCCTGTCGCGATTGTGGGTGGTGCCTTTCAAGGAGGAGCGGTAAACATTGCTATGTTCCTCGTTGGCCGCCTGCTAGGTGGCTTTGCTGTTGGTAAGAAAGCAACAGAATACCGGTTAAAATTGGGCTTTTGTGTTTTCTTACAATGGTCACAGGCATTCTAGTGGTTTTGGTGCCACTGTTCCAATCAGAAATCGCACCGCCAGCGACGCGAGGGTTCTTGGTCTCTCAGCACGGTCAGTGACAAACCCGATCGAATTCAGCCGGCCCTCTAGAAAGGACCCCCCCATTAAAATGGCTCTACAGGTGTGGTACTGGTCTTGGGATATTCTCTGGCCGCCTGGATTGGCGTGGCCTGTTATTTCTCCACAAACGACCACTTCCAATGGCGCTTTCCGCTGTGCCTACAATGCCTCTGGCCATTGGCGATGCTGATTCTGACGCCTTTCCTGCCGGAATCGCCCAGGTGGCGTAAGTCTCCCTCCTCCCCTTCGCATAGTTGCAGTAAAGTTACTGTTGCTGACCGAATTTCTGGCTAGTGTTGATGAACGACCGACCCAAAGAGGCGTGGGAAATCGTCCTCAAACTTCACTCGGACGGGAAAAATGTCGACTCGGAAGCGGCACATTTCGCCAACGAGGAGTTCTATCAGATGCGGCGCCAGGTCATCGCCGACAAGGCATTTGCTTCGGAAGAGACTCTCTGGACTCTCTTCACCAAACCTTCATACCGGAAGCGGATGGTCTGTGCCTTCTTGACCATGTTCGGGGCCGAGTCGACGGGCATTCTGGTGATCTACAGTACGTTCGCACATATATGATCCTGAAAAGTCCCTGAATTGAGATCTGGGCTAACGCACCCCTTCAAGACTACAGTGTATTGCTGTATCAAGGCCTCGGTTTCACGGGCAGCTTGCCCCTGATCCTGGCGGCGGCCTACGTCTCGGTAGCATGCTGCGGGAACTATATCAACTCCCTCCTCATCGACAGGGTTGGACGTGTCAAGCTTCTACGTAGGTGTTCTCACCAATCCTCTGCTGCAACAAATCTTCCCTAACTCTCTGTCTGACACACTACTAGTCATTGGTTTCACGGGATGCTTGATCAGCCTGTGTTTCGAAGCCGCCCTGAGCGCAGAGTACATCGGCACCACCAACCACGCAGGTCTGAGCGCAGGTGTCTTCTTCCTCTTCCTGTACATCACCTTGTAAGTACTAGTAGCTTTTTCCCTTTCCCCTCTTCCGGTCGTCCTTCGGTTTTACTCGAGAGAAAACTAACTGACTGGTTACTACCTTAAAAAGCTACGGTTGTTGCATCGACGCCAACACCTACGTCTATTGTTCGGAGATCTTTCCCACCCACATCCGCTCGCGCGGCTTGTCGTTCGGCGTGGCTTGTCTGTTCCTCTCGACCATCGCCTATCTGGAGGCCGCGCCGACCGCGTTCGCCCAAGTCGGCTGGAAGTATTATCTCCTCTTCATCATCCTCACCGCGATCAACATCCCGCTCATCTGGTACTATTTCCCAGAGACAAAGGGCTTGTCGCTCGAGGAGATCGGCGAGAGGTTTGGAGACCAGGTCGCCGTGCATCTCACCGACCTCACGGACGAGCAAAGAGCAGAGTTGGACAAGGAGATTGCGGCAGACAAGGAAAGCGGCGCCGCTATTCATCTGGAATCGAAACCCAACAGGAGCGGTGGTGCTCTCGCATGAAAGTGTGTGCCCTCCATGAGGGGCCCTCATGCGGCCAAGTGTGTCAATTTAGTCCCATCACATTCAACGGTCAAGATGAGATGGAGCAGAAAGCCATGGTGGTGGTTTGAGATTTTACCAAGTTAAGATATGACCATGTACAAAGATAATTCACTTGTACCAGTAGTAATTTTGAATTGTCGTTTGTACCCAGTCTGTTCAAGAAGGCCGTACCAACATCCAGCGAACCACGGTTCGAACGTGTCCCTTCGCTAGCACAACGGGTGGCACAGGTGGCCCCAAGTCCACCAAGCCATCAACATGCAGGAGTTCATTCAAGATCGAACCAGTTCCGGGCCAGTCCGGTCATGATCTCGCTCGATCCGTCATATACACCTCCATACAAAGCATTCTGCATGTCTTGAAACGTATGTTGGAAGCCATCCAGGTCATCAAACATGGAATTCGACTGCGCATTGCCGTTCCCGTTCCGATCCTGAAAGCCATATCCCAGATCATCCATCCTCGCGTCCTGGTGAAGCGCAGGCAGCGAATTATTGACAGAATGCAATTCCGTGTGCGTTATCACGCTGCTGCCACTGCCACCACCACCACCTGCCATCATCCCAGTAGCGCCAGCACCACCTCCGCCGTGGTGGTGGTGGTGGGCCGACGCCGCAGCATTCGCCGACTGCTGCTGTTGCTGCTGCTGTTGCACCGACTGAGCAGCGCACGCGGCACTAGCAAGATGAGCCCTGAGCAACTCCTTGAAAGCACTATCGCTCAGACGGCTGAAAATCTCGCACGACTGGCGCGCGTCGTCCCATCGCTCGCAGATGGCGGTCAGGATGTTCGAGCAGTTCTTGATGTCGGTCATGACGTCCGAGCAGGGCGGCAAGAAGGATTCCGGGTCAAGCTTGCGCCGACGAGCCCACTGGCCGACACTGTACACATTCGTAAGGCCGGCCATGAAGATGGTGTACAGACATATCCACGAATAATTCAGGCGTCGAGCTTGTAGCACCTCTCGGTAGTTCGAGATGAGCTTGCGCGAGGTTTCCCACATGATTTTGAGAACGTCTTCGCTGTCCTGGACCATGGGCTGGCTATCGGCGGCATTTCCCATCAGAGTCGTGGTGGCCGGAGGTCGAAACAGCACCAACACTGCATTATGGTAGACGGCTTCCCACCAGCTCGCGCAATGGAATGCCGAGATGGCCAGAGAGGACTCGTCGTTTGAACAGGGCATCGCGTTTGCCGTCCTCTGCCTCCAGTCTTGAAGTTCGCACAGGAGATTCTGGCGAATCGCTCTCTTTTCGGGAGCTTGAAGGGATCTCATGGCCACGTTGGTGTGCAAGAGCCGATGGCTTTTGGCCAGAAGCCGGCGAACGTAGATCAAGCGAAGGAAAGGTGAGATCCGCTCATTTGCATCCACGGCGGAGGTGTCGGTGCTTGTAGACTGGTTCTCCAACTCATCGTCATCCAAGGGCGAAGGCAGGGGCGTGTCGATATCGTCGTCTGACAAGGTCAGAGTGCGACCGAGTGTGACACTGACGATGCTGAAGAACATGTTAGCCATCTTGACCTTCGGAAGCGAGATGTGCGCGGATTCCCAACGTACCGGTCTAGACTGTAAAAACACCAGAAACATCGTTTCTGCATCTCCGCTCGCACAGCCATGGGAACCAAGCCAGTCAGATGATAATCGCTTCGGGAACTGCGTGCTGACTGGACTGACTGGTGAAGGCCGATTTCGACGCAAATTCGCTCCGCTTTCCCGAGGAGATCCCACATCTCATCTGCAGTGTCACGCAAACTTGCATGGATGCCATACTGGCAACACAGCAGCAGCGCTTGGAGGGATCGAAGATCGCGGTACCTGAGGATATCATAGAAGTTGACCATGGCTTGCCTGGAATAGGACTCGGTGTCCTTGTAGGACCACTCAAAGCGCTTGGCCGCCGCTGATCCGAGGGCCAGGACCATATTGAAGACAAAGGCACTGCTGCGGTCTTCCAAGTACTCATTTGGACTGCGGTATATCCGCTCGACGAGGAGCGTGAAACTTGGCCGGTACAACAGCGGAAACGTGACGTGCCAGTGATCGAAATAGCTAGCCACCAATCGTGATGCCGTCCGTCTATCCGGCATTGACGCGGACAGAGAAACGGTGTCGTTGGCCAGCCGCGATCTGGAATAGGCTTGTGAGACCCCGGCGGATGTTTCTCCTGCTGGAACCGGTGCATCGTCAAAAACGCTTTCGACGAGGTCGATAAAGTTCGCTCCGGCGCTGGATCCCAGGTATTTGCCGTGAGATGCTGGCTTTCTAGATGCTTCAGAAGCCAGCGGTGTCCATGACAGATCATCTGATGGTGGGCTGCTGGCTGGGACCGCCACAGGGTTGTTGTTGGTGTTGTTGTCGCGGTGCTGAGTTGATTGGGATCTAGCATGATCCGACTGTCTCACTCCATTTGAGTGAGCACTATCGTCGAGATTTGCTGAAGTCGTCCCGGGACTACCAGAGCGATTGCTTCTCAAGACTTCATTCTCACGCTGAAGTGACAAGACACGTTGCTGCAGGGATTCCAGTTCAAGACGTCTTGCATGGCGGTAGTGCAGCTTCTCTGGGTATGTACAGCGCACGCCACTCCTCAAGCAGGAGCCGCACTCGGGCTGCTGTTGATCACAGCGCGTTTTTCGACTGTGACAGCGATCACAAGCAGTCATGTTTGTCGTTCCTGAAGAGCTGTATGTGTGCGAAGATCCTTGTATCGACTCAAGGGAAACCAAAGTACTGTAATGGCAGTGGTTTCTTTCAGCAAGTAGGGATGGTGGAAACAAAGAAGCAGGGATTATGGACTTCGAGCTGATGACGCCCAGTTCAGTATCCTTGGCCTGCTAAGAATGGGCTCTCTAGGCGTCACTAATTAGGCACACTAAACCTAGTCACTAGCCTTCTCCGCGTAAGCTTGACGAGCCAGATCCCCGTCCCTCCCCAAGTTCTGAGGGGTCCCGCGGGCAGTTGATTAACCCCGAGACCCCCGTGTTTGCCCCCACAGACCCCTTCACCCTTCACATCCTTTCATTACTTACAGCCACATGAGCTTCCTTATCAAGCCACGGAGCAAATTAAGCATGTAGCGAAGGCATCTACCTAGATAGCAATCCAACCCCATGCATTTACTCTGTGAAAGTGGTCTTCGCAGGCGGCGGCGCCACTTTTATCCTGGCCAGGTCGCGAAGCGTGTGGAAAGCCGACTCGTACGAGTCCACGCAGCCATGCCATCCTAATTTGACGGCTTTCCGCATGCTCAGAGACAAAGGCCAACCTCCAATCACAGCAGAATCAGTCATGCTGAATATTCGCGCGCGATCGGCAAACGGATCGAGAAGCAGAGCATGCTTCGCTGTCAACTCTTTCCACGCCTGTACCACTTTGGTCTGTTCCGACCATTCCATGAAGCTGAACGAGGACCTAGTAACCCCTCGGGGCCCGTATCTGTGCGTGTAATGTGAGTTTCAAGTTTGGGTTCAATGTAGCCAAAAAAATCTAGGGGGCTCACTTACCCTCTGGGAGTCTCCTCCCATCTCGACTCTGTTGTTCTGTATTTCGAAGGGTCTGCTTCTGGGGGATTCCAGGACGTGCCGTACCATTCGGCGAGGTAGGGCCATAACCTGCCCCAGGTGAAGGGCAACCCATCCTGGGCATTGAATGCCTGGTTGCCCGTGTGTGGTGACAGGACGGCCCATTCTTCGAGATAGGCGTTCAACAAAGCCGTACTCTGGCAATACTCGCGGTCCCAGGCGATGTAGTCCCCGGGGAAAGAGAGGGGCTCTTTCAGATAGGCTTGCACCGAGGCATAAACCGCGATACCAACTAGATGATTGAGCAGGTTATCGCGAACGGCTCCGATGATGTAGGAGGGGCGAACAACCTCCCACTGGGCACCGGACTCGTGACAATATGCCGAGAGAAGATCTTCTTGAGCGTAGTAAAAGTTCTTCTCGGAAGTGATTCTTGGGTCCGACTCAAAAGATGGGCTGGTAGCCGGGCCTATGTGGAATCCATACTGTTTGGCTCCCGTCTGTAAGAGGAATCTCTTGGGTGTCAATTTGGCCGCCTTGAGTCCCCCAATGAAGTTTTCAAGGAGACTCGCTGGGACATAGTTCAGTATCTCCGTCATGCACGGTCATCCAAGACTCACCATTGACCCTGGTCAGTTCATCTGCATTCGACCACATGCCTAATATGCCGCCTTTCTGAGCGGGCTGCATGTAGGAGAAAAAGAATACATGGTCGCTATGAAGACCGGATCAGTACGGAGCACTACTCACAACATCGATCACCCCCAAGAACCACTCTACTTACACCCGAGCGACTTTCGCTGCCAGACCCTTGCCGATGCTGTCGGGATCCGCCAGAAAATCCACCTCAACATGCTCGACCCGGTCTGCCTGGTCGCCCAAACCCTCGAAGAAATAGTCGGGAGGAGGTCGGCGTGAGAGACAGTAAATTTTGCCCCATCGCTCAGGCGCGGCAGCGAGCACCTTCACCATGTGGTAGCCCGAGATGCCATTTGCCCCCGTAACGATCGCTGTGAGGTTCTGGAAGTCAGGAGTGGTAGGATATGTCGGGAGTCCGTGGAAAATCCCTTTCGACTGCACCGTCTGCGTCGTTGAACTCATCTTGACCACAGAGCTTGAATAAGTGCTCGTGCGACAAAAGCTTGCAGATTCTGGGTTGACTTCTTACAGGAGGGAGATATGAGTCGCTGTCGCGATCGAGATCGGCTCATTCGGCGCCGCACCGAGGCTCCCACAATGTCCTCATAATGGTGGGGCCGTATGGGGGTTCTTGAGGAGAAAGCAGGGGCAGCATGGAGGCGAGTGAGCCGACCTCGCCGACGGTCTGCCAACCGCGGAGAACCCTGACGTCTACCCATGGATTTCGAGACTATTGCTACGAGTAGCTAACTAACTACTAGTAGTGAACGGTCTTTAGTGTTGTATGGCTGGCTGTCGATTGGTCTGTCGGCGGCTTTTCCGACGACATCACTATGGTGACCAGCTCCGACGAGCGTGTCACGCATGTTCATGCAAATTCGTGCGTAAGGCTGGCGGCCAGTGTTCTCGCCATTCTGGGGGACAAACGCGACGCAAGGCAATTATGTAAGGCAGAGTCTTGAATATCTGATGACCCAGCCCTGCTTAAGACGCGCCGGTTCATAATGCCTCGTTTCAAGGCTACAATACAAGTGACAACATGGCAAGACCATCGATCCAATCCAATCTTCGATCATTCCGGTCGATACGATGTACCCGGTCTTACAGCTTGATCAGCAGCAAGTCACTCGCAGTGCAAGACTACCCGGCTCCTCATACTGGTGTCATTCGAGTCCTCTCTTTGAACAAGTTCGAAACCAGAAACGCCATCTCTCGCAATCTCTTGAAAGACCTTCGGTCC
Organism: Exophiala xenobiotica; assembly: GCF_000835505.1. Taxonomy (NCBI): domain Eukaryota; kingdom Fungi; phylum Ascomycota; class Eurotiomycetes; order Chaetothyriales; family Herpotrichiellaceae; genus Exophiala; species Exophiala xenobiotica. Next base: position 4,599,420 of record NW_013562494.1, on the reverse strand, counting down.
GAGGTAGTAAAGATCGAGGGCCAGAGTCGCGATTCCTGTACGCCCGTTCGAGCGGCCATCATCGCAAGTGCGCTGGACAACTGCTTTTGCGCTGGAGCCGACTTGAAAGAACGGCTTGGGTTCACCAGGGCAGAGTACGTCGCTCATATTTCTCGGGCCCGCGATACTATTCTTCTTCGGTTTCGTTCGCTGATGGGGTCTTGCATTATCACAGGAGCGCGGCTTTTCTCGACTCACTCCGTTCCACCCTTCGGCTTATTGAAGATCTTCCTGTACCCTCGATTGCAGCAGTCTCTTCGGTGGCACTAGGAGGCGGTCTAGAACTCGCCATGGCCACAAGTCTTCGTGTTTTCGCCAGAACGGCAGTGGTAGGTCTACCAGAGACACGACTCGGCATCATACCAGGAGCTGGTGGGACATATAGACTGGGACGACTCATCGGTAAAAGCCATGCCAAAGACCTGATCCTGACTGGACGTCGCGTTGACGCGGACGAGGCTTTCAGGCTTGGTCTGTGCAACAGGCTCGTTGGTACAACAAATGATACCGCGGAGGTAGCACGGCAACAAGCGCTCACTGAAGCGTTGAAGCTGGCTACGCAGATATGTGATGGAGGCCCGCTCGGCGTCCGTGCTGCTCTGAAGGCCATCGATGCTGGGAATGAGGAGGGTGAGAATGCACAGTACGAGACGGTCATTGACACAGATGATCGCAATGAGGCTCTACTGGCATTCAAGGAGAAGAGGAAGCCCGCTTTTATTGGTCGATGAAAAGCCGCAACGGTCGTGCTATCAATAGGATTTTGGCAATCCCAAAACCCGCTCGCCTATGTAGTTACAGATCATCTCCCGACTGACGGGCGCAATACGAGGGATAAAGACCTCGCGCAGATACCGTTCGACGTGATATTCCTTGGCGTAGCCCATACCACCATGCGTCATGACAGCTCGCTCGCATGCTTCGAACGCGGCCTCCGCGGCCAGGTATTTTGCTGCATTGGCATATTCACCCGAGTCATAGCCCTGGTCGTACATCTTTGCTGCGTGATATAGCATAAGTCTGGCAGCTTCTAGCTTCATCCAGCTGTCGGCCAGTGGGTGCTGAATCGCTTGGTTCTTTCCAATCGGTCGACCAAAAACGTGTCGCTCGCTGGCGTAGATGGCGGCTCTCCTGAGAGCTGTATAGCCGAGCCCCAAAGCTTCGGCACCGATGAGGATTCTTTCTGCATTCATACCGTGCATGATCATCTTGAAGCTGTACACAATAACACAACGTTGATCAGTCAAATGCCAGAATGACACAGCCTCAGGCAGGAAGGAGTACGCACCCTTCATTTTCCTTGCCGACTAAGTCCCTTGCCGGGACCCTCCAGCCATCGAAAAATAACGTGTTAGTGTCCACAGCAGCTCTCCCCATTTTTGGAATTTCTGTTATCTCGACTGCATCGGTCATGTCGGTGTAGAACAGCGACAGGCCCTGCGAAGGTTTCTTCACTTGATCGAGTGGTGTCGTCCGAGTCAATATAAGCATCTTTTGTGCGTTTTGGGCCGTCGATATCCAGATTTTGGATCCAGTCAAGACATAGTCATCTCCGTCGCGCGTAGCGGAAGATTGAAGCTTCAAGGTATCTAGACCTGTATTGGGTTCAGTCACACCAAAGCAGGCTCTTTCCCGGCCCGCAATGAGAGGGACGAGCCAGCGTTCTTTCTGTTCTTCGGTGCCAAACTTGGCCACTGGTTCGAGACCGAAGATATTCATGTGGATGGATGATGCTGCCTTGTGTACTAGTCAGTGATCGATAGAGGTTTCTCGTTGAATTGTAGCGCTTTCGGAACCAATATCAGAAGCGAGTAGAGGTAACTGACCGTCATGCCACCACCAGACTCGGAAATGGTCTGCATCATAACAGCCGCCTCTGCAATTCCCAGCCCCGATCCGCCATATTGCTCAGGCATACATATCCCCAGCCAGCCATCTTTCGCAAGAGTATCGTAGAGCTCGGTCGGGAACTTCTTTAACTCCTCTTGCTTGGCCCAGTATTCATCGGGGAAGTTGGCACATATCTTTGCGATGGATGTCCGAACCAGACGTTGCGATTCCGTCAGATCCGGATCATTGCATTGTAGATATTCAGTTGCTCTGGCGTGCAACAGTCGTCTCCCCAGTGGTCGCCATCGCGGTGTGAGTCTGATACGGGGTGTTCTGCTGAGAGTTCTGGTGATACACGTTGTTGAATGCATTTGCAAGGGCGGCTGGCTCCGTAGGCTATGACAGATGGGGGTTTGGCTGGCACTTTAGTTCACCTGCGATCCAGAATATTATCCGCGGCCTGATGAGCGCGCTTAATATCGGTTTTCGACTGCTTTATGAAGGGAGATCCAGGCCCGGTTAGAACCACTTGCCTCAAAGTTTCAAGTTGGCAATTCTGGCCAGACAGGCTTGCATGATGCGATCTCGAGCTCACTAGGCAAAGAAGTTCTCCAAATGCAAGTCTCTGGACCATGGAGGAGCATAGGTCACAGCCTATTGACGTCTTCGGCGTAGGGTCCGCTTCGCACTCAGGAGCAGGCACTTTCGGCGGCACACCGATGAGTCGGGAGCTATGCACCGAGGCCGGCGAAAGGTTGGCGGTTGGCATTGGAGGCCTGGAGTAGAACTACTCCAATAGTGGTCCGGGATCGTGTTGATATGATCCGCTAAGTCACATATCGAATGACAGAAATGTTGCCGAATAGGTGTCAAGGTACGAGGATTGCAATGGTGTAGAGAGGAGAAGCTTCCCGTGTACGGAGTATACTAATATAATAGCGGTACCTTGGCAGAGTCACTCCGCTCTGTTCAATAATTCGTGGTTCGCCTCCTGGGCGGAAATGTGATTTCCCCCCAAAGAATATGGTAGAAGTGGTCACACTGCTTTCTCCGCTCGCAATGTCAATATATCCTGCTCAGAGATCCCAAGGTCCTTCAGCACGACATCCGTATGCTCTCCGAGTACTGGCGGCGGGCTGTGTATAGAAGGCTTCGTAGTGCCGTATTTTACAGGAATGCCTGTGGGCTATGATCAGTACAACATGAACACATGATACCTTTCTACGCATTGCTCACCAAGGACCTTGATGCTTCCAGATGCGGCAGCTTCATGTGGAACGGTTTCCACCATCTGACGAGCCTGCGTCTGCGGATGCGAGAACACTTTTTCCAAAGTGTTGATGGGACCGTACGGCATCCCGCTGCCTTCAAAAACAGCCAACCACTCACTCGTGGTGCTGGCACTGAAAGCTTTGTCCAGAATCACCTTCAGTGCCTGTCGATTCTGCACGCGTGCGTCGTTGCTGACGAATCGATCATCATCTGCGAGTTCAGGAAGGCCCAGACGCTCCGCCAGTATCTTGAATTGCCTATTGTTCGTTGCACCAAGGACGAGGTAGGCATCTTTCGTCTTGAACGCCTGGTAGGGAACGATACTAGGATGGGAAGTTCCCCAGCGCTTAGCCTCTTGACCCATATTCAGCCAAGTCATCGCAACATTGGCCAGTACAGATATTTGAGTCTCGAACAGAGAGGCATCCAACTTCTGTCCCACACCAGTCTGCTGGCGAGCGTGAAGGGCCGCAAGTATGGCACCGTGGAGGTAGAGACCTGTACACATATCTGTTAGACCGACGCCAGGCTTGGTCGGAGGCCCGTTTGGTTCGCCTGTGATATGAAGAAGACCAGCTTCGCCGGCGGCAATGACATCGTATCCGGCGCGCTTAGCGTATGGGCCTTGAGGTCCGTAACCTGCTTCAACATTAGACACTGGTTTATTCACAAGCTGTTAGGTTACCTGCCTGAGATGCTCGCGTGAATGATGGACGGGTTGATTTGCCGCAAGACATCGTACCCGATGCCTAGCTCATCCATCTTTCCGGGAATAAAATTGTCAACCCTGACAAAGAAAACAGGTTATAAGTCAATCGACAGTGGAAAGGATCGTACTCACACGATGTCGGATTTTTTGGCTAGATCAAAGAAGATGGCTCGTCCCTTTTCGTGTTTGAGGTTGAGTGAGATGGACTTCTTGTTGCGGTTGATGGTGCTGAAGTAGGCGGACATAGTCCTACCCTTTGAATTCCATATGCTGTCCTCCCCATCTGTACGCCATGATCTGGTGTCGTCCTGAGAGCAAAAGGAATTCAGATATGAGCACTTCGATTCTTGACTGTTGACTCACCCCTCCTGTGGGATGCTCTACTTTGATGACATCAGCACCATAATCAGCAAGAATCTGAGTACAGAATGGTCCCTGATTGCCAGTCAGTCTGAGTGCGCTCCGAGCACTTGTAACAGTCATACAGCTAGCACTCGAGTCAAGTCGAGGATCTTTACGCCCTTCAGCGGCCCGCTGCGATCATGTCGGTTTTGTACAGCATGTTCGTGCCTTGACCTGGCCTTAATTTGCGCACGAACGATAGGTATTGCGCCCGCCGACTGAGTGACATTGCGCTGCGACCATGTTGTCGTCCCAATGGCTCTCAGACGAGACGAGAATGGTGCTGCTGAGAATGTCTTCATGACTCAAAGTTCACTGAGCAAACTCGGTAACAGGTCCTAATCATCAAAACAAAATGTATGTCTCTAGAATATGGGAACATCCCTTTAACCGCATAAAGAATGCATTTCAGGGCAGACCATTTCGCATGGCTCTCAGATCAACTCTGGTTAGCGCATCGGCAGCTCAGCCTTGCATACGAGGAACCTTAGTGAAGCGCACATCGTCCTGCCTACCTTGGCGTCACTAGGACTTCAGTATCAACATTGCTATCCATAGGAGAAATGGTATGACGGGCTTCAAACCGAACGCTTCGGCGTCGGCTCACAGGCGCCGAAAGGGCCGATGCCGCAGACCTCAAGACATGGACCAAATTTGCCGAGAAGCTCGATCTACAAATTTGTGTCATGGAGCGCGTGGGACAGCCCAATGAGAGCTGAGCAAAATGGCGCTGTAGAAGGCAAGACAAGGTGATGGTATCCTGGGGCTTGTGAATCTGGATCAAGTATTCTCGAGGCTGTGTGTACCTGAATCCGCGTGAGGGAGAAGCCTTGGAAGATATCGGCCTGTGCCAAGCATTCTAGAATAGGAAGCTGTGCCGAGGCCCAACAGCACATATCAATATATCAATTTATCAACAGGTTCCTGCGCTTTCTCCTTGCTGCCGCGCTTCCTGTACGACCTCAAGGTGCAGGCCAAATGATCTGCACCTCTATCACCAATCACACGCATGGGCTACGTTCTATCGAGGGTAGTTGGAGATGGTTATGAGGTTAAGGTGCGAGTCGTTTCCGTCTAGTACGACTACGACACGACGAACGATCGTGAGGCATACTCTGACAGCTATGCACAAGCGCAAGGAACAGGGTGTTTCTGTAATGCTCAATCACAGAAACGGGACGAGTTTTGTTTGGTACGAAGACTTGGCAGTCCTCTATTAATCAATTAGTGAATTATGGACGGGAGGGTGCTCAATCTCCTCCCTTATGTCTTCACGAGCAAGGCATGTGCATGAAGTCGTAGAAAGCCGGATCCAATTCTTTACACCAAACGCCCTGGGTCATGCCGCTAGTCTGAGAAAAGTCGTTATTCACAGCCAGAATTCGAAAAGAACGGTTGCAGCGATGGCAAAGATAAGTGTCCAAGGCTGTATTGATACGCCGCCATCGCTGCCGTTTGTGGAGGAAGCGCTTGCGGCACTGCTCGTGCTGGTGGTCATCGCGGCCGGATTGTTGGCCGAGCTGCTAGGTTTCGCCGTGCTCGTGGTATTGTGGTGAGACTTCTTGGGTATGGAGTCGATGTTGTAGTACTTTCGGATAAGAGTGCTTGCCTGCTCGGCAATACCATATGTCGAGCTCATGAGATGTGCAGAGAAGGCGGTGGGCGGCACACTAGCGTCAGCGACCCGGACGTTGGCGAGACCGTAAACGCGAAGATTGGCGTCAACCACGCCGCCTTGCTTCAATGGCATCATTGCGCAGCTTGAAGAAGGGTGGTACTCAGTGAAAGCGACGTTGCGGAGCCAGTCGTCCCATTCATCGTCGGACGAGACGTCGGAGCCAGGCCATACCTCCTTGGTCATGCTACTGCTCAACGGTTCGGCCTCGCCCAACCTGCGGGCGATCTTGATGCCTTCACGGAGAATATGTATGTCTGTGATATTATGTCAGTCTCCAAGGTAATGTGAACAGCGACGAGTGACCTACCAGCCGGATGTGTCAAGTAGTTGGGGTTGATGACAGGGTAATCCATAGGGTTGGACGAATTGATGGAGATTTGACCATGACTGAAAGGATGCTGAATAGCGCATCCAATGTTGATGGTGCCGTTGAGATTGTTCCCGATCAAAAGTTCGACCTGGCCAATATGGCTGCTAAAGATGGTATTGATGGTGGTGTTGTAGATGGCCTTGTAACCGGCAACAACGGTCTCGTCTGTGCCGGCACTCGCAGCAAAAGAGTCGAGCTGTTGCAGGATGCTGGTTTTCAAATCGGCCATGCCGGCGCCGAACATGTTGCTGGCGTTAACGTATGCGGTTGCGGAGTTGACATAGGAGAGGAAGGCCGAGTCAGTCTGAAAATGGGTTAGTCATCAGGAACACGGCATTGACACATCTGGACCCACTGTCTCGGAACCGTTGGCAGCGTACAAGGAACCGGCCGTCGACTGATCTGTGCTCCATTGAACTGTGGCACTCTGTTTCAGATTAGAAAATTTCTGGCAATTTCACGCACACAACAGTCACTTACCAAATGATCTTGCAGATGGTGGCCGACACCCGGGAGTTCGGAGACAACGTCGACTCCAGCAGCGTCGAGAACGTCTTTAGGACCTACACCGCTGTAGAGCAGGACAGCAGGACTGCCGACCGTGCCACCTGCTAGGATGACTTCCTTGTTGACATTGACCGTAAGCTTGGTGGCGCCACCATCGGGTGAGTATTCTACAGCGTTTGCGCTTAAGTTGCCAGCTTTGGACGAAGAGTTGAATAGGATTCGAGTAACATGAGCGTCAGTAAGGACGTCGTAGTTGGAACGAGGCGGCAATGGGTCGAGGTAGCCAGAACGACTGTAGGAACGTGTCCAGTTGGTTGGATTGATGGCAGAGGTTGAAACATAAGCGCCCCAACTTTCGCCCCCGTATGTGTCGTGAGAGACAGGGATGCCAACATTCTCCATAGCTTCTGACCATTGACCAACGAGTGGGAAGGTACTGCAGCAGTGTTAGCAACAAGAAATGTGCTGGACCTGGGGCACATACTAGCCGGGGTAAGACATATGAATAGGTCCATGGCTGCCGTGACTCGAAGCGTCGTAGGTGATGCCGGCCTCCTGCGCGATCTCTTGCGTTGGAGGCCCGAAGGTTTCACTCTTCTTCATGGCAGCAAACAGGGAATCCCAAGACCAGTTGTCGGCACCGTCCATGTCTCCAAGCATTACTTGCCAGGCATTGACTTCGATCTCGCCGGGTCGGTTCATGTACATTCCATTGATGGCTGAGCTGCCTGTGTAAACCGGTTAGTCTTGTTCTGCTCTTCAGGTGTCAAAAATCATACCTCCAAGCGTCTTGCCACGAGGCCAGGTCATCTGTGAGTTGTTCATGCCAGCTTGTGCGGTGGTGTTGAAGGCCCAATTCAGCGGCGTTGGCCAGAGGGACTCGTAGTAGGCATCAGCGGGAGTATCTGCCCAGCATTAGAGGCAATTTGACGAATGTTGATTGAGAGGCTTCTTACTTATTCGATCCCGGTATTCGTCTCCATTACTGCCCGCCTCGAGGACAAGCACAGTATGGTTCGAGTCTTCTGACAGACGGCCACCGAGCACGAGACCTGCCAATCCACCGCCAACTATCACGAAGTCATAGGAATCCTGGATCTCAGTGACGATGTTGCGGGCGTGGAGGAGGTTGAAGTCGGAGACGTCGTCCGCTAAAGGTGCTGCGAGGACGACGCTTGCGGCGACGGCAAGCGTCGTGTATAAGAGATGCCGCATATTGGCTATACTGGTGTAATGTGATGCGACAACAAAGTAGATAGGATTGAAGGATGGAAAAGGTGCTTACATCTCGAGGGAACCGTGCCTTGTCAATCAGTGCAAGTCCCGGGGTAGACGTCGGACATCACACCAGCAAAAATCTTGACGCGTCAGGGTTCCTGCCATGCCAGCCAGCGCTTGCCGACAAGAGCCTGTTTGTGTGGGCTTGATCAACGCTATGCATGGCTATGGAAATTGAGCCCACTGATGCCACCCCATTTGTTGACGATAAGCTTCAATGCGACAGCGAGTAAAATGCGACGGTGCCTGACTAGCCACCCCTAGGAACCACTCAGAGACCCAGCCAGGGAACCACTTAGGGCCTCGGATCCATGTTGCATAGGGCCATCAAGACCTTGATTTAAAGTTGACCCTTCGAAACTGGCCTCTCTGGCTGGTGCAGGTTAACTGGCACCCAACTGGGGAAAAGTCGCAAGCCACGGTTCTCCTTGCCGAGAGACCGAATTTCCCTTACGATTGAACGCCGAGAACAAACATAATTTCGCGACTGGAGTCAACCGCCATAATATGGCTCCAGCTCGAAGCGAGACTGGATCCAGAAGAGATGAAGATCACACCTCATGAGCATGATACGATAAGCGTGGGCTGGAAAGGAAGGTCTGGGTAAAGACTCACATGAGCTTCTCAAGATGAAACAAGTGGCAGGAGAATTTACAGATCTACAGGGAAAACTTACTATGTACGGATATGCCACCTCTTTAACCCCCCGGTTCGTACTTGTGCTCGTATCTACTCGTAACAATAGGCTGGGAAACCCTGATTTTATGCAGGGCAATATGCACTATGTAAGGGCGGCGGCAATTGATACCCAGCCGTCTCCGCCAAGCAACCATTAAGCCAAACACAAAAAAAGGCACGTGAGACGGTACGATTCTTAGTTTCACGTGACCTCTCGGGTAACCTACCCAATACGTGCCCTACCACTCCTCCGCAGTCTGATATTCACAAATTTTGGAGCAGCCTGGACGTACCACGACGTTGACGAGATTCACGCCAGAACACCTACACCACAACCCGAACACGATCAACATGGCGATGAATAATCCGACACAGATCTTCGCCGACGACGTGCAAGAAGAAAAAGGCGAAAATGCCCGTCTCTCCGCCTTCGTCGGCGCTATCGCAGTCGGTGACCTCGTCAAATCAACCCTCGGTCCCAAAGGCATGGACAAGATCCTGCAGAGCGCCAGCACCGGCGAGATCATGGTAACCAACGACGGCGCCACAATTCTCAAATCCATCGCCCTCGACAATGCCGCGGCCAAAGTTCTCGTGAACATCTCCAAAGTCCAAGATGACGAAGTCGGCGACGGCACCACCTCCGTCACCGTTCTGGCTGCCGAGCTTCTCCGCGAGGCCGAACAGCTCGTCAACCACCATATCCACCCACAGACCATCATAGAAGGCTACCGTCTGGCATCACAAGCGGCACTGTCGGCCCTCGAAAAGTCCGCCGTCGACAACAGCAAGAATCCCGACCTCTTCCGTCGTGACCTCCAATCCATTGCCCGCACAACCCTATCCTCCAAAGTCCTCTCCCAAGACCGCGACAAGTTCGCCAACCTCGCCTGCGAAGCCGTCCTCCGCCTCAAGGGCTCCACAGACCTGAACCATATCCAAATCATTAAGAAAGCAGGCGGGAAGCTGTCCGACAGCTACCTCGACGAAGGTTTCATCCTGGACAAGAAAGTCGGTGTGAACCAGCCCAAGCGCCTGGAAAATGCAAAGATCCTCGTCGCCAACACGGCCATGGACACCGACAAAGTCAAGATCTGGGCCTCACGCATGAAAGTCGGCTCGCCCAAGGAACTGGCCGAGCTCGAAAAAGCCGAGCGCGAGAAGATGCGTCAAAAGGTCGAGCGCATCAAGGCCCACGGCATCAACTGCTTCATCAACCGCCAACTCATCTACAACTGGCCCGAGCAACTCTTCACCGAGGCCGGCATCGTCTCCATCGAGCACGCAGACTTCGACGGCGTCGAGCGTCTCGCTCTGGTCACCGGCGGCGAAATCGCAAGTACTTTCGACCACCCGGACCAAGTCAAGCTGGGACACTGCGACCTGATCGAGGAAGTCATCATCGGTGAAGACACGCTGATCAAATTCTCCGGCGTCGCGGCCGGCGAGGCATGCACGATCGTGCTCCGCGGCGCGACGGAACAGCTCCTCGACGAGGCGGAGCGGTCGCTGCACGATGCACTCGCCGTTCTCTCACAAACAATCAAAGAGCCCCGCGTCACCCTCGGCGGCGGATGCGCAGAGATGGTCATGGCCAAAGCCGTCGACTCGCTGGCGCAGCAAGTCGGCGGCAAGAAACGCATCGCCATCGACTCCTTCGCCACCGCCTTGAGACAGTTACCCACCATCCTCGCCGACAACGCCGGTCTGGACTCGTCTGCCCTGGTCTCGGAGCTGCGCAGTGAAGTCTACCGAGGCATGATGAATAGTGGGCTCGATCTGCTCACGCCAGGCGGTGGCATCACCGACATGCGCGAACTCGGCGTCATCGAGAGCTACAAGCTAAAGAAGGCCGTCGTGAGTTCGGCAAGTGAAGCAGCCGAACTCCTGCTCAGAGTGGACAATATCATCCGCGCCGCGCCGAGAAGGAGAGAGCGTATGTAAAACCCCCATTCTCGGGGTATCTGAACACCACCAGTGGGCGTGCGTTCAAGAACGTCCAGCTCAGGCCCCTGCTCTAAAGCTCCAATGTGCGGCAGTGTGGCCTGCCTTCCCCCCATTCCGGAACTTCCCAATGTTTAACCGTTGGTTTTGGTTCTCTTATCCGGGGAAAGGGAAATTTAAATTATGATGTTGCAGATCGACATGCAGCGGGTCCAAAACAAGGCGCGTGCGCCTACATGATGCACGCGTGTGAAGTCTCTGGTTGAGAACATGGTCATGCGCATCTTGGCTAGAGAATGAGCACGGTGGGTCGACGAGGCCGGAAATGACCCGAGGACCACGGGCATGACAGGCTTCCAAAATTTGACAGCCCTAGTCGTGCTGAGATGGGGAATCACGAAATCTATTACTGTCTCTTGCAAAGCATGGCATAGCACGGCGAATTTGACGGAAGCAGGAAATGACATGTCTATACTCAGGTGGTCGTGGGACTTGCCCAGCACCGATTCGTCTCGTTCCAGGTCTTGTCTACAGCCAGCCAAGAAAACAAAAATGGTTCGGGAAATGAGAAGAGGATGCATGTACGATTTTACAGACGATTGCCAAAAGCCGAATCCTTTCACGAATGCATTCTAAGCCACGTTGCCATTCCACGAATACTACTCCGTAGATATGACGAGATAGATACAGACACAATGAGACCATGACTATCTGCAACAACATCTTCCCAGGTTACCCTTGATTTGGCTCGATGACTTGTTTAACCGCTGCAATGTTTCTAGAGCTTGGATTTAAAACTCATCATAGTACCTGTCCATCTTGAAACGTGCCACAAGATCCCGATCCAACAGCAGACAATGACAATTAATCAGCAGACTGGGGAATCGCTTGGCCCAGAATTCGTAGTAGCCTTTAGCACTGCCGCCGAGCATCTGCTCCTTGACATCGTCCGGTAGGTCGTGGAAATGATTTTTCTTGTTCCTGATGACTCGCAATAGGTCAATCATTCGAGACCCAGTGTACTTCCGCTGCTTGCCCATTTCATTGACGAAGCTCTTAGGCAAGGCACGGAGGAAGTCCTTGGATGGTCCGATCACGTTCGGGGCCAGTGCTTCCAAGGCTGCAAGCTCCTCAAAAGAGGCCCTCTCTGAGGGCGTTCGGACAGCGTTCTCATCGTGAAAGTTGTTGATAGAGTTCTTCTCACGCTCGAAGCAGTCCGAGACATCGCAGAGGAATTCCAGCTTGTCGGCAACGTCCCAGAAATATGGATGACGGAAGATTTCGTGCGTATCTGGACGCTCCTTAGGGTCATGCTTGAGCATTTGCATGATAAGGTCATCAGCCTCGTATTGGTACTCATGCAGCCGCAAACCGTCGGTGCTGAAGTTATTGTCCTTGATATTCAAGTCCCGGCCCAGACTGGTTCCACCAACATCAAAGGGATGTTGGCCTTGGGTCATGACATAGTAGAAGACGCAGCCCAGGGAGAAGATATCGATAGCCTTCGTCGCACGACGGCCAGATGGGGCATCAAGGACTGTTCCGTCGCTGGAATGAGTGGTCGATTTTGATGTGGACGAATTTGCATTTGGTGCGGCAACAGTTGCTCGCGAATGAACAAGCAACTCGGGGGCTCTCCATCCTGTCGTTCCGGCAGCTGTATGATTGGCTGTTGGTGCAAAGGTTGACTCCGGACCTTCCTCTAGAGGCTTGCAGAGACCAAAGTCGGAGATGACGAACTGCAACTTCGGCAAGCCGGTCGTGGGGCGCTGGCTTTTTACGGCCTTGACCAGCACGTTCTGAGGCTTGATGTCCCTGTGAACAAGCTTGAGCGAGTGGAGATGCTGAACACCATCGGTGATTTGGCGGAGGCAGTCCTTGACATCAAATCCCTCTGGAAATTTGACCAGGTTCGGGTATTGCAGTGGTCGTTCGATAAACTGGTCCAGCGAGGTCGTGAACAGCTCCAAGGCGATATATGTGAAGTGCTGCGACTCTTCTTTCCCAAAGTATCGAATGACGTGAGGGTTCTCATCGCTCGAGAGAAGATGCTTGATCTCTTTCGCGGCAAGACTGTTCGATGTCCGAATGAGACGTTTAACGGCGACCTCACGGCCATCGAGTGATCCAGGAAAGACAGCCGTGCCATTGCTACCACGACCCAGACAACGGTCTTCCTTGGTGTCAATCTTTAGTTTCCCAACCTGTAACAGGCCGTCCTTGGTTGGAACTTCGGTAGCAAGCTCCACTTTCTCATCCATTGCCTCTGGGTCCATCGTCTTCTTACTTTTTCTGTTCTTCTTTCCCCCACGTTTCCCACGCTTTGCATGCCTGCGACGGGGTTGTGCGCCATTTTCGGCAGCCTCGTTCGAGTTGACTTCTTGCTTGGATTTGTCTTCGTCGGATTCTCCTTCCGAGCTCTCCTCGTTGGGCTCTGCCATACTGACAATCTTGCCCGGGATGGCAAATGAGACGGCAATGCTTTGGGCCCGACTTCGAGCAGGCGTGGCAATGGTGTTCTCCAGCACTTCCGAAAGATCAGTGGGAGCGCCATTCTTCTGAGCAACGCCGGCAACCAGAATCTCCTGATCGACTGGTGAATCAGTGGTGAAAGCCGGTCCTTGCGGGTGCGACTTGTCCACTGCCACTTCTACACCAGCCTTGCGAAGGAAGTGTTGCATCTTGACCATCATTGGGAGCCTCATCTGAAGTCCGACCACAAATAGAATGATACTAGCCACAATGACATTGAACACTGATAGCCAGGGACTATTCATGACGGGGAGCAGAGCAGGTGGAAGTCTCGAATCCATAGAAGCGATCGCCTTTTCTGCCTCTTCAGCCAAGTCCGTCACCGGAGGTGGACCAGAGATGGTCAATCGTAAAGGGGAACTATCCTCTTGGATGGACAGAACGTGCACACCGACAATCTCTTCCATGTTGCCATTAAAATTCAAGGGATGATTGTCATAGTTCCAATGTGAGCTCGCAGGTGCAGCACCATTGGTGACGCCCGGGTATGAAAGCTCAGACATGGCATACCAGACCCCAGCTTCGGTGCGGTTGACGAAGACTCTTTCAGCTCTTTGCATCTCGTTTCGCCAGACTTCGGGCGAAGCGAGTAGAGGCGAGTCAGTGGGACGAGCAAGCAGGACCAGGTTGGCTGTTCCTTCTTTATTATCTTGTGGCCGAACCACATCGAAAACTCTGGCCACCGGCGTGTCCAGCATCTGAGTGAACTGGTGCACTTTAGGAGCGTCTGCATTGCCATCCAGGCCAATGATACGGCCGTTGTAGTAGCTTTGAATGTGGTAGTTGTCAAGGGGTGCAACATATTGGTCTTGGAGGTCACTATCCCCCTTGTTGGGGAGCCATTCGGCAAACTTGATGGTGCACAGTGGTTGGTTCGTGATTTTGTGTGATATCCGTATCGTGTACTCGATGCGTCCCAAATTTATGGTCCCAAGTGGCTCGCAGGCAGGGTCATCCAGTTCAAACCCACTCAGTCGTCGGCAACTTCGACTCTGATCGTCATTGGAAAAGCCTCGATATCTGTCGAACTGTTGTAAAATATTTCCTGTGGCAGCGTCGACCACGTAGGCTGTAGTCTCTTGAGAAGAGATCGTGACCAAAGGGGGATCCTCCACAAATTGCGGCGTGGACTCTGCTAGAGATCGAACGGTGACACTCAGACGCTGCAGACCTATTCTGGGATCTCTGTGTTGAATGTATAAATTGCCATCCTTGCTCGGCTCCACGATAAACATGTAATCATCTTCGAGATATGAATCGTCCTCCAGGTCACTCCGGTTCAACTTGTGGTGGATAGTCTCAATCATGGGACTGTTGGGAATGCCCAACGACCATCTTTCTCTTCCAGTCTTCCTGTCGAGTGCATGTATGGTGCCATCGATGGTGGCTAAGAGGACAATATTCTCCACCTCCCAATCTTGCAGGAGCCGCGCTGAAGCGAGCGCTGAGAGCCCAGGGGACTCGGCAGACTGAACAAGAGGTGCTCTAACAGCACTACTGCTATCGTAGGCTGGAGCCAAGGCACGGAGTTTGGGGTGTTCGAGGCTTTCATCGGTACTTTTGAACTTGACGGTTCTGATGTCGTTCTTCACGAGTGGGATCTCTGCTGGGCTGCGGCCAGCTTGAGGGCGTCGACTCGGCTCGGTACGGATGCTCTGAGTTGATGCCACCAGGCGTTGGATGGACTCGGGTTGGTGGATCGATTGAGGGTGAGCGGCAGCAATGAGCAGGAGAAGCAAGGCCCAGGTGAGCATTGATTTGGATCCTCCGCGTCGGCCTCCTGGGGGCCGAAGCGGAGGTTTGGCCATGTTGAGGTGGACAAGATTGCAGTGTTGTGTAAGATTGGATACCGAATGCTTTTATGTTTTCAACATCATGGGTTGGGAGATGTGATGATAATACGAAAGACAGAAATACACTTGAGTGTCGTTGAGAAGGAGAAGTGGAAGGTCAAGTCAGCTTACGAGCCAAGGGAGGAATTCTGGTACCGGGCCAAGCCAGGCACGGTTACGCTGGCCACCAGGCGGGCGTGGGAATGGTTGGGTGAAGACGTGCTGCCAATGGCCACCGCCAGTAACACAGGACTCCGTAGTACCTAGGTACCCTGTATGGTGAATCTGATCCACCCAAAAGGCCAATGGCTGATAAATTTAGGGCCGGCCCTCCTTTCCCCATTCCTTTCGCTACAGGCCCTGTTCTTCCGTCTTCCACTCAGAGCCATGTTCCAGCCCAGGAAAAGTATTTGGTTCTGTCTGACAGTACTACCATAGTACATCTACATCACTCCTGGGCATCTATCTCGCCCGCCAATCTCACCATATCAGAGGCATTCTGTCCAGAAACACCGTACAGAGCTCAATTCACTCTCGCTCAAATTTGTGAGTTTTCCTTGGGCGCATAACGGGCTCTGTCGATGGCAAACCCTGTTCCAGTGTGAACATCCCTTGCCTTGCTGAATGTGCCTGTAAGGACGCGCGTTAGGTCAGACAGCACCACTTTTTCCGCCACTCGATCATTCCACTGCATCGATGTGTTTCAGGTTGCCGGAATTCCTGTTCCACGCAAGACTCGCTAACCGAGCTGATACATACTGGTTTCACAAGATGCCGGTCACCTTTTCCATCGATCGCACACAAATACAGCAATGGCTGGGAGCGACAGGAGAGCGAGACTCAACTTTCTTGTGGGATTTTTCAAGATCGAAAGGAGTGCATCCTTCACGATCCTTTCGTTCCTACACGTGACATCATCCCGCCCTCCTGAACATTGCATGGATTGACAGCTCTCAAAGTCAAGCTGACACCTCGACCGGCCGATAGTCTTTACTATATTGGCAAAGATGGTCGCGCAATCGATGTTCTTCTTTATCGAGAGCTCCATGGGCTGCGATATCGCAGGAGTCTTCTCAAAATTGACTGATGACGATCGACCTGTTAAACAAGACAAACTCTTCACTGTGTATGCTCGAGTATTGTGGAGACATATCTGCCTGAATACTGGTCGCGTCATGCATATCGTATCCGGAGGGACTGCAGAACGGATGGCTTTCTGTTTTTCTGTTCTGTCCTTAATTGCGATGCAAAAGTGCTCTCTCTATGCTGATTGTTCTCTCAAGTGATGTCAATCCCATACAAGCTTCCACGGCACGACTTCTCCATAATGTCGTCTCATAATCCATATTATACAATCATTAGATCTCTATGAATATGCTGCGCATGCCATAACCGCTCCCAGTCATAAGAAAAAGACAAGTGTTCAAGCGACAAAGCTCATGTCATCAACACAAATCTTGCAACTGGGAAGAGGCCTCAATCTCTCCATATGATGCCGACGAAGGCGTAAAGGGTGAGGAGGCATCAGAAGAAGACGACATACTCGCCCTTCTCATTCCTCCGGATTCGCAGCGCTCTCCACAGCTCGCTTTCTTCATCCGCTTTGGCCGACCCACTCCTCGCATCATTGTGCTTGTGCCAGCGCTTAAGCATCTTGTGGATAGAGTAGCCCTTCTCAGACTCCAAGCCTGGAGCATTAGCAAGGAAATTTTGGCATGAATGCTGCATCCTCTGTTCTTGACCGAAGACAATCATGGCGTTTGCGTCTTTCCGCTTACCACCCTCATCTGAATCCGAGGCCGAGTCATCATGCTTGCGATATTCAATGGCCTTGAGTTTGCGCGTCGTGCCTTCGTTTTGTGAAGTATCGTCACTATTGCCACGACGCCGGGATCGGTGCTCATGACGGATGTTCGCGGACGCTGTCCCATTATGCCGGTGGACTTTATGTTTCTTCCTCTCACGCTTCTCCCCTTCACGGACACGACTCAGGCTTTGACCATGGTCGGAAGAGCTTGCTCTCCTTCGTACCCGAGTGTTGGCTTGCTGACCTTCGAGTTGTGATCCGGGAAGAAGAGCGCCTCCGACCATAGAAAGAGCCTTGACCGCCCTGCCCTTGATCGAGATGCCTAGGCCGTTTGGATCTTCCTTAGTATGGCGGGTCCGCTTCAGAGGCGAAGTTGGATCTTCGGGTTTATGAGTCCGTCGGCTGTGACGGTCCTTCTCAGCCACCTGCCGCCTCTCTACCGTCTCAGGCGATCGTCGGAATGGGTATTCATCCTGGGTCACCATGCGGCTCAAGCCTCCTGTGAGACCAGAGTGCACGATACCTGGTGTATCCGTCTTGGACGTATCCACCATCAACGTATCTCGATCTGACTCATGGGTCTGGTCATCGGTCGGTCGCTTTCGTTTCTTCTCGCTGCTGTTGGTACGGCTGTGCGCCCGAGGGCGGTTCTTGTCCAGTTTTGACTTTGCCTCCTTAGCGGCCGGGGTCATGAATTCGAGTGACAAAGAACTGCCGTTGATGTCCAGCGATGCGCGAGGTTTGACAGGCTCTGTTCCCCAGCTGTACCCTCGCTCTTCATACTCTTTACTGTGGAGTGACTCCTCGTTGTGTCGATGCCCATTTTGACTTGAAGGTCGACTGTTGGAAAAGATGGAGGGTGCGCTGTTTTTCATTGACATCTCGCCCTTGTCTCTTGAGTAGCTGATGAGTGGTGTTTCTGGCTGACTTTCGTCCACCATGTAGTCAAAAACGCTGTCGCGATTGGAATCTGGTACAGCTGGTGGAGGGGTAGGAACGTGTGGAGGGGTCTCGACATCAGGCGCGTCCTCCACGTATGCTGCACGAGGCACGAGTGCTTTACTGTTGTTCGGCTCGACTATGGAGACCGACTTTCTCTTCGCGGCTTTGGAAGGCTTCTCGCGGTATAAAGCGCCCTGGTATTTCTGGTCTTCGGTGATACATGACTATGGCACGGTTAGTTCGCAAAGATCATGCGTTGGCACGCAGGGATTTTGCCATACTGTATGCGAGCTATAGCTTCTTCCTTGAAAGGTTGTCATGCAGTCTATGCACGTAAAGACTGCGCCTCGACATTGGTTGCGGTGCGGGTCGAGTTTCTTCTTGGTGAGGACGTCGCCACAGGCCTGAGTGAAGGAGGTCAGTATTGGTCCGATAGAGTATGTCGCGCAGCGTGCTGACCTCGCATTGGAAAGACACCATATTGCGTGGATGTCTACGAGTGGTGAGTGTCTGGAATTGATTAGGTCTATGGGCGTGTATTATTCGTGGGTTGTGATGTGAAGGAGAGGATCAGTTGGGCAGCAACAAGCAATGTCGCACAAGAGCCGGCTCTTGAGCGATGGGTAAGAAGTAAGGCGTCAAATAGAATCAGGAGGACTGTACGGAGTAAGTCAGAGGGGTGAAAGGATGGTCAGAAGGGTAGCGACATGGGGTGTGTGTACAGGAATGATGGCAGATTCGCTACCAACAACGGCTACTCTCCTCGCCAGGCCAGACGCTCGGACAATTTTCAGGTTTACTGTATTTTTTTTTATATTTGCCTTGCATGCACACTTCCCCCTTTCTCGCCTAGCTTCGACGCCTCATGCGCCTATCGCGGACGCAATCAACTCCCATGGTTGCCCATGTTATTCAGGGGCCGGCCTATCTATTCTCGAATTGAACGCCATCACAACGCGCCTGATCATCATAGCGCGTCCATCATATGCACAAGGTCACGAACACCTGGAGTCGCCCTAAATTGTGTCTGCATGCCATGATGCAGATGATGCAGATGATGCCTCTGGATGGGAAAACATGCTATTGTCTGACTAGGAGGACTCCTGTCTCAGCAACTACCTGGTAGTTCTCTTGACTCTTCAAGGCCATATCCTCCTGAAGTTCGACAAGTAAAACAAGTAAAACTTGGCATGATACAAGGACGAGTCGACTTCATCATACACGCCATATTCCGTTCTTAATTACCCTTGAATCGTAGATGGTACAATAGTATCCACGAGTATCTTATTAGAGGAGCTGTCCGCCTGCGTCAGACCGTGCCATTTTTCCTGTCTATAAGCTCGACAATCCTTACACCATCTTGCCGTACACCCCTTCTGACGCACACACCAACCAACAATGTGCTCTGAAAATGCCAATTCCGGCAGTGGTGAAACCGGTCTCGCACATACCACTGCCCTCAGTGCTGGAGATGCGTTGCGAGCCTACGTGCCCCAGGGATCCACACTATGTGCTGATGCATTTGACCTCATGATCTCTGGCCTGCCACTATCAATTGTCCACCACAGTTTGCGTGTCTATCTCTTCGCCAATTGGTTGGCGCACAGAGAACAGAGCAGCTATGTCGACAGCGAGATTCTGTTTGTTGTCTCCATTTGCCACGATCTTGGTGTGTCACATCACCACAATGGCCCCCAACGTTTCGAAGTCGAGGGTGCTGATGCTGCGGCAAACCTCCTACGGAAGCATGGCAAGTCCGAACAGGAGGCCCACGAGGTCTGGACCGCTATAGCTCTACATACATCTCCGGGTATCGCAGAGCGTATCACCCCGTTGGCCAGACTCGTCAGGCTTGGTGTGCTCATGGATTTTCGGCCTGCGACGCGACAGGAAATGGCCGCAGTGGCATACGGAGAAGAGATTGAAGCAAAGTTGCCACGGCTAGAGATTGAGAGAATCCTGGGCGACGCTGTCGTCCATCAGGCTGTCCAGAACCCTAAAAAGGCACCTGCTGCCTCATGGCCCAACAACCTTTACAAGTCCTATCTGGAAAATCCTGAATGGAATGGAGTCAATCGGGCATTCTAGCCTTTCAAAGTCTACAAAATTCTGTTGCGGCTTTTGCAGCCCTTCCTATTCACAACTGCAGTCTTCTGCCAATAGCTCCGAAGCAGATGCTTGTGCAAAAAAGAATGCTTGCCAGCCAAGTATAGACACCGAATTGTTCAGACGCCATCTGCTGATGAATAGCTGGAACTGGGACGAAATCCGGATCGACCAGTAGTAGGGCCAATGTGCCAGCAACGCTGACCACTGCTGAGAAGGCGAAGCCAGGTAAAGATCGATCGATCAGATACCATAGAACAGGATTGGCCAGAGCCAAAGTCAATGCAACTTGCAATGTTGATTGCCAGGGAAGTCGTCGCTTGATTGTATATTAGTCTTCCGGAGGCTTGAATGGGAAGGAGCAACTTACGACCGCAAAAGCGATGCCCACAAAGACTCCCACACTCCTCACAGCAGAGTACCACATAGGACCAAGACCACTGTCTGAAGCCGTCGTGCCATCCGGCGTGGCTTTTGGAGCAGCATCTGATTTTCTGCTCTGAGTGGCCTGATCTCGTTTCATAGCGGTGGAGACAGTCGTCTCCCAGAATGCGTCCACGAGAGGCAATGCGTTACCCAGCACTATGCCAAAGACTCCCCAAGACACCAGGTACCACAAGGAACTGCGTTCGACATCAGGGACCGGCACCGGTGTGATGCGTTGCGTCTTGTGCAAATGTGTGACAATCGATCCGTAGCCGATCCCAAACGCAAAGAGAAGTATTGTCTGGAAGAGGATGGGTATGACATCCTTTCTTTTCTGTTTCAGCCGAGGCTTCGTAGCATCTCGTGGCCAAGTCAGTGAAGGTTCGTGAGGTATAGAGTCATCAACGCTTCGTCCCTGAATTGGTGTTTGTGCTCCTGTGCCCCACGGTGTTGATAGCTCTTCTTTGTTCCCATCCGATATAGGTGAATATATCCCCAGCAATGTAGACGATGTAAGGTTGAGGATGGAACGAGTCCTGCTTGGCGTCGAATCGGATTTTTGGCCAGCGAGTAACTCGTTGTTCACAGCCTCGCTGGCTGGGGAGGGAGGCATTGATGAGTCTGTTGAGGCAGGTGCGATCTCAAAGGCTCTTCGGGGTATGGGACGGTAGACTTGTGGCATTTCCATGATGGGCGATTCGATTTGTGGAGGTGCCGAAGGACTGAGCGGAGCATGAACAATAAAGGGGTGCGTCTCGAATGGGTGCGATTGTTTCTTGCAGACAAAGTCGTCCTCTTCGATAGAAAGCTGGAGTCGTCAGGTTGATATCACAAAATAAGGGACAATATCAAGTCGGCTGTCCCAGCCATGACGAACGGTTGGGAACGGGCAGTGAGAATTCGGAAATGCAGTCAGCTCTAGCGGTGGAGTCGATAGGTGCAACCACCGTATCCCGAGCCTAGACGAGAGGAACGAGTACTCGTATTGTGGTCTTCTTTTTCACATGTTTTGTATGCAAGTTATGTCGCACAAAAGGCATGTGAGGAGATTCTGCATGTCGCTGGACCGAGAGACTGCAAGCTGCAAATCAGAGGCAAGTGATTCGATTTGAGCCGCGCATAGTTGTCATCATCCGCTAAGACCCCTGCGAATCGAGGAATCCAACCCCCCGATAGAGGCCATCGTGTGACACAAAAGTCTTGGAGTTCTCGAAATGCCATGGCTCTCCTCAATGATACTCTGCTCAAGCTACAACATCATTTCGGATGGAATGAGCAGTCTCTGTTGCTGCACAGAGGTAGGTCGTGCTATTTGAGACGGCCATGAGTGATGCCTCCACAGGTGTTGTGCACCCTCTCATCGCGCCAGTACTACCAACTCTAGCTCTGGCCTCTCAGTCATGACACTTTATGAGCGAAAGACGATCGCCCAGATCCAAGTCTGTGGAAGAGAGCAACAGATGCCAATGCCAATGCTAACAGTTCTCAATCACATTACTTGACTACCATCAACCCGCCGAGCACAACACCTTCCACAATCCCGGCTAGTGTTATCTCAACATATTGTGCGGCATTTTCTTCGAGCTCTACTAGCACCAGGCTGAGCGCTGACTTCCCGAAAGGGAAATCGATTCGACTGCCGCGCCTATCGCAAGGCTAGACGCATGTGCCGCGGGGCGATGGACGAAGGAAGAAGAGCGTCCCACGGATCTATGTTGAGCATATAAGAATACCTCAAGCATGTGGTCATTATTGCAAAGGGTTGCTCTCGCTCATTCGACTTTCATCCACACCCAGGTTCCGAAGAACAGGCAAACTCAGAATGAGACATCTCCTTCCAGCCCTCCTGCTTTCGCAGCTTGCTTCTACAGTATGTGCTTTTCCCGGCCTTACTGAACGTTCCGCTTGCGCACCGACACCGACCCCGGGGGCTCTGAACGTCACCAACGCAACGCTCTACTACGAGACCGACTCCTGTGGTCAAGGCCCATTGGTCCTTTTCATCTCGGGTGCCAATGGCGATGCATTCATCTGGGAACCCATGGCGTCCTACCTCGCTCAGAATTACACCGTGGCCCTTTACGACCGCCGTGGCTTTTCTCGCAGCAATATAACCGGCACGCAAGACTATGCGCATCGTCTCGCAACCGACGCCGACGACGCCGCCGCGCTCATCAAACATCTCGCAAAAAGCGGGCCCGCTTATGCTCTCGGCACAAGTTCCGGGGCCGCCGTCGCTCTCGAGCTCCTCCTCCGCCATTCAGACATACTCACGGGCCTGGTCTCGCACGAAGTGCCAGCGCTCAGAATCCTTCCTGATGCCGCGAATTTGACCGCCGGCCAGCTGGATATTTACAATACCTACGTCAAGTATGGCACATATGATGCGCTATTGGAATTCGCGGTATTTTATGCGGCGGGGGCCAGCACGTCGAAAGTCCTAGGTGGGTTGGGCAGCCAAACTGCATACAGCAAGGGGAACGTGAACTACTGGTTCGATCGGGAGGTCGTGCCGTATCCGCTGCACAATTGGAGCATTCCGGCTATTGGACAGCACAAGAATAAATTGTTGCTTGCCAATGGGAACGCTTCGAACGCTGCGGGCATGGAGGTTCGTTCGAACAAGGTCATTGGGCAAGCGATTGGATTGCCGGTCAACCTCCTTCCGGGGGATCACGTTGGGTACACTGAATATCCTGCGGCCTTTGCGTCCGCATTGTCGGCATTGTTGCAGACCAAGTCTTGAGTTGTGATCGGGTCATGAATGAGCCCCGAAGCTGGACGAGGAAACGGTAATTAGTTACGACAGGTCGATGATGCTGAACGGTATAATGTATATAGCCCAGAGGGGTCGATAGTGTATGTAGTGGTGTAAGTCACCCAGATTGTGGACCAGCCTGCATTGTGCTTACTCCATGTCGAATAAGACTGCGTCTTGGATCTCCCGTGCCCCACGCTCCGAGATACGAAAATATCTGGGACGAGAAGACGATGATATCCCGAGGCACGTTACCAGAAGCTCTCGGCCATCGAGTCGGTAGAAGTACCCCTACCCAACGATCAGTGACCCGCAACTAAATTAGATTGTTGATCTCGTCTTACCATGGCAATGTTGGGGGATTTGAGCGGAAAGTACATCTCCGGATTCTTAAGCTCCGTGAGCAATTCTAGCTCTGGCAGGCGCAAGTTAGCGCCCTCCCGTAGCCCAGCGAGATGAGTCCGGATCAGATCATGAAAATTTTGCTGCAATTTGTCCAGTGTCGTATGTGGAATGGTATGGTGGAGAACAGGTGAGAGAATGTCGTAAAGGTGTCGGAATCCGAGAAACCGAGCCATCTCCAATGCAGTCATACTTTTGTGAGGCAGCTCGGATGACGAAGTCCACAATGTGCGCAGCATCCTTGAAGCACCATAGTCTAGCAGCATTCTGACCACCATAGCAGGCGCTCCGAGAAAGGCGGCTTGATGCAGAGGCGTCCAGCCAGAAGGTCCTCTCCAGCCTCCTATCCGGTAACAGTTCGGCCACGATCCAAGCCCGGCTCTCTGAGCAGCTTTCAAGATTTCCTCGACCGCTTCCCAATCGCCATAATATGCTGCATCTGCGAGACCATCCCGGAGTTTGAGGTAACCATCGTCGTATAGATACCGTGTCAGCTGGCCGTGCCATACACTTGTCCCTGACAATACTTTGACGAAGGCCGGCAGATTGGTCGGAGCGGCGATCTCTCCCTCCATACCTGCCGGTGATGCTGTCGCAGGAGATGGCCACAGATTCGAGACGTATTTTGTCAGAGGTGACCAGAGTCCTTCATCGGTGTCGGGTTCCCCTGCCTCACCAGAGCCAGGCGTGGCGGGCAGATCGTTCTCGGCCAGAGCTACCATGTCCTCGGCCCGACCTTGGTCTTCTGTAGTCGATTTTTTTGTCTTTGAATTGGCCGGAGCTGCCAATGACGAAGTGGTGATGGCCACCCCCGTAGTCTTATCGTTGGACGACGTTGGCTCAGCGTGCTCAGCGAAAGGAGGTGGCGGCTCGTCCACTTCTCCGTTGGAGCTCTGTGTAATGGAAGATATCGAGACTGCTTGTACGTTTGCTCCATTCATCAGTGTTTGCACGAATTCTCGGGTGAACACTGCCGACTCCCTATCTTCGTGGTCAGTACAGGATGTAGATTTTCAGGGGAGATATTGCTGACGTAGCAACCGATAGGAGGACAGTGCGAATCCCATCTTCTTGGGTCCGTAGCCCAGTAACGAGGGCCTCAATCTTGCTTCGTCGCACCAGAAATTGAAAGCCAACAAATTTGTCGGACTGTGCCAGTTTATTGACCAGGCGCCGAAGATCATCAAGGACTTCTTCGCAGCCACTCTTATCGAAGGCAAGGAGAACCTGGTTGTTCTTGCTACCAAGTTGATGAGTTAACCCTCGAAGCTGCTCGAGCAGCAATCGCACTCGGTTGGTGGCGTTCAGAATGTTCAACAATTCTTTCTTCGCCGTCTTGACCGTCTCGACGGTCGTCTTGATAACCTTCACCGTCTCAACGCAGACTGTGATAAGTGCAACCGCGCTTGCGCTGATTGACAGAGGATCCATAGTCTGGGCTGAAGCGTATTTCCCACAACATTCCGATACTTGGCCTCTCAAACGCCTCTAGCAAGCACAAGTAGATGCCTAATGGTGATCAAGACAATTTGTTCAAGTGAGGCTGAAATAGGCGCCAAGTAGGGATGCTTGCAGTAGCATATGTAGTACCCCGCAGCTGAGGTTACACGAGCATTTATTTGCAGCCAGGCTCTGCTGCAGGTTACTCACTAGACAATTCAACCAGTTCAAGATCCAAGATTGAGAGATTGCAAGGGCCCTGCCCGGGACCGCCGTCAGAATACGACTGCTTCATCGATAACATGCCCCTTCTCAACAGAGCGGAGACGGAAAGACTGCCTCATGATTGGGACGTTCGTAGCCGACAGGAAGCCTGTGTGCTAGTGATGGGGCCAGGATGACTTCTACAGTTAGCCCTAGGTGCCAGGTACCACAGGCGACCAAATGATAGAGAAATGTCGACGGGAATGTGCACGTGAAAGGTATCCCTTAACACGTGACATTGACGTAGGACTGCCAAGCCTCTTCGGGGCCTTTGATTTTCCTGGAGATCGTCGACACTGTCATAGCGTTTTCATACACGACTTCGCGGGCATCTTCATTTTCTCATCCAAGCAAGTCAGAAATCATCACTTTCACGACCGTTCCGTGTCCCTCACCCTGTCCCTCCAGTCTGTTTCAAAGCGAAGAGGAGTTCAGGACCGACTCACAACACAAATTTTCATAATCTGAGCCTGCCATCGAGCTGTCATCCAATATGTCTCTAAGCAATTACATAGACCCTGAAAATGCTCCTAACTACGAGGACATGGAGAAGCAGTTTGCCGTGAAGGCTGTCCAGCAGATGACAGTCTACTGGAATATCCTCGAGAAGCTGCCTGGTTCAAAACTTCGGCTTACGAGACTGGACGATCAAATTCTGGAGCACTTCAAAAGTGAGTTTCCCGACTTCGATCCGGCCGAGGAGATTGATGAGGATAAAATGAAGAGCAAAGAGGGCAAGGAGAAGTGGCGCAAGTTTGCGATGGCTTATGAAAAGGGCGAGAACAAAATCGACGACTACAATTTCGGCACTATGCTCAGAAAAAGTCCCAAGATGGAGTATGGAGAGAAGGAGACCATCTTTGTCATCCGGATGCAGTTTTATGCCATCGAGATTGCCAGAAATCGTGCGGGACTAAACGACTGGATCTACGAGAGTGCCCAGAAAGAAGCCGGCAAGAAGTCCTGACCGAAGCGAGCAGATACCAACCTCTCAAACAATAGGCACAGCCGTCTGGAGGACCTGGTGCTTTAAAGAGACTGCACGAGAGCTTCCCTCTTCTCGATAAAGCCTAGGTGAACCCAGGACTGACTGACAGACGACGACGTGAGGAAGTGTTCAGCCCACCAGATACGTATCACCGGCATCTAAGACTGGGCCAGAGGCGATTCTGCAGGCGACATGGAACCGTCCGGATTTTGAACGCATGTTGATGGCGGAGCAGCATTCCTGGAGAACAATATCAAGCTGCCTCTTCGGCCTTGGCGCAATGACCATTACCATCCGCAATGTCGGATCACAAAATACTCAACTGAGAACAATGCAGACTGATCAGAGATTGGACTATCTTTCTTGTTTATTGTTGCAGAATTTCCGCGCTTCTTTCGAATTGCCCAGATGAATGTGCGCCTTTTCAATCCCACGATAGATGACGATACAGATGCACACAATGACGAAACCGAGTCTCGACAAGTGCAAGGCAGCGATGCTCACTCCAAGGAGAGCATCTTTGCTTTCACAAAAGCATCGCACCTGCCAGTCTTCGCTGCTGGATTACTCCTGTCGGCAGCGGCAGGCCTTTTGCAGCCAGCTATGGCCATCTTCTTCGGCAAGTTCTTCAATGCCTTCTCAAGCTATGCGTCTGGAGACATTGATGAATCAACTTTCGTTGACAGAACATCAAGAAGCATCTATGCCTTGTTAGGCATAGGAACCTCCACGTTACTGCTCAAGGGTGGCGTCTTCATAATCTGGCTTACCTTCGGCGAAATGCAAGCACATTGTATCCGCAAGGTGCTTTTCGAGTCATTGTTGAGTCGGGACATTGAATGGTTCGACGCACAAACCACGGGTATGGCAGCATTGCTTGCTACGATGCACACGTAGGGTGGGATTTTCTTGTTCTCTTCAGCTCTGACGGCACCAGACAGATACAAGAAGTGCAGCTGGCCACTTCGCAACCACTAGGACTTTCAATTCTAGCTCTTGTCCAAGCTCTGGCCGCCCTGGTGCTCGCCTTTCGTACGAATTGGAAATTGACTCTGGTGGTCCTCTCCATCGTGCCAGTCATCGTTGTCGGAATTTCCTTCATTTCCCGCCACGGACACAGGTATATCAGTGGTCACAACGACAAATTGAACCAAGCAATGAGATCTGCAAACAACTTCATTACTAATATTGTACTCGTCAAGTGTTTCAATACTCAAGACCAAGAAACCCGAAAATACGCCTTAGCAATCGAAGAAGCAGCTCAACTCTCCCTGAAGTCGTCGATATTCAGAGCGTTGCAAAGTGGCTTCGTCCGGTTTGCAAGTACTGTCATCTTCGTCCAGGGCAAGTATGCGCCGACCGCTGTTGAAAGCTTGCTCATCATCGATCACAGGGTTCTGGTACGGTGGGACACAAGTCCATGCTGGAAAGACCGACGCTGGAGACGTCGTGACGACATTTTGGGCTTGTCTCATAGCAGCAAAGTCATTCGAGGACATACTCCCACAAAGTTTCCTGCTTGTGGAGGGTCAGACGGCAGCACGGTCTCTTCTAGCGGTGTTGAAGCACATCAGCAAAGCAAAGAGACAGACATTGAAAGTGAACGGCCTGTCGCCGCAGTTTTGTGAGGGTGAGATAGAGATGCAAGGGGTAGGTCTCCACGGTTGGTGAAGTGCAGACTGCTGACTCCGCGAAGGTATCCTTTGCCTACCCATCCAGGCCGGAGAAGCTTGTCCTACGAGATTGTTGTTTCGCATTTCCTGCCAGGCAGACAACTTTTGTTGTCGGGAAATCTGGTTCAGGAAAGAGCACAGTTGGAAATCTGCTGATGCGATTCTATTCTGCTAGAAGTGGCACGGTCACCATTGACGGCAATGATATCTTGGACATTGACACGACCTGGCTTAGGAATAACGTCACTTTGGTCCAGCAAAATTGCACACTTTTCAACGAAACAATCTTTACAAATATCGCGCTAGGAAGTCAAGATCCGGGTCGAATCACGCATCGCCAGACTGATCCATGTCTCAAATTGGCTGCTTTGGAACAACTAGTAGCTGAGCTCCCAGACGGTGTTTACACCACGGTGGGTGTAAGTGGCTCTGCGTTATCAGGTGGCCAAACGCAGCGTGTCGCTCTCGCTCGTGCTCGCCTTAGGGATACTCCGATTCTTGTTCTCGACGAAGCGACAAGCGCCCTTGATGCCCAGAACAGGAGCGCTGTCATGGAAGCGGTCCGGACGTGGCGACGTGGCAGGACCACTATCATCATTACCCACGACATGACTCAGATCCGTGAGGAAGACATGGTATATATGATGGATGCAGGTCGGATAATACGCCGAGGACGGTTTAGCACGATCAAACACTCAACAAGCAATACGCAATCCAAGGCATCTCCACCCGGACTCCGTGACAATGCACACATGCAAGCCTTTCGAACCCAGCGTTTCACTGATGGAGCCATACTGGGAGATTCGGATTGCGGCGGGCTGGCCTTGTCACCAAGCTTTCCCAAAATCGAATCTAAAGGGGTCAAAATGGCCCCAACATCGAAGCTGGATCTCATGCTACCACCTGCTCTTCAGCCGGACCTAAGCAATATTGGTGGTCGGCTGATGAGAGGACTTTCCCTCGGCACAGCAGCCGCGCTGCAAAATCTCAAGCGACAATCACTAAGTCGTGCTCGAGCCATGTATCAATTGAAGTCGAGTCAGCCTTTTGCCGACCATCTTCAGAGTTCTCCGCTCGATTTTCACGACATTCAAGACCAGAAGCCAATAACTCCAACAATTGACCCAGCGGTCTCGCTTGACAAAAAGCCGCTGCCTATCCCCCCGTTAATGGTCGAACTCCAGGACCGAACATTGGGATCGAGACCCGGTGACAACAATGAAGCTCTTAAAACCGACGAACGATCCGCCCAACTCTCTGTCCCAAGGATATTAGCAACTCTGTGGCCAGTATTGAACACAGCTAAACGAGCCAAGCTTGCCTTCGGGTTTCTCGCAGCGCTGATTCACGCAGGATCACCACCTGCATTCTCTTATGCTCTTGTCCAACTCTTCGGCACTTTCTCCCTAGCTTCTGGATACCACAAGGAGGCAATCACTTACTCGCTGGCAGTCCTTGGGGTTGCAATCGCCGATGGTCTTGCTTGTTTCCTCATGCAATATCTCCTCGAGTCTGTAAGTCAAGTCTGGGTGAATACGCTCCGCGCAGATGCGGCGAGACGCATTCTTCAGCAGCCAAAGGGTTGGTTTGACCGAGAAAGAAATAGACCTTCTGTCCTCGTTTCTTCGTTAGATCGCAACGCCGAAGAGGTGAGGATTCTGGTCGACCATTTCGCCGCACAAGTCCTGGTTGTGGTCGCAATGATGACAGTGGGGATGGTGTGGTCTTTCGCTACCTGTTGGAAAATGACTCTGGTGAGCCTTGCAGCGGCGCCTTTCCTTTACGCAGTGACGAAAACATTTGATGTGGTGTCATCGCGATGGACATCACGAACAAATTCGGCCAGGGCCGAGATCAGTGGAGTCTTCGTTGAGACTTTCTCCGATATCAGGACTATTCGAGCACTGACACTCGAGTCTTACTTCCACGGGAAGTATTCCAGGGCCGTCAGGGCCGCATTCTCCATTGGCACTCGTCGTGCCATATACAGCGGACTTTGTTTTGGGCTATCGGAGTCAGCGATCACCCTGTTCACTCCAATGATCTTCTGGTACGGCAGGCATCTGGCCAGAGGCGGAGAATGGTCGGTTAGGGACATATTGACAGTATTCGCTCTCCTGTTGTTCTGTACCGCCAGTGCGAGTGGCATTGTGGCTTACATCCCCCAGGTCAGCTCTGCTATGGACAACGCGACTCGACTTCTAGGGCTTGCGAAGATGTCGGTTATTTCACATGAAAATGGTGGGAAAGTGAAGCTCGACAGGGACGATCCAAATACACTTTCTGGGCCAATTCATTTCATAAACCAGACATTCTTCTATCCAACCCGCCCGGAGACGCCTGCTCTCCTACAGTTGAACCTCACCATACCCTCTGGAAAATGTACTGCGATAGTGGGCCTGTCTGGATCTGGCAAATCTACGATCACTTCCCTAATCTTGGGTCTGTACCCTCCGGCAGCTGATGAGTTATCAATTCCACTTTCTAGCGACCTGGGTGGCCCTCCCACGTTGACGCTATCGGGTCGTGACATTCGGACATTGGATATCTTCACGCTGCGATCCCTGATTGCAATCGTGCCACAGACACCTGTGCTTTTCCCGGCTACCGTCCGTGAGAACATTACATATGGCTTGCAGACCGGCACTTCTCTTGTATCTGCGGCTTGCATCGAGTCCGCAGCGCGAGCGGCAGGCATTCACGAGTTCATTCAGTCTTTGCCACAGGGCTATGCAACCATTGTCGGAGAAGGCGGATTAGGGGTTTCCGGTGGACAAGGACAACGGATCGTTGTTGCCAGAGCTCTGATCCGGGATCCCAAGATACTCATCCTGGACAAAGCCACGAGTGCTTTGGACCATGAGAGTGCGGGCGTCATCAGAGACAGTATTATCAATCTGATCCGAACAAAGGAAGGGAAGTTGACTGTGGTTGTTGTGACCCATGCAGAGGAGATGATGAGCTTCGCCGATCATGTGGTAGTATTGGAAAATGGAAGCGTTGCTGAGGAAGGCGCTTATCAAGACCTGCTCACGAGAAGAGGGAAATTATGGGAGATGCTTGAAGTGGATGCGCAATGACACCTTTGAGCTCCTCGGAATGCTACCCAGGCCGCTATCATTCAGCCTTCCTTATCCGGAGCATTGGAGCAAGCATCACTGTCCTCGTTCCTGCGTCAGAGGTACTGAGGACCACATGTCAATTGCATAAACTCCAGAATTGCAATAAGTGAGCCGAAAACGACCGAGGCAGCTTTGATTTACATCAGGAACCCAAGCAATCAATTGGCCAGTTGGCTATCATAAGGGTACATCCACCAGTCTTCGAGCAATGCAACGCCTTGCTCTTTCGGGTGAGTCGTCCGGCCTCGGCTTCAAGGTATTCAGCTCGCGCATGACTGGTCTACCCCAGACTTCAGACTTCCGCGTTGTCGATCACAGAGTCTCCACGAATGAAATCGATCCCTAAGGCTATCCCCTGTCTAGTCGCCTGTCACATTTCCTCTTGAGGAGCATGGTCTCCAGTGTTCATGGTCTCAGTACCACCCTTCGTCCTACGCAGCCTCGGCAGATTATTGTCTACAACCTTTTGTGCTCAAGCTCCGGATCTTGCAGTCATCGACACAGACCGTTCTAACCGGCCTTCCCCGCAGTTGAGGAAGTTGCTCGAGATGGTGCGAGATGGTGCATTTTTGAGTCGCGACCGCGAAATGACGCATGGGCTAAGGACAGAGAACTTTGCGGGAGAAGAAGAAGTCGGTCTTCAATAAGACCCATAAGGTCCGAGGATGACCGTACCGCCGCTGCGAGTCTCTCGTTTCCCTTCCTTTTCGAGCTACGATGAATACGTTGCTGCATCTTATATTGGCAAGTGTCGCCTTCTTCATTGTGGCTGATGCTGCTCCTGCCAGCGCAGCCAGTTCGGCCGCTCCAACGGTCACGATAGACTCCGGTGCTGTGGTTGGAACGACGACCCGGCTTGCGGGTGCTACGGTCGCGGTCGACAAATATCTGGGTATCCCGTTCGCAGCATCCCCGACACGTTTTGCACCAGCCGTCAGGCCCACGCCATGGAAATCGCCATACCATGCCACAAAATATGGCCCTGCATGCATACAGCAATTCAACTATCCGGAGTTGTCTCGAAACGCAACAATGGCGTGGTTTAACACTCCGCCTCCTCCGGCTGGCGAGAGTGAGGATTGCCTCAATCTGAACGTCTACGCCCCTGCGACACCGGGGAAAAACAAGACCGTCATGGCTTGGATCTATGTACGCATTTCGGCACCCTGGAGCTGAGAAGGTTAGCTGACTCCTCTCTTGTAGGGGGGTAACTTGCAGTTTGGATCAAACTCTGCCACGTACTATGATGGGTCATCTTTTGCGGCCAACCAAGATGTCATTGTTGTCGCATTCAACTACCGGACGAACGGTAAGTACTCGCAGCCACTGCGCTATATTGTCCTAAACTGACCTATGCTCATCAAGTCTTCGGCTTTCCAAACTCTCCAGAGCTACCTCTTGCGAGACGAAATCTAGGATTTTGGGATCAACGTACGTTTTGAAAAGGCCCGAGATGATGCTGATCTGTACCTGACGCTCGTCTAAAGGTTTTGCGCTGGACTGGATTCAAAGGAACATTGCTGCATTCGGTGGTGACCCCAAGAAGGTGACCATTTTTGGCGAGAGCGCTGGTGCTGCAAGGTATGGTTTTATACTCTGCTTAGAATTCTCTGTTTTACTGATCCTCCCGGGTCAGTGTGGACGCACTTGTGACGAGCCTACCAAAGAACCCTCCTTTCCGCGCAGCGATCATGGAGTCCGGTCAGAATTCGTTCTACATCAACCCGACGAACGCGCCTACCTCTTGGCTCACACTGGCCGCAGTATTGAACTGCACCCAGACTCATCCGTATTCAAACTTGACATGTCTACGGGCTGCAAACGCTTCTGTCATCAAGTCCACCATCGAGCACCTCGCATTGGCGTTCCGTCCAGTGTCTGACAATGTCACGCTTCTACGCTATCCGGAGGCAGCGCGCCTAAACAAGAGCATTGCCGCAGTCCCGATCTTGACCGGGACCAACGCAAACGAAGGCTCGCTCTTCACCGTCGGACAAAGCAACTCAGCCGCATACCTAGCCTCCGTCTTGGGCAATCAAACTGCTCTGATTCAGAGCATTCTGGCCGCGTATCCCTTGGCCCCTGCAGCACAACTGGCCGCCATCACGACAGACTTCAGCTTCACTTGCCCCGCCGGCATTCTGGCCAACGACTCGCGCGCTGCCGGCTACCCGACATGGCGGTACTACTTCAACGCGACGTTCGCCAACACGCAGATCTTCCCGGGCGCCGGCGCGTACCATTCGTCCGAGATACCCATTGTCTGGGGCACGTATCCCCGTGTCAACGCTACCGACGACGAGAAGGCGCTGAGCCAGTATCTGCAGACCGCATGGGCAACGTTCGCGCGCAATCCGCTCTCTGGCCCTGGATGGGACGGCGTACCAAGAGTGGCCGACCTAGGCACTGGAGGTGTCCTGAACACGCCGATCAACGCGGGTGTGATTGATAAGAATTGTCATTTCTTCCGCCAGTATTACAACGTGTTTGGCAGTGCGGTGCAAGGTGCTGGTGGTGATGGTTCGGCAACGCTGGGCGCGGCTACAGTACGTCTGGATTAATGAAGAACCCGAGTGCCGCAAAAGAAAGAAAAGAAGCATAATGAACAACAGACTACGTGATGTTAATTTGATATTAATGCCTATGCCAGCCTGCAAACGACTTAGGGGCTACGACACTCCTTATGAATGCGATGCAAACCATCTGGGGACCACGACACTCTTTATTAATGGGATACTACGAATACGAGTATTATTGCTTGAGGATAGAATGACTATAATCGCAATTTAAACATCACTTACCTTACTAGTACTCTATCTCTTCTCTAGGTGAGATGCAAGTTTTCTTGTGCAGTCAAGGCTGCTTGTCTTGTCTTGTCTCTCGTCCATGGGCGCCTGCACATACATGCCGTCCACGCCTTCTAAATAATGTTGACAGGAGAACTAGGCGGTTTTGCCATGTGAAGAGGCGTAAGATGCCTTGACTAGGTTTGGACATGCTCCTCCAGCACGATCCTTGTCCATGAGAGAAAATACCTTCGGTGGGTGTAGACGCACTCTGCCGACACAAGCATTGACCGTACAAGAAGAAACCCTTGGACAGGTGTAAGAAGGTTGTCCTTGGTCTGCAACGATCCTTGAAAGGCGTGAACAGCGTCTCAACACCGTTGAAGTGGATTTATGTAGGACAGAAACTACGGATGCCGATGCCTCGAAGAACGCCTACTACGTCAAGACTTCAACTCTTGGAGACTTGGGAAAAGGAATATTGACAAGGATATCAACAAAAATTAAAATCTACTCGTAAACATGTCGAGGCAATTTATACATCTATACCCCCATCATGGGGATGGTATCAACTCATAAACGCTGCACGATCAACCCTCTTCCATCCACAAGGCATGTATCTCGAGGGGTTGGCTTGAAGAGGTCTTTCCTTCAAGTCAATACAATGCTCGGAATAACCACAAGATGAAGCCACCAAGCTTTGAATGCACAAGCATGAGTAAGCGCTTTGTCCCACAAGAATCTCAAATCGTCCTTAGAAGTGAGGCGCGTTGAGTGCCATGACGCACAACAGGCCAGAAATAAGACCGGCACTAGGCAGAGTCAGAACCCATCCACAGAAGATGAATACCAGTTGTCTCCAGTTCACTGCACCAAGGTCGTAGTTCATGAGTGCAACACCCATCGTCGAACCGGTCAGACACTGTGTAGTACTGACGGGAAGCCCAAGGCGAGACGCAAGCAGGACAGTGATGGCAGCACCGAGCTCGACGCTGAAACCTCGAGTCGGCGACATCTGGGTGATCTTGTTGCCTAGGGCACGAATGATATGGTATCCGTAGAACCAGAAGCCGGCACCCAGCAGGAAACCGGCGATGACCAAGAACCAGACTGGAGTGGGAGATCTTGTGGCAACCTCACCAGCCCTGAATGTTTGGTATGTGGCGGCCCATGGTCCAACGGCGTTGGCCACATCGTTGCTACCGTGCGCGATGGACATCAGCATGGCCGATGCGACTTGGCAGTACGTCCACAAGTGCTCGACTCGGACGTCGTACTTTGCTGCCTTGGCATGGATATCTCGCAGTTTTGCAGAGTCATGGGTGACGCAGTCGCGAGTCACTCCTTGCAAGAGTCCGTATTTGAGGTAGCCCATCAAGCGCTGGGGGTTGGTTGATTTCAGGTGTTTGACAGGATGCAAGAATCGCTCTTCAGGGGTAGGGAGTCGCTTGCGGGCGACAACTCCTGGCACTGCACTTGAGTTTGAACCCTTCTCCAAGGCGGAGTTGTCGCTTCCCATGGGCACCTCGTTGCCGTTGGCAGGTTCCTTCTTAGCTTCTGTGATGGAATCCATTGAGGATTCATCCGCATAGGGGTCCTCGTAGTAGTCGATTACGTACTTGCCGTCCGGCTTTCCGGGAAAGTAAAGCGGAGCGTTGTCCTTGCGGAGAAGAGGACCCAATGGAATGTGGTAGAACTTGACGCGGGGATCTTGTTTGATGAGGCGGCGCTCGAAGTAGGGCATGAAGAAGATATAGGCGATCAATAAGACGCCTGCCCACACCCCAAGGACAATACCGACGGCCTTGCCGGCTCCAAATTCTTCCAAGGATGGAGCAGTGGGCGCCTCGACCACGATGAAGAGAGCCAGGATGGCTGCGGTGGTTGCGAAGTAGAACGGGATGAGGCGCATGGCCCACTTGAACGAATCCTTTCGTTCAAGTACGCTGTACTTGACGATGCCGAAGACGAGTGCGGAAAAGCCTGCTGAGATGAGAGGCGCAATACCCCACGAGGCTGCGACTTGAGAAACACTTCCACTCTGCCAGGCCCATTTGATACTGGCTTGAGAAGCAAATCCGACACCAATCAAGGCTCCGACAACTATTTTTGATCAGACCGCAGGATCTCTCGAGAAGAGGTGCTTTGACTTACCAGTCTGGGTTGTAGACACGGGGAAACCTAGGCCTGTTGCAACCATCAACCAGGTTGCGCTTCCAACTTCGGCGCAGCCCATTGCCAACATCAATGCACCTGGACGATCCTCGAACCGATCAATGCTGATGATTCCATTTTTGATCGTGCTTGTGACACGAGCTCCGAGACCGACGGCACCGACGAACTCGGTGATCATGGACAAGAAACCGACTTGCGGCATGGTGAGGGTCCGTGCTGCAACCGAGGTTGCGTAGGAATTGGCGACATCGTTGGCTCCATTACCGAAGGCACTGAAGACAAAGGCGATGGTGGTGATGGCTAGGATCCAATCATATTTTGCTGTAGCGGCAGGAGCCATGGTGAGAGACCTTTAATTTCGAGACTCTGGGTCGATGGCTGGGACGTGGAACAAGTTCTGATGTTGTTCTGGAAGGAAAGGTCTGTGAACAGGGGAAGTGAAAGCTCAATATATGTAAAAGAAGAAGATCGGCTGCTTAACCTTTTTCAGCCTGGTGATATCAAAATGGCCACCTGCTCGGCGACACCACCCATACTCGAGGCTTGTCTGGTTCCACAGTCACATCGACACGTTCAGCCTTTCTTTCGTCTAACAGGCAATCAGCGGAGGTAGCTTCATACCAAGAAAACGGCCAAGACTTTTCCGCCGGGCCAAGACCTCCGCCAAGTTCTTGGATGCTCGATCCTTGCATTCAATCTGAATTTTCCACCTGGCAGCCCTGGCACAATTGGCCAATCAATGTGACAAATGCCTGCACGTTGCCGACACGGCGAGCTTCATTGCACCCTTCGAAGCTTGACATCTTGCCAAGTGATCCAGTTGACAGGCTCGTTGGACAATCCATGGGATTGGCAGTGAGATCTGGACTTGGCGGAGATTTCGTCCATGAATATAGTACCACAGTACGCGTACTTAACTGACAAAAAGCAAGTACCTTTCGCGACGAGTAATACTAGTAGTGGACTCCGGACTTCAGGTCAAGACAAGATCCGTCTCGTACAGTTACCAGCTAACGTAACGCCAGTGTCACGGATCGAAAGTATGCTCGACTCGGCACGAACACGGCGTACTATAGTTATAGAAACCATTGGAGCTCGTCGTGAGTAGGAGCGTTGGCGAGACCAATCAAGCAGCTTCGCCAACCAGTCATGCCAGTGTCAATGTGGCCATCCACAAGGGCAGATTCCACATCCAGGTCTTGGTATAAAAAGGCTGTTGTGTGTCTCCCCATGGCACCAATGAGCACTGTATATATGAGCACGTGGGCTTGGCATATGGTTCCAGTCTGATCGAGATGCGCTCTTGATGCCGGGCGTCCCTCGGTGCCACCCAAGTGCATGAGGACTCGTTGGGTGGTATGATGACTAGGCCAGGGAGCAGAGCTTCGGGGGGCGCGATGGAATTTCTTTTGATATTGGCACAGTCCACGTGTTGCCAGTCACCCCAGTGTTGCAGTATTTGGACATTGGACATCCCTATCCACTTGATCGGGAATCGTCGGCCTGAAGTCATTGATGCTCAAAGGGTCCCGGTAGCGCATTGTTCGCCGTTGCGTCAATAATGCAGGGTATCTGCTGGACTAGGATATGATGTTCCTTTAGTACTCCATTCTTTGGCCAAGATGGACCTGATAATACATCGTTCTCGTAAGAACAGTTCGATTCATGCAAAAGTTACCGACGTCCTAGGGAAGGAACGATGCAGATTAGCGCCGTTTCGAGGATTTTCTATCGAGAGATGGTGAGTTCCAAAAAGCAAAGCGAAGGAATGACCTGATAAAAGTTACTTCTCCGGCGACGACCTTGGCATACCGTGCTCTTGCCATATCGAAATACACACCTCGGCAGCTTCCTAGGCCGATTGAAAAAGAACATGATGCCTTCGCGAGAACAGCAGTTGGCACGAGTTCTATTCCTGAATGCAGGAGCTCGGGAATACACCAATAAACGGGCCACACGGACAAGGCTGTGGTCGGCAAGGCTGTGACTGCCAAGACTCTAATTAGACTAATCCGTTTATAGATTAGCGTGCTTCTTTTTGCTTGAGCACCCTCTTTCGCTTTTCCTTCCCAGCGTCAGTCAGCCTTGCCGTGAGTCTTGACCAACGTCGATCAAAGGTCTCAAACGAAAGTGCCCTCATTCGTAGCCATGTCTGCTGAGCCCTCCAGAAAGCGATCACGGTCTACCGATGGGGCAGAAGAGAGTGATTCTTCTGACGATGACTTTGGGCCAGCTTTGCCTTCCTCAGTTCCGCCGAAAAAGAAACGCAAGCTTCCCTATGAGTCCCTGTATGTGGCAGCTTTGCCAAAGGGCCTGAGATACTCCAAGTCGTTAATGCACAAGGACCAGGTCTCCACCGTAACCATCGCTCCGTCACCTGCTGACTTTGTCATAACCACCTCAATTGATGGAGTCGTCAAGTTCTGGAAGAAGATTGCAACCGGCATTGAGTTCGCCAAGGAGTATCGTGCACATGAGAGCCGGATCGTCAGCTCTACTGTCAGTGTGGATGGCGCTTTCTTCGCGACAGCTGGCGATGAGGATGATAAGACCATCAAGATTTTTGATGTCATCACTTTCGACCTGTTATCAATCCTCAATTTGGAGCAACCGGCGACTTGTATTTGCTGGGTTCATCGGAGAGCGCAGACGCCAGTACTAGCAGTAGGTGTTGGCAAAGAAATTCATATCTACGACGGCCGTGGTGACTCTCAGACGCCGATGCGGACTATGTCTTCGTTGCACCGCGCGCCTGTCGTTGCTATGGCGTACAATTCGGCGTTCGACTGCGTGGTCTCGGCCGACTCAGGTGGCATGATCGAGTATTGGCAACCGGGAGACAACTACGAAAAGCCTGACAGTGTGTTCAAAATGAAGTCGACAACAAACCTGTTCGATTTCAAGAAGGCCAAGTCCACCCCTTGCTCGATTACGATATCGCCATCAGGTCGTCAATTTGCCACGTATTCGTTTCCTGACCGAAAAGTCAGGGTGTTCGACTTTGCTACGGGCAAGCTATACCGTTCATACGACGAGTCTATCGAGACAATAACGGCCATGCAACAGGCTGGTACGGCGCTACAAAAGCTCGAGGAGGTGGAATTTGGACGGAGACTGGCTGTTGAGCGGGACTTGGACAACCCGATTGTCAGATCAAGAATCAACGTTGTCTTTGACGAGTCTGGGCACTTTATCGCCTACGGGTCATTGCTAGGTATCAAGGTCGTCAATACGCTCACGAATCGGGTGATGAAGGCCTATGGCAGGGATGAACCGTTCCGAGCGCTCAACGTAGCCTTGTACCAAGGTGCTCCGCAGAAAAAGGACATAGTCACGGTCTCAATGGCTGCCAGTGCAAATCCTCTACTGGACGAAGCAGAACAACGGGACCCTATGTTGTTCGCCACGGGCTATGGCAAAGTCCGGTTCTACATGTTCGCGAATGAGGAAGAAGTCACCAAGTCGACGCGCGATGTTCAGAACGAAAAGCCTCGAGTCGTTGGAGGCAAGAAGAAGGAAACGAAGCAGGCTCAAACAGGCACTTCTGCCGTGCTCCATACCACTTATGGCGACATTCATATCCGACTGTTCCCGGACAAAGCACCGAAAGCTGTGGAGAACTTTGTGACGCACGCCAGGAACGGATACTACAACAACACCATCTTTCACAGGGTAATCAGGAAATTCATGATTCAAGGTGGGGATCCACTTGGCGATGGCACCGGAGGGGAGAGTATATGGGGCAAGGAGTTCGAGGATGAGTTTTCCGACTTGAAGCACGACAAGCCGTACACTGTGAGTATGGCGAATGCAGGGCCGAATAGCAACGGATCGCAGTTCTTTATCACTACGGAAAAGACGCCTTGGCTGGATAAAAAGCATACTATTTTCGGCCGGGCGTACCAGGGGCTGGATGTGATTCATCAGATTGAGAACACCAAGGTGCGGAAGGAGAAGCCTGAGGAGGATATCAAGATCATCAATATCTCGATTAGCTAGATGAACGTGCGGGAAATGCTACAAGAAGTTCTATTCCCCCGGGTGATGATTCTGGGAGTCAGCAAAGACTCCGGCTCTGCAAGCAGTCAGCTCCGGCCCTCACCCTCCCTTTCTGGTCTCGCGGATGGAAGTGAATGGGATAGTTTGGACTTGGCGGGAGTCGTCGCAGAGTAAATTAAATTGTAGAGTGGTGAGTATGAGGTGAAGCGAGTGCAGATATCAACTCCACAGATTCTGCAGTAATTCTCCCTTCCAAGATCTTACCAGATCGTGTCCTCGTCTTCTACTCCTCCTTCAATACCTCGTACTACTATTGAAGATGTAGGCATGGTGGTTGTTTAGGCATCCACATGCATCCATGAGCCGCTGCATCTTCTCCGCATTTTCCAGGCCGCATCGCCGTGGATCATCGCGAAACTTTTTTCCCTCATTTACCTGACGCGTCTCAAATCCTTCGCGCATTTGCCGTCTTTCCCCCATGCTGTCATGATGGTCAAGCTACGAGTGGCAGTTAGAGTCATTTCCGAGGATGATTACTTGCAAAATGTGGAAAGACCAGCCCACGGTCCGATCAAAGGTGAGAAGCGATTGCTGGTCATCGTCCGAGAGCCACACCGATGGCAGATTGGTGCGTTGGCCCTCGAGGTGCAGAGAGCGTACAAGAGCTGTTACCAGCAGTGAGTTCCTGAGTCCAAAGGTGCATCTGTCTTTCCTACTGACTCAACTGCAGCGACTTGCCTACGATCAAATATCTCAAGGACGACGAGGATGATTGCGACCTAGATCCTCAACTATACGTCTCAGATCTCCTCGTTGATGAAGGCAAAGCTGCAAGAGATGGAGCTGATCAGAAAGCTACGATAAAGGTCATACTTGAGCAGGGTCGAGCCATAAGAGAAGGGTCTATTGCAATAGGCAGTCAGCTGGACAACCCTCGATATCAAGGGCAACTTCAGAAGTCTTCTCGACCGCCCGTGCCTACTTTCCCAGGA
The DNA here is from genome assembly GCF_000835505.1 of Exophiala xenobiotica. Lineage (NCBI taxonomy): Eukaryota > Fungi > Ascomycota > Eurotiomycetes > Chaetothyriales > Herpotrichiellaceae > Exophiala > Exophiala xenobiotica. The sequence goes on along the minus strand of NW_013562494.1, from coordinate 4,558,469 downwards.
ATTGCTTCTTCACTCGGCAAGCGCTCCTTGCCCACCGAGGATGATCCTGTGGTCGCGAATGGGACAAAGAGACCGAGACAAATCGAAATACCAGAAACACAGCGAGAGGAGACCCTGATTTCGTCTATTGAACGAGATGGGTCTCCCGAGCTTGTCCAGAACACACAGAGTACGGATGATGGACATGACCATGTTTCAATTACGCACCCGAAGATTGAGTCGCCCGAGCAGCCGAGGCACATCCAAAATATCCCGTCGACAACGCTCGATGAACTAGAAGAGCTGCCCGGACAGCCTCACAACTTCCAGCTGGTTTATGGCGGGCGACGCGACTCAGTCAATCAACGAGCCAGCTTAGGGCCTCAACAGAACGGCGCCTTGCATTCGCTGCAGGAGCCGTTCAGGCCGCCGCCAGTGCAGTCTCAAACACCAATGACGCCTCCAACAGACGTTCCCGTGAGACGATCGAGCTCATCCAGACTACAATCGCGGAGCAATTCTTCTGCTCAGCAATCTACCTCGGCGAGCAAATTCAAGCGACCTAATATCTACGACTTCCCTGCATCGGATATCGACGATTCCCAAATGTCGCCTCGCTCGAGACAGACACGACTTGGCCCATCAAGGTCAAACGACCGTTTGTCCAAAATTGAACGCCTGGGTTCTACAGATGTTGACGACGATGAGGCTGAACGTCGGTTAAGCACTCAGGAAGCGCTTGACGCTCTCGATAACGAGTCGATATTCGAGAATAACGGAAGCCCATCTTATGACATCCCAGAGACGGAGGCTATCTCAACAAAGGACCCGCGCATGCTAGAGGTCTCGGAGCATGACATCCATGAAGACGCGCCGACCAACGGTGACGTGGCCGCAGCTGTTCCAGCAGCACCCGACTATGGAGATGCCGACAAAGAAAATCAGGTCTCGAGCCCCGTCACTGCAAAGCCTGTCCGGGATACTGCTGAACCCAAAGGGACACCAAAGAGGAAGATCCACGCTTCAAGCCATTTCGTCCACAACGAAGCTAAAAGCCCGGCGAAGAAGACGGGAGCAGACAATGACCAGAATCCGCCGAAGAGACGCGGTCGGGCTAACAATCGGGCCAACAGGTCGTCTCTGTCTGGTGATAACAGTGTTGTCAGCGATGATGTCTCCGAAAAGTCGGACAAGAAGAAGCGGAACCAGCCGTCCAGCAAAGTAGCTACGGCAAAACCTGCCCACACAGCCACCAAAGCTGGCAAACAGCCTCGCCATGCTCGGAGAACGCCAAGTTTGGACAGTCCTGGGGAGCAGCTTGTTCAGTCCCTGCAAGAGTCGGCACAGAAGTTTAGAGAACCGGCGCCGATTCACTCAAAGCCAGCGGAGATACAGGCCAAAACCCTGGCAAAGAAGTCAGCTCCGAGAAGCAAAAAGACAGGGGCGTCTTCGGAGACTACGCCTCGGCAGCGGAAGGCGCATGAGGACAAAAAGACTTCAGAAGTTGGTCAAAATGCCCTGACAAAGGCAGCAACCCCGGACATCGTCGTGAATCACACGGGAGAGGATACTGCACGGTCAAACCCACCCCCACAATTGCTTCCACACTGGGGCTCTGGCCCAGCCAGGCTAAACAAGCAATCATCGATCGAGCAAGACCATGCGAAGTCATTGAGCGCAGACAGATCTTCTGACCCAAGGAAAAGTCCTTCCGTTGCGATCGGATTGACTGAAGAGGAGATCATGATCATGAAAAGCCGCGAAGGCATGACAAAGGAGCAATATGAAGCTGAAAAGAAGCGAAAACAAGCTGAAGCCAAAAAGCAAGCGGAAGAGCAGAAAAAGAAATCAGCTGGTGTCCCGCGGAGGGAGAGCACAAGCCGGCCGCCAAATATCAGCACAGCGTCTGCGAAGGGAAACGGCAGCAAAATTCTTCCTCCAGAAGCCACGGCAAAGTCTTGTTCGGTTGACACGACAAACAAGACGGCCGGCGAGGTTGCTTTAGAGCGTGAGAAGCCAAAGCCGCCTAAGTCTGCAACATCGAACCATGAGACATCAGTGGCCGGTTCCTCCCAATCAAGAAAGTCGGATACGGTTGTTGCCCCGATTACACCTGCAGCAAAAACCGCCTCCAGAAAGCCACCTCCAGGAAGTCAGCTTGCCCACACTGCGCAACCAAGATCAGCGACCTCAGCATCAAGTACAACCACTAAAACATCCAAGCCTGCGCCGTCCACAAAAGCACATCCAAACTCTGGGAGAGCACCAGCATCCAACGTAGGAGCCAAGGACGAGACTCAAACTCCATTCAAATCAAGACCAGCTCTAACTTCTGTGCGTGACGCAGCACCAACGATTGCGAATGCGAAAAGCCTCACAGACCTACGTGCAGCACTTCGCAAAGCAGATCACGCAGTCAATGGTACGGGAAGAACAACATCAACTTCTCTCTCACGTGCGTCTTCTAGACCAGCACTCAATCGGTCGGCACTGCATGCGTCCGACGATGATGAGTGCGAGTCCGAATCAGAGAGTGAAAGTGAAAGTGAAAGCGACGGTGACAAGGGCAAACCTGCGGCGAGTACTAAGGTCGTACCATCGTCTGCCCACTCAACTCTATCTGACAACAACGCGCACAAGCAGACGCCGCAGGCACGAGTCAATGGAAGTGCTGTCAGAAACCCATTCGGACAGCCTGACCCTAGTATTCGTGACAAGAGCGTGGATTCCGATGAAGGTTCAGAGGATGATGACGACGACGACGAGGATGATGATCTGTAGAGTGGATCGAACAACAATCGACGTACACCCATATCCAATCCTCCCAAGGAAATGCTGCTCTGTAAGTGGCAAGGATGCGGCGAGCAACAACTCTATCCCGAGGATCTCTACAAGCACGTGAAGGAGGATCACGTTGGTTCGGACCGGACGAATTCGCTCAATCTCACCTGCGCCTGGGACCGATGCCGCGCTTCCACCAGCCGACGGGACCACATGATTGACCACATCCGCGCACATCTTCCTTGGAGACCTTTCTCTTGTCCGCAATGTGCATGGGCCTTCAAGCGCTCCGATGTATTGAAACAGCATATTAGAACGATACATTCCCTCGATTAGGCTCCGCAAGCGGTGAAGTCATGCGAGCTTCCAAGGCGGGCACAGATGAAGGACAGAGCATTTAGAAACGAAGGTCAGCTTTTCAACTTTGGGCGACAGTGGCGGACGACGCGACTTTTCCGGGTCGGCTAGGGCTGGTGGCCAGTATGGGCTGGGCTGGGCTGGACCTGGCAATGGGATGAGTACCAGGTAGTATTTTGGATGGATTAAAGTGGGAATGGATCAGACATCACAAAAGCCGGACAATCAGCTTGGGGATATTTGCACGGCATGACAGTCGGTTAGATTGGACGGATATTGTACGAGAGTGTCCTAATATCACATTAATGTGACCAAATGTTGAAACCAACGTCTGGAATGATGGCTTCTCTATCTTCCGTCTCATTTCATGTTTATCTGTGCTTTTCTCTAGGTCAAGTCATGTCTAGGTAGCCCCTGGGGTTTGATGTTCTGCCTAGTCTCGACTTCTCGAGAATGAACCAAGTGCCCAGTGTTCCTTATCAAGTCAGAAGGAAGCAGCCTCCATCATAACGGGCTCCCGTCCTGGTCGAACTCACTTCTTGCTTCTCTTTTCGAACTAGGCCTTAAATCTACTCCGGCCCCGTCGCTCCTGGAGTACATTTGCTTGCGTTGCGTATCGCAAACGCCTTGAACACCAGAAAGTCTGCAAGATGCCAGGTTCCGAAGGCAAAATCGAGAGTCCCAGACAAGAGCGCTGAGAAATTCCTCATGGTGCCCTGTAATCGAACAAGTGCTCGACCTGCGAATTCCCTATCTCTGCCCGGCCAGGGACCGACATGACCTTATGCCTCGTGTAGATATTGCCTGTCGTCCGAGATGGCCATGTCGTCTCAGATGCCGCTCCCCACCTTTATTCTGTCTGCAGCAGTGCGACGTCAGATATTCTCACCTGCTGCCCCGGTGGCGCGTCCAAGGCTCCTTCCTGCACCACCTTCCCTTCATCTACCCTGGCAGCACGACACCCCGCCAGAAACCGGACGGACGCATCCCTAAGAAGTCTCGGGCTCAATGGTGTTTCCAGCAACGATATTTGCCCACCCGATCAGACGCCAATGTTTCTCGATTCTTCGGCTCAGGGCAATCTTCTCGCCAATGGCCGTACAAGCAGGGTTGGTGAGCGTCAGCTTCGCAGCATCGGCCTTGACGCCCATAACCTTCGCACCCGTTGCCGTGCTGCCGATGTTCACCATGAGGACTTCGTTCTTGGCCAATTTCGCAACCTTGGCCTGCTTGCCATCTGCAGTTTTGACGCCCAGCAGGCGTCGGAGCAGGAAGTAGTTCACCTCGAGTTCCATGTAGATTTCTGGCAAGTTACCCCTGAGGCCGAGGACGTGGCCGACTAGACGATCTGCTCTGCAGAGTGTCGGGTCGACGCGGGTACCCACACCAATGAGACCACCCGGAACGGCGAACTTGAGATCGTTGTGTTCAGCGAACAAGCTCACCACGCGAGACATGATGGGTCGGCAGACTGTCTGGCCCATGGCGTCTTTGGTGATGATACCTGGTCGGATTTCGATTTCGTCGCCGAGTTTCAGTACACCGGTCAAGATCGAACCACCTGCAACACCGCCCTTGAGGTCTTCGATCTCGGCACCAGGCTTGTTTACGTCGAATGATCGAATGACGATCATGTGTGGTGCAGCCTGGAAATTTCGGATGGGGACGGGGATCTTGGTGACGAGGTATTCGTTGATTGCGTCGATGTTGTATTTCAGTTGTGCGGAGATGGGGATGATAGGCGAGCCGTCAGCGACGGTACCCTTGATGAATTTCAGAATGGACTCGAAGTGTTGTTGTGCGCCTTCCTCCCGCATGAGGTCGACTTTGTTCTGAAGAATGATGATGTGGCTGAGCTTCATAATCTCAATGGCTGCAAGATGTTCGGATGTTTGTGGCTGCGGGCAGGTTTCATTGCCGGCAATCAGAAGCAGAGCGGCGTCCATGACTGCGGCTCCTGACAACATGGTACTCATCAGAATATCGTGGCCTGGGCAATCGACGAATGAGACATGTCGCAGCAGTCGGTATGTGCCACCACATCCTTCTCTTTCGCAGGGGGGATCAACCTCCTTTTCACTCTTGTAGCTCTTGTAGCATGTCGGCCGGGGACACTCGGGGTTGTCACACTTGTAGATTTTGGCATTGGCGTACCCGAGCTTGATGGTAATGTTCCGCTCGAGTTCGTTCTTGAATCTGACCGTCTGCACGCCGGAGATGGCTTTGACCACAGTAGACTTGCCGTGAGCGACGTGGCCTATCGTGCCAATATTTATTGTGGCTTGTCTTGCGATGATCTCGGGGGAAAGAGGTGTCAATTTGGAGATGTCGAGGTCTTTCGGATCGGGTTGTTCAGGTAGAGGAGGACGAGCGACTTGAGGTTCTGGTATAGGTGCTGAGGTGCCCTTTTTCAGGGCGGATTTGGGAGGTTGGTTCGTCTCTTCTATCTCTTCGACATCATTCTCGTCTCCGGGAGGAGTCCCGGGCTGGGAAAACTCGTCGTCTGAGGGGAGGTCGCCGTTGGTAGCCATGATTGCGGTTGGCTTTTTATTTTCGAAGGGTGGTTCCACTGGAGTATGATGTCCAAGTACGTTCAGGTTGTTGTCACTTCGAGTTTTCAGGAAGCTTGTGCGGATCAACAGTGAAGTTGAAGCGGCAGTCGTCGAGGTCGTTGAGAGATGTGATGGCAAATGAAGCAGTTCAGACGGTGTTGCCGGCGGGGTGCAAAAATTGTGGCATCTCAACTCGACGCCAAGAGAGTTCAGTGACTCAACCATGCTCATCCTCCTTTGGGTCAAGGCTGATGCCGCCCTGTGGATCGCAATATCTCTATCACGTGATAAACGGCGCCAAGCCGAGAAGTCCCGACTCGCCGACTTGCTCGATAACTTTTTTTCCAGGACCGCTTGAGATATTCTACAATCTACAATCTACATCTTCTCAGACATTCACGCCGCAATATCCTGGCCGTGATCCACCGAGTGAGCCAATCTCAAAACCATCACCATGAACGAAAGCGCAGGTACGCGACCGCCATATTCATCTCCTCTTCCTCGGTGTACTTTTATTGATTTTCGCACAGCATGGCCGATTGCCGACGAGCAACTCGCGCAATTGACATTAGACCTGGTCCAACAAGCCAGTCACTATCGCCAGCTGAAGAAGGGAGCCAATGAAGGTATGTCCTCTGTCCTCTTAAAACATCTCCCTGCGAAAGATAAACGTGAATGCTAACTGCGCGTCCCTGACAATAGCCACCAAGACACTAAACCGCGGGACTTCAGAGATCGTTATCCTCGCAGCCGATACCTCTCCGCTCGCCATCCTCCTTCATCTACCCCTACTCGCCGAGGACAAGAACGTCCCGTATGTCTACGTACCGAGTAAAGTGGCCCTTGGTCGCGCTTGTGGGGTCAGCCGAGCTGTGATTGCGGCCAGTATCACCACGAACGAGAGTAGCGACCTTACGCCTCAGATCAGGGAATTGAAAAACAAGGTGGAGAGACTGATGATTTGAGGTGCTTGGGGACTCGTCACTTCACCTGGCTGAGCATCGCACTGAGGTTGCGCGCGCGGTCTGATATGAGAGACGCTCGATTAGAGGCAGACATAAGGGGAGATAAGAACAGAAGCACGTGTAATGGGGGAGCTTGAGAGGCAGACCCTGCCGCGTTTGATACAGGGCGTCAAAGTGCACCATGGTTATGATTATATGGCTAGTCAATGGGTCTATTGAACGACACGCAGAGCAAGTACGGCTGTATTGATTTCCCGGAGCCTCGCATGTCGATTCTGCGAAGAGCCCGTTGATCCTCAGAAGAAGGTCTTGGAGCGCCGGTCTTGAAGCAAATGTGGTGTAAGTAGAGCCTGGCACAAAGAGGTAAAAATTTATTGCCCATTGTCTCGAAAAATCTTTAAGTCTGTATCGGATTGGACATTGCTGATCCACAGTGAAGAGAGGAAAGCCATTCAGTAAGGTATGGACGACCCGGAACCCGACAACGGAGGAGACACCTCGAGAAATAGAGGACTGGACCTACACACTCCCTACCCTATCGAGTCTCTCCTTCCCGTTGCTATTTTGTTGCTATCGAGTACTGAATTGAGATGAGCCACGACTCTGCCACGACTCCGGCTCCATCAGCGAAATGCCTGTGACGATGAGTGGTGTTTAAAAGCGACGCGAGTTGCGCGAGCGCCGAGGTGAGCTCCTCGTCGATTTAACCTCCTTTTATGTTGCAAAGAGAAAGGAATTCACTCGCTCGCCTATGGTTGCCCAATGACAGGCTTGACGGGTGGCTGAGCAGGTCTTTCTCAAAGCCCCAACTGGTTGCAGCCTGATTGTGCGACTGCGCGTTACAGGGATTGTTACACCAGAAACACCTCCTAGTCACGTGGGACTGGAGGAGCAAATTGCAGCATGCGCCCTATTCAGAGCGTGCCGCTCAGCCTCTTTCTGCTTTCTGTCGACCAGAAGATAGCGGATGTTTTGTCTGTGATCAATCTCAAAGAGCGCTGTCCGTCTCCAATGGCAGATGCAGCAGCCGTAGACGAGCCGAGTCGAGATGGAGCGTTGCATACAGAGACACCACCGAGACCGAAATCATCGAAAGACATACCCATGGTTCAAGAGCATGGCGTGACGGTCCTCTGGGAGCCAAAACAAGGGTCTGCCACCCTTGCTGATGTTATCTTTGTGCATGGCCTGGGTGGCCACCCTCGAAAGACATGGCAGTACGGCAAGGCTGAGAAATCTGCGACTGAAGAAACAGCGGGTGCAGCACAAGAGAGGTCGAGGTGGAACACTTCCATGAACAGATTCAAGACGAAGAAATCATCCAAAAGCGCGGAAGACAAGACGCCTTTTGCGCCTGGGCCATCAGGACCGCTTGAAGCCCCCAAAAGCGAATCTCAGAGCCAGGGTTGTTTTTGGCCTTACGACCTTGTCCCGGATGATTTTGGCAACCTGCGGATCTTGACTTATGGCTACGATTCGCATCCAAGCCATTTTTACACAGGGCGGACGGTGCAAATGAACATAAGCCAACACTCTCAGCAATTGCTTCAACCTATCACGGATTTTCGGCGGGAATGCAAGGGAAGGCCAATAATCTTTGTCGTGCACAGCCTAGGTGGTATCCTCGTCAAAGACGCCATCATCCTGTCCGGTAAGTACGGGCATCAGCCTGCCATGAAGGATGTGTCACTCTCATGCAAAGCCATACTCTTTTTTCGGAACGCCTCACCAGGGTGCGAACGCCGCAGCTTATGGCGAGATGCTTGCCAATCTTGTTGGGGCTCTACCACTGTTTCCCAGCGTGTACAAAGAGGTACTGCGGGGCCTTAAACCCGACGGCGAGAAGTTAAGCAACGTCACAGCCGACTTCAATGATCAACTTAGCAAAGAGATGCCGGCAGCGAACAAAATCCAGCTCTACAGCTTTAGGGAGGGCAAGCCCTTGACGAATCTTAAGAAGTTCGATGGCAAGGTAGGTGCAGACGTGAAACTTGTATTACTTGCCCTGACGGTCAAAAGGTAGTCCCAGATACTTCGGCCTTCTACAACTGAAGGGACATCGAGCAGACATCGATGATCATGGCCAACCATTTGGATATGTGCAAATTCGATAATGTTCAGAATCCTGGATATGTCTCCTTCCGGGCAGCCCTGTCCGGTCATTTGAGCCCTTTACAGGCACAAGTCACAGCACCGTAGCGGGAAGAGCAAGAACGTTTAATAGCAGGTCCGTAGCCCACACAAACACTCGAAGACCTCGTTGCCGTTTCGTCTTGTCGTCCGCAGAACTGATTACCGAGCCAGCATTGACTGAAGCTCTTGACTTTGGCGCCAGGATCCAGCGCCAACACCTGCTTGCCAAGTTACTGACTGACAAAGCCACCTTTGAATGGGTCTGGAGTTCTGAGTTCGCAAGACGGTTGGCGAATAAGGAACCCTTGTTCTGGATAAGCGGGAAACCTGCCAGCGGCAAGTCGACTCTGATGTATCACATTGCCAAGTCGGATACCACAGAAAAGCTTCTGCAGCACACTTTCGGCAAGCAGACTACTTGGATCTACCACTTTTTCGACATTTGCGCTGCTGGTGGCTTAGGGAATAACTTCGCAGGCTTTGTCCGCTCGCTGCTGCTGCAGCTGCTTTCCAGGCTTCCACACCCCTCTGATCAAGCGCCACGACTAGGGGCGCTGCTCCGTGCAGCTCAGCAAGGGCGGTCTTTTGGTGCCGGGGAGTTCGAACTCGCAGATCTTTGTGAAGTCCTTCTCAAAACCCTGCATGCCGGCCCAGGACACGTCTTCATCACTCTCGATGGCCTGGACGAATACGCTGGTGAGCCGATGGGGCTTGTCTCCTTCATCAAAGGTATGGCACAGTTGAACACAAAGGTGTGCCTGGCTAGTCGGCCTGACGCACCGTTTCCTGACGCGTTTGCCACGATGCTGTCTTTGAAAATGCACGAAGTTAATGCGCCAGGCATTTACACGTTCGCACGTCAAATGTTTGATGATGCGGCCATACAAAGACACTGGGCAAATCAGGACCAGCCTCACAATTTGGCAAAAGAGATAGTCTCCCAGTCACGAGGTGTGTTTCTCTGGGCACGTTTTGCAACGCTCGAGATCGTGAATCGGCTCTTGAAAGGCGATCTGAGCCCCGGCGATGACCTGGTAGCTGCAGTACACGCGCTGTCCCCCGATCTAGAAGAGCTTTACTCCCGGATCACTTGGCGGGCATCCCCAGAAGATCGAGCTCTAGCGCGGGTCATCTTGGTTTATGTGGCGCATGCATTGGACACACCAAAAACGATCATGTTGCAAAGCCTCCTACAGTTGCACACTGGCGACCCTTCGCCGTGGTTTCGAGAAATCACCTACGTTGACCGGTCGCTATAGGACATAGAACCATTCAGGCGGAAGGTTCTCGCTTCGACAGGTGGCTTGATCGAGACGTATCACGATCCAGACGCTCGAAAATCAGAAGAAAAATTAGCCAATGTGCGATTGTTGCTTCGTACTGTGAAGACTTACCTGGAAAACAGAGGTCGGACGGAGCTCTCACTATCCTTGAGTGACCCTGGCTGCGAACAAAGCCTGTGGCTGCAATCTTTTGCCATAGTCAAGCATCGCACGATGATTACTTGCGGAGATCAGAGCCAGCAGGTAGCTCCGTCCAATTTTTGTATCCCTGGGGTCTTTTACAATATTTTGAAGATACTGACCCTTCGGAATCCGCCCTGGATCCACGCGACCGTGGAACGCGGACAGCGCTCTCATGCCCGTCAGTTGGCGTGCGACTGTTGATGGCTTATGCAGTGACATATATGCCAGACCACGCGAGATATTTCGAAGAACGCGTGAAACTCTCAAGCTACCGTATTTTGAGGAATGTACTGTCACCATCGTTTTGCGCTGCTCATTGTCGGTTCTGTAGGGAGGTGTGCATCACGTACTTCCCTAAAGAGGAAGAGGAACCGGTATTTGACAACATTCCGATGGACCTCCGTCTTGTTGTGGGTCGTTCGCTCAATGGGTACATCCAAGAATGGATTACTGCTGAGGGCAATCAACCCATGAAAGCAGTGCAGTCATTGCCATCGTTTCCAGCCAACGCGTCCGTACGTTCCTGGCTTACTGCCTCGGCTCATTCGATCAGCGGGCTTTTCAAGCATCCGGTTCAGAAAAAGGAGGCAATTCGCCGTTACGCTGTACGATATGCTATCTCTGATCCGAACTCACTTAGGGTCTTTACCCTACGGGTAGCACTACTACACGCTCCCACCGTCACCGATGATGAGCTCCTCGCCGCAATAGCAATGGCAAACCTTGGAGCCATAGAGTGCATGATAAGTCTTCGCTCTCCTGGTAAACTCTTACTCAGATCGCACAAGTCTATGAGACTCAAAACGCCTCCATACACGGAGCTAATCCATCACGAAGTTCTGGGCAAACCTTTGGGTGACATAGAAATGCGGCCATTCTGGCCCGTTGGCAAGCGGGATGTTGCCGACACTGAAGCGGTCATTGACCTTCTCATATCGCGGGGAGAGAACATCAACGAGCAGTGCGGCCCATTCGGAACAGTGTTGCATAGCTATTTCGACAATGTTGCTGATATGGCTTATAGTCATCACTATAACAATGATGTGTTCAATCTACTGATTGCGGAGGGAGCGGACGTCAACGCTACAGGTCCTTACGGCACCGTTCTCGAGTTTGTATGGATGCTCGCTAACACACGTGCGTACGTCTGGATCAAGTACCGATATGGCTATCATTTTCAAGCCCTGATTCGCGAACTCATCGAGGTGGGAGCCGTCAACAACAGAAAGGATCCCAATGGGCTCGTGCCGACAGTTGAACGCATGAAAAACTTTGCCACAACCGAAGACGCGTGCGCTGAAGACAGGCGATTCCACAAGCACGGGCCGCAACGCCTTGGTGTGCCAGCCGCTTGATGGAGCTATGGAAACAAGGGGGATCAACTTGACGACCCTGGCTACAATTTTAGGGGAACTGTTGACGAGAGCGAACGCCCTCCAGGGACTTCATCTTCTGCAAAGTCACCACCCGGAGCAGCATGGATGGAAATGATACTCAGAGCTGACCGAGCAGTGTGCGAGGAGACTGTACAGCGCTGCAACCTGGCGACTATATGACAGGGTGGTTACCTTACTTATCTTTTGGTCCAAGAAATGAGGCATTCAGTCATTCAAGTTTCTTGGTCATTTCACATTCAACATTCATACGTCTTGAACTGCTGGAGAGCTTCAACTATCTTTTTCTTCCATGCTTCGACTGACCCGAAATCTACCATCTAGCCAGGGTTGACCTCGCTGCCAATATCAAGTGGTTCTTTCCGAATCTATTCCCCTCAGGCATCATCGTCGTCGTCGCCCTCGATCATCTCATAGCCCTCACTGCCCTCGATATCAATCGACTCTCCCTCTCCATCACTCTCAACCTCGACATCCTCCTCTTCCCCGTCCTCACCATCGACAGCTTTCAACCCATAATCATCCTGGAAGTAAGTCAAATCCCGGATCTCGGGCTTGAACCCGGCTCCCTTCAACCCATCCGAAATAGCCTGTATCAAAACACTCATTAGCACATCACCCCCATTTTCCTCTCCAATCCCGAGAGAGAGAGACGACTTACCTCCTTCAACCCCGTCGCACACGTAACAAAGACATCCGCGCGTCCTGGGGTGAACATATTCCACACCACACCCCTCAAAGCCTTCTTGATGTCCTCCACGCCCACGTCCCGAACCTTCTTCAACAACGTCTCCATATGATCCTCCGGCAGGCCTTTCATGACCGCGCGGATAAAGCTCGCCGCCGCCGCACTGGCCAACGTCTGCTGCTCATTGGCGAATGCCACGACGATACTACTGATCGCGCCCTCCAGCATCAGCGGATCAAATTCAATCCTCCCATCCATATGGCCGCGCACAACCTCTCGACTCGCCTCGAACGCCTTCCACGCGTCCGGCGACCGGTACACATCCAGATGCACATACCCACTATCGATATCGTAGCCCATGTTGGTGCCGTACGCGAGGCCCGTCCCTCGGACAGCCACCCACAAGGGCCCCTCGACGGCATTCATATACGCCATGGCGACCATGACAGCCGGCATTGCTGGATCGTCCCAAGACGTGGGGCCCCTCGCTGCCGCATATGCGAACGAGCTGTCGATTGTCGGCATCGGCACGACGTAGGCCAACTGTCCAGGGTTCCTGCCCGCCTCGCTCAGTCGATCGATTCGCTTCCCGATCGGATTGAGCTTGAGCTCTGTCTTGGTCTTGGTCTGCATGCCCTCGAGGAATGGCTTCCACGCGCTCACCGGCTCTTGCACCTTGTCCAGATCAGTGATCACCAGAAGGCGGTAATTTTCAAAGCGACACATATGCTCGCGCAACCGCTCGAGCTGGTCCACAACTTCAGTCGGATCGACAGCTAGCAATTGCTTGATGCGTTTCAAGTACAAAGCCTTGACGAGCGTGCTCCGCGCACGACCTATTGATTTCGGCGCGAGGTGGGTCATAAGCCGCACAGCGACCATCATATCGTCGCCGCTACGCTTTGCGTCGGGCACATCGGCCAGAAGACGCGTGTTGATGGCCTTCAGCCGCTCCCAGTCGAACACGGAGTTGTACAGCAGCTCGGTCAGCCATTTGATTGCGACTTCGTACCGTTCGATCTCGACTTGGAAACTGACTCGTATGCCTTCGTTGTTGCCCAGGCTGCCCGCCGAGTCGATGTTGTAGCCGACCGTGTCCCGCTCGAGCTCGATCACGACTTGTTCGAAATCAATGACCTTGTCACCACGTTTGAGAGGCAAGTTGAAGAAGGCTTCCATGTAGATTGATAACAGCGGCCTGAGTTCGTCGGGAAGCGTCTCGGTGGAGATGATCAAGTTGACCCGGGCGAAGTTGGTCGGAATATGTTCAAAGTCAAGGAACAAGGGCACATCCCCAGCATCAGCATCAATGATTTTCTGGTACTTGTTATGTGGCTTGCCGACTTCAAGTGCCAACCCCGCGCGAGCACCAGAGGTCGTAACAAAATGGATCGACTCAGTCGGGGGTACTTTAAACTGTCCCAGGAGTTCTCGTGGGATTTCCCGGTCATTCTCGGCTTTGGCAGCGTCGAGTTTCTCCTGCATCTTCTTCAGGCCGTCTGGACCCAGTCTCTTCTTCTGCTCCTCAATCCGGCAGGCTTCGTCGGTCTTCAGTTGGTCAGACAGTCGTGCTGATGGGACACCGAGGATGGAAACATGAGGAGCGTCAGAAATGTACCGCTTGATGAAATCCTTCCACTGCTGCTCGCTCCAACTTGTCAACGTCTTCGTAAAATGCTCCAATGACTTGATCATGTCGAGTGTCGAACCATCCCGCTTGCCGTAGAGGTAGTCCGAGATAATGTAGTCGGCAAATGCTGTTGGTGAAGCCTCGGCGTTGAACTTGTAAGTCCTCACTTGTCGATCGATGCAGTCCTGCATGAAATTCATGTCCAAGGGTGACTGCATAGCCTCTGCCAGGACCTCGAAGAATCTTTTCTCCACATGTTGCAGACGTTTGGTCTCGACGCCGGACATGGAGAATGCAATCTCCGTGCGAGGCCGGCTGTCGACCTGGTAGTATACACCACTTGCCAAGTGTTCTTTCTCCACAAGCGTGTTGTCGAGCACCGCGGCTGACGAGCCAGCGAGGTACAGAAGCGCCACATTGAGCGCTGATGAAGAGACCAGGTCCGAACAATCCGGGCCCAGGAAACGAATATCAATCTCTCCGTAGGACTCATCCTCCTCGGGAAATTCAACACGTGCCATCGTAGACTCTGTCAAGGCAGGCGCGTGCTTGGACTCGATCCAGGGTCGTTTGAAAGGAGCGTCTGGGCTTGGAATGTCGGACATGATGGAAGTCTCGAATTCATCCAAGATGGCCAGGAGCTCCTGGTGATCGATCTCACCGAACAGTGCCAGGCATAGATTCCGAGGCTGGTACATATCGCGATGGAATTCTCGTATCCGCTCAGCCGTAAGAACACGAAGCTGTTCCATCATACCTCCAGTCTCATAGCGAAAACCCACTCCTTCAGGGTACACAATCCTCTTCGACCGCAGTTCAATCAATTCCGAGGCGGTATTCTGTACACCCTGCATTTCCGAGTAGACGACGCCTGCGTCATTGCCATTGCCGTCGATATGGTGCACTTCTGTCGTGCAGCCCGCGTCTGTCAGTGTTGGGAGGATGACGTGTTCAAGATACACGGGCAGGATTTGTGCGAATCCGGCCCAACCCGCCGTTTCAAGAGTGTACGCGGTGTGGTCGGTGGCCGTCCACGCATTGGTGCCGGCATACGCTCGAGTGGCCAATTTGTCCAAGAACCCTTTGTACTTGTAACTCTTTGAGCCCATGAAGCACAGATGTTCTAGCGTGTGAGGTGCTCCAGAATCATCATGGATCTCGGTCGCCAAGACGAAGAAGCCATGCAATTTAGGCCCTTCCTGGTCCACCACGACCACTCTCATGCCGGTACGCTCTGATTCATACTGGGTGATCTTGCTCGGACAGTAGTCAGGCTCGATCTTCTGAAGCAGGCGGAAGCGAGGGCTGGCCCTGGCTGGCACCATTTTGGAAATGAATGGAAAGTGGGAGAGCGCTTCTTTAACTTGCTTCGCGACTCGCAACTCTGGAGATAGGTTCAAGTCAGTGTTAGGTGCTTGTCCATGCAACAACAACGCATTCAAGTGTCCTGCAGCTAGCAGAACAGCCAGGAAGCCAGCGACGATTGAGATGACAAGGGCCGTCAGCCTCATCGCAGCGGATCGTGAGGGGCAGTTGCGTATTTCTCAAGGGATTGGTGTCAGTCGCCAGGACGACTGGCCAAAGAATGACACTCGTAAACATTCAAAGGGACTGACACCATGATGAATGAGACTTACCGGTTCTCTAAGTCTGTTCTATGAATGCATTCCAATGTGTCCGTTTGTCGATCTGACTTCGAAAACCACGTGAGATATCAGATTACGGTGTACTGGTTTGGAAAGAAAGAATATTTGGTTTGATAGAGAAGGCGACAGTTTCTCAAAGACAGTTCCCGTTTGTCGAAATGAGCGGAGGCAGCCAGATAGATACCGCAATAAAACAGCTGCGTTTGTCCCTTTCTTGACACTGGATTAGATCTTTCGTTCAGCCGTCTGAGGCCAGGTTGCACTGGCGATACATCATCAGCCACATTCCGCCTCCACCATTTTTCATCCGAGGTGGCACACCAAGATACCTATGGAGTACGCTACATAAAGTCTTGGCATTTGATATGCAGGACAACTTGATGAGTGGAAAAGTCCCCTCCAGGTCTTGAATGTCTTTCCAGTCTTCGAGGCCAACGTATTAATTATCCTGATCTTGTGAATAGTATGTATCTTAGAAGTCCAACCGCCTTCTATATAACCAAGAGGGTTACACGTCCCTCATCCTATACCAATTACTCAAAAACTTTTGCCAATCCATCCTTCATGCTATCGCTTTGTCCGAACCGAATAACCAAAAGATGCCGCTCATTACTTGCTTGGAGGATGCTGATTCTGAGAAGATTCCGACGGTCGTCGGTCCTGTGAAGTTTCCAAAAATCTCCTCATCTGTGGAGTTGTAGAAGACTGCTGATCCTCAAATTACTCGAAAACGGCACTTAGTTGTTGTGATGCATCATACTATGATGCGGTGTTGTACAATTCCTGCAAAGTGTTCTGTCCCTTACGGACTGCCCAAGTCTTTTGCTTCTTATCTTTCTTCATCTTCATCTCAGCCCAACCCTGCTCGTCGTCCTCATCGTCCTGGGCCGCCAGAGGGGACTTCCTACCCTGAATATTGGCGGAGGGTCTGGCAGCATGCATCGGCACCGGAGGGCTGTTGTGGTTTCGACCCCACGGTTGAAAACTTGAAGATGTGAATGTGGAAGCGCGCTTGCTAGAAGTCGTTTCAGGCTCCGGTGCAATCGAGACTGGCCGGTACCTAGAGGCAAGCCCAATATTGCTTCGCTCCGAAGGTGCTATCGAAGGTGCGTAGTCGGCGTTGAGGTGGATTGAAGGGACGAATGGTTGGTTGGTGTTCCACGGCGCCATGCTAGGGTTGAGCACACTCATAGTCCTCTGTCCTCCTTGAGAAGCCGGTCGATTCTGCATGTGCATTGATTGTGGCCGTGGTGGTGCAAATTGAGGAGGCATAGCCTGATTTGGATTGAACTGGCTTCCCATCATCTGCTGCATCTGTTGCATCCACTGCATCTGCATCTGCATCATTTGATTCATTTGCTGTGACATCTGAATTTGAGCTTGATCACCTGGGGTCAGTAATGGAGGCATTCCTGGCATTCCCGTTGGAGGGTAACCCATACCAGGCATCGTCCCGGTGGTCTGCGATCTGACCATTGCTGGATGTGGAGGCATGCCAGGCACATCATAGTTTCCAGACGGGTTTGGACTTCCTCTCCTCGCAGCACGAGCTCTTTCTTCGCCTGCAATGACGCCAACAAGTCCAGCGGGATGAATTGGATGAGCAGTCGAAGATCCAGTACCCTGGGGCGGACTAGCTGCATGAATGGACAGAGATTCCCGATTTGACGGATTGACGAGGCTAGCTCCGTAGTATGGATCTTGGGGAAGATGTCGAGCAAATGGAGGCAGGTTACCGCCTTTCGGAGGTTGGCTTACAACTGGAGCTTGGCTGACCACCGAAGGGGCCGTTTGAGCGTGGCTGATGCTGCGAAGATTTGAATTTGACGGCGAAGTTGCCAATCGTGTAGGTGGTCGGTTCTTGTTGGGAAACCCATGCGCGGCCAGGATCCCGAGGGGAACATCTTCATCCTCGTCTACATCATCTCCGCCAGCTTGATTTGGGTCCAGGGTCATACTCGAAAGTCGGTTGTTGAGCTCGGTGGAGCTCCCATTGCCAGGCCGCGAGATGCTGAGACTACTTTCGGGTCGAGATTGGGTCTTTTCACCAGTGACCTTCATCATTTGCTGCCGGTAAACAGCGAGGTGAGCCTCTTGCTTCCGCCGCTGTTTGGTCGCCTGACGGTCACGTTCCATCTCATCCTCATCGTCGTCGTCATCGGCATTCGAACTGCTATCGTCTGATAGAGCACCCAGTCTGCGGTCCATCTCTTTCTGCTGCTTATAGCGTTCCCATTGTGCCGGAGTCATGACTTTGTTTGTGAAGACTGGTTTCGGAGGTGCAGCCGGGGTTTCTTGATACATGTGGGCAAGTTGAGCATCAGCCGCAATGGACGGATCAAAGGTTGCGCTGTGCGTCGAACTCGGGGATAGGCCTCCCTCCATCTTTTCAGCCGAGATTGTGGTCGGACTAGAAGATAGAAGATTGCTACTGCTGTCTGTTGACTTCGCCTGCAGGAGTGGTGGCGGAGACCCAATGCCCTGATCTTGCGAAGGTGATCTTTGGCCAACTGCTCTTCTAGAGGGCATTCTAGTATGTGGCAATTGTTTCTGAGGGCTCTGCGCAACTGGCTCCCGCTTTTTAACCGGGCTGCCCTGGGTGATGGTCCTGGAGGGACTGGGTGAGCGGATCAGGCCATCGTGGGAGGTTTTCGAAGTCCACGAGTAAGGGGAGGACTCGACTATTTGTGAGCGATCGGTGAAAATGGGTCGCGGAGCCGGTGCTCGACTCATGCGGACAGGAGCTGCACCGGAGTAGCTGGTAGGAGGATAGCTTGTCGGAGAGGAAGTGGGTTCCTGGACTTTGTCAGCACGATACTTGGGCTAAGTTTATTTGCACAAAATTCCTACCTCTTGCTGGATAAGCCGAACCGGGGCCGGGCTTGACCCAATATGGTCGAACATGTTCCCGAAGCCATCTAGTTCGGAGTTCTCCAATGCAAGGTCGGAATCGAACAACCGTGGGGGCGTAACAGTGCTTGCTGTGCTCGTCGTAACAGCCCTGCTCCTAGTTTTATCAGTCTGCGGGGGTAGGCCGCTAGGTGATGAGGTTGGCGATGATCGGCTGCCCTTGTTGACGCCGAAAGAAAGGGCACGGGGTGGACTCCGTAGGAACCCATGCCGTGCCGATGAAGGAGGCGGCACAGGAATGTCATTGAAGGGTCCCGATCCAGGGGCTTGTATATTCTTCTCTGAACGCGTGTCGACGGAAGATGGATTTGTCGAAGAAGTGCTCAGGCGTGCAGAGGATGCAGCACTGTCGTTTTGTGCAGTCGAATGCGAGTGTTCAGTACCGGCGCTCCCACTGGACACGGTCAGTATTCCAGTTCCTGAAATTGGTCATGGTTCCGCCTACCGGTTACCTGCATCGAGACGTCCACTTGCAAACATTTCGCCCTCCTCGTCGCCAAATTGATCTTTCGGAGGAGGCCTTGGGACGGGAGACCCGCCCGTCCTCAACGACACACCCCCATCGAAAGACTTTCCTTTACTCGCTGGCCTGTCCAAGACTCTGAAGGAAGATGAAGCTCCCGGAGGATTTTGCACCTCGTCCAAGGCATTTGCAGAGGATTTTCTTCTTTGGAAACCCTTTGGCAGTTTGATTGGCATGAAGGTGGTTTCGACCGGTCGCAGGTACCCGACCGGGGCAGCAGGGCAAGGAGAGCTCGGTGTCTGGCTGACTGTACGGTCAACGGTTCAGGACCGTGACCAAAGAGCAAGAAGGGATGGGTATGCAAGTCGAGACTAGGACAAGACCATGGAAAGGAGTTGGATCGCGTACGGCAACCTGCATAAGATGTGATCAGCAGCAAACCCCATAACAAAAAGACCAATCTATGATCCTTACACAGTCTCGACAACTCCTGGCCGCAGCAACTGAGATACACGCCCTATACACTCGGGCCACTGAGTTGGAGCGATAGAGAGTCTTCTGATAGTCGTGGCTGGACCAAGCGTTGATGTCAGACTGTGATGGCAGGTTTATTTTGGCTACAAGCGAGAGATTTGGTCGACCGCGGAAGTGGATGCAGTGACTCGACGCCGTTGGGATCGTGAAAACGGTGGAGATTGACAGGACCAGTTACAATGCTTGAAACGTCAACGATGTTTTTATATAGCGAGTGTAAGAAAGAAACAATAAATCAATGAAATGAAGTGACGAAAGGTGTTGAGAAAGATGGCAGGCTGTTGGAGATCCGAGTAGAAGGGACAAGACACGCAAGACGCAGGCAGGCGAGGGAGCGAAGTTTTTGTGGTGAATCGACCACATCGACGTGCATTAGCGGCGCTATTCAAGGTGCCTACTGGGTGCCTGCGCCCTGATGAGAGGTCCCCTGTGGTTCCCCTCTCGCCCTCTCTTGACTTTAACTAAGACACGGTCGGGGGATCAGGGATTATTGTTTACGGGCGACCCCCTTAGGCCCCATCGAGCCGAAGCCGATCAGCCACCGCGAACAAGGTACTGGGCGCTACTCCTACTGGGTCTCTTATTCACCGAATTATCCAGTGACAGGCGAAGGCAGGCTAACTACGTTAAGCAGTTCAACAACATTTTCATTCACAGTCCTCCGTACGGAGTCCTGGCCACTTCTCTCTCTTTTCTCTTTGCGAGAGTTACAGATTACAAGCAGTGTCTGATCAATACCTGGACACAGACACTCACACCACGCCTGCAATGACTACTACGTAGTAACTCAGCATGTTCTCGCTCGTGCAAATCCACGGCCTACGCCGCTAGACTTGGTCCGTCTCCATCTCCGTATTCCTTGACTCTCCCTGCTGCTCCCCCCTGGCCTCCCTGGCGGCAGTAGCACCTGAACCTGCCACTTTCGGCCTCTTCTCATCTCCGGGCACCCCAAGATGCTCGCCATGGTGTCATCTGTTCCTGATGCACGTGTTGACACTTCGTCCTACCCCAGCCAATCCTTGCGGTTAATGCTTTCGCTTTTTCCTGCCTAGTGCTCTGAAGAATCAAGTGCATCATGATGCTCTTGCCTGCCCTTCTCCGACTCAAAAGTCCGCAGTGACTACTAACCAGCCTCCGAATGGATAGCTCCCTAGTGCCACCTTCTTTGACCGGACATTGCAACCAGTCGGGTATTCTGTTGCCGCCGTGGACATCAATGCTGTGCGCGGGTAGCTTGCGCTAGCTAGGAATACTCCGCAAGAGCCAGCATTTGACAAGAGTCGACCTCCTCAATGATGAAAGAATATGGCCTTCATCAGCTCTTGTCACTGTGCATTTTCAAGTCTGGTTGTCACTTCGGTTAATCTGGACCGTTTTGTCCTCCCCCGCGCTGAGAATGCCCACGTCCTTGTCCCAGCAGACTGCGAACACTTTGACACCATCTCCAACAGCTGAAGCAGTGCCATTCTTGGAGCCAGCTCTGGGCAGAGTGTAGATACTTGACGCGACGGCCCCTTCTTTCTCTTGCCGTGCGCTTCGGACATCCCAGACCCTGCAAGTGCCGTCATGGCTACCGCTGACGATTGTGTACTCGTTGCTCGGGTCTTGCGCAAGGCTTGCAACAGAGTTCTTGTGGCCCTTTAATGTCATGGCGGTCACCGTGGCCGCGGATACTCGTGGATCCACCATCTTGATGACACGGCTGACGGAGCCGGCTGCAATCAGATGCAGTGACGGCATTTGCTCTACACAAAAGAGTGCACTAGACGTCGTTCTCGTATCGACCAGGGACGCAGTGACCAAGTCCCATGTGCGTACCGTTTGATCCCAAGAAGTGGAGTACCCAACTGTAGGGTCATTGCTGTCAAAGATGGCACCCGAGACCTGCCCAGTATGTTGTTGCATCAGCGCCAGAGGTCCCCTCTGCGTTACGGACACCTCAGAGTTCAACTTCCTCCTCTTGCCGTCCTTGGTCTTTGAGCGAGGGACGAGGGCTTCTGGTGCGGCAGGCGCATCCGATTTTCGTGTAGACCAGATTCCCACCGAATGATCCGAGGAGCCGGATAAGATACGTCCTGAGGCAGCATGCGGACAGACAGAGTCAACAGAGGCCTTGTGGCCATACAGTTCAACTTGGGGTGCAATGTTGGCCGAGAATCCATCTTGTTCCTCCGTGTATTTCCACAACCTCAACGTCCTATCGAACCCTCCCGACACGATTTGGTTTGCCGATGCGAATTTGGCAGACTTTACGAATGACCCATGTCCCCCTTGCGACATACCTGGTGAGCTTGCCAGGACTTGTGAAGACGTATTCCATACTCTTAATAGCCCATCGTAACTCGCAGACAGAATTCTGGGAGAGTTTCCGGGTAGGACGTCAACATCGCTGACCCAGTCATCGTGTTCGAAGGAGGCGACGTATTGAGGTGGTATCCGCGCTCGAACATATTCAACGGTGAGCGTCGTTTCAGTAGAGATGCCATTGTTTGTGAGGTATTCCTCAAGTGTGGTCCGAAGATAAGTCCCATTGATAATGAACTCGAGAGGAACTGCTCTTTCGGTCTTGAGCAGGTTGTTGACAAGTGTGGAGAGGGTGTAGCGACGGAAGTATGTAGGAATCAGGATCGGTGCACTCTCTTCGAGGCTAAGATTCGTGTCTCTCGTTGTGAGCCTGACGCGCACTTGTGCATTGTTAGTGTCGCCTGTGCTCGCCGCCATGATTCAGGATGGCAGGCTATGAGCTCGCTGGCGAATGAATTGAAGATGCCCAATTACTGGATGTTTGTTAATTCGGTCGAAGTAGAAGTCTTGAACTCAACTTTTTTGCGGAAAAGAGAAAATGCTGCCGAAGTTCTAGCGAATGCGGAGAAATGATATCCGAGAGTCACGTGGACATGATTCTATGCTCACCAAGAGGGCCACGGAGGGCTTCTATCAGACTATCTTAAGGAAGCCTAGCCTACAGATGCGGTCATTTCTGATGGCCCTGCTGCATAAGCTTGTAGCTCTCTACATATGCTTCAATTAAAGCTCTCTGCGTCATACAAGAAGACACAGTGGCTAGTTTCCCTGCCATATGCTCACTTCCATACGAGGCATATGCTTGCCGGACATCGTCAAGCTAGGAGCTCTTCGGGTCAGGGGCTGAGCCAAGTGAGATCAGAGACGTTAACCCCATCACTGTAATTGAGCTAACCGAACACTTGGCTTCATGTCTTGCGTGCTCCCTCTAGACAAGTCGTAGAATCCTCCACTGTGGTCCGCTGAATGCAGAAGGCCTTCTTACTGTGATCCCTGGGTGCAGTTGCGTTTGCGCAGAGCCTGAGGGTAATAGTGGGGGATGCGAGCTCTCATCTCATGCCAGATTGGTTTCCCAGAGCAGTGACACAACTTTAGACGAGCCACTACATCTAGACATGCGAGACGGAAATGTTTTCGAGGGCGTGGACTAAGTCGTGCTGCTAGTAAAACAGTTGCAGCGCAAGGTAAATATCTGTCACAAGAGGCCAGACGTTCCTGAGTCCATTTCAAGGCCTTCAGACATGTACACCTTCTTGTGGATGGATAAGTAAATGTCATTGGTCGACCTGCTGCCGAAGACCATCATGACTTCAGACGGAGGCGCAACTTACAGATCACTGACTGCCTCATTCATTCAAGGAGACAGGACATCTGGAGACGTGACTGCCGATTTCCAATTGAAAGTTTCATTTGCCAGAATCGAAAAGCTTCAGAATGCAGTCCTTGATGAGGAGTCCATCTCAGGTTGGCCGTCTTAGAGGATGCGCCTCCGTGTTGAGCACATATTCGTCGAGACTGATCAGGCTTGGTTCGCTGAAAATCAGATAGAAATACTTCAGCGTTTCTGCCAGCCAGAAGCTCTCCATCCGGTCATCCTTAGGAGGCCAGCCGTCAATGCCGGTAGCAGTAATCTCAGAGAGGGCAGCGTTGGCGAACTCGGTCCTGGTGATATTCTGAATCGACTGGAACATTTGCCAGGCCTTCTCTGGATAGGTTTTGTTGCCCGTGACTCGGTACATGATAAAGACACTTTCAATGGCTTCAGGTCGGAGGATATAGCGACGATCATCAATGTCGGTGAAGCCCGGAGGAAGGCGCTTCTGGAGGAGGACAATTTCGTCGATGTTGCTGTTTGCCGAAGCGGATCCGGCACGCTCAAGAATGGCAGCATCATATGTTGCTGTATCCCAGACACACCGATCCTTCGCCGGACAGGGCGCGAAGTGAGCAATTTCAGGCATGACGCCCACAGGCATGTTTTCGTACGCCCAGATACAACCATCCGTAAGCCTTTGGCCGATGGCGACGTGCTCGTCATTGGAAAACAGACGACCGCCCAAGGCAAACATGCCACCAGCAAAACATGTCAGATGTTGAGCCCTTGGTTCTTGAACGACACCATGGTCATCTGCTCGAGCGTCTCCACCAAAGAGGACGTCTGCATTCGAGGGTGTCATTGGCCGGAACAACAAGTGCTGAATTGAAGCCGCCATCGACTGCTCATAGAGGTTTTCATAAAGGGGTGCAAGGCCGCCGAGGGGAGCATATTCTTTAGCAAAGTATTCATACAGTGAATCGGACATCCCACCCAAGGTGAAGCTGCGATCCGATGTCATATCTTGGTCCTTGGGATTGACAACAACTGGCCAGAGTCCAGGGAGCTTTGTCTGTGCTTGTTGCTGATCGAAGAGTCTTGTAATTCTATCAACGGCATCGTACCATCTCGAGTCATCAGTCAGTTGACTGAGGCGTGTAAACTCCAAAGACAATGAACCAAGCTCGGAAACAAGCATGAAGTCGGGTGCGACTTGCTTCTCAGCACCAGCAGCGGCCTTCTTCCAGTCCCATCTCGTGATGGGCATGTGGTTGGGCGTATCGAAAGCAACGAGCAGCATCTCACCGACTTCAACAGCCTTGGTCAACAGTCTCCTGTCGCCGCTCAGATCGTAAGCAGCCAAGAATCTACCAAGATAGCGGATCGTGGTCTCAAAGATATTGATTGTGGGATCGGTTGAAGTCGAAAAATCGATATCGACCGCTGCCGCCACCGCCTCCATGATGTCGTCTTTCAAATCCATAATCCAGAGTGTATCAAGCGCATCTACCAGAGAAGCAGCCCAGCCACCAAAAGTATCACTGCCCCCGCCCGATACGGGTGCTAGCTCGTCGCGCAACCACGCTCGTTCTCGGTAAGAGCGCCAGCATCTCTTAAACGCCTCTTTGACCTGTTGCTGTCGGCTCAGGCGCAATGCGCATCCTGAGTAGATTCGGACGAGAACGAATGCTGTATCGGCGGCAGCTGCTTGGGCTTGCTGGTGGGCACAGGGGTGAGGTTATCGAGGGGATAATGCGTTGGGCGGCTCTTCCAGAACGAATTGGTCACGTCTATTTCTGGCTTCTGAAGAGCAGATGTCATCTGCGGTTGCTTGCACCTGGAGGAACGGTGTTTCGCCAGAGGGGTATAGCGCTATCATGTAGCTGATATAGAAGGATCAATGTCGTGGCTGTAAGGGCGACGACGATCAACACTCGCCGTGTTGGTAGGACGACCATTTTCCGACGATCATGAGAGGACTTGTTCTGCAGTAACAGGACAGAGGCATATACGTAAAACCAAAGCAGACCAAAATCATAAAGTGAAGCAAGGGAGAACCTGTCCAGAGGGACGAAGGGCAAGGATGTGGAAATACCGCAGTGTTGAAAGCTGAGGGCCAACCTGGTTTGCTGCAACGCCAGTGCTTGGAATCTGCAGGGTCAAGCGATATGCCTGACAAGGTGATACAGAGACAAATAAGAATAGAACGAAAGGGAGGGTCGTTCAATTGTTGAACCGCGCCACCAATTTGTAGCTGGTCCCCGCACGTGACCAATACGATTCCGAAAACAGCCTGAGATTCAAGTTGCTGCCATAGTAACATACTCGCAGGAATATTCACGGTGAGACTGGTCTAGCATCCCGCTCTGCTTTCGGTCATCTTCGCAGTTCTCATCTGTGAATCACCCATATCACCAAGACATTGGAGCAGCTCCAACGAGAGATGGGGCTTCGCTTGGTGAGTCGGACAGCGAGAAGGCCAGAAGTGTGATCGAGCCTAACCCCCTGGGACCGCCATATTCGAGTTTCGCCTGACTGATTGCTGAACCACGGCGCTAATCAAGGGAGCCTGGTCAGCCCAATGCACTTCGACGCCCCAACCTGCAGTAGGTAGCACAGTACTCTGCTCGTCTTGAATCGGAGAATGGAGCTTTATCTACCGCCTCGCGCCATGGACCTTTGTGTTGCGTCTCCTCCAAATGTTCGTATGTATCTGGCTGACTCGCCATGAAATTGCTTCATGTTGAGCTTCAAACCGTCTTCTTATTCTTTGCGGCGTTGACATGGGCACAAACAGTCCAAGATGACTGGGTTGCACCGGCTGCCCCTGACTTCACGGCCACCCTCACGATCGGAGAGCTCTATACGGTTACTTGGGAGTCGAGCCTTGTAGACTCCTTCCCCTCGTACGTACCCGACGTGGACGTCAGCAGCGTCGATCTATGGATCACTGACTACAATTTACATGTGTATTCCCATCGCATTGCCGGTATGTTGTTGACCGTCTGGTCGGCTGCGGAAGTTGACGAGCCTTTCTACCTCAGCCCGACAAAACCTAGGCTCAATCGATTCCATTTCTTGGAGGGTGGACGTCCCGGCAGAGGATCTTTCTGGGCACTGATCAATGGGTTTTCCGCTGGCTGCCGCAGGACGTCGACTACTCCGACATCTCAGAGCAGGTCTCTAGCCCGGGATTTTTTCTCCAAAACCTGACCGAGTCCGCTGCTACGACGTCCGGCAGCTCCAGCAGCAGCACCTCGAGCATGACGTCCGCTGCCTCTACCTCAAGCACTGAACCTTCCTTGACGCAAACATCCACCTCGGTAACAGCCACCTGCACAGCTACGCCCACGACCTCCCAAATTCCTGCCGTCTCCTCATCTGGCGGCCTGTCCACTGGCTCGAAAGCCGGCTCGCCGTTGGTGCCATCGCCGGCGCTGCCCTCCTCCTCGGTCTTGGCTGGTTTTTCGCACGCAGCTTTGGCAATAAGCGGAATGGCGGATCGAAGGTGGAGCCAAGTAATTCCGCGGATGTCGAGACCAAGCCTTACGCGTATCATCAGCAACAACATTTGCAACAACCTCCGGACCGGCAACTTTACCACTACTCCGAGCTCGGGACCGACGGAACGAGGCCGGTGCCTGCGCATGAGCTGCCAGACCATTAAGTATTGTGACGGTCAGAGCGGTGGTAGAGTGGAAGAGTTGCTTAATTACAAAAGTTAGATGAGTCGTGATCCAGGGCGGTCGGTTGTGGAGCTCTTGTTTGGTCAGTCTCGGCTGATTTGGAATTTCGTCAGTTGTCTGCTTTATCCCTACAGCATCTCCGACAATATTGTCTTGGACGTACCGGTACGCGTACTCCAGGCGAGCTCTTCATGCTTGGGCAACGTGTGCTTTGCAGTATTTCGCAGTGTGTGAAGCGAAGTCACCCTTGTCCACCCTCTGCACAGACTTTGTCCCTAGTAACGTCTCATCAGCATGAGCACATGATCGCCAGCATCATGGTGTCTATCAGTTGTGGATTTCAGACCTGGCCCTATGCGTTTGTAAATGCTGAATCGAAGAACAGGACTTAGAAGTCATTCACTCGTGCAAGCTTGACGTCTTCCCTCATACAACTCTGCGTTAGGCTCCTTCACTTTCGTCCTTGGTTGCGTGGACTTTTACACACCCCGAAGCGAGACTTCGACGGCGAGGAGATGGACGTGCTCCTTTTAGTACGCGATACGTGACTGAGGGCGACCAGTGAACAATTGAACAATGATAGAAGCCCATATATCTCTTGTTACTGAGGCCTAAATGTACTTCCTAACTATCTCTGCAAAAGGAGTGACTAGAGTTTGTCATCAAACCACAAAAAATCAAAAGAACAATATCTGTGCAATCTAGGAGGCAAGGTGTCTGGATGTTCGCCGGTCGCAATGCAAGAAAAGAAGATCAAAGCAGCAAGCAGTCTAGCCACCCCCATTTTCACAATCGAAATCTCGAAAAGTCAATCCCGAAAAAGGATCACCAATGACTGCCGAAAGTTTTGACTCTCTCTCTCTTGCCGTCTTGACAAAACAACGGGCACCGGACCACTAGAACAGCTTGTGCTCCAGAGTCATATCGGACTCGGGCTGCAGACCGACGCAGGCACGGAAGATGTTGGTCAAAGCACTGCGCTGCTTGGCGAGGGCATTGACGACAGGGGTGCCGGGAGGCGTGAGTGGTGCCTACGAAAGAATCATGTTTTAGCATTGTCTTGTACTTCCCGAACTGGGGAGGTTTGGTCTTACCTTGAGCATATAGCTCAAAATGCTCAACACGCTGTGGAAACCCTTGTACTCGTCCACGGTCTCGGTCTTCCACGAGATACGCGTCATCATCTCGGCGACAATCACCAGATCAATGATCAATGGCGACGCGAGTAAGGAGTCCTCGCAGACATTGAAGATGCTAATGGTCTGGTGGCCACCGAGGAAAATCTCGGCGTAATACTCGTCCAGGGCACGCTTGTTGTCGCCCACGGCAGGCATGTACTTGATCACGACGCAGTGGTCCGGGTGCTCGTCCTTCTTGTACAAGACGGAGTTAGCGGCGACCATGTCGTCCACGACGTTGCTCTTGGAGATCTCTTTCGAGCGGAACTGCTTCTGCGAAGACAGGTTCTTGCCGTCGTTGTTGCCGAGATGGTTGTAGCTTGCGATCGAGGTGAGTTTGATGCCAGCGTTGATCAGAAAGTCGACCAGTGCGGACTTCATCTTGGTTTGGCCGGACTTGAAGTCATCGCCTCCAATGAACGCACCGTGCTGCTCAGCAAGCTGGACAGCGCCAGGCACAAAGGTGTTCTGGGGAGAGCCGTTGATGAAGGGAACCTTGTCGAGAATGCAAGCCACGGCGAAGACGGTGGATGGTGAGACCTCTTCATGGCCTTGCTCGATGGCTTTCAATAGGTTCTCGGCAGTATCGTTGACGCCGGGGATGATATCCGCATACCGTTCGGTGTTGGCGGTCCAGAGAACGATGACCTTATCGAGATTGTTCTGGGTCTTGAAATCGCTGGAGGAAAAGTGTTAGCGGTTACTCGGCATGGCGTTGTTGCACAGCGGAAATGTCAGGGAAGCGACAGTGGCCTACCTCATGTCCTTTCTGATCTGCTCAACATGAGCCATGCATGCCTTCTGGCCCGGTATAACATTGTCCGCACGATCTTCCTGATTGGCGGCGATGAAGTCTGGGTAGTAGATACTTGGCAAGGGCTTCATGAGAGCCATCTCCTTGTACACCTGAGCCTTCAAGGTCGGTTCCAGAACCTGAGCACGGTCCATGGCTGCGGCAATGTTCATGCTGCTGATGTCCCAACCACCGACGACGAGGTCGTTGGGGTGAACCATGGGCAAGACGTTGTGAAAGGGAATGTTGATCTCTTCGCCAGTCTTGTAATCGGTTCCTAATTTCATGGTCGATCCCATCATGACGGAACCGTAGTAGTTGGCAGCACGAGGGCCTTCGCGTGTGTCCCAGACGAGACCACGGCGGTTGGCGATGATTCCTGCAGTGACGGTGGAGCCGTTGTTGCCACCCCATCCGACCAACATCACACCGGTCTTGGGGACTTTACGGTCGACCTTGAAGTCGTAGACGGTTTCCTTGGGCAAGGCCGTGTACTTGCCGTCCTGATTCTTGGTGACGGCCGTGGTGCGATAGACATACTTGCTCTTGATTTGGTCGTCAGTGTAAGTAACGCTGGGGGACTCGACGGTGAAAAGATCCTTGGGCGATGAGGTTGCCTCGTGAGTGCTGTACCCGTTCATGGAGCCGACGCCGACTTCCGCGTGAGGAGCCATGGCGATTGAGTTATTTGGCCGAAGAGCTATATAGAAGATTTGAGCTGGAGCTGTGGTCTAATTTATAGCGAATTTATTGTGTTTTGGGTGATTCCGATGCTCCTCCAGGAGGGGAAGAGCGTCGGCTGCCGTTGAACGGGTGGTGAGACCTGTAGATGATGGGTCAGAAGCCATGTCGACAGCAAACTTTGGAAGAGAGTTGAAAGGGTGGGAGGATTTGGATCGAGGCCAGCGATGTCGACGATGGAAAAGGTTTGAAGTGAATCATAGCAACGGTCGACCGCATGAAGGTGCAAAATGGACTGCAGTCACGATTGACGCCGGCGCCAACGGAAGCCAATGTCCCTGATCCGGGATCGATGGCATGCAGGTACCAGTACCAGTGTGGTAGGGAACGACAAGGGAACGACAAGGGAACGACAGGGGGCCCCGAAAGGGTCTGGTTGGTGGTAGGACGAAAGTACTTACGAAGGCAACAAGTTGGAAAACGTCTTGGCGGTTGAGCAGACCACTCGAGAGTGATCTGACAGGGTGTGAATGGGTTTTGGAAAGAGATCACGGCCGGGCAGTGACCTTGAGATGTGTTTTCCTGTGCAAGAACCGGGAGTTGTTGAAGGGAGAGAAAGAGTGAAAAGGAAGAGCCGGAAGGAAAGATCAGACGGTTTTGTAAGAAAGAGAGCGGTACGTACACACGGTCCTCGGTAGCGGGCATTGGCACTGGGCATGCAATTCTTGCCCTCCGGCTGAGGCCGTAGCCGTGACTAATGAGAAAACTCACATCACTGAATGACATTCGTCCTCAATAATAATGCTCACCGCCAGAAAACAACAAGACTCTAGACTCCATTTCTAATCTCTGGTTCGAATGATCAGTGGTGGGCTAGAAAAAGAGATACGAGCTACGAGAATGAACAAAACCCACAAACTACCATCATCTACTAA
Source organism: Exophiala xenobiotica (assembly GCF_000835505.1). Lineage (NCBI taxonomy): Eukaryota > Fungi > Ascomycota > Eurotiomycetes > Chaetothyriales > Herpotrichiellaceae > Exophiala > Exophiala xenobiotica. The sequence continues at coordinate 4,528,079 of NW_013562494.1, read as the reverse complement.
TCGATAAGAGGCGAGGGGCACGAGGGGCATCTTGTTCCGCCTAATCGCCTAGCACTCCTAGTAGCCTGCTTGTGTGGTGTGTTGGCTCGTCTGCCTGATGCCTGACTCCTGATAACTTAGCCTGACGCCTAACGCTTAACATTCTCGACCTTCGACCATCACCATCGCCCTAACCAAGATGCTTTCAAGGTCGAAATCAAGATGCTATCTGCAGTCATTTCGGCTGCATCTGGACTGCATTGGCCTGCATGAATCATAGTCCGAGTCCGTATCTTCCTCGTCGATGCTCTCATGCTAATGGACTTCCACCCAATCACTCCTTTGACCACAATTCATCCGCGAGCCTCCGACTGATTTCAGTCTTGATATCCGGCTGAATCCAAGTCGTGGTCGCCCAATCTCCCATCTTTCCTTCGCCTTTTGTCTCTGTGCCACGTTTGCTTCTCACCCAGTGCGATCACGCGACGCCCTCAGAGTGTGCGTCTTTCAAATCTTCTATGCATTTCCAGTGTGCCACGAGGCATATGCCGTTGTCTGTCTCTTAACATTACGGCGGGCAGGTCTCTCGGACAGGTTAGCTCTCGTCCTCCATGATAGTCTTAGCCACGTAGCTGTCCAGAACCAAATCATACCGCGTCCCCTATTAGTAGACATAAAGCATGCATTGGCGCATGACATGTTTGTTAGCTCCGATTTCATGTGAAACGGCAAGGCCCTTGATGTATCAAGCACCGGTCCAGTTCAGGACGGGATACGGGCCCAAGAACCCAATGAGACAAGAATATGAGAGCGTGCTTTTTGCGGGGCACATCAATGCGGTACATACATTATCATATAGTATATCCACTCCCTGACTGACGAGGCGTTGTCGATCCCGCGAACAATTCGCCAACCCACCGGGGCACCCACAGAGACCACAATTGCGATGCAGCAAGGACCCGGACAATCAAGTGCATCTCAATCGAGATTGATGTCGTGCAAACCACAAACCATTCTTGCACCTTACCGACTAGATCATGAATGTCTTGTCCCACGATATACATCCCTCTGATAGCTCACAGACGCCCACTAATTCGTGAAACTCCTCGCTGCCGTGAAATCAGGTCATATTCATCAATCTGGTCACCCTCCGTTCCGGGAAGTTTCTTCCCTTCACCATTCCAGGATCTTGCCCACTGCTGATGTATTCCCGAATCAGCGGGCTCGGGCGACTAGGAGCGTTATCTCGAGACTTGGGCAAACTCGCAAGTCGGAACGCATCCCGTTCACAATACACTTTGCCAGACAATTCAAAGTAATCGTGATCGAGTCGGACATGACAAGTCGTGCACTTCAAGCACTCTGGGTGGTGCTTTTCCTTGCCTCGACCCGCCACATTGGCCGTCTCCATGTACAGACCTTCGATGCCTTTGCCACACGTAGCACACAACGAATTTTCCAGCTCGTGATAATGATGCGCACAATATGGGTGATCACTGTGGACATAGAATTCGGCTGTAGGAAATGCCGTCTTGCATGTGTGACAAACAAAACACTCTTTGTGATACCGGCCCGTGAGCAAACCGTCAGCGCTCGATACCGACTTCTGTGACACCAAGATGACTTTCGAGCAGCCACGACAGATACCCTTGTTTGGGGCTACCGGTTTGACCTTGCGATTTATGCGGACCTCTGACTGCACAACTGCTGTCGTTTCTGCAGGCGCTTCAGCTAGCGTGGGGTTTGACCCAGGACCGTGGGATGTTGGCATGACAGAGTTATTTGGCTGTTGATCTAGAGATCCTTTCTCTGAAGTGGGAGGGCTGTGGCCCTGCTGGAAAAGTGGTTCTGCGGGCAATTCGGAAGATATTTCGGGTATACGAGGTCGTAACGGTGCCGGGACATCGACGCTATCTGGAATAAGCAGGCCCGAAATCGAGGCTCCAATGGGTTTGATGTGTAAAGGGTCGGTCTGAGGAGAACTGGACCTCGAACTGGAAGTGTGTTCGGAAAATCCAATCGAGCCGTAGGATGAGGCAGAGTCAATAGAGTCTCGAGGAGTGGCCTTGCTGGTCGGCAAGGTTTCGATTTCGGGAAGTTCTTCCACGATAGTTGAAATTCTGGGATGCCTCACAGGCTCGGACGGTGTGACAGGAGCAGTTTCCCGTTCTTCGTCTTCCGGCGTGGGTTCGATTACCACAACTGGCGTAGTGGAGGGAGCAGATGTCTCTCCTTCGAGTGCTTTTAGTGCTTCCTCATGGACCGGCAGGGGCGCAGGCGGCGTTAACGGCGTTGTTGGCAAGATCGGAGACGGGTCGAGCAGGAAGGATTTGTCGCTATCCAGGCTGAGGACACTTCGCCCTTCACTGCCTTCCTCGTAAATGTCTGGCTCATCACTCAGAGCTTGTCGCACGACTTCGCGTCTAGAACTGGTAGACTGGGATCGGCGTCGACCGAAGAGCCTTCCGAATGTGGCCGAGAAAACACCAGGTGGTGAAGGTTGGGGAGTCGTAGGCGACCTCATCTTGCTAAGAACAGCAGGCGGCGGCGGAGGTCCAGCTATAGGAGGGGGTGCTTTTGATTTGTAAGATGGCAGGGTCTCAGTCCTGGGCTTTTCCGCGATTCGAGAAGAATTAAACATTAAGTCATTATTGGTATCTGGATGTTTGGTCATGTTGTTCTCAATGGTGCCAAAGTCAAATGCGCTGAGACCCGGGTCTACAGCGTCAGGCCGCGCAGGTGGCTCGGTATTTGATCTCAAGAGTTGAGCAGGCCGGTTTGGTGGTTGAGATGGCTCATTCGGGTGTGATGGTGATGGTGATGTCGAAGGTCGCTGCTCCTCCGATGATGTGACATGAAGCTCCGGCAATTTGTCAAGGCTCTGCTGACGACTGTTACTCCTGGTGCTCGACGAGTTCTTTCTGCTCGACGGCGTTGAAGGCCATCGCTTGTCCGGGAGCTGCGTTTCCTGCGCACCCAGAGACAAATTATTTGAAGATTCTGCTCTTGACAAAGGAACTGGTCTGCTGTTCTGGCGGGACGATCTGGAGGCATCTCTCGACCTGGATCGTTGCGTGTCGCTTCTTTGTGTGGAAGACTTGTCTCTCCGTTTCGTTGTAGGAGCCCTCGAGGGCAAAGGAAATGGTGGGAAGGCGCAGTCAAGGTTTGTGAGTTCTGGAGAGGGCGGTCGACGTGAAACAGGCAATGAACCTTTTCGCACCGCAGGCCATGGAGACCTTGGGCCAGAAGTGGCACTCAATGGGGAGACCATCGAGCTGTGTCCGCTGCTGGCCGGAGTAAGTTCACCGTGAAAGACCGGTGGTCGAACTGTATTTTTGTCAACTCGAATGTTATGGGGCAGGTAGGAGCAGGACATCGACTGACAGGCAGCTGCAGCGTCAATTTTAGGTAGCAGTGGCCGTTGTGGACGTGGTTCGCCTAAGCTCTGCGACGACTCTGTCCGAGGGAGGGATGGCGGTGGCATGGACATCGCTATACGGTCAGTGCTTCTGAACTTCTTCGCACAGGGCGAGCATAATTACCTGGTGTGCCTGGTGTACTTGTGGCGCATTTGTGGTCGGTCATGACCGACAAGTCAACATCTTGACCGCAACTCGAGCATTTGACAGATGGTGAAGCGGTCGCATTTCTGGCAGGTATTTCCATGCTTCCTTCCGCCGGCTCGACTTGATCCAATATCCCTTCCTTCCCGGTCCCAAATTTTGTCAATACAACATCAAGCACGGGAACTGGCTTTCTTCAAACTCGCGCAAACATCAAAGTTGGTGGCTGACAGAGAGAACACGTTGGGTCATCGATGTATAAGCTGGACATTGCTCCGTTAAAGAAAGTGGTCACAAGGCCTGAATCCAAGGTGGTAAGCAAGCGAGATAGAGGCTATGTTCGAGGTCGCTTCTGCTGTTCAAACAAACGAAATGACGAGGACATTACTCCGTAGCTAGTAACGGACCAATGTCTGGTAGACGCCGGACATAATTTTGCACCGTACCAACAAGGCTTTTCGAACTAGGTCAGTGGTGGCCGGGGTAGGAGATGAGGCTTTGAGAAAGTTCGAGACTAAACATGACCAGGATGATTGATTGTGATGATGGGGACTACCGTCGATCAGAGGCTTGTCAAGCTCATTAGCTTCGATATTCGCCAGGAGACATGGACCACTCGGAACCAGTTAGATTGGCTCGAGTGATAAGACACGCATGCACATGCCCGCTGACATTGACAGGTGTCTGGTTCGTGAGAGCATTCTTGAAGAATTCGAGGAATGTTGGCAATCAAACAGCTGAGCATCTTGCCTCTCCTATCCTCGAAAGCGGTCCAGCCGTCGTTTCTGAAAGGAAGATTGTCTAAACCAGGTTGCAATATGGGGTTCGATCGCAAGCAGCACACAAAATTGAAGTGAGAAGTTAAAGGACGAGAGTGGACGAGGTCTCCAAACCAGGTGTAGTCGCGTCTACCTCCACTACGTTTATCCCGATGCGGTTTAAGTCACCGCAACGGAGAGCCACATTGGCATGGGCTCATCAGAGTCCTGTGGGGTTGGATGGAATAGGAGGCGTCTCTTGCCGCCGACTAAACTTGGGGAGGACTGGTACGAGGTCGAGGTAACAGCAAGGTCTCCAGTCACATCTCGAGCTTGGACGATGTTTGAGGCCGGCAGAATGGGAATTCCACGAGACTTGACAGCTACGGGTGGCTGAAAAAAGGCCTATGGGAGATGAACATGTGCTTCTCTGACAGAATAACAATAAACACAAGAACAGACGATATCGGCTGAGGATTCTCTGCCATCAGAAGGAGCGAGAAGGATGGCCACCAGGCAAATAGCACTTTGGTTTTGCCGTCCGCCCAGGAGAAATTGACGGAAAGATCTCTACTTAGGTAAGGTATCTCAGGCACTCGCCAAGTGTCCAATTGGTTCCGGTGCTTTTACCTAGAGGCGCCTAGAGGGTGATGTGGCTAAATTGCGCGAGGCACCCCCCGGCCACCTCCCTTGCCATTCATTTCTGGTTCGTTGATTGGTTCTTCACACCTCGTTTTGATAACACTTCAAGGTCGATTGACCACTTGGAGTGGATAGCCTCGAATTATTCATCTACTTACGTCCTAGCACACTTGATGTCGAACAAGGACTTTATCGAAGCATCGCCGTTTCAGCACAAAACGCGCGACTCCGTTCAGATCACTGCACTCTTTTTTTTTTTGCAAGCGAGCGGCAACCCTGGCAATCATCTTGAACCTTCTCCTCGCGACTTATCGCGGGCGGGATAGACAACCCAAGATCATGACTACTCTCGAGCCCACCTAATCCGTTCTCACCGCTCATCTCCTGCTTCTTGCGCGATCGCCAAACAAGGGACGAACCGTTAGTGGCTCTTGTGAGTCGGTCTGGAAGCTCTTATTTTATGCAAGCAACCTGTTCTCCCATGCTACCACCTCAGGCATTGACACACGGCCCACCCTGACCCGACTCAGATCAGGCTCGTAGCCCTGTTCAATGTGCGGATATGGTCCCATAGGGGTGATTGCCTTTGGATTGATGTCGGCATGACTCTTCGTGTAGTTTTCCTTGATGTGCTTGAAATCCGTCGTCTCCTTGAAACCCTTGACATTCCAGTACAGGTTCTTCAGGTAATTATGCAACTGGGGATAATCATGCCTGATCGTGCCTAAGTTGCACTTGAAATGCTGCACATACACGGTATCAAAGCGTATCAATGTCGCATACGCTCTGATGTCGACCTCGGTAAGCTCTTGACCCAGGAGATATGGCCCGCCGTTCTCCTTGACCATTTTCTCCAGCTTGTTCAGCGCCGCGAACACCGGCACGACATTCTTATCGTACACTTCCTGCGACGGTGCGAATCCAGCTTTGTATACGCCCGTGTTGAGATGCTCCTGCATCCAGCCACTCACCTCGTCGATCTTCGCGCGCAAATGTTCTGGGTACAGCGTGACCTTCGCATACTCGGGTGGTAAGATCGTGTTGAAACTCGTCTGCAGGTCCCGAAGCAATTCTGCACTCTCATTGTTCACGATCGTCCCACTCTCGCGGTCCCACAGCACTGGTACGCTGTACCGTCCTTTATACTGCGGGTCGGCTTTGAAGTAGACCTCATGTAGGAACTTGGTGCCGAAGAGCTTGTCGACTGTGGCTGCAGGATAATCGTCGTCGCTCGAGGGAAAACGCCAGCCCGGCCAGCCGTGCTCGTCGCCCTTTGGATACGGCTTGACCACCGAGATGTCGATGATATCTGTCAGCCCTTTCAAGTGCCGGACCAGATTGGCCCTATGCGCAAAGGGGCAAAAGAGACCAATGTACATATGGTACCTCTCTGACTGAGGTGGGAAAGGCCCGTCTGGCGTGATCTTGCCATGCCATGATTCTGCAGTGCCGGCGAGATGCTCGGCTACCGTACTCGGCCTGGGTCGACCTGGCGCGGCCTGTGATGTGCTCATATCGCGGGTCGTACTCGTGGTAGGTCTTATAGATATCAACTGTCTTGCTATGGATTCGAGACGGCTCATTTACTGCGCGTCTAGAATGTTCATTCGGAGTGGAATTGCTGCTGAGAACCGTTGTTACTGATTACCGATATAACCATTTAGACGAGTGGTCAATGTAAAAGTACCCGCGCTCGCCGCGCAGAAATTCCGTACTGTGACGTCAAGTGATCATGCAACATTTGATGACTTTTTTGGTAGTTCAGTAGCTGCTGAACTATGCCCGACTATGATACAGCTGTGCTCGTTGTAAAACAGCGAAGCAACGCCACGAGTCCCTGATACTCAAGTGGCTGGATCGAAAGGCTTGAAGACAAACCACGATGCTTGTCCATTAAGTCGGCCCCCTTTATGTAACCGGCTTGGCCAGGAGGAGATCGCAGACTATCATTTCTTCGCATCCGCCTCGGCCTTTTCCTTGAGCTTCTTACCCTCTTCCACCTTCTGGGACAGCACCTTCTTGATATCCTCCATCGCACTCTTGGCTAGCTTCTCAGCCTCTTGTCCGTGCTTTTGGCTCAACTCTTGCAACTGCTGCAGTTTTGATGCGATCTCAGAACCGCCAGGAATCATCTGGAGGTACTGCTCAATGCCGCCACCGCCAGCCTTTTGAGACAGATTGTTGACCTGCTCCTTCACGAAGTTCTGGACGTCGTCTGTGTTCCCACTCTTAGCCGCCTCCTGCAATTTCTGCCAGAGTTGGCCGAGATCGCCTTGCAACAGCTTGGACTTGTTGTTCTCAATGAGCTCTTTCAACTGAGGCTGCTTCTCCAAAATCGGCTTGGCCTGCTCGATGCCTTTCTGCCACGCTTGGTCACCGTACTTCTTGAGATCTTGCACCTTCTCTTGCAAAAGTTGCTGGAGTTGGCTGACCGTGCCAAGGCCAATTCCGCCTTTCAAAATGTCACGGACTTGGTTGTATGTCTCTTCTACCTTCTCCTTCGCCTCTGGTCCATATTGTTCGCCCATCTTCTGCAGCTGCTCGAAATTGCCGCCCAGTTTCTCTTTCAACTGAGGGTGATTGTTCAGGATGTCTTGTGAGGCGTCAACAGCGAGGCTAGAGATTCGAGAGAAGCATTTCTGGATGACATCCCAAGCCTGGGATACTGCTTCAACACTGAAGCCCTTGTTCGTCACTCCCTTGAGTTCATTGTAGGTGTCTTTAATGATCTGATCCACCTCTTCTCCGTGCTTTTGTCTGATCTTCTCGAGATCTTCGAACGCAGAATCAACGTATTTCGATGCTCCGGGAATCATCTTCGTGTAGCTCTTGACAGTGTCTCTCAGCCATTCGACCGCCTGGTTGGGCTCTGGCGCAGACTCGGTGGTCTTCTTGAAGGCGGAGTTGACATATGATTTGGCCTGGTGAACACTGTTGACTACGGATTTCGCTCCAGAGAAGTGGTACCACGTATATCCAACTAGGAGTGCAGTAGCACCACCAGCAAGACCGCCCATAAGTGCACCACTGGAAGCGGGTGAAGATGATGAAGAGGACGCATTACTGGTGTTTGTGGATTGGAAACGTGCGTTGCGAGGCTGTCGAGGTCGGACAGGAACAGGTTGGCGGAATCTCAGTGCGCGAGTAGACCGCGCCGCCGCTCTTGGTGTGCTTGCGAGCATCTTTAAGAGGATTGGATGAGAAATAGGGGAGAGAGCGAATGATTGAGAGAAGGTCTTACTTGTGTTTGAGGAGGATGATTGATGGTGGGAAAGCGAAGGAATAGGGTACACAAATAGTTCAAGCAAGGACCGCAAAGAACAGGAGCACAAAACCGAGTTGCTTCATGACCAAGGAAATGACGTCTTGCCTCTGCTTGAGCTTTCCGAGCTGTCAATACACGGCCACGGGCTTTGATTGGTAGGAAGCAGGAGGTTCTCGAGTTGCAACGGGCGGCGGACGTCATCGTGGCACAAAATCTGAATAGCACGAATTTCGACGTCACAGAAACCATTAGTTGAGGCTTATAATTTGAAGGAACAATAGCTTTTGCAGATGTACTAGTATGCGTCATGGTCAATGTCATCTTGCTTTGTAGAGGAAAATGTGCAGGAGACGCTGGAGGAGGGTTGCGATCTGTCTAGCCAGGTACCATACCCACGCCTACCCCAGATTATCGCTGGAGGCCAACTGGAGCTCTGAGTGGCTTCGGCGATAAGCAGAAAATATCAATTGCATAGCAACGTCATCTCCGCTCCTCGCTAATTTTGCTTCGGTGCCAATCGAATTGTGAAGTCTACCACGTTACTGCGTGAATCGATCCCCCAAGATTAACCCTCGTCCTGATATCGTTTCCATATCGAAGATGATCTCAAGAAGTGCCGCAAGGTGTCTCAGACGCACCACCGCCTCTCTACAGTCGATACGGACAAGACAAACACCATCTTTACACACAGGAGCTGTTTCTACTCGGTCAGCATTATCCAGAACACCTACTACGGTACGATTTCGGCCAGTATCACAGACCTCTGCCTTCCACACATCATCACAATGGCAGGCTCAATCACCAACTGCAGACGCCCTCATGGAGAATTTGACAGACTTGTATGCGACCGCAAAAGACGAGTTCGAAATTGCTGCAGAAGAGACGGAGAAAAAGACCGTATACGCGGCTGATGACCGAGAAGCTGCGGCAGCCGCATTGCAGACACTAAAAGACGGATTTGAGAAGGCCGTCAAAGAGAGTGCCCCTGAAGTGGGCAAAGAAATCCAGAGCAGAGTTGGCCAAAGAATACGCGAGTTAGAAAATGCTATCAAGGCGATGGAGGAAAGGGCCATGGAGGACTAGAGTCGCACTCTTCATATCGCATTAGTCCGGACCTAACAACCAAAGACATTCTGGCGACATTGATGCCAAGGCGTACATCAAACGAGTCAAGACTTACGATGGCTTTGCGATGGGAATACCTGGATATGCTCTCGAGACCGATAGTACGCTGTAAGAGTGACTACTAATGGTGGTTAAGGAGAACGCTGCAGACTCTGGTCCTGCCGTGCACAGCGAAGCATAGTATGTCGCAACGATCAAAGCACAAAAAGGAATGTCACAGGAAACATGGATGAATCATATCGAATCATAGACTTCTCTCAAGTACAGACGTGAGCTTGCGTCCATACGCCATCTGCAGCGGTAGTTATGCTCGCTGGAAAATGCAACCGACTATCCCCTGCTCATGTCTGTTTTCGCCCTCTAGTAGCGCTTGCCTTCTCTCAGAACATCACCGTACTCTTCCAAAGGACTTCTGATGAGCTTGGTCTCCTTCCACAGGTTGGGAGTCAAGAAACCGTATGTGTTGCTCACAGCAACGAAAGTAGCCTTGAGGGTGTTCTCCAACGTCTTTGTGCTTCCAGCGGATGAAGTGTATGCATCCTGAACACCAGCAAGTTGCAACAATCTCTTGACAGCGGGCGAGGCGACAAGGCCAGTTCCTCGAGGAGCAGGAATCATGCGGACGTTGACGGAACCACACTTGCCGGACTGTTTGGTAGGGAGAGAGTGAGGCTCACCGAGGTTGGTACCCCAGTAACCTCTTCGGATAGGGAGGACGGAGAGTTTGGCAATGATAATGGCGGCACGGATAGCTGTTGCGACTTCCTTGGAGGTCTTGATACCGAGACCGACGTGGCCTTCGCTGTCGCCAATGATCACAATAGCCTTGAATCGAGTTCGTTGACCGGCACGGGTTTGCTTCTGGACGGGTTTGATCTGGAACAGACACCGTTAGATCCTTGAATTTCGCTGCATTCTGCACATTGTATGAATGTCGCAGGGGTGGCATCGTCTCACCTTCATGACTTCGTCCTTCAGCTTAGGCAGGAACCAGTCGACAATTTGGTACTCCTTGATAGGAAGAGAGTGCAGGTAGATTTGTTCCATGCTCTGGATCTTGCCAGCCTTCACAAGACGGCCCAGCTTGGTGACTGGTTGCCATTCCTTCTCGTCAGATTTGGCACCACCACGGCGAGGTCCTCGTCGTCCTCGACGATCGCCCCGGCCTCTGTCACCACGACCCCGGTCACCGAATCCACCACGTCCACCACGAGGAGCGTCAGCCATGTTGTATGAGTATGCGCGTTGTCTGGATTACCGAGAATGCGCTGTGTGGTTCGAAAGGTGGTGTCGAACTGAATTGATGCTGCTCCCACAAAGGCCAAAACTGCGGTCGCTGAAATTCCTGCCAAGCAAAGTCAAGCCCTAAAATCCAGAATTGTGTGTCACGTGAAATATCAGTAAGAGTGTTAGAGTGCGGTCCGCATGCAGTATATTTTAGCGAGCCTCGACTCGGAGGTAATGGAGACCCTGCTGGGCACCAATGACGCAGTTCCAAACGGGACTCGAGGTGCTCCCTGAATCTATTGATAGTGATGTTGGCTATCCCTATTTCCTATTATCAAAATCTGGACGGCACATACAAAAAGACTATTTGGATTTAGATCTAGCATGTCGCCTTGAAGGGGTATAGGGACACTGTTAGGCAAAAAAAGCGGAGGGCGGCACTATGTTGAGCTGGTATGCGGTGAATTGAACACTATCTCGCGTCGCGGATGCTTACCTTGTGTTGTCAGGTATCAAGCTAAGGTGGCCAGAAGGCCTCTCCTGACACAAGCTATAACCACTGCTGTACGTCCTTGCAACACATGTTCTTGCCCCAGCTGATCCAGGAAGATTTTATTTGGCGCTGGTGATACTTTGGCACAACAGGCTGTGGAACGGAAAGGATTTCGCAACCATGATGCGGCACGAACAGGCCGAATGGTCCTATATGGAGGCCGTCAGTTTGCTAGGTCCCTGTCCCATCTTCAAGCTGACTTTTTCAGTTATTTTTGGACCAGCCGCCACTAAGTGGTATCAATTCTTGCAGAAACGAATCAACCTGCAGTCGCATAACGCAACCATCGCTGCTCGAGTGGTTGCAGATCAGACCATCTTCTCCACATGTAATCTTGCATTGTTCCTGTCAAGCATGTCCTATCTCGAAGGGACCGATCCCAAGAAGAAGCTCGAAAAGAGTTACTGGCCTGGGCTCAAAGCCAACTGGGCTTTATGGCCCGCTGTGCAGGCAGTAAACTTCAAGTTTGTGCCTCTGGATCAGCGTGTTCTTGTCGTCAACATTGTTAGTCTGGGGTGGAATTGTTTCTTGAGTTGGTTGAACAGCTCCAAATGAAACCAGCGCATGTGGGAGATAATAGAAATCCGCGGGAGTGACTGCCCATTGAGTTCCCAAGGAGGGCCCGTAGTTGGATCGGTAGCATTGGCATAGAAGGACAGGGGTGTTAGATGGAGAGAGTCTGCAAAATTAGCACAGACGTCTAGCATCACGGATGAGAGGTGTTAAGAGCTGAGAAAGTGATCAGGTACTTGTTTGCCGAGAAGAACCGCAGGATCATGAATTACCACATGAAGCTAAACCATTTTCGGATTTTATAACGGCCTTTTCGATTTTCCGCAGGATGAATCAAAGGCACGACACGACACATTAGCCGAGCGGCTGGAATTTCTTCTTGCCTTCCTGATAATTTCAGCTTGTCCTCAGCAGGCATTTACTTGCTTGTGATTGTGACTTCCTAGTGCAGGCGCATCTTCCCAACGACAGCGTCCTTTTTGGTCTCATTGCCACCTCTGATTCACTCAATTCGACAAAACTACAACTCTTCACGCTGTCGCGACTTTGGCGCTATTCCTCCCTTTCAACTTTTCTCCTGGAACCAGAATAACACATATAATTTGACTCTATCTCTTCACTATGGCGGAAGTCGAGATGCCACAGCCGGTGCCCGGCCCCGTCTCAAACGAGAACGCTGCGCCATCAACCAACGATGAAATCAAGACTGTCTTCCATGATATGAACAACTTCAACGTCAAGCATCCGCTCTTGAACGCCTGGAGTCTGTGGGTGAGTATATGCGGCCCCTCACAGGTCCACTCACTGATCAACTTTAGTTCACCAAGCCGCCTTCTTCAAAGGGTGACAATTGGAACGACCTGCTGAAAGAAGTTATCACCTTCGACACGGTCGAAGAGTTCTGGGGCGTCTATGTATGTAACATGATTTTGTCGCTGGGAGAAACATTATCTAACGTCTAGTAGAACAACATCACAGCGTGCTCCGATCTCAGCCTCAAGTCAGATTACCACCTCTTCAAGAAAGGCGTCAGGCCAGAGTGGGAAGATCCGCAGAACAAGCACGGCGGCAAATGGTCATACTCCTTCAAGGACAAAAAACTCATCAACATCGACGAGCTCTGGTTACATACTCAACTCGCTGCAATCGGTGAAACCCTGGAAGATGAAGGGGACAACGAGATCATGGGCGTGGTTGTGAATGTTCGTAAGGGCTTTTACAGAATTGGATTGTGGACTCGGACAACAGGAAAAGCTGGTGGTAGAGACACGCTGATGAAGATCGGTGCACGATTCAAGGAAGTTTTACAGCTCGGAGCCAACGACGTTCTCGAATTCAGCGGTCACACTGATGCAGCGCATGCCGGTAGCACCAGAGCAAAGGCCAAGTACACGGTCTAAGCAGGATTGCTCAAACTTTCAGTGGCGGTCTAATCTACATCACGGTATTATGGTATGCGGCATGGTTTGGGCTCGCAAAGGAGTCTCATGGCGTTTCTGCCCAGATCAAACGGGCTGGTGTGTGAGAAAAGAGGATACCCTGCATTTCTTTGAAGGATCAGCATAGCATAAAGGCCGTCCACTGAGGTTTCGCCAGAATATGATTGCCAAATTCACATATGCTTCCGGGATTAAACCAAACTACAGGTTCTTGCTGCCTGAGTCTCCCATTGTGCACCAATTATGAGCCATTTGGCCGGCTGGATACTACCCCGTAGTGGCAAGCGAGTTGTTGAGAGAAGCCACCGTGAGCTGCGCAAGAATTATTTAAGGCTGTGCCTTTCCTCTTGTATCCTCCAAGAACGTCTTGTCCACCCGGACTCCTGCTTATGCCTTGACCAGTCTACATCCCACGATTTCCTCCTGCTGCAGTCATCATGAATGTCTCGGGATCTTTGGCTCTCATCGACAAAGCCTCGAACAAGCCCGAGGGACGCCTAAACATCCCAGTTTTTGGTCTGAACACCTAGGAGTTGCTCCATGGGGGAAATGTTGTCGATTTCTGCACCATACCCTGCGGCTCGCCTCTCATTGCCGAAGAACTCATCGGGCAGCTTCGGCACACAACATGCTCGCTAGCGATCTCACCCTTGTCCATGTCAGCATAGCCATTTTTGATTGGTAGATATTCTGACCGGTAAGCTAGGCCTTGCATATCAATCGCTGGCTGGTGTTCGTGCGGCTGCATTGAATCTAAGCCATCGGTTGGTCTGCTCCGCCGAGTCCTGCCCATCTTCAGCAGACAGGACGATTGTCAGCTTTGATCCCAGCCCAATCTGGAGAGGACGGCTTAGTTTGCACGACTTCAGTATGCCATCTGACCTTGCACGGCCTACCCCGCCATGCCATGCCATACTGCTGAGGGCTCAATCATACCAGTGACATTCAGCAATGCCCCTCACTTCTATTGCAATCGGGCGCGATGTGGCATAAGGAGAGCAAACACAGCCAGTCCATGCATGGTCGCAGGCGCATCACTCATAGGTATGTAATTGTCCGTTTGGCGGCTCTTTATAACCTCCTGATATACCCCTCCTTGACCGCCTCGTTGCCTAGTTTTCCAATCTTCCTGCCCATTTCCACTTGCTGGCAATCAAAGATCTTTCAAATCGTATTTGTGTTGTTTCAGGCGTCCTTCAGCCTGATAGGGTGGCTGGGTGCACCTGCTTGCAACAGCTAACTGGTCTTTTTGATCAAGCTAAAGCTCAGCCTCATCCAGCATGGGGCGGCGCCGTCGGCAGAGTGGTCATCTCCAAGGACACTTCCCTCTTGCAAATGTCGCTCCGCGACCGAGGGGTCTGTCATCGACCCAGCAAACGTTTGCCTCAGGGCCGCAGAATCCACACACCAGTGTTCGGCAAGAGCCATACCAGCAGCGCGCTGCACAACATCGGTACAGCGAGGCAACAGATCCATTGAGTCCCGTCAGTAACCGCTCAACGCTTTCTCATGGTAGCTGTGTACATTCTGCCACCACGAGCTACACCAGCCATCTTGCCGAAGCGAGGCATCTTTCACCCGATCCGCCCACCCCAACGAGCTCGAGTATTTCGACATACAACCCCAATTATCATGCGCATAATGCCCACGGAACTTCTCGGCAGCCTCAGAGCTTCACGTCCGGCAGCACGGCGGATCCAGATGTACAGATGACAGGTAACTCCAAAACACCAGATGATATGGACAGTACCCGACTTACACATACAGATGTCCTTGGCATCGATCTCCGTCTCTCAAATGCCCAAACTCAACAATACATCGGGCTTCCTACCCAATATGTGTCCGACCGAGGACCGTCCCCTACAAGCCATCAAAGATATCCACACTCGAACGAGCCATGGGCTCCATACCCGTTTCGCCACGAAGATTTATACCTCAGTGAGGAAGAAACTCATCGGGCCTCGGGACAACAAATCCAAGAAGATGTGCAGACGCAAAACTCGCGAGAGAGACGAGGAGGTAGGACAAGGCCATTGTCACCTGCCGCGAGGAAAGAGGCTAGCGACGTCCGGAGAATGGGAGCTTGTCTTCGCTGCACGATAATGAGAGAGAAGGTCAGAGATGTTTGCTCGCGTCCGATAAGATGCTAACTTCTGGCAGTGCGACCTCCAGCGTTCCTGTCACAATTGTTCCACGAAGGAACGGCGAAAGTTCCCAAAAGCCTGCATCCGTGCCCAGGCCGACTGGCAAAAGCTTAAACATATCATGTTCCCAAGTGAGTTGTGTGCGACTCCAGCATTCAGGATCAAGCTGATGATAACAGACGAGCTGACCAAGCCCTTGCGGTCCGGGCATCTTTTCCCGTATCTCTCTAAGGCTTCGTTTACAATGTGGAACCGTCCTCACTTCAAAATCCCACTGGATCTTCACGTCGGCACACCTCTGCAAGTCACGGTCAAGGAGTTTCATGCCTTGGACTCAGCCCCGGATATCCAATATGCATATAAGCTGATCCAAGATCCAGCGGGCCACGAAACTTACCGCAGACACCAGGTATGGAGTCCACCTATCAACGTTTTCATCCAAGATGGTGAGCTTCAACGTGTTGTATATTCTCTGAAACGGCAGATCAAAGCAATCTTTGAACAAGTGCTTGGTGATCCGAAAAGCTGGGACCAGTGGACCACGAAATACTTTCCCTCCCAGGAAGAGGACTTCCAAACGGATATATTATGCTGGATTGGAAGATATTATAGAAGCAGCATCGAGGAGCATGTGGTCCTCAAAATCGCTTTGAGCCTGCTATGGTACGAGCACCTGCTCCTCATGAACTTTGAAGTTCTTGCCGAAGCGGTGCCCTTTCTTGAAGCCAGCCTCGAGTCGGGTCGGCCGGCAGGTTTACCCCGTGGCATCCAAACAGCCCCAGAAACCATCAACCGGTTTCTCAAAGGCATTATTCTGCCGATGGCGGAAGAAGCGGGACAGGTGCTACTCGAAAGACTCCATGAGCTGATGTTCAGGATGGCAGTGAGCCAGAACTTGTCCAAAGGGCGCACCGATATTGCGCTGTGTCTGGCTTTCGTCCTCTTGATTTTCCTGGGAAGAACTCAGCATACTTTGCTCCTACTTGCCGATACTCCCGAGACGGAGCCTGGCCGGCACTATACTGCCGAAGATGCAGAAGCCAAGATACACGAAATGGAGGAGTCTGTCACAGACTATGTGCTATCCTTCCACAAATATACGTTGAGCAGGAATACGTCAAAGTCGCCAAAAGCTTCCACAGAAGACGACTCAGCCTTTGAACGCCACGCCAAACATTTTGATCTGATTGGACGGTTGCGAAAAGAGGTTGGCCCGGAGTATGGTAAGCTTGTCACTTCCAGTGCTTGCTCCCCCTCTGACCGAGCTGTAGTCGACAAGAGACCCGGTAGTCTGGAGGTAGGTGCATTGGAGTTTGAGACGTTCCGACATACAAACGTCCCTCGGCTTTGCTGGCGGCTCCTCCAGAATCTGGAGCACGATAGTTCCGCCTAGCACAGGTCTCATGTATGGAAGTTTCGTGGCCAAACAGTCGACCATGGAGATAGCTGTTAACAGCATTATGCCTCGAAGAGTCGGTAATCACTGAAGTTTCGAGAGTTGTGACCAATCGCCCAATATCCCACTGGAGATTTACAGGAGATTTCCTGGTGGATTTGAACGGAATGGGGTCGATGGACTGGATGTACGAGACAGCGCCTCAGCCCCACGAGCTTTTGAAGCCTTGGGCATCGATTGAGGTATGTGATTGATTGTGATTAACTGTACAACGACACTCGGCATCCAACTCTCGATTCGCAGTTGTGGACTCAAGCACAATGACGTCACCATGGCGAGACAACTAGTAAAACGTTGAGCTCTAAAATGATAGAAATTCTTCAATACGTTTCATCCTCGTCTTCATACCAGAAAATGGCCAATCTGTGCCAACACAAACAGGTAGATCGCTCTTCCCAGTCTATCCAAACCTTGTTGTACAATCTATTGGAAGCCAAGATGCAGTCGCTGCCAATACCTCAACTCCCATCCGCGCCAGATGCTCAACCATGTTGGCCATGACATTGATCATTGTGTCTCAATGCTCGTTCCACGCCATTGTGAAGATTTCCTGAACTGTGGTCATGTCAGCAACGTGCATATTAACCGTTCGAGTCACATACAGTTGCTCCTGTCCTTTACAAAAAAAGATGATGTTCACCCAGTTCATCTACTTTCCTCCCCAAGCTAGGTTCATCAGTCAGCATTGTGCATATCTAGACAGGGAGTGTAAGGACTTACGCTTGATGGAACCACTACCTCCACTTCCTCGCACTGGCTTCTGTGACATTGTTCTTCTTGACTTGATGGATGCCGTCGGTAGAGTTGGTTGCGGCGTATTTGCTTGTGATTGTGTGTGAGATGTGAGTCTGCTCTTGAGTGAGAGGGCTCTGAGTATTTGTGGTACTGTATCTGAGAGTGTAAGTGATGTCGTGAAGATGAAGAGTCTACTAACGATCTAGAAAACTGCCTTTTTATATTTCTCGAAGCTGGTGGGGTCAATCAAAGAAGTGGCTCAATGCACCTTTGCCCACGGAGGAATTTCGAAATGAAGCGAATAATAGGCAGGAATGGTGGCGGCAGTGCAACGACCAAGCACAGGACGAGAACAGTGCCCTCAGGCAAAGGAGTCGGAAGGCTCAAGAACAAATCACGGGTTGGCAAGACATAAAGCAACAGGCGAAAGGCACGACAGCATCCGCAGGCCAGGCAGCGTGGCAATGAAACGGGTAAGAGCCGACATCATGGCTCCAGGCAACAAAAGTCCCGATGCCTGAAACCTCAGCATGGCAGTAGGCCACAGTCACGAGGATGAGACAATTTACGAAGATTCGTCGCAGTGGAGCGGGTATGAATCATGCTGAACAGAAGTGCGAAAAGTGGAATTGATGGGTAGAAGTAAAAGGTATAACGAGGCTTGGACAGCGGAGCGGGAAGAGACAGACTGCCACATGGCTGGGTAAAGACATACCACGCTGAGGAAAGCTTGAGGATTCTGGACGACTCACAGCCAGCATGGTGAGGGAAAATGACCATTGGGCTATGACGAGAGGCCAATCCACAGGCTGCGAGGATGGCAGCGAGGGTCAATAGCATGAACCAGCGCGACTTGGAATGCTAGGGTGACGAAGCCATCAAGCAGTTTGCCGCAGGCAGGACTCAATGAGGCCAATTATTGGACGACATGAGGCGAGTGAAGGCTAACGGGATGACGGAGGACTCGATATGTGGCGAGTCTCATGAATCTAGTTGAGGCCTAGGCCAAGATGGCACGGTGAGTCAGTGAACAGAAACGAAGCGACACTTGCAATTGACACGGTTGGGACACGAGATATAGCGTTGGGAAATGTGCAAAGTTTCGCTGCGCCTTGCAACAGGTTTGGATCGAAGGAGATGAGGCTATGAAAGCAATGACTGGGGACGGCGGAAGAAGGTTGAAGAGCCTACTCCGACCAAAAACCGCAACGACGGCACATGCGCAGCTCAACAACTCTGACTCAATAGGAGATTGCAAGTCCCATTGGGTCAATGGTGCCTTGGAGGGGGGAATGGCAACCAAACACAGCCCATGGATGCCTTTTGCGATTGAGAGGCCACAAGGCCACAACACCAACGAGCATAGATTTGGTATGTGTGGGAAGGCAGAATTTGCGTGGTTCGCATTCCTAAAAGTCTTCTAGAAGGACGCTAGAAGGTGTGGCTTGGGTGATGCCTGGGACCGGTGTCAGGCTCACCACGGTAACTTCTGCGCCAGGGCTGAGTTGAAGAAACAAAATCCCTGCCTAGTCGGTCCTCATGTACTCCGTAAGCGGGGCAGATCTGGATGAGTGTTGCAGGGCTTGAGGGCTCACTAGGGAAACGGACAACTGCAGGAACAATGGGTGATGCGGCTCGGGGTAGGAGACGATCAGAGGTGAGATCATTGGCGCCGTCTGCTATTCCGGCCAACAATGGGACTTGTGTTCCTGTGCCTGGTGGTCGAGAAGTGACGGTGGGAAACACAATTGTGATTCGGATCTTACGAAATGCAACTAAAGCGTCCAAGGCGACAAGCGTGAAGAGATAAAGAAAAGAAAAGGGTGTCAGATGATGGATGACGGTTGGTGCGATGCGTGGGACTTTCGACTTGATTGCGCAAGGGTGCATTGGACAGTGGTGCCGTCGGCAAGAGGTGGTATTCAAGACCACACTACGGAAGGGATTCTGATATGGAACTCGCTACGATCGAGATGGAGATGGAGATGGAATTGGATTTGGAAACGAATTTCTGGCCTTATCGAACCGGTCGAGACAACACACTTCGGCCTGAAATAACAATGGTGTGTTACAAGAATGTTCTGACAGGTGTTGAGAACACCGCGAGATGACGGCCACCAGGCGAGGATTTGGGGGGAATTGGGACTCGACTCTGGGGGCTGATTTCGAGGGGCGGATGTCTTAGCGAGGGGCACACCATCCACGACCATCATGGGCATTACGAAGACTCCGTTTCTCCATACTTCGTGTTGGGTGCCAAATCTGCAGCCAACAAACGACCCATTTCCATTGCCAGTCTCGACAACGATGATGACGGGCTGGTGAAGCTTCAGATGGCCTCGGCAGTTATTGACGAAGAAGACATCCATGTCAACTAGTGAGATGCTCGGTATACTCTTCCTCCGTCTCCTGAGCGGATTGAGACAAGCCCTACGAATGCCAGGGAAACACTGCATACCAGAAGAAAGTTCATCATTCATCGAGTTCAACACTGCCTCTGGGGTCTCTACCGTTCGAGGTTGGACATTTTTTGATCGAACCTTACTGTAGTCTTCCGCGGTCGACTTGCCATACCACGGCCTTGTGGATGTCGTCCTGTGTGGGAGATGCGTGCACGTCATATGCCCGACATTGCGGCTCAGGGAACCACCTCCAATTCCTCATGCAGAGCCTCGCCATTTAAAGTCTTGCGTCACATAATTGCAGTCCATTCCACTGCCCTGGAGGGCAGAGGACGCGTCCCTCCCAGGAAGCTTCCCTTTGGCTGTGGAAAGCACTTGGCAAGCTGACCGCTTACACGCCCATGCCTGGAATCTTGCACAATCAGCCGACGGCAATGCTTCGGGCTGCGTGATGGTTGGAGAGGATAAGCGACGAGGGACTCACACCGCAGGGTTGGCCAGTCGATGGTCTGACCAATGCATCCTTGAGTCCGTTGGTAGGTCTGGCCGTGATCGACAGAGCCTCGCATGGAGAACAGACTCCGGCAATCCTACAACCTCTCCAGAATACGGTGAGTGTGGAGTGGTTAGCTGCTCCTGCTTCTCGCTATGGATGACGAGGGGAGCAGAACTTCGCAGCGGATGGATTTGCATCTGCCAAGAGAATCTGCCTCGAGACAAAGTTCGGTGAGCCACGAAATTTGGGCCGAGATTTCCGCAAAAAGAAATGGAGTTACCGAAAGGGGAAATATCAACCAGAAAGGTCCTTGCGTTGGTCGCCATGGTCCGACCCGCGCTGCCCCGTCTGTCAGCAAGAATCCAATGCCTGCTACTTAACAACGAGTGCGAAGGAGCAGAAGTCACTCTACTGATGCATATTCTTATTTGGGCTCTCACCTGGATGGCAATACAGCATGAGGATGGCCTAGCGAACCGTGCCGGTCAGGCTGCATGATCATGCAAGCCCTCATGCAGCCTCTCTTGCCCCCATTTGCCCTGGCAATGCCCTGACTGATGGCACCTGAGGCACCTACCTCGCTGGCTACCACTCAAGCATAAGATTCCCCTCCCCTCCGATTCCAAATTTCTCGTCTCTCTTCGCACCTCCTCGATTTTTTCGAGGTCTCATTCGTCAGTCGTGGACAATCTCACTATCGTCTGCCATCATGGCATCCTTGCTCAACTCTGCCCCTACTGCCACTACTGCCCCATGATGCAAGCCGACTCCTACACTCCGCCACGCAGCATGTTCAACCCACCCACTCAGGACGGATATGGATTAAACTCGTCTCTCAATGATGCGCTGCAGTTTCAGACTGGGCCCACTCAGGTCGGGTGAGTTTTTTTTTTTAACAGACCGAACTAATAAGACGGCGAAAGATGGAATCTTCTGCCACCCTGCATGGTGGATAGTGCGCAGCCGAGTCATCAACAACCAATACTCCAGCACGATGTCGACAGGGCAATGTGGACTCCGGATCCCACTTGCACATACTGCGGCAAGTCTTATAGGAACAAAGGAGACCGTGACCGTCACGAGCGTGAGGCACACGCCCATGGGAAGAAGTACCTGTGTCACATCGCCATGTGCCCTCGTGGCGTCGAGGGAAACGGGTTCGCACGTATGTCCCAGCTTGTTGTCCACCTCACTGGAGGCAGACACAAGATGGAGTATGACGCTGCTCGATTTGAGGCTGCCAGACACAACCACAACCACAACCGAAATGTGAACGTGAATGCTGCTCCGAACCATTGAAGGCGGACTGGCTGTTTGTCGGCTGTACGTGTTTGGCGTCGCCATGGATAAGTGCTGGGAAGATGGAGCAATATGGACTAGGATGGGTTGCGACGGCATGATACTTGACGCTCTTTATTGTTGTCTTTGAAGTAGTGAGATAGTACAATGCAATGCCGTTCGGTATTTGCCTTGCTTTTGGC
The DNA here is from genome assembly GCF_000835505.1 of Exophiala xenobiotica. NCBI lineage: Eukaryota > Fungi > Ascomycota > Eurotiomycetes > Chaetothyriales > Herpotrichiellaceae > Exophiala > Exophiala xenobiotica. The sequence continues at coordinate 4,506,301 of NW_013562494.1, read as the reverse complement.
TCCTACCCAAGCCGGCGCACCAATCCATGCGGTATGACGGTACTTTATCTGAGTATCTCGCCGTCGTTAGGGAGCGAAATGCCGGCTTCCGCCCTTCGAATAGTGAACCCAGCCGACCATGGACTCTTTGTACGGACCCTGGTTGGGCCAGAACAGTTGTTGGCAGCATTAACGATTAGTGACAGAGCAAGAGCAACAGAAAACGAAGACCAAGGGAGAAAGAGTTGACAGGGTGGACATTTGGTAGAACCTCTTGTGGTTGACGAATAGACCATCTTCTGGACTCACGATCCATCGTGCTCAAGGAAGTATCCGAGCTATATTGCATGACCGAGACGTGGATAAAGCGTTCCATCATGCTTGTAGCGCCGCTGCATCTTTCTCCTTCTCCTTCTCCTGCTGAACTTCAGCATCGGCCTCAGCCTCAGCCTCAGCCTGGGCCTCATTTTCAGCCTCGTCCGTCTGAGCAGGTTTGACCTTTTTCTTCTTTTTCTTCTTGACAACGCCTTCCTCGGCCTCCTGTTGTTGTTTTGTCTTACCTTCCAGTCCAGCAACCGCGCCAGTCTCGTCTGCGACTTTCGTGCGCTTCTTCTTCTTCCGTCGGATGACTGTGCCTTCGACGTCGACGCCTTCGCCCAGCGTGGTGCGTTCACGTTCGGCTTCGCGCTGCATCTCGAGTCTCTTCCTCTCGACTTCGCGCAGAGCTCTGGCCATCTCGGCCTCTTCGGCTTCGCGGCGGAGAATGTCCAGTTCTGTCTCGGCGGAGCCTCCTTCGAGAGTCAGGTTCTCCAGCGTGGATGAGTCCACGGTTAAGAGAGTCCGAGTCGGGCGGACTGTAGGGGCTGGAGCGCGGCCGGCGCGAGGCTGTGCGTTTGGACTGAGTGATCGCGGACGTGCGGCGTTGGCTGTGGGCGTGGAAGAGTGCGAGGCCGCGTTCGAAGTGGAAAGAGATTGCGACATTGGGGGAGTCTGGGCGCCGGGATCGAGGGTTTCGTCAGCTGCAATCACGAATTTGCGTACGGGCTTCTTCTTTCTCGTTGTCCGTTGTGACGATGGTTCCGTTGCGGGGTGATGGTGAGCGGCGGCCGTTTGTGTAGAGTCGATCTGTAGGTCTATTATAGGGATCGAGTCAACGTCGAACTCTTCATCGCCATTTGTCTTGCCGATGATCTCGTGGATATGGGGGTCAGCATCATCTGATGGTGCGATGTAGAATGGATCGTCTCTGGCTCGCGCCAGTCTTTCTGCTTTTCGCCTGGCCAGGGTAGCTGGCGAGTCGGGAGCCGACTGGTAAGACAGCGGTTCGCTTTCGGTAGGGGTGTTGTGTAGTTTGGCTGTCGTTTGCGGTTGAAGTGATGTAGCTGTCTGAGTCGGCTCTCGTTCGTAGTAGAAGGCATGGAAGACATCATCACCGGGTTCGTCTTCGTCAACGACTTGCGAAGCTTGGAGGATTGCTGGCAGGTCCGGGTTGATGGGTGTGTCGAGGTCGAGGTCCTCGGGCAATGGCACTTTCTTCTGCGCAGCCGTGGAGACCGGGTTAAGTTCCACTCCAGCAAAGAGCGATGGAATGGCAGAAGTGAGGAGAAGTGGTGCTTGAATGTGGTCACTAGCCTGGCCCGACAGCGCTTCTGTGGCCAGTCGAAGAAGTTCTAGAAATTCGACGCTTCTTTCCTGCACTTCTAGATTGGGGTGAGATGAGAGCTTTTCCAAGAATTCGGTAGCTCGGGCGAGTAGTAGCGATATGGTCGTGCCTCTGGAAATGTTCCATTCGCGATTGGTCGTGACAGCGATATGTGAAATGATTTTCGGAATGGCTTGGACAAAAATTGCCAACGTGGCAGGAGGGAAGTTGTGGGAGGACTCGTGGATCAGCGAATTGAGGACCTCGTAAGGGTTGGACAGATACTCTGCAAATTCGCCGCAAACCCAGACTGTTGATTGCAGGACTTGACCTTGCCCAGAACCGTGTCTTGGGTATGCGATCGTTCGATTGGAAAGGAGCACAAGCGTTTCGGCGGCTTTGACGGTGTCGGGTCGAAGCTCTTTGACTCTGATCGCAATATCACAGAGTTGTCCTCCTATTCGGCCTCCTAAAGAGTTTCTGCTGTCGCTGGTAGTCCTTGCTGAAGTGGAATCTTTGTCGGCTGGGAGGTGACGGACGAGATGCACCAGGATCTCGATGTACCATTCGAAGTCCGTAATATTTGCGTAGGTATTTTGCGAACACATGTCCAAGATTCTTGTGATGATCTCATGGCGGTACTCGTCAGACAATGGAGGGTTTTCGGACCCTCTCTTATCGGGTACCAGCCGTTGTTCCATATCTGTCTGACCTTCTTCATGGTGTCCGTTAACGTCGTTGGAGGATGGTGAACTGGCAAGCTGCTTTATGAGACGGTTGACGACACCTTGTAGGCTGTCACTATTGACCATGCCAGACACCAGCTCCAGTGCTTGCATCTTGATCGAAATATCCGGATCGTCCAGGCAAGCCATTATGACATCCTGTTGCATGGAGACGAGAGCAGGATGGGTCCCGACGATTTTGTTGAAGGCTAGAAGTGCAACATATTTCAAGTTGGGATCGCCGTCCAGAACGATCATGCCTCTCAACTTGGAGATACAGAGATCAGCAACTTCCTCCACGTCGATACCACTTTCTGCGCCGTCAAGAATACCACCTTGAATGATTCCGCTGATGCATTCGTAAAGGAGAGACATGGCCGTGGTCTCCTGGATTAATTTGGTAAGTGGTCGGACGAGCTTCTTGACCAGTCGTGGTTCGAGTGGAGTCAGAACAGCAAAGAGCTTGATGATCTTGATGCCCATCCAGTTGTTCTTCTGCGCTAACAGGAGGTCGAACAGTCTGGGAGCCAAGGGCAGAAAGTCTTGTGGCCGTCGCCAACCCAATTCACAGACCACGTTGACAGTCGCGGCAGTAACACTGCTGTCTTCTTGTTCGTCCAGGAGACGCTCTTTGATTTTGGGCCATGCGACCCTGAGGGTCTCCGGGTAGACCAAGGCCAGTCGATAGAGGGTGACTATGGTCTTCTTCCGTACGGCAGGTTGTGAATGTGATACGCGAGGAAGAAGATCCGTGAGTATTGAAAGTGCCAGTGACGAAGTCACAATATGTGGAAGGGTCGTGAGCGGCAGGGACAGAATTGGGATGGTTGGAGATGTGAGATCCTTTTTGAGGAGGTTTTCGGCCAACATCAACACTTCCATCTCCGGTCGGAAGCTCTGTACGGCAGCCAGATAGCCCACTCGCTTTTGCATGAGCTTTGGTGAAGCCATGACTTCTAGGATATTGAATGCCGCCCATGTCATGTCGTAACCGAACATTTCCAGGTAGATCAATTTCAAAAGAGCCGTGGCTTTGATATCGAGATCCTGGGACCGAATCTCGCTGCGGCATTCCTTGATGGCGTTTTGAATGTACTCCGCCTCGGTGCCCTTGTGGCCGCGGAGACCTTTGATAAGGTCAACCAGCGACTTTTCAAACATCTTGACAAGATCTTAATGCGTAGTCCTGAAGGGTGAGTAGCTTGAGGAGCGATATTATAAATCCCCAATGGGCATGATTCCTCACGCGACACTGCAGGCTGGACAAGAAGAATATGTCGTCAGTTGAAGATCAACCTCCATCGCCTGGACATCATAATCCTGCATCGCAAGTTCGTGACAATGAATGCGGGAGGGAACGGTGTCAATTTGTTTATATCCCTGATCGAGGGATCGTTATTCTAGGATCGTAATTCCAGGGTTGTTCACAGGTTATGATCTGGTTGAAGCGAGATCGAAGGTTGCCTTTCCAATGCCAAGCCAAATTATGCGGACGTCGCTGAATGGTCAGTTTGCACCTGGTACATTCCGATTCAGGTACTCCGTACGGTACCTTCGTACTCTCATACTCTTACGAAGGCACCCGAGAAAATCATCTCTCTAGCGAACTTGCGACTTCACTGTCAGAACCACTCTTATTAAGTCCCGGTGACTGCAGTTCAAGGTCAATCATTGAGACGGAACTGTGTCTGCGACCTGCCGGCGAGCCTTCAATCATGGCGACCACCAGCTCCAACAGCTACTTGTCCGACCCGGCTGCTGCGCTTCAGATGGCTCAACGAGCTCCTACCCTCCTCGCAAAAGCATCTTCGGTCAGCACTAAGTTTCCTGCTTCGATGTTCAGCTCAGCAGATTCCTCTGAGCTATGGAACGACCTCGAGCAACTGCTGTATGCCTGCCTGCGTACGGGTGATGACAAGTCGGCATTCTTGTGCGTGGAAAAGCTGACGGACAGGTTTGGGGCAAACAACGAGCGGGTGATGGCTCTGAAGGGACTATACCAGGAAGCAGTGGCATCGGACATGGCGGCCGTCAAGAAAATACTAGAAGACTACAACAAGATTCTAACGGAGAACCCTATGAATGTGCCTATTCACAAGAGAAGGATCGCGCTCATCAGGTCCATCGGAAGACCTCAAGACGCTATTGCAGACTTGGTGGAATTCGTCGATTCCTTTCCCACGGACATGGAGGCCTGGTGCGAGCTGAGCGACCTGTATCAGTCCCAGGGGTGCAGTGCACAAGCCATCTTTTGTCTGGAGGAGGCCCTCCTTATTACCCCTAATGCCTGGAATCTGCATGCACGACTGGGTGAATTAGAATACATGACTGGAGTGTCAGCGACGGACTCTGCCGAGGCCCAGAACCACCTGTCACAGGCCGTCAAGCGATTTAGCCGAAGCATTGAACTCTGTGATGACTACCTACGAGGGTTCTATGGGCTCAAACTGGCGTCAGACAAACTCCTGCAAACCCATACGACTAGCAAGGCTAACAGCGCCGTGGTCATCTCTGCGGAAAAACTGCAGAAATTGAGCCAGCTGGCAACTTCGAGACTTGAAGCCATCATTAAAGACCACACTGCACGAAGATCACCTGGGGTGAAAGAATCCGAGGTGACAGCAGCCCAGGAGTTGTTGAGCAGATCCAAGAGTTGAACACCGTCCAGATTGGAACGCGGACACAGGATTGGCAGAGGGATGCTGAGGAGCTGGTTTTCCTTCGAATGGGACAGCGTCCAAAACGCCACCTGCGTCGTGATATCACTTTCAACATTGGAGGAACGGTCAAGAGCACTAGAGAAAATCTGCATATGGCCGAAGTGCTTCATGGGAGAAATCATGGTTCGTGGGAGATCATGCAGATGCGGGCCATTACGCTAGCGTGCTGCAAGGAGAAGTAGTTGGGCAGCAGATGGTCGCATCCGACGTGGCAGCCTTTCTGAGGGTGCCTTGATTACCGCGCAACCCAACCCGGGACAAATGATAATGTTGACCATCAGCCTCTAGGGGTCTGGTTTGCCACGCCGTCTTATTATAGGTACCGAGAGCCTCGCCTTACCACGCGCTGCGAACCACGAACCGGCCTTGTCGAGCAGCCCCGAGGATCTATCTGCACGAGATGTTTGAGGTTTTGTCGAGGCCATCACACCATGTTATCGACACCGGCTTAGGGAATCCGGGTAGCCAGCGGCCGTGAGTCATGGAGGGATGGGAAGTTGGCATTCAAGATAATATATCCGGGTGGCCTGGATCTCCGAGATATAGATTCGAGGATAGCACAATCGAACAGAGCGAGAAAGACTCGCATGCATTGCAGCGAGTCCAATGTAGGCACTCTTGACCTGTTCTCCGTGCCTGAACCACTTCTTGCCTAGCACACTTTCCCCCGTATCTTTGTATGTCCGCATCTCCTTGCAGAGGAGGCTCAATGTCTCATACAACCCGAGTCTATTTCAACCAAAGAAAAACAGCGCGCAAGAAGCGCTTACCTGGTCCAACCCCTTACAGATACTCTGCATCCCCGGCGGGAATCCTTATGTCACACAGCGTCACCTGAGAGGGCCCAAGAGTTCTGCAGGTTGTTGTGGTGACGGTCTTTCCTGTCGCCAGCGCACACAAAGCTGCTTTCTGCTTTCTTCCCTCTTCAATATTCTGATAGAGGTGCAAGATCCTTTCCGTCTTTCAACCAGCATTCCGACCAGACCATCGGATAGCTACACTGTCACTCATCAGGTCAATTGGATCACGGACCATTGCTGACGGTCGAAGATCCTGTGACTCCAGACTGGCATCTTCTCCCAGCCAGGTCTTGACAGTCATACCGACAAACAGTTTATCCGTCTGACCTTTGTTGGAAGAGAGTCACTTACGCAAAGGAGGGTCTGTGGACGACTCGTGTCTGACGAGCAGGACTCGACCAGCCGTACATCGAGGTCTGGATGACAGCCTCATCCACAGGCATCTATTACGGATTCGAAGCCCGTCATCGACGTTGTGGTTGCAGTTGAGGTGTCTCTCGTCGCCGACGTTCGGACAATATTATTTTTGTTAGCAAGGATTGTGTCGGATGAATAAAGTGGACGCTGAGGCTTGAGGCATTGAGGCCCCACACAGGATCCCACCGGGAACGAGTCATTTGCCCACGAGCCCATTGACACCCACGCCGTTCCCTCTTCCCTTCCCACGGACCGCACCAACATCCCTGGGACCGTCATCCTTGGACCTTGACTTGGGCCTTGAATTTTCTCTCCTGCTTTGGGCCTTTAGGGGACCCATTGGGCATCACTTTTAGCGGCAGTTCCCAATTCAATCACCTGTCGCCAAACACAAGACGATTCGCATCACGTCCATCCTCTCAAACTCCTCGCTTGTGAATTGTCGGCGTCAACATCACAAATTTCAAGCTCCTCCTATTGATACTCATCCTCATTCTTCCAGCAAATACCACCGGCGGCGTCGCCATAGTCTGATCTTCTACTTTTTGCTCCTCCGGCTGGACGCATCTGCCCTCTGCGCCTCTGGCCGTGCCTTCCTTCCCCGCGGATCCACATCGTCGGAATTTCAGAAGGTCGCAGGCGGTCACCACCATCCTCGAACATCCTGTCTCAACCACCACCACCCGAATTGAAGGACATCTACTACCAACTTCACTGGACCTGTTGGACCTGGCCATCTGGACGGTCCTTGCAGCCTGAAGTCAGCTTCTCTTTTTGGATCGGTTAGCATCCCTTAACTAACAACACCTCAAGGCTATCTCGTTCAACCTTCCCTGCGCGGGTGGGTTGGACGCGGTAATTCCTTGACCTCATTCATTCTCTAATGGGGTGCGTCGTCTGCCTGCCTTCTTCTGTCAATGCTAACTCGCCACTTATTAGGTCTTCAAGGCGGCACAGTCACGTCCAGGTCGACATCACCCACGTTCGCTCCCGATCCCCTTCCCCGGGCTCTCCAGACGACGAGCTTCACGAAAACGGCGTTCAAGTCTCCCCCGCGGAAATATCTCCCCAATACTCTGTCATCCAGCCTACCCAGAGTCAGAGTGGCTCCTCCTCCCATCCTGGCGATTTTGTACAACTGGACTACCCCCACGAACTGCAAGAAGGCGATGGCTCCGACTCGGCCTCAAGAGTAGATCATCGAGATAGAGCACAACAATACGACTCCAGGTCAAACTCCGCTCGGCGACAACCAGATCATCGTCAACAAGCCATCCGCCACCCTACGAATAGCCGAACGAGAGAACTGCGGGAGACCGCACCCACGGAAAGCGGTGACTCAACGGAAGAGTTCCTGCGGACAGACCTAGATCCTCGGATGCCTCGTCCTCAATCATACTATGGGCCAAACCCGTATCCTCACAGCAGTTCTTCTGGCTCATATGCGTACCCCGCTGTGCCTCATTCTGGTCAGATGATACCTCTCCAAGCGCAACCCATGGCAGTGCCTTATCCAGCCCAATATCCTCCCATGGCCCCCGGTCAGCCAGTACAATATCCACCGCCGTCAGGATATTCTGGTGGGTACCACCACGCTCCGTCCCAAGTCACCTCCCCTTACACCTCTCCTTATGGCGCACCGACGATGGTTAGTTACGCTGGACCTCCCGGCGGTGGCTATTTCCCTCAATATCCTCCTCAATTCGGTCCGCAACAATACCCTCCCCAGTACCTTCAATATCCCCAGCAAATGCCTTACCCTTACCTGGACTATCGCATCCCACCCCCAATTGCACCCTCTCCACAGCCTGGCTCCCTGAACGTCTCAGCCGACAAGTTCGAAGTGAAGAAAGATGCGGACCCTGAAGAAATGTTCAAGCGATTTGCGGATATGATGAAAGAACAGAAAGCTCAGTCAGATTTAAGCAAAGAAGCGCAAGCTGCCGAGAAGGCCAAAGCTGATGCCGCGCTGGCGGAACAGGAAGCTCGAATTCGACAAGATGCTTTGCGACAAGCCGAAGAGAAGGCGCGACAAGATGCCATCCGTGCCGAAGAAGAGAAGCGTATTCGGGATCATGCTCTTATACAAGCCGCTGATAAGGCGAGGGCTGAGGCTGCAGCTGCAGCAGCACGTGCCGAAGAAGAGAGACGCATTCGAGAAGAAGCCATACTGGCCGCAGAAGCCAAGGCTCGTGCCGATGCTGCCGCTCTGAATGAAAGAATGGAAGCAGAACGGCGCATTCGAGAGGAAGCAAGACAAGAGGCTATACGAGCCTACGAAGAACAGGTTAGGAAAGCTGCCGAGCAAGCTGCCCGAGAGCAACAAATTCGCAAGGAAGCGGCTGAAGCTGCGTTGAAAGCAGCAGCCGAGGAGGCCGCTGCAAAGGCGGATAAGGCTGCCGCCGAGAAGAAAATAGCTGACGAAGCTGCAGCTGCTGCCAAATCCCAGGCCGAGAAGGAGGCTGCAGAGGCGGCGGCCGCGGCACAAGCAGAGGCCAAAAAGGCGCAAGAGGAAGCTGAAGCCAAGTTGAAAGAAGCAGAGGCCGAGGCGGCGAAAGCAAAAGCAGAAGCCGAAGAAGCGGAGAAGAAGGCCGCAGCTGCAGTACCTGCGGAGAGGAAGGCTCCTGTCAGGTTCAAAGATGCCATCGGACGCAACTACAACTTCCCTTGGGAGCGATGTTGCCGGTGGAGAGTAAGTGTCCCGGTGATTTGCATCCCAGTTTTGACACTGACATTATGTAGGATATGGAGGGTCTGATAAATCAAGCATTTGCACATGTTGAGGGCCTCGCAGAACCTGTGATGGCTGGACGTTACGATTTGATCGGACCTGACAAAGAGATCATCATGCCCAATTACTGGGAATCGACTATTGAGCCCGACATGAACATTACTATGATGTTGTGGCCGGTTCCAGAACCAAAGAAGGAGGATCAGCCACCGCCACCTCCTGAATTGGACACCGACGGTATTCTGATGATGGATGACATCCTCAATCCGAGAGAAAGGAGAAAGGGTAGGTGTGTCATCCGTTCTTGGTCAACGTTTGCTAATTAGGCACAGGAAACGGCAAGAAGAAAAAGCCAGGAGGACTAGCCGCATGGATGCTAGGAGGCGCCCCTAGTCGTTCCTCGCGGTCTTTAAAAGGTGAAAAAAAGCCTGATGTAGCCGCTCGTTCGCAGCACGGTGCCGCTGAACAAGGTTCATGCACCGTTATGTGAGCGGCTGTGCTTGTGTTGGCATTGTGAATCGGATACGTTGGGTTTTCCGGGTGGCGGAATGGTTCGGTGAGGAACGACGAAGAGGTGAAAGCTCGGGTGGCACGATTGAACTTTTCATCCATCGCAGCACTGCACACTTCTACTACAGTCATGACTCTCGGTTCTTTCCCACTCGAATCACCAAACGAGGACGATTCATGACATCGACATGAGATGGCCTCTCGCATTGGCTACATCAGGAGGCATGGCTTTATCCTCCCGAAGACTCGGGATCGGTTTTTCATGCCTCAAGGAGATGAGACGCAGTTGATGAAAACATTCACTTATTTTGTGACGATTGATGAAAAACGGCACCAAGCGGGAGTTTTGATTTATCTTTGGTATCTAGCGATATTGTGGACTGAAAGAGAATGTCGCATTTGAATGGTGTGCTGCGGTTGAGCGACAATCGATGAATGTCATACAAGAGGATGTTGGAGTACCTGATGTATTCTCAGGTTCGGGCGTTTGTTCTGGTGAATTCGATTCGAGATACCCCCAATGCATCAAGGAAGGGTCGGTGTCATGGCTGGCCAGAAACACCACTTTTTCCACTCACCATTAGAGGTGATATAGCAATGAGATCAATCGCTTTCATGATGAGAGGATTGTCAGGTTCTTCCAGCGATTGTCAACGGGTAACACAATATAGGAGCTAGTTCTTGCCGAGCAGACACGAACGGCCATTTGCCGTACCTCAGGTACCTTTAGGGTGCTTAAGGTACTTGCTGGCGAGCTGGGTGGCAGTATAGATGTCTGACTAAGCCACGTCAGCTGACCAGGATTTGGCCAGAACGTGTGTTCCTGGTACTGTACAACATTTCATCATTCACCAACCAAGTTAACCACCTCAACTCTGATGAGCATTTGCCACTGACTGAATGATGGGTAGTCGTCACCAACAATCACAAACAGGTCGACGTTTTGCAATAGACTGGACGGATACGGAGCAGTGCAGCCTTTGACAGAAAATATCAGCACATCAGCACGCGACCGGATGCCATATCAGTTAACGAAGTCCATTGCATACCCTTACTGCAGCCCAAAGCCTGAGACCATCACCTAGCCTGGCCATGTGGGATCAACTGCAATTGATCCGGTAGTCTACGTCGTGATGTCGATGCGAGTTCTGATTCACGACTATCCCCACCGTACAGTGGCATTAGCGACGGACGAGCATGTCTTGATATTCCGACATACCCATACTCCGCCAGAGAACGGACGAAGCTCAAGTTCAACCAGTCTGCCGTTGTCGCTCAATTCTGCGCGTTCTAATACGACGCCACGCTGTATGGTGGAGTTCGCCGAGAGGTCATCCATCGACTTGAACCACTTTCACTCAGTGACTACTGCTAAGGGCACTCTGGGTCTGATCACGCTCAACAACGATGTCTTCCTTTGTGTCATTACAGGGTCGGAAGAAGTTGCATCGGTAAGGCGAGGAGAGACAGTGCAGAAGATATACGCTGTCGAATTCTGTGAGTCGGTCTCTCGGTTCGAGTCCAAATTACTGATTGGCGACTAGATTGTCTCAACCGAGCAGACTACGACCACGCCCATGGGCCTTATCCAAACCCCTATCCAGGACAATCCTTCCAGTCTGATGATGTCGACTATGGCGGAGGCTACGATCAAGGCGACTCTACAGCCGAACACCCATTTCACGCTTTGCAGAAGCTTCTCAGTAATGGCCATTTTTATTATAGTCTCGATTTTGATCTTACCCGTCGCTTACAAGATCGGTCAGTCATTTCTCGCGCGCACAAACCATGACTAACCACATACAGAGCCGACGTCGACTCCGCCATCGACATATCCAGCCTGGACGAAGGCCTCCTCTGGAACTCGTACATGATCGACCCACTCCTCAAATTCCGCAGCAGGCTCGCCGACCACGAACGCTTTGCCCTCGACCACTCTCGCCTTCTCACCTCCGTGATTCGGGGCTTCGTCAAGAGTCTCCCAGTCCCACCGTCGTCATCACCCATCCGAGCCACAGCGCCGGGCCTCCCAGCGACATTAACCGTCATATCGCGCCTCTCATCGCGCCGGGCCGGCACACGCTTCAATTCCCGAGGCGTCGATGACAACGGAAACGTTGCCAATTTCGTCGAGACCGAAACGGTCTTTTGGTCGCCGGCGGGCCTGTGTTTCTCGTACACCCAAATCCGCGGAAGCATTCCTATTTTCTGGGAGAGTTCGTCCAGCTTGATCCCCGGACAGCAGAAGATCCAAATCACACGCTCACCCGAAGCCACTCAGCCCGCGTTCGACAAGCACTTCTCCATGCTCGAACGGACGTACGGCGCCGTACATATCGTCAACCTGCTCAGCGCGTTCAAGCCTGGCGAAGTCGAACTCACAGAGCGGTATCGGCAGCATGTCACGCGGAGTCCCCTCCGACGGCACGAGGAAGGTGAAGAAGAGGAACACCATTTACTCCGGGAGACTGAATTCGACTTTCATGAGCGCACGAAAGGCGCGACCGGGTACGAAGGGGCACGGGCGATCCGGCCGTACCTCGACTCCAGTGCGGAGAGTTTCGTGTACTTTCTGGCCGAAGAGGTCAGTGAGGAGACCATTGTACATGGGAAACGGACAACGGTCAAGAGACCCATCGTGATAATGCAGCAGAACGGCGTGTTCCGGGTAAACTGCCTGGATTGTCTGGACAGGACGAACTTGATCCAGGGCATGATCAGCCAGATGGCTCTCGAGCTTTTTATGTCACATAGGGGCGAAAGCGGAAGTTCGGATTTTTGGATGCGACATTCTGCGCTGTGGGCCGACAATGGCGACACGCTAAGCAAGATATACGCGGGGACCGGGGCGTTGAAGAGTAGTTTCACACGGCACGGGAAGATGAGTCTGGCGGGGGCCATTGCCGATGCAAGGAAGAGCGCGACCCGGTTGTACGTGAACCACTTTGAGGACAAGAATCGGCAGAATACGGTGGATTTGTTGCTCGGGCGGCTTGTGGGCCAGAACAGCGTGGATTTGTTCGATCCAATTAATGACTGGGTGGTTGCTGAAGTGGGACGGCGGAGGGCCGAGTTTGAGACGAGAGATACGATCAAATTGGGCGTGGGCACGTTCAACTTGAATGGGAGAATCAGTGGGGCACAGGAGGATTTGAGTCCTTGGTTAGCAGCTAGAGAGAGAGGGCTCGATGTGGTTGTTGTGGGCTTCCAGGAGATTGTCGAGTTGAGTCCGCAACAGATAATGAGTACAGATCCGAATCGGCGGATGATGTGGGAGAGGACGGTGAGGGATTGTTTGAATGGACATACGCCGGGCGATGAGAATGAAAAGGGTATTGAGATGGTCGGTAGGGCGAAAGGGGCTGATGATTACGTACTGCTCCGGAGTGGGCAGCTGGTTGGAGCAGCATTGCTCGTCTTTGTCAGGTCGAGTATCCTGGCACGGATCAAGAATGTCGAAGGCGCGATCAAGAAGACCGGGATGAGTGGGATCGCGGGGAACAAGGGCGCCGTGGCCATTAGGATGGATATTGAGAGTACAAGCGTGTGCTTTGTCACGGCGCATTTGGCGGCTGGGTTTGCGAATTATGAAGAACGAAACCGCGACTACCAGACCATTACAGCCGGTTTGAGGTTTCAACGGAACAGGAGTATCGAAGACCATGAGATCGTCGTTTGGGCGGGAGATTTCAACTACCGAATCGGTCTTGGATATGAAAAGGTCAAGGCGTTGGTCAATGAGGCGATGATTGGGAATGAAAAGGTCCGAGAAGATGCTTTGGGGAGATTGTATGAGAACGACCAGCTCAATATCCAGATGGTGGTGGGTAATTGTTTCAACTTCTACCGCGAGGGGAGAGTCAAGTTCTTGCCGACGTACAAGTACGACATTGGGAAGGATGAATTCGATTCCAGTGACAAGCAGAGAATACCGGCGTGGACGGATCGGATCCTGTGGAAGGTCAATCACAAGGGGAATTTTGTGCAAGGCGGAGAAGTATTGGGTTCGCAGATGAAACAGCTGGAGTATGATAGTGTGATGAGCTTGAGGTTCAGTGATCATCGGCCGGTGTATGCGGTCTTCGATATGGGCATACTGGTCGTCGATGAGAAGAAGAAGGATGACTTGACGAGGAGATTGTACAGCAAAAGGGCCAAGGAGATGAAAGCCAAGGGTGCTGGAGCGGGAGATTCCACAGAGGGCTTGAGTATCTCGGACACGGTGGATGGCAGTGATGAAGATGAGATGGAGAGTCTGGGTGGCTACACGAGTATCCAGGAAGGATTGCCGCCTGCGAGCAGTGATAAGAGGAAGTGGTGGCTGGATGGGAACAAGACGGCACGGAGTACGCTGCGGGCGCCTCAGGACGGCATGATGTTGAACAAAGATCGACCGGCAAATCCGTGGAAAGAAAAGGAGGGAGGTGAGGACGATTGGGTCAAGGTTGAAAGACCGCAGAAGCCGACGCCGCCTCCGTCGAGAGGGACAAGAAGGATGGTTCCGCCGCCGTGGGAGGGTGAGAGTAGAGTGTCGTCGTCTTCGGGTGGCGCAAAACAACTCGAGGTCGAAAAGACGAGACGTCCAGCGCTGCCGCCGCCAACGCCGACGCCCAGAGGAGTGTCAGCGACGAGAACGAGAGCTGTAACATCGAGTGCGGCGTCTTCGCCAGCGAGGTCCGCACCAGGACGAGACTCGCCGCAGATACCCATGAGATCGTCTTCGACAGCGACGAAGAAACAACCACCTCCGAAACCGGTCAAGCCTTCTACTCTGACAACGTCGTCCAGCCAGACCGCCGTGCCTCAGGTGAGTCCACTTCCCGCACCGGTCCTGCCACGCCTAGCCAGTCTGTCGCGGCAGGATGGCATTGTGTCGCTTGAGCCAGCGACAAAACCGAGACAAGAACGAGAACAAGAACAAGAACAAGAAAGACCGCCGCCACTGCCAAAACGTACAGGCACAATGAGTTCGACAGCGTCCTTCGTCAGTGCGCCAGACATAGCAACGAGTCCAACCACCAATGGATCCCAGAGAGGCGTCGTCGTAGCACCACTGCCGCCTCCGAGAAAGGATACCTCGAGCTCTCCGAGTGCCACCACGCTACCGGCGCCTCCAACAACGAGGATGACCCCGTTGCAGCAGTATCAACAACGAATACGCGAGGGTACTGGAGGCTTTGACAATATTCATGGCAGCAGCATGGTGCTGTCATCCTCACCACCGCCGGCACCGGCAAGCAGTAGGCCGAGCGAAGCAGCCGAGAAACCTGGTCCGCCGTTGCCGTCTCGACGGCAGAGCGAACGGGGAAGTGCGGCAGGACTTATGGACCAAGATGATGACACTAACACTGCGGCCAGGGGCGGGTTGAATGATAGGTACAAGCCTCTCATGCCTGGTTGAACAGTGGACTGGTCAATACGGATGCCTCGAGCGAAATAAATCTCTGTCGTGCAGTGAGCGGGGGTTGGGTTGGTCAGGGCTCCAGGACGTGAGGTCCTATAACTTGGCTGTCCGTGGGCTACGCAAGACCTGTGCTACTGTGGTACGCATGCATGGCTGGCCGGCTGCGATGCTGGAAAAGTAAAAGACCGTAGACTAAAGGACATTCTTATGACCAAGAAAAACGATACGAAGCGAAAGGGCACATTGGTATAGAAATGACAGATAAATTCTAAACTCTCATTGAGAAAAAAGAGGGCTGAAGATCGTCCTACTCGAGCCTGGCATCCTCGTCACCTCTAACTACCTGCGTAGATGTAAGGCACCAACATCAGATCCAACAAACCATGAGTTAGCCGCAGACGGCGCCAACCTGCTCCAGATCCGAGGACGGAAACAATGTATGCAGTGAATGTTGCGATCAGCTTCCATGTCGCAGCGCTCCCCTTACCCATGTGCTCGATTATGGCATCGGTATCGGTGTCGATGCTGGGGGTCGCCTGATCGCACGATCTGGTGAGTCCGGGCTTGTCAACAACCATTCGAAAGCCGGAAGGGACACATTCTGGGAAGACATAGCGTTCCGGTGACCGTCGAAGCTCGTAAGCCGGCTCTGACCGTAAATGAGTCGTGATGGGCGGCTGTTGATTGATCCCTGTTGAGAGGGTCGTCATGTTTCATGAGCATCTTGGAGCCGAACTGCATGAACTGAAACTGCTTGTCTCTGTTTCGAAGCATGATGCATCTCATCGAGGTGCTGTGATCCCGCCCTTTATGCATTCCAGGCTTTGGCCATATGCTTCAGGCTGTATTGCAGCAGGTGTCTTGTATTGAGTGTTGGAACTGAAGAACTTTCTGGACCAGCAAGCCTCGACTTACTTCGCTAGGCTACAAGAGAATTTCGTTGAGATTTGGCTCTTTGAACGGTCCAAAAGCTTCGAGTACTTTGTCCAAGTCGAAGCTCTTCCATTCGGGTGTGATCGTATCGTCCACCAGGGTCGCATGACTTCTTGCGTCTTGTTTGGTCCCAACTCGCAAACTGTTGGCTCATTGATGAACCGCTGCATGCTGTGTTTTTGTGTCGAACGTAGTCGGTTGCATGACCTTCAGCTACCAGGTCTATGGCCCTTTTTGTTCTCTTCCAGCAATCTCACTTCACGTTCAAGCGATTTGATCTCGCGATTTTTCTGGTCCTTGATCTCTTCCGTTTCCAGAGTCAACCATCCCCAATAGGCGATTTGGTAGGTGAGAAAGGCTAGCGTAATAGCCTTGAAAAAAGCTCGTCCGTGTGTCTTGTAGAAGTTGATGGGCTTCTCTGGAGCTTCGGAGGGATATTGTGGTTGAGACTGGCGGAACGGACGTGTCGTGCTGAATGTTCGGATCGACCAGAAGGAGACGGGTTGGGCGCCGGTAGGTCGTAAGAGTCTTAAGATGGCTAATGGTTTCATCTTCATGGTGGGCATTGCTTCCCAGTCTTAGATGTGAGCGAGGCCTGAGGTGCGAGCGAAAGGCGTGGCCTGGGAAGAAGTTCAACAGCAAGACTGACGGAGCTTCCTTTCACGTGATCTCTACGTCGGCTACCCTGTCTCACGTGACTACAGCGCATTCGGCCTTCCTTGAGTCTCGAGTCTTCACGGTCGTTTACTCTTACATTTTGATTTGATTTTCACCTTCAACCTTGAGCTAAAGAATATCCTCGTGTCGTCAAGCCAGCAACATGGCATATTTTGATGAGCTCGGATGTACATTCATGCTGAACATGCAGTTCTGCCACAAATAGCAGCTCTCTACAGTTGCATCGAGGTAGGCCTTTAATGGTTTGACTGGACTGGCTCGCATATCGCTCAGATTTAGTCTTTACTGCATGTGATCATTACCAGCATCTATTCCATACGCTCTTTACAGAGTCTCTTACCTGAGGCGGACATTAATCGTGCTTTTCCATTGGTCTCTGCAGTTCAGCCAAATTCGACCGGGACCCCAAAACGGCTTTCAATCTGAGAATCCGATTACGAAGATCGCCCCAAGCTAGGCAACTCCTATTTCAAGTCCCAAGCCATATATACTGCGAGCCTGGAGTGCCAGATGCTCAAAACAAACTTCCTCGGAGAACCCTCCTCCACCATGACTGAGCACGCGTACCTGTCGACACCAAAGCCGGCTCCTGAATTGCACATACCGGTGTCGGCTTCCGTGGTAGACGTCCGCATCGTTGACACCACTACCTATGGACAGGCACCTGCATCACTGATGTTTAGTCCTACCCTCCCGGGTCACGACATCTTCAGCTTTCCTTCCTACTCATTTCTTGTCAGTAACACAGCTCAAGACAAGCATGTGCTATTTGACATGGGCATGCGCAAGGACTGGGAGCACACCCTCCCACCCAAAACTGTTGGCTTCATCAAGCAGTATATGCCCTTTGACGTCAAGAGGAACATCGATGAAATGTTGAATGAGGATGCTGGGAACCTTGGGATTACTACCAAATCTATCTCAGCCGTCATCTGGTCGCATCAACATTTTGATCATCGCGGGGACATTAACGCCTTCCCTTCTTCCACCGACATTGTGGTAGGCCCAGGTTTCAAGGCAGCATACCTACCAGCGTATCCAACCAACCCAGAAAGCAGCATCCTTGAATCCGAACTGGAACGACATACATTACGCGAGTTGGACAATGCATCTTTCACTCTTAAAATCGGGCAATTTCCAGCTCACGACTTTTTCGGAGATGGCTCCTTCTATCTCTTGTCTGCACCTGGCCATACTGTGGGCCACCTGTGCGCCTTAGCACGAGTTTTGACCACTCCTTCGCCGTCCTTTGTTTTCATGGGTGGCGACTGTGCTCACTATCCTGCCATTTTCAGGCCAACAGAATATCTCCCCTTGCCAAAGGAAGTTCCTGCTATCCCAAGGTCACGCTTTGCAGTTGCACCATGCCCCGGGTCTTGCTTTCAGGAATATATTCATCCCAAAAGGAGTGCAAATGAACCGTTCATTTCAGCAAATCCCCCAGTCAATGAGGATCCAGAGGAGGCGAGGCGCAGTGTCTCCGCGATGCAAGCCTTTGATGCTAACGAGGACATCTTGGTGTGTATTGCCCACGACGCGGGCCTGCTGGGTAACGTCAAATTTTATCCACAGACCTTGAATGATTGGAAAGAACAGGGGACCAAACACTCTGTCCATTGGAATTTTTGTGGTGATATGGACCTCGAAAATGCGAAGGTGTCGGTCGAAGCTGGGTCAGCGCCATAACATTCGTTTTAGATTCGGAACAAGTGTAATCAGAACGCTCCTCTTACGACCGTGGATGCCCAACAAGAGGATGGGCAAGATTCAACCGAGACTATCTCATTCTTTGATCAAGCATTCGATTGGGTTACTGGACGAGCGACCAGCCATTTGGTGAGCTGAATGCTTGAGATGTCGGAAAATAGCTTTTGGTTGTAGGAGCATGTCTTGATACGCCATGATGGTAGAGGCGCAGAGCCCCAGGCTTAGCATCAACTCTCGCCGTACTCTATTGTTCGGTATCAATTTTAGATCATAGAGTTCTCACAAAATCTCCAGCATTTGCAGCATTCCCGATCGTCCAACAGGACTGACTTGCCTCCGATGCCTTCTGTGACCCTAGTACCTGTGTGACCTGATCAATGAACTTGTCTTGTAGTTGTTTGTCGGTCATGGGAACCTCCAAGCTGCCGATGGCATGTGTGACGTGCTTCGTCAATTTGTGACCATCCGAAAACTCTGCCACAATTTCTGCTTCGTCAGCGCCGAGCTTGTTGTCGGCAACTGCATCGATCTTGTCCCTGACCGAAGTGATATCCTCGCATCTCACAACTTTGTCGTCATACTGCGCGGGACCTGCTTTGCCCAAGACCAGACCAGCAGCTCCGCCGTGGTACACGCTGAACTTGGCCTGCAAACCATCCTGAGGCGTTTTCTTGCCAGTCAATTCCAGCACCAGAGGGTGTACTCTGCAATGTACGCTTTTGATACCAGCTGATGAGAAGCCTTTCTCCTTCATCTCTTGATGCAACTGAATGCACCCATCTATGACGGGATGGACCACGATCCCGCACGGAAAGGGTTTGAAAGAATTCTTTCCAATCTCCCACACCTGTCCGAGGGTAGCTATGTGGCCATCCAGTCTCTGTGTTTCGCTGACGACGTTGGCCCAGCCGCGTTTCGCCTCGAGTGCCTGTAATGAGCTGGTGTAGCCTTTGGATGCGAGAATTGCAGCCATCAGTCCGTTCTGAGCCGAGCGACCCACGTGGAATGATTTGGTGTCGGAGCCGAACATCTCGCGCAGTCCGGTCACTTGGGTCGCGGCAATGCCAATGGCGTGGGCCATTTGTTCTTCTGACAGATGGAGGATTTTGCCCACGGCCACTGCGGCACCGATCGAGCCTGTTGTGCTGGTGATGTGCCTAGATGCGATTTGAATGTTTAGCAAGGCGTCTCTCGCTCAATTGGGGCGAGATACTCAATTGGCAAACACGAGAGAGTTTGTGTTTAAGTGTGTGTCAGAGTGAGTGTGAAGGAGGCGAGACGTGTACGTACCATCCGACATCGTAATGCTTCGGCCAGACGGCCAGGCCAAGCTTGCATTCGGCCTCGATGCCAGCGACGAGGGCAAGAATGAATTGCTGCCCGTCGACATTGCCCAAGGCTTCTGCCTGCGCGAGCAACGCACTCGCCACGGGACCTGTAGGGTGGATGATGGTTTCGAGATGCGTGTCATCATAGTCGTGCACGTGTGACGCGATCCCGTTGATCAAGGCCGCGTGCGATGCGTCTGCCCGGCTGGGTAGATTCAAGTTGTTGTCAGCAGCCTTGCTCTGGCTCGTGCGACCGAGGATGCTCGAAGTTGCGGGCCCAAAGAACGGCGCCAGTGCTTCCAGCGCGGTGGTCGTGGTGCGATGGTTTGAGCCGCCCAACGCACAGCCCGCCCAGTTGTAGAAACTCCGGACGGCGGCTTGTGTGACAGGTTCGGGGAGGTCGGTGTACTGGAGTGAGACCGCCCACGCGGCAAGGCGCTGTGTTGCCATGGTGGGATCTTTCTGCGTAAAGATTCAGGTAGCTATATGTCTATGCTGTTTTCTTCGGGTCTACCAGCGTAAGCAGTTCTCTTGTGACGCCGAGCTTTGTTTGACAAGGCCTGGATGGCTGGAATATCGCAGCGCAGTGTGTCGCAACGGATATTCTATGTATTGTATCCAACTGCCTCACCTTCGGCATTTTGCTCTGATGATCCCCTTCGTGGTCCCTGGATTTACCCCACGGAGTTTGAGCGTGGACTCATTACCTTGGACACCAGTGACCACAGGGTTACAGAGGCTCCCCTGCGATCCCCTCATTGCTCGGGTGGGTAGTGAGGTAATGAATCCCCGACATCGCAGCTCCTTGTGGGGACGAAGATGAAAGGTCCAACACTCGAAGGCTCGGAGTCTCGCCGACGCCTTTTGGGAGGTCACGGTATCAAAGCCTTTGACCACAACATTGTATGAGTATGGGGTCGATGCGCCCAGGAATGTCCGTACAACATGAAGCCTTGCAGCCCTAAGTTACTGACGTTGACTCCCACGAGGCTGTAATTCTTTCGAGACATGGCTTGTGCTGGTGCGGTTGTTTCCCCGGTACTTTTGGTCAATGCACAATGTTAGCTGGCCATCAAAAGTCCAACACAGAACTTCAATACGAAAGGCCTGACACACGGACCCTCGCCGGTCCCCTAAAGCAAGTAACCTCCAGCTGCTCCCGCCCTCTGTGGCTTCAGCTGGCCATTACTTGGCAGATGGATTGCCCTGGACCGATGCCTGGGTAACAAACCGCATCGAGGACCGAGTTCACCATGCTCAAGGGTTCAACGACCCTTTCTTCCGCATCGGGGCCCGGAAAGATGCCCCAAACACTCAGCCCTATGAGCATGGGTCGGGTCCTTCTCGATTTGTGCTGTTTTCTTTTCGCTCATCGCTCCATGGGCGATTGATAGTTCGGCGCTCGAGCGAAAACGAACCAATCTTTACGAGGTTGAGAAGAGGCTATGAGGGAAGCTCGATGGCCAAGATTCAGCTCTGTGCTGGCCAGCATCAAACTGCCCATACAGCTTCCACCGACTTGCCTGTAGAGGATCGGAATGGTCTACCAATTGTGCAATTATAAGGAGCTCCCCTGATCCGTTCTCAAGTCATTGTTCTCGAGCCGGCTACACACCTCCCTTGCCGTCGACTTGAAGACCCAGTTTGACTTCTTGTGCTCCTCGTCTTCCTCCTCCTCCTGATCAGAATGTATCGTGGTGCAAGTCTCATTCAATATCTGGCAGCGCTGCCAGCTCTAAGCGCCGTTGTCTCAGCAGGACATGTGAAGCTGGACTTCCAAAGGAGAGCAACATCCAGATCGATCGAGCGGAGAGCTGTCAATGCTCATGAGGTGCCTATCATCCAGGCGGAACAAGCATCGGTATGTCCTAGACCTATTCAGCACGTTGTGGATAAAGTGGCGTTGGGTTCGTCTTCTTGGTCAACATGAGCCAGGACGACTACTCTCGATTCTTGTTTGTTACGGCCAGGGTAGCTGGACCAACAGACACATCTCTCTCAAATGATCTTGTTGCTGCACCTTCACAGCACACTGGCCTTGACGCAATTCTTTCTTGGACGGTAAAAAAGCAGATGCTGACTACCATCTCGACAGCTTTACGAAATCAGCCTGAGCATTGGCACTCCCCCTCAGGATTTCCAACTCCAGCTTGATACTGGCAGCAGTGACCTTTGGGTGCCGTCCGTCAATGCTGAAGCTTGCCTGACGCAAGATGGTGGCTGGTGAGCACTCCCAAAAGATTCAAGACGAACCCATGGATGCTAATCAAATGCAAACCAGCCCCGGTGGCGCTTTTGATGCCAACGCGTCGAGCACCTTCCACGTCGTATCAGAAGATTTTAAAATTGGCTATGGGTGAGTGCACCATTTGACTTGTTGGGGCATGGGCGGCATGGTCTTGATATGGTTCATCCCGGGAACAAGAAGACGACCGATCCTGTTAGACTGTTCCACCATGTCGGAGTCCGTCAGCTTGCGAGCAATGATCCGAGACTAACCTGGAGTGATACAGAGACCGAACCGCAGATTTCGGAGACTATTTTACAGACGTCGTCAAACTCGGCGACGCAACCGTCCAGAATTTCACCATGGCCCTGACGTTGAGGACCGTGAACGGGCCACAACTCAACAATTCCGGCCAAGGTATCCTCGGCGTGTCCTACCGGACCAACGAGGCCGCTGTCATGTATGGAGGAGGAGAGGGTACTCCGACGATATATGAAGAGATGGTCGACCAAGGCCTTATCGAGAGGTCAGCCTACAGTCTGTACCTGGACGACACCGAGATTGGAAAGGGATCGATCCTGTTCGGCGGAGTTGACCCGAGCAAGTACAAGGGAGATCTGACTGTCCTGCCACTTCAGCCGTTCAACGGAACCATCAACGCATTCTGGGTGGCACTTACCGATGTGTCCATCGACGACGAGGCAGGTGTCCGATCATTGACAGGCAAGGCTTTCCAAGGCGCAAACGCCCTGCTCGATAGTGGCACGACAATGGCGAGGATCCCCAACGTCGCTTTCAATAACCTGGTCCAGGGTCTTGGTGGAGTCGTCGAGGATGGGAACACCATTGTCCCCTGCTCTCTCGCGGACACCAACACCACTACTGTCTCGTTCCAGTTTGGAGGCGCCGATGGTGTCTCGATGGCCGTGCCGGTGTCCGCCATGATCGACACGCTCACAAAGTTCGATACTGGTGACGGCCAACCCGAGGGCTGCGTGCTACTCGTAGGCCCATCTTTGGACGGCCTGACCATCCTCGGCGACGCGTTCCTGCGGTCCTTCTACGTCGTCTACGATGTCGCCAACAACCAGGTCGCCATCGCCACTGCTGCTCTGAATGCCACCGCGACAGGTGATATCACTGCCATCCCCACGGGCACTAGCATCCCCGGTGCCAGCAGCACTGCGACACTGATGCTTGTGACAGCTTCCTCGGGCGCAGATACTACCACGTCGACCGTCCCCCCGATCACGTCATACGATGGCTGGGGCTCGCCAACGTTCAGTCTCGCGGCATCAACCGCGGGCGCATCGGGTTCTTCGACGGGATCTGGTGCCGCGGCTTCCAGCACCTCGCAGTCATCTGCTAATATTGTTCGCGGTGCATCGGGTCTAGGATGTCCGCTTGCCTTGTTCGTGGCGATCACTGCGATCTTTACCTTCTAACACATTTTTTCTTTAAGATCTCTTTAGAGTTGTGGAGCGCTATGTATTGAATAAGATTCAATTCGTGTCAGATCAGATCCAGAACTGAAAATATTTTGGCCCCGGTCGAGTCGGATATCCTCATCAGGCGTTCGTGAAAGCTTGTGATATTGCCACAGGCGTGATTTCGGCTTCACAGAATCGGATTCAACAGCACACCCCTTCGAGAGATTGATGACCTTGCCTAGTCTACCGAAAGCGAACACCCATGAGCCTGGTGAACCACTTGACCGGCCTTTGTCTCATCATGTGAGGGTGATGCGGAAGGAAGGATCGAGCATAGTCAGGCTTGAGCCCCTGAAAATTTGTTCTTGTCTACCTACCCTTCACTTGCCTCCGCGCTGTGACCAGCACAACGAAGCTTGAGGAAGCGAACATAAGCGGTGTGTTTTGCTGCCTGTGAAGTCGATTGTCTGCCACATCGAATAAACCATAGGTCATATATTCGAGTCTGCCAATTTTCCTTCGAATTGGACCGATTGAAGTAGAGGCCTCATGTTCGCACTCTGTTAGAATTACCTAGGTGGTCTAGCAGTATGTGTCTGGGAATTCCCCTTGAATGTAGGCCAATTTTGGTTGGTGGGCGGGGCCTCGTCTTCTACGACAGAGCAGGGAATCCTGGGTAGAGCAGCAGGTGTGAGCAGACTCCTTGGCCCGTTGACTTTTTGAGCTTCCTCGATATAGCAAGTCAAGAGATGACCGCAATACCCGTCACTGTTCATCTAGCCAGTGTCCGCTCCGGTAGAGTTCCGATGGCCTTCCAGAAATCTCTGGCATCCAATTTCCTGCCCAGAGCCTCCACTGACCTAGGTAGTCCTCGCACATTGTTTTCGTCCATCAACTCGACCACCCACCGCCTGTACTGTAGCTTCTCGTCCGTTGACTGTTTGTCTTCTTCCGCACCCTCATGGCTCTTGCCCGTCCACTCCCACACTAAGCTCCACCAGTCATATGAAACGCAATCAGCTACGATCCATCGCCTGCCGAAGAGCTTCTCCTTCTTACTTCCAGCTCCATCCATGTCCACGTTCATGACACTGACCACAGCCCTCGCGACATCCCGCCCGTGGATCAAGTGCAAGGCTCCTTTCGCTCCAAGCTGTTCCCTCGTCTTAGCCACCCGAGTGAGCCAGTTCTTCGGCTCCCTACTTCCGCCGTACAGGCCCGCAAGGTTCAACACGCAACCTCCAAGAGAGAGAAGTTCCTCCTCGGCAATGCCACGCTCGTTCGATTCGTCGATAGGAGACGAAGAACTGTTCCAGTCTGGATTTGTGTAGATCCCAGTTGAACCAAGTTGAATCCATTTCGTGGCTACGGGCCTGTCGCCCGTCTGTGGATGAGTCTCAGCATAGAGCTTGAGCAATTTGTTTGACGGTCCTCGGCCCTTGAGCGGGAAAGTGACAAGCACATATTGCGCGGTAGGGAGCTTCTTGAATTGATCAAGATCATCGGAGTCGGAGTCGAATCTGAATGTGATTGTGCCGTCATGTCCTGTACTGGTTGTGGCAGCATATGTGATGTCTTCATCGTGGAGAAGTGGTTGAAGAAACTGCCATGTCCAGCCCGCTCCCAGCACGAGCAGGGTGACTATCTGAGACGGCGAAGAACTTGCACGGAGCGTCATCATCAACACCAACACGAGTCAGCTTTCACTTGGAGATAAGACGAGACGCAGCCTTGCGACATGTAGTGACCGTGACACGTGAGAGAGAGGAAAGCAAGGTTGTTGTTCCATGTCAAAAACTCAATCATGATATCATCCCTTCCGAGAAAATGCATTCCACCAACAGATACACCATCCCGGCCATAACCAAAATCCAGACTCTTGAAGCAGATGACGATGGTCCATGATAGTGCTCTCTTACTTGACTTGTTGTTGTTAGGACCATACTACTCCGGCTTTAACGTAGGCCCCGGACACGGCTTCTGACAATGCGTCGTCCGATAACTTCGACCGACACCCGCCCCGCAGCCTGGCGATGGCACGTCGGCAAGCAATGACTGTACTCCGTACGAATACTTCCTTCGACATGAATCTTACTGAAGGGCCCGGCAAGACGGCAAACCTCCGCAAGCCCATCCATATATAAGACCGCGAAACAAGAAACCGAGGCACGACATATCTTACTACTAACTTAACGATCTCTCATTCCTGCAACAGCATACGCATTCGCATTCGCATTCGTATCCCGATGAACATGGAGCCTGCCCAAGTCAACTTCGGTCAACAGTACATGGGCACACCATGTGCCCAGCTAGTCGCTCCTGTGCTCCCTGAGGCGGAAATACTCAAGATTGAAGCAGCCGAAGTACACAATTACAGCTTCCCGACGATTCCCATCTTCCAAGGACCAGCACCAGCGGTCTCTGCCCTGGACTTCTGCAACGTCACCGTCTCCCTGAGACACTCTGGAGCCGATGATACCGTCTACGTCAATGTGTGGCTACCCCTGAGAGACTGGAACGGGCGGTATCAGGCGATCGGCGGCGGCGGCCTCGCTGCGGGCTTTGGTGATCTCCTACTCGGCGGCCAAGTCGCCCACGGGTATGCGGCGTCCTCGACCGACGGTGGCTTGACGCTGGACAATACCATCGACCCGATGAGCGGTCTGTGGGCGTTGAAAGAAGACGGCACCCCCAACGATGTCCTCCACCTCAATCTCGCGTGGCGATCGATCCACGATATGGCAGTCGTGTCCAAAGACGTAATCAAGCAATTCTACGGCTCCGACCCCAGCTACTCTTACTGGCAGGGGTGCTCGCAGGGCGGCCGTCAGGGTTACGCCGCTGCAGCCAAGTATCCACACGACTTCGACGGGATCCTCGCCACAGCGCCAGCCATTGATATCACGGAATTCGTCCCTGCAGACTACTGGCCCCCGGTCGTGCTGCGCAACGCCGGCATCCCGCCATCCTGTATCTTCGAAGAGTATCAGAAGTCCATCATCGCTGAATGTGATCCTCTCGACGGCGTCACCGACGGCCTGATCTCCACCCATGAAAGTCTGGAGAGCTGCAAATTCGACCCGGACACTCTGGTCGGCAAGACCATCTCCTGCGGCGAAGGCTGCCAGGAGCTCGACCCGGTCATCGGCTGGAAGAAAGTCCCGTGCAAGAAGACCAGCGATCTCACCCTGACATCCGCGCACGCCGACATCATCCGAGAGATCCTACGAGGTCCCCACACCGCGGACGGGAAACAACTCTGGTACGGCCTCGCTCCAGGCGCCGATTTCGACGTCACTGCCAGTGTGATCTTGACAGAGAACGACACTCGAGAAGTTGTCCCTTTCATGGTGGCCGAGAACTTCCTCAAGTATCTTGCCCTGCAGGATCCCGAATACGACATGACCAAGATGACGCACGAGGACTACGTGAAAGCCCATGAACTATCGATCACACGTCTTGGACCGCTCTGGGGAAACCAGGAACTCGACCTGACCGGGTTCAAGCAGTCCGGCGGCAAGCTGCTGACATGGTTCGGCCTGGCAGACCAGTACATCACTCCGTTCGGCATGATGCGGTACCGCGAGGGTATCCAGACCAAGTTTGGTGGCGCGGATGCAGTTGATGAATGGTATAGGCTCTTCTTCGCGCCCGGCGCGGGTCATTGTTTCGGTGGGCATGGCCCGAATCCTGTCGACCCCTTGGGCGCGCTCGTGTCGTGGGTCGAGGAAGGTAAGGCGCCTGATGTGCTGCCAGCGGCAAGGACAACCGAGGCAGGTGTCGAGATCACGAGGGATCTGTGCAGATTCCCCAAGAAATTGACCTACACCAACGGTGATGTCAATGAGGCGGCTAGCTTTACTTGCCAGTAACTTACAGCAAAAGGCACAGCTCTACTCGGTGCTTACAACGCCCAGTCCCATGTACTCGTACATAATTAAAGCCCTCACCACTCCAGAGCTTGCTTGGTGTTGCTTCTATGCCGTAATATGCTGGTTACTAGCAGTGCGGTCTTACTGAGTGCGGTCCTTAGACTGGTCCATTGTGTCGAGGGCTATACTTCTTATTGCTCACCAAGATTGTTCAAAAGTTGTCCAAAAGTGTGCGTCGTTCGTGTAATGTACGTACTCCCCATGGCCTTTCCATGTCCATCCTGCCCACTGGCGTTTTCGTCCTGTTGACATTCATTTTCTACCATTCCCGCATATCCAAGCATATCCCGTCCTTCAAATCGTTCCCAAATTCACTCATTCATTCCAAGTTCGCATGCCGTTCTCCTACTCAAAACAAGTCCCCCACAACGATTGAGTTGCCTCTCCCTTCTCTATTCTCTCGACCGCTCGGCCAGACACGGACGACCTGTGTCACCAAGCTCAACGCGAATGAGAACAAGGTGTTAAATATAAGAGTGTCCAACAACAGGTATCTTTGTCCATCCTAGTGTGGATGTCTCCGACTCAAGGAAATTTCGTGATAAATCATAGGTGATCCCGTCTGGTGTGGAGGTCGTTCAGTAAAGACGGGAAAGTCATCAAGCAAATATGTTCAGGCAACGAATAGCTGCTTCGCGCCAGCTACTGAAGCTTCGGTGTTTCGCCCGCGGGGACGTTGGTCTTGTTCGTTCCTGTAATGCATCAGACGAGTTGCCTCTGAACAAACGAAGGGTCTGATGATAACCTTGCAATCCTCTTTCATTAACCCCATAATTCCTCCTGCGATGGTACTAGGTCTGGGCCTGCGTACTTGCCCTGCCTCTGTTCCGGATACTTTTCCTTCTCCTTCTTGATCGTAACCAAGCTGGCGAGACTCTCCTTCACACCCGACGGCTCAGATGTCTGAGTCTGCTCTGCTTCAACGTCCCTGGCAATTAATTTGTAGTCCTGAATGACACCAGCGTAAAAGCCTTGGCCTTCGTCTCCAACTCCAGCGTGCCCATTCCAGCCCTTGCGGGACTCAAAATACATGTCATCCGTCTCAGTGTCAATGTCTGTGGTTTCGTCGGCAGAGGTAATATCATCCGTGGTCGATGCGTCGGTTGTGGAAGTGTTGTCGGTAGGTGACTTGCCCGCTGGTTTATCGCCGTTCCACGGGAAATCAAAGTTTTCTCTGGGACTGGCTCGACGTCGCTCAGGTTCTAGTGATGCGGCTCGCCGGGTGAAGTCACCAGAAATGCGACGACGGGTGAAGGGCTCGCGAGACACGGCTCGACGGCCGGCCGGACCTGGAGATATGCCACGCCGGCTAGATGGGCCACGAGAATGTGGTCGTGCAGTTGTTGGGTCAGGAGTTCTGGCTCGAGGAGTTGTTCTTGGCTCGCGAGAAAGTTCTCGTCTGCTAGTCGGAGCAGGCGACTCAGCTCGACGTCTGGCAGGATCTCTTGACTGGGCACGACGCGTAGTCGGATTGGGGGAGTCGGCACGATGAGTGGCCCGATCTCGAGATGTATCACGGCGGCTGACAGGCTCAGGTGTCTCAATACGACGCACATCAGGTTCTCGAGACAAGGCACGACGGAAGACAGGCTCGCGAGATAAAGTGCGTCGGCGAGCAGGAGAAACAGTGCGGCGGCCTGGGTCGCGGGATAAAGCTCTTCTGTGTGTTGGTTCGACCGATCCAGCTCGACGAGAATCAGGCTCCTGAGATTCTGATCGACGTGCTGACGCTTCTCGTGACGCACTACGAGGTTGTTCTGGTGGCCCTCGAGACGAAGCTCGCATGTATGCAACTTCTCCCAGGCCAGGACCACGGGAAGCGGGACGGGAAGTGTCTCTCATCGTGCTGCGGGAAGACTTCCGTGGGATCTCGACGTCTGAAGTGTCGATGGGACTGGTGATTCGAGATGGTGGAAGCGATGGAGGACTGTCACGGACATGTTCGGCGAGCTTGAAGGTAAGACCTCCAACATCAATCACTTCGTTGTTGTCAGCTGAAGTTGGCAAGCCTATTGCGGTCCGACCAGCAACAGGAGTGTTGTCCATAGGCGTGGCATTGTTGCTTTCAGATAAACCGTCGTACTTCTCCGCGACAGGACTGAGGATGGAGATCGCAGAGGTTGGCTGACTTATGGTTGGTGGGACTGAAGTTTGGATAGGCGGAAGTCGGCTGCTTGCATAGCCCTTGTCGGGAAAAGCTGCTCTTGTGAAAAAAGTGCTCACATCGTCGTATACGGGTGAGGCGGTCTGGACGATCGGAGAATCAGCGCGATATGGTTCAGCGAGTGGTCGAGCTTCTGCAACAATGACTTCGTCGATGTTGGTCTGAATATTGTTGAGAGCTGGTCGTGATTCGACAGTGATGACTTTCTCCACCTGCGTGGCCAGCGCCTGAGCATTGATGCCTGAGGATGAACGACGATGCTCCTTCTTTCGTGTCCATGGCAGAGGAATGGTGATGGTGATGGCAGTTCGTTCCTTCTGGATGAAAGGTGGTGTTGGCTGCCTGATCTCTTCGATGGCCGTCTTTTCCATTTTGGCTACTTCAAAGTTCAAGTCAGGCGAATTGTTGACCAGGGTCTTCTGGGAATCGGGACTACCGTGGGCCTGGTAGACCGGATTGTTGAGGTCATTGTCAGGATATTGCTGAGCCCAGCCTCCATCATGAGGAGCCGAGATGGCAACGTCGCCCCATCTTGCATGCAACGGCTTCCCAGATTCTGAGCGAGACCTTGACGGTCGACGTCGAGATGGCATTAATCCTTCAAAGACTGGAGCCATGGTCGACTGTGTTAGATGTACGGTCGGATTGTCCGGCTTGAGGCAGGGTCGAGATAAATTGGATGTTTGATCTTCGTAACAACAAACGCCTGCGTCAAACCAGAACACCTGGAGTCTAAGCAGTGGATGAGATTGCTCTGTTCGTGGGCCAGCCCTCGGACGGAGTAACAGCAGTAACGGGCGGCTATACAGTCTCACAAGACCGACGTAGAAAAGAAATCCGAACAAAAATATCAACGTAGTATACTGCCTCCCTCAAGAATGAAACCTTGAATGATTGAAAGTACCACAGTTGGAAAAACAAGGCGGCACAAGAAGGAAAATGTACTCTGGAGTGCTTGAGAGTCCTTACCTAAAGCGTCAAGTTGTGGCACAACAATAGAAGAGGCTCTAGGCCCTGGGTATCTCGAGAGATGCATGACAGTACCGAGATGCTGAAGATAGAATCTGGCTGCAAGGGACCATGTGGGAAGCGATAGATGTTGGGTTGACATTGGATGGTTGGAGATGCGGCGTTTCGCAATGACTAGCCATTGGAAGGCAGAGGAAGATGAGACGCATAGCTATGCAGGGGCAAGCCAGGCCACCACATAGTGCTTGTGGACGAATGAAGCCCTTCAACGGTCTATAAGCGCCGGCAGTGACAACGAAGTTGATAAAAAGTGTGGAAGGGTGGAGATGAGAGAGCCGACAGGTTCTTCTGTACCTTAGCGACCCAGTGAGCGACTCCTGCTAGGTGTCTGCTTCAGCGCTTCCATTGGTGCCTTCTATTTTTACGCCCAGAAAGCGCCGTCGAATCACCTTTGCCGGTAGAAGCCTTACCTAGAGGTGCTCCCTACTGGCTGGATATTTCTGGTGGTCTACCATAGTATTCATCCAGACTTCACTCTGCACCACGTCGCATGAAGCCGTCGGGTATAGGATATCGACGGAGTTGAACTGGCGGAGCAGCTTTACCGCGCCCAAGCCGGGCCCGCAAACTGCAACGGCCAGCAAAATGCCCAGGAGGGGTCATCAAATCACAGTCGAGGCTACCCAAAGACCCAGATACACATTATGGAGGTAAGGCGGTTCAGACGCTTTAATTGGGACACCAGCTGGCCGCAGTCGAAACTGGAGATGGTGTGTCTGCCCCATCATGAAGGGACATGCCATACGGATATCGTGTTGATGCTACGTCGAATGCAAAGACCCTGAGCACACCACGCAAGCCGTATTGTATTTGGAGCCATCATGAGCTGAGGTATTGGATAGCTCTAGGCACGGCGAAGAACCTGCCAAATTTCCTTGCACGATCGAGATTGATGCAGAAGCCCGCCCTTGATCAGGGCATTTTCACAACGGGGGCAAAGAAGAGAGACTTTGAGCGTGTACGGAACGCCAACAGATTAACAATGAGAGTATTCAGCTTGGGCTCTGGGCTTCTCTGCTACAGAACAATGTGTACGTAAGCCGGAGTTGATACCCCGGATTTCGAGCCAGCACCCAAAATTTCCCATCGTTTCTTCAGGAGTTACTCCGTACTGTTGATGGTGTGCACAGTACCTCTACCAACTCAGCCTTGCCATTTCCTCGACCTCAGTCCTGCTTGCAACCTCTACAATGCCACTCCTCTCCTCAACGCTCCTCCTCCGCACTCACTCCCTCACCCTTGTAGTATTCGCATACTACCTCCTCACATCGCCCACATCCCTCCTCTCTTCCGCGCCGATATGGCTCATCGGCGAATCCATGTTCATCCGCCCTCCAGGCTACGCATCAGGCCAACCTCCCTCGAATGCTGGACCTGACACTCAAGCCTTTCGGCCGCCGGCTTTACTGCAAAACCCTATCCGTGCAAAGTCATCAACACCCCCAGTCACCGGCTCGGCATCTGAGCGCGAACTCTTCGCTCTGCTCGCACTATTGCTCCTCGTATACGCTCTTATGCAGTTCATCTTTGCAGGAGATTTGACATTGATGCTGCCGTCCGGACCGACAAGCATAAAATCGAGCGGGAAATCAGCTGCTACACAATCCACATCCAACTCCAGCCCCAGCTCCAGCTCGTCCCGGTTTGCTGAAGAACTCCATACACTGCTCACAGCACAGTCTCGCTGGCTTACGCTCGCTGGCCTGCACGTTCTCGCCTCTGCGGGACTTGTATTCTGGATATATATGTTCCACTCGCATGCACAATCTGACGCCACCGACTCAATGTTCCCTGGAGTGGTCCTGCTAGCGAACCGTGTGACGTTCACTGCCGGGCTGGCGGACATGCTATTCTGGGGATACCTTTGGACGGTGCTGAAAGATGAGGGAAGAGAAATTGGTGGACTGCTGGCACGAAGGAGGGAGATTGAGGAAGAGGATGAATAACCCTTCAACATGTATCCGCTGCGCAGCTTCCACCATCTATATTGCTTGTCCAGTACCTGCCAAAGAGCGTTATATTGTATAAACTCGAATCTGATTCAAACTGTACAATCTTTTCAACATGACTTGTATCATCTCCTTCTCCACCGTATATCTCGCACACCGCCCATATCTTGGCCTAAAGCAGCGCAGCGACCCCCAAAACCGCTGCGCCCACAACACCTAAACCGACGCCCTGCACGCTCATCTTTCCATCGGCAAGAGCACTCGAGGAGGCGCTAGTCGCGGCAGCAGAGGCACTCGACGCCGCGGAGGAGGTAGCGGCACTGATGGACGAAGAGGCACTGCTTAGGGCAGAGGAGATCGAGGCTGAAGCTGAGGAGGCACTGCCGGTGATACTGGCGGCCGCGGTGCCACTGGAGCTGCCACTTGTCGCAGAGGCTGTCGAATTGGCGGAGCAGCCTGCGGAGGCGGGCTGTACAGACAGTGTTAGCTCTGAAGGAAGAGTAGTCGCTGTGACATTGCGCTCACCAGAAGCGATGAAGCACCAACAGGATCGCAGATTGAATGCGCGTAAGCGAGTGCGGCCTGTTGATCAGCAACGTCGCAGCTCTGAGAGATACAGCAGCTGATGCTGGTGATGAAGGATGGTGTATGGCAGATGCCTGTCCATTCCGCCGTTAGCGTTGATACTCAAATCCGAAGGGTTCTTTCGCAGTACGGCGATGCCTTGTTCATCGCACCGCCGAGTGGGAAAATCTCGCATGGCAGGATTACTAACACGATGGATCGAGGTTGCACGATGATGGTAGAGCGTCCGTGATACATGTGTTCGCACCTACGTTGACTCCACGTCAGTTTCATAGACTCAAGCGCACCACTGCCTCGGGTGGTGGTCACATACATGTAGGAATTGTCGGGCTCGTCTGCGCAGACACGATGCCTGCGAGAATTGCGGAGACGGCGACGATAGCGGAACGCATTGTTTACTATGTCTCCCTTCTGTAAGAATACTCGTGGAAGAAATACGAGATGATACCTCTTTATATCTTTATATGGGAATGAAGCTATCGCCAACGAGACAAAAACAGGAAGACGAAAGAAAAGAGAAAGAAAGGAGATATAGAAGACCCTTGCCTACCCGACATGTGCTGTCGCTCGGGTCCAAGTTGAAGCTATCATCGGCAGTGGCCTTCTACGAGTGGTGTCACTACCCGTACCTTACCTAGGTATGTACCACCTCTTCATCATTGACGGGCCTGGCCTAGACCCGAAGCCCCAAGGTTCATGTATTTCTACTCTTTGAGAATTTCCTGCTACGCACTGATGTGGTCAGCTGGCAAAAGTCTTTTCAGAAGTCGGCTCTTCCCAACGTCGCCTTTTGAGCATAGCCCTTTCTTCACAAAAAACCGAGATCGAATCAATGGAATCTTTAGTGGCGCGGAGAGTCTCGAGCTGATTCCCCCCGCTATGGAGAATCCACAGGCTCCATCGGCAGTGCATCGCTTTCCTTAAACAGCCTAAATCAAGATGGCTACGGGGGGACATGATGGGACCGAGGTGACCATTATGGACCCAAGATCGATGATTCCAGGCCCCATCATGCCCTAATCGAAGGTCAAGGAAGCGGCTTCCAGGGTCCAGTTCCACATGATATCCATCTCATCCGCCGAATTATCAACAAGGCTGGCACGGCTGGCCATGTTATCCAGCATCGTGGTTTCACTTGGGGCACACAGAAGAGCCATAGGCCGTGAACCATAAACTACAGCCGACGGCGAGCTCCTGAGAAAGTTCATATCATAATAACTATGTTCCGGTCCGAGCAAGAATGGTGACTGTTCCTGAATTAGCTCAGCAATTCAGGTCTGGCGCGCATTCCTACTTAGACGCGAACAACATCCACTATCACCGCTCATTCGGCTTTGCACAACATCCTTCCAAGTCTCTATTCGCCGACCCATCTGGAATTTTGTCTCTCGTTGCACTCAGAATTCCCATATCTCCCCTTGTTTCACAAATATGAGCAGGCACGGTTCAAAGCTTGGAAAACTGCGAAAGCAATACTGTCCCAAGCCCTCAAGAGTTAATCAAGCAGATGCCATCACTCAAACAATCCAGATTATCGAGGACACGAGAGGACACGTTAAGCAGCTCGCCGGATTGCCAAAAGCGAACCTGGTTGGGAGCGATACCAGAACGCTTCGATGATGGTCGGAAATATCAATCAGCATGTTAACAGGCTTCACAAATCATCGTCGCGTATGGCTGAGGCAGGCCATCTTCTCTGATTCCGATCTCAAAGTTGAGGGGGTCCTAGGCGCTGCTGGATCTCACGGTCAAGACCTTGTTGCATCATCGGGACTTCTGCCATCACTGGTCGAGGCATGACACTCAACCGTGCGCGTCATGGACTCCTAATTGAACCGTTCCATCACAACGCTTTGCCCTCGAGACTCAGAATGCTGATCGCATCCACGGGTTGAATGTCATGACCAACGTATCTTTCTTCTATCGACTTACCCACGCAGACTCCAAGATGAAGCAGCATTGGTCGCTGCACAAGTGGCACAAAACCAAACTCAATATTTCATCAAGTGGACACCCCTTTCAAGAGTATATCCTGCATTCAGTAGAAACGTGAGGGCCTCCTAATACAATAGCACACGAGAGTGGTATATGAATGGAGGGATTCAAGGCCTAAATATATCATTTCGCATCACGTCGTCCTCTCCTCACAATCATAATTGCTACGTCCTTTCACTAGGACGTCCTCCCCATCCTCATTGCATATGATCTCTATCACTATGCAATTGTCCCCGTTAGCCTTTCCCTCCACGCGTCCCTTTATATAAGCGTATCGACCGTATTCCAGTAGAGAGCTCGAGTTCGGTAGCCTCAGCGTAGACTAAGTTAGGCCTACTTGGTCTGCTCTAGCACAACCTTTCACTAGATATCTTTCCTCTGCGAGCTAGAGATATATAGACGCCTAAGGAGTTAAGAACCCTAAGCAATCAACTTCGGTATCTAGCCTTTACTAACAGGAGTTTTTGAGGATTTGTACGAGGGAGAGCTAATTAGTCGATTCAGCTAACTGATGGTTTACATACTCAAATAGAAAATCAGTATACAGGGATGCGTTCTAATTGCTTAGCTGAAGATGCCTAGGACTTCCCGAATAGGATTTGCGAGTTCATCGCCATGACTTAGCCGTCCTTTGTATATGGTGCATCGCTACTTTGTTCTGGGGTCTTAGGGATACCTTGCGGCTGTTTGAGAAGCAGTAGGATACTAGATGACACCTCTGCTCTTCGGCCCAAGGTACTGGCGGATAGTACTTGTGGAAGAGACTTGTTTCGCTGTTCCCAAAGGAAGATGTATAAAAAAACGGAACACTTTGGTCATGGCAGCAGCTCTTCCCGGGGAATCCATCAATTTACCGAAGCCACCAATCGATTGCAGATGCTGCGCGGTCAGCAAGCTGACAAGTATGTATTTGTAGCACACTTCACTTGACGGTTCAGCCCGAGGCTTTAAGTGTATCTTGCACCAATACACTTGAAACCCAAACACACGACTGCCGAGCATGAAACGCCGCAGTCTGGGTCCGTTGGAAGGTCAGCGTGCGAAGAAGGGGGATTCCCGTGAGGATGCATCGAACGTCGCTCGACTAGATTCACGGACCTCCTAAACATCCGAACGGTTTCCTGCCGTACATGCGCTTTCCAGCCCCAAGGCTCTGATGATCAGTCACTGCGCCTACCCCCACACCATCCTGGGATGGGGGATACGATATCAGCACCGCACAATACGACCAATTCATCCTCGCCTATCCTGCATATGAGTCTGCACTACTCGGGCTCCAAGAATCGCAACTCGTTGGCCATTAGGCGCGGATTCGTTCTTACCAGAAATGGGTGATATCGATCGTGTCACCAGGCAATGGCAGTGCGGAAACTCTGCTCGATACCACACCGACACTGCCAAGCCATTCATCATTGCCACGCTTATTGCCCTTTCTCCGCGTCGTTGCGATTTGCGTACCTACAAGTATAGTTCGATGGCATCGCCGTCACAACTCGACCTTACGATGACTCCTCCGATAAATCTGAGGGGCCGTCGTGTGAAGGCTTGCAATCCTTGCAAGATACCTACTGTGTCACGTGTGTATGACTCGACTGAGGCTTGGCAAGCCTAACCCAAACAATTCATTAGTGGGTACCAAAATTGAGATGAGCTGATCTAAAAAATGGCCATAATTTGTGCCAACAATCGACCCAGGATATCTGGGTTCTCTCACTCCCCCTTGTGGTGTAGTTGGATATCGTAAGTACTCACACAGCCAAAAAGCTGCCCCTGTTAGGCACATGGCCATTATTTCTAACGGAAAATAGACGTTCGGCTGTAATGGACTTCGGATTCTACCTTATGTTTCGCAAAAGGTCATAGATCCCTATTGTTACCGAAAGGTCACCGGCTCGATTCCGGTCGAGGGGAATACATGTTTTTTTGAATCCTAGGCTTAAGTGTAAGATCGTTTAAGTGTATATTCTATACTACGTAGATAGAAAAATCATTCGAAAAATCATTCCTTCAATATTTACTAGGAATACTCTAAGGTAGAATATAGATTACTGAATACGAGGTCTATCTTTCTCGTTCAGTATATCATACCTTTTCCAACCCTCGACGACGACCCTAAGCAACTATATAGAAGGATTTCTATCGCTCCTAATATTGAAGAAGAGAAGAAATCACATCCTACCTCGGACTTATCCGAGGACGAGAGACATTCACTACTACGGTTATATAGGTGAATCCTATGATTTGGCACTACGATGGCATTTAATAGCAAATAGCAACGAGAAGAATTTGGGTGGAGAGGTTGGCCTCCTCTTCAACGGGAGGTCCACGACAATTTGTGCGGCAGGAGGACGCCCTGTTCAATGTGAGATCCAACTGCTGTGGCCACAGCGGGCACTTACCACACAACTGTCGTCGCTGCTATTTATCCTCGAATGGCACCGTAGCGCCAAATTATTCAAATCACCGATGACACCGTAGTCGAGCGTCGAAACAACATTGGACCTCGCATTCAATGGGAGCGTCCGTGACGCGACGAAAGTTGGCGTTGATTGTACAGGATGGTGTGCTGAGTCGAGCTAGCCATCGCGCATGATTGTAAGTCAGGTCGAGATGGGTAGTCGCCGGGAAATAAGTGAAAAGTCTACGGAGCGGTCCACCTGGCCAAGAAGAATTACCACGAGCAGTGGCAGAGCTGGTATACCATCCAACGACAAGACCAGTCCCACGGTCTGTGAAGAGATCGACATAACAGCCCCATTGGTAGTCGGATTTAGAGATTGGAGGTAGCTGCAGGAGGTCCTCAGGTCGAAACCTTGGATCCGCGAGTATATATTGAGCCGGGTCCTCGCTGCTGTTTGTCGTCGAGTGGCACCGCAGCGCCAAATGACACGATTTACCGATGAGACCGTAACCAAGCGTCGAAGCAACCGTTGGACCTTGCATTCAATAGGAAGCCCTCATGCTATGTAAACTGTCCTCGCTGCTGTTTGTCGCCGAGTGGCACCCAAGCGGTAAATCACACGATGTACCCATGAGACCGTAGTACACCATCAATCAGTCGCGGAAATTTCCTCACTTGTAGGGCAAGTCTCGTCAGGCTGTCCAGAACGAAATAGACCTTCACCCTCCCCGCCGTTTGTTTTGAGCCAACATATCCTGGAAAGTCGTCCATCCCAGGCCGGTCGAGTCCCAGACTGATATAGAACATGGGCACAAGCAAGCCCTAGCTCACAATACCAAAGAAAGACGACTTCCTCGCGTGTGAATGATGTCCATCTCTTCGGTGCAGTCCAACCACTCCCGCCAGACCCTCCTCCCCTTATATAATATTGATGGTATATGTATAATCACTTGCAAACCAATACCCATTCGTATGATCCAGCCGTTCCTCGTAATTATGCATATCCGCCTCGCCCTTCATCACGCTCCTGAACCGGTCCCAATTGATCTGGTCGTATCTCGAGACATCAAATGCCCCGATGCGTCTGAACTCGCCTCTCTTCATCGTGGCACAGAGCAGCAACCCTTCCACTCTGTCAATTACATCGATGATCGGCAGCAAATACACCTCGAGCATCTCTGTCAACATGCCCGACGCCTCCGACAACTTGGGCAGTCTGTCGTCAAAGCTGGCCGACACAAGCTCAACCTGCGCCTTGGTGCACTGGATCACGCACGGAGTCTGGCCCCAGTAATCGTGCGTTCTTCTCAGCAACCCTCTGGCCATGAAGCCACGCACTTTCATCTTGCCGGCCTCGACAATGCCGAAGTTGTCCGCCTTGTATCGCATATCGAGATCCAGCACCTCAACACACGTCTCTTTCGCATTCTGCGCTGGTTCAGGGTACTTTACCTCCCCATCGATCGAAGCCCACGTCCAAGTCGGCGCTCTATACTTGGCCGGCCGTCTCCCTTGCTCAACCCTCCACAGCAACCCATGGGGTAAGTGGGATTTCCACAGCCCAGCCAGGTAATCCTCCTCCCGCAACCGATTGCGGCTCATGTACTGCTTCGCCAGTCCACTCATGGCAGGGAGCTTATCGGAACTGTACGTCAGCCTTTTGGGACTGTACATCTTGACTAGTTGATGCCAATTCCCGTGCCTCTGGTGATGCGCCCGCTTGGCAAAGAACTCGACGCTCTCCTGACTGCTCGGCGGACCCGAGTTCGCCGGCAACCCCTTGGGAA
This sequence comes from Exophiala xenobiotica, assembly GCF_000835505.1. Taxonomy (NCBI): domain Eukaryota; kingdom Fungi; phylum Ascomycota; class Eurotiomycetes; order Chaetothyriales; family Herpotrichiellaceae; genus Exophiala; species Exophiala xenobiotica. Next base: position 4,467,228 of record NW_013562494.1, on the reverse strand, counting down.
ACACCTCGCTGCAGCACATCTGCTGACACTCCCAGAGGAGCTCGTTCCTCGTGAAGTGCAGCGTCCTCTTTGCTAGACAACGCTCCTGGAATGCCCAGGCACGCTTGTTCAAGGGACTCGAGTCCACCAAATCGTGCCACAGCGTCGACCGCAGGATTTTGTACATCCCATCATCAATGCCCATACCATTAACTTCGACAATGCAAGGGTGCAGAGCGCTCACATTCCGCGAGTAAATGAGGCCACTCGCATCGTCCCGCGAACTCGTCGCCGCGATGTTCAGCGTCGCCTCACTGTACACTTTATGCATCTGGCTCATCTCCTTCAGCACGGCGCTCTCGTTGTCGTGCATGATACACAGCGCGTCGATCCAGAGGTATCTGAACCCCAGCCGCTCCGTCGTGGCCGCCGCTTCGGCGAATGTCTTGGGCAAACTCGCCGCGCTGACGCCTTGCCGTAGCGCCGCGAGCGTGCCCTTGTGTAGCCGTAGGGGCTTCGATTTGCCCCAGCAATGGCTCAGCGTGACATATTCACTCAGCGGATCGAGGAACATCCCATCGACAAGTTTGATCCCAGGAGCACCCTTCGCACCTCGGACAGTCACGTCAAGCAGGTGCGTCGGCTTCCAGGCCGCATTGATCTCCGAGACGGAGCACTTCATATGGTTGAACGTGCAATCCTGAATCCACTGCCTCGCGAGCTCGAAACTCTCGCTCGACGCCGTACTCACGCTCCGCGTGTCGATCGTTCGTACACCGGGTTCGACGGCATCTATCACGCTTTTTGTCAGCCTCGCCCAGTACAACATGTTATCCTTCGTGTTCAAGTCCATCTTCCACCGCTCACCGCGCCCTTGCGCAACTCCACATCCACTCTCAACTTGACTTGTAGTCCCCGGGAAGGTTTCAAGCAGGAAGGACGTGTAAGAAAGGGCAACTTACATTTTGGATTCATCAATATCAATTCGACCACCAACGTCCCATCGCCTTCCCTGTCCGTCGACCGCAAACTCACAGCACTGTTGCTCCCATTACTGCTCTCTCTCCCTTTCTCCCACTCCCTTTCCATTCCTGCTGGTCGGACGTATCGAAATTTAAGTCTTGCCTGATCCCTCGCGATCGGACTGATCCACGCAAAGCCCACACTCTCTTGATTTGACCCGCGCCGGAAATTCCGGTACGCTTCCGGATCAATGCTCATAAACACCGTAAGGCACAGGTGGCATTTACTGGCTCGCGCCGCGAGAGCTTCGAGTCCATGGTGTGCTGTCTCGCCGGATTCGCTGCGCGCAGTGTCGGGTCGGAAAATAGACTGACATGCAACACACAATGTGCTGGGTGTGAGTGTCTCCGTGGTACCAGCCATTGTTGTTGCTGTTATTGTCGTTGTCGTTGTCGTTGTCGTGGCCATATTAGCATCCCTAGTATATCCGTAATGTCGTCGTTATCAATGCCGTTTGTTTGTGTTGTTGTTATTGTTGTTGTCTATCCCAAAGTCCTGGTACGGTAGTATCTCTTCCGACCATGCTTCGATAGTATTACTGTAAGTATTAATACTAGTCACCGACTTCTCTTTCTCCCAAACAAAAACACTCGAAGTACCGTAAACGTCGAGATTATTCAGGTGGTCCCCATGTTGTTGACGAAATGAAAAACCAAAAGCACTCGGACCACAACCACGCAAAGGTAAGACTTGAAGTTTGACGTCGGGGCTCTCTGGTCAAAGGGAATTGCCCGTACGGAGTGATTAGTGCGCTGGGTTCTCCTGAGATCTTCGCCAACACCACGATCTAATTTCCGATTGCGGGCTGGACACCACAACGCCACGCGAATCAAACAAGCCGTTTCAGAGGCGGCATGTCTCTCGAAAGTATCAATTTGATACGCGCCAGGCGGATTGCCATCACATCGCACTTTACAATTTGAGGGGGCCCATCTACACTATTGGTTTTCTGGCCGAAGAGGTGGCGCCCATATTAAAACCATCACCATTCATGTGACTGTAGGATCGATACTAGCAGGCTTGGTAGGTCATTTGGCCTACAGGATCCTTCGCCAGATCAACATTGGCCCCCTTGTAAAGCAGTACATAGTAAAACATCGTTAAGAGTTGCAGAGTAAGGCTAGCATTATTACCTATTTGCGGATCTCATGGACGTTATTATCTCAACTTCGCCATCTTCAGAATATCGTGCCGGTGGAAAAATTCCCGATTCTTCTTGCCAAACACGTACATCGGTATACTCAGCAGGCACAGCGCAACTTCAATGCTGCCAAAGATGATGAATAAATTGTTGATGCGGATCGCAAATACCCAATTGTATGCGTTGTAAGCAAGGATGAACGAGAAGATGTTCTTGAAGATCAGCAAATTCGTGAATGCCTCGACCGCAAGATCACGATGGGCATCCAAGAGATACTGCGCCGATGCGATAGCTCCCATGACCATGCTGATGATGATGAAGGCAAGCAAAACTTCCGGGACAAGCCAGCCGTATCTCATCACGTTGTTTGCTGTGATGCCGAAACCATAGAGGCCGACCACCGAGAAGATCAGTGTTGGTATCACCAGCAGGATACGAAATTCGGGTTCGTACTTGCCCTTGTTCAGTCGGACCATGAATTTAGTGACAAGCTCGCTGTACAAACCAGCTAGAACGAGCCCGATCATGCTGCCGATGAATGCGCTGGTGTACATCTTTCCGGCACGTTCTTCGTTGAAAAAGAGGGGTGGACCCAGAAAGATGAGAGACAAAATGACACCAACCATGACTGTCCAGCCGATGATGACGCCCTGGATCAGGCAAGCCCATGCAACAGCCGGATGCAGGAAAAGTGGGAACGGCCTTAAGAGGAGTTTGAAGAACGATTCGTCGCTTTTGCGACCATTGAACGGCATGAGTCTTTCCATGTAGGAGACTCTTCGGCCAGAGCTTTCCGTCACCGTCATTGAACGAAAAGGCTTCTCTTCCGACTCCCGCATGGAGGAAGTTTGAGGGCCTGGGAGCGACTCGGTCGAGGAACCTTCCGCGAGAAGGTCGAGGTTAAGTGCGTGCGCTCGTCGATAGGCTGTTTCGGGGACGAAGAAGAACACTAGTAAAAAGCCGAGGGCCATGAAGATGGCAAGTAGGTAGAACTATTGACGAACATGTCAGTAAGAATGCAGAACATCCATATCATTCAGAAAAGCCGTAGACGAAATCATCCACCATAGAGAGGACTCGAAGACCACTTACACTCCACTGCCAGCCCATATGCGCTGAGATCATACCAACGAACACGGGTGTCAAGAACGCTCCTCCGAAGAGACAGGTATTGGTGATAGCCATTCGCACGCCGCGCTCATGCACGAAATACAGATCACCGACGCAAGCATTGACGAGTGCTTCGAACGGCGCCAAAGCGACTCCCTGGAAAATACGGCTCCACAATATACTCGCGTAGTTATAGTTGTTATGTGTCGAACCACCCCACGCAGAAGTCGCCACCATCAAAAGAGATCCGAACAGGAACAGGTGTCTCTTGCCCCAGACTCTTGCCGATGCAACAAACAGCCAACCAGCAACGCCCACACCTACCAGATGGTAGGCCGTCAGAAGTGCCGCATCTTGAAAGGTCCGCTTGAAGAGCAGGGCAAGGGTGACAGAATCTGCCGCGAGTAGAGGAGAAGCGGTAGTCGCGAGACATGACACAAAGCAGAGGATTCCAAGGATAAGGTCGCGTTGCCAGAGAGGCCAGTTCTGCAGAGGTCAGTTGTGCGCAGCCTGTCAACCATGCTATCACGACTCACCAAAGGGTCATTTGGGTCGTCTGATGGCTGAGGCACCAAGATCATGCGACCAGTCCTGTCCCTTTTCAAGTGTCGAGCGGCCTGCAAGAGCTCAGCATGTCGTTGCTCGGACTCGTAGACGTAGACTGTGCCGGGAACGTGTTCGACACGAGGTTCGAGGATGCCCAGGGCCATGCTTAGCTAAGATGTTCTGTTGTCGAATAAATATGCAGGGCGATTATCCTCGTAATATTTTGGTGACCATTTTGCGAGCACAACCAATATCGCGCCAGGGCAAAGGAACGACGAGGATGCCAGATGATTCACCTTGTATCGTGAGAGGACAGCGAAAGAAGTCCTCAGCCGGTGATGCGCAAGCCACCCACCGGTGGAATGCTGCGTCCTCCCCTCGTTCTAGACTCGGAGCGGGATCTCCGAATTCTCGACATCGTTCTCCATACTTGAGTGGTGGCAACATTTCTTCAATTTTTGGTCCGAGTATCGATTATGAGTATAGTCTGTGGAGGTCATACAATATTCTTCAAGAATGACTTGTTAGTTGCGTAATCACTTCAGAGCAATACCAATCCTTGTGGTAGTGAAGTGTGCCCGGAATCTATGGAGGGCAAAGGTTACATGTAATATGCAAACATAACAAAAAGATGAAGTACTGAAATTGTGAATGAGCCATGCTTAATCTGTGATGCCAGACTTTGTGGCGCTATCTGTGCGCTGTGCAATAATGGTAGCAAGACTTCTAGGTCACATATCTCCTACGAGGAGGACATCTTGGATGGAAAGCTCCTTCTCTTCCTTTCCGGTGACCAATACCCAGGCGCAATGCTGCATGCGGCTGTCATACTTTCTGGTCCCACCTACTTTCCCTTCGGACTACCATACTGAATCTCATTCCATTTCTCGCCGGCTTTGGACATTGGTCCAGGTCGCTGGTCATAACCAACGCCCGGTTCATCATGTCCACGAGGTGCACTTGTGCTTGCTCCTTCCCTCATCGTCTCATCTCCTCTCTGGCCTTGTATTGTGCCTCCATATGCCTTCGTGTGAGTTGATGTCGCCCCTCCACTCTGATATGCTCTTTCGACATTCTTGACACCCGGTGTTTTCAACACGTCAGCAGGAGTTCCAGGAGGCTTTGGTGATCTGGCTGGTAGCAGATAGTAGACCAGGGCGAATCCGGCAGCACCAATGGCGAGTCGACGACCAAGCAATCCACCTGTTGGAGAGGCTCTGGGAGGCTTCGGTTGGCCTGGATTCGAAGGAGCAGGCCCAGGGCCACCAGCAGACATGATGGAAGACTCTAGAATTTCAGATTGGTGTCGCTAGGCGTTGGATGAGTAGGTGGTAGCAGGAAGGAGGGTGTCGGTCAAGGATTGTAATGAAGAACAAGGCAAGCTCTACTGGGTAAGCAGAGAATGACACTGGCACAGAGTAAGCTGGTCAATGTAGAGGAGACAACTTCAGGAGGAAGAGCATTCCGGAAGATCTACTACTCATGGTGCTTTCCCCAGAATGAAGTACTAAAGCGAGACACAGGCCAACTATGACGCAGGTGAAAAAGGCATGCAAAAAACCGCTTGGAGGACGGAGCGAAATTGTTGAATGCAGCATCTTCAGGGACCTGACACTATTTCGCCCAGAACATCACTCTGACGAGTGTTTGAAAGTGAAAGACAGCCCAAAGTGTAGATGAAGTCATTGATTTCGGGATCGAATCCGTTGGCCGCTAGTCATGTCACGTGGCTCAGATCATACTCGCACTGTCGGCCAGGCTGATGAAGAACGAACACGAACGAGAGTGGAAAGCAGTTAGACCGCAGACAATACGGGAGCACAAGCGAAGATATTGAGCAAAGATAACGCGAGTGCCATTGGGACCTTCCACGCTTGCTAATCCACTCATCCGTCCGCCAGAGCTAAGGCTAAGTGGTATCGTAGGAAACGAAAAGCAAAACACAATGATGTCTTTGAATCGCATTTGATGTAGAGGGGAACGGTGATGTTTGGGAAAAGATTGACCCTGCTCTTCAGGGTGGCTTGCTCTGCCTTATTGGGCCGTGGAACAAATCACTTCACGCGCCATCCGGTGCTAAACCCGAGAAAACCCTTCTCACAAGCCCAGCGGTGTAAATACTGCCATTTGAGTAACAACCCTGCCACAAAACGTCAAGTGCCGTAAGCAAGAGTCTCCAGATGTCGAGGGAATGCACCGCTCCTCTCGACTGGCATTCTCTAGGAAGGAGGGGCAGCGTCTGGCTTCTCAGCACCTTCTGCTGGTGGAGCAGCTTCCGCAGGCTTGTCTTCCTTGGGTGCGTCGCCGGCTGCGCCAGCTTCACCTTCACCACCGTCGGAAGACGTCCAGAGCGTCAGGTTGTCTCGAAGCAACTGCATGATGAGAGTGCTGTCACGGTAGGACTCCTCCGAGAGCGAGTCGAGCTCAGCAATGGCATCGTCGAAAGCTTGCTTGGCGAGGTGGCATGCGCGGTCGGGAGAATTCAAGATCTCGTAGTAGAAGACACTGAAGTTGAGCGCGAGACCAAGACGGATGGGATGTGTTGGGGTGAGTTCGGTCTGTGCAACGTCGGTGGCATTCTGGATATGAGTCAGTCCCTAGTTCGTGGTCGTGCTGATAACGGCCATTATACCTTGTAAGCCTCATGGGCAGCAGTAGCAGCAACCTTGCGCTTCTCACCGGAAGCGAACTCAGCAAGATATCGGTGGTAGTCTCCCTTCCTGGAGTTGTTTGTCAGATGTTTTGTCCTGAAAATTCATTGTTCACATACATCTTGTGGTAGAAGACCTTGGACTCCCCCGACTCGGCCTTTGGAATGAGAGCTTGATCCAGGACGTCGAGGACATCTTGGCAGACTTTCTCGAGTTCGCTCTCAATCTTCTGGCGGTATTCGCGGATGATGCCAACGTGTTTCTCAGAGCCCTTGGATTCTTCCTTCTGCTCAATGGAGGAGATGATGCGCCAGGAAGCACGTCTGGTTCCCACAACGTTCTTGTAGGCAACGGAAAGAAGGTTTCGCTCGTCGACAGAGAGTTCCCCGCCCATCTAGAGAATGTCAGATTGGTGGTTGTGATGTGATTGTCCATGTGAACGCACGTTGGCAACCTCTTTCATGTATGAAACCATCTCATCGTATCGCTCGGCCTGCTCACAGAGGCGCGCAAGGAAAGTTTTACTGAATCAATGTCAGAAGGGAGAATCAGTTGAGTTGGAATGGCTCTCGGGTACCTCTCACGCTGTACATCGCATTCAAGTCAGCATCATGTCTTATCAATGAGGCAATTGAGAGTGTTGTTGGACAGGAGCAGCTGAGATCTCGCTCCCGTGTCGGCAGGAAGGACTTACATCAGTGGCCATTTTGACGGTTGCGATTGTATGGACAAGAGATAGGAGATAGGATGAAGGTGAAAATGGGATTAGGACTGGTTCTGAAAGATTGTGGGATGGAAATTGAAGGAGGAGTTGATTGTCTGGTGATGGAAATGGGTGCAGTTGGTTCTGTGAGTGAGTGCACGAATGAATGGGGCTTAGAGGGAAGCGCAGCTGCGTGAAAGAGAATTGGAACTAGACCTGATTCAAGCGCCTCACTCTCACACCCAGCACCCACTGTGCAGCACACGGCAGGGTCTTTCTGTAACCGACCAAGTAACTTTCAGCTTGCTACGGAGTACTTGGGTTCACTGATCATCTCTGACTTGTCAAGCTTACGTCTACCATGGTCTACTATCTACGCCGTTGATTTCATCGCCTTTTTGACCTGTCATCCAACTTTGAACAGGCTGTAGCCAGTGGACGCCTTGTCAGCCTCAATCAGCTATTTTCCAGAAGTTCTCAGCCATGGCCGGGTCACGAGAAGGCTGAAACTTCCAATCAAAGATGGAGGCTGCCTGATTAAAGTACACAAAGACAGCAGCCACGTATACCTGGTACTCTTGATATCGAGTTGCCGTTGGCTAAGTTACGAACATTGAAACCCCATAGTAAACAACACCATCGTGCCACATTGACAACTTTCACGTGCGGCTCGAGACCAGACAACGATGAGCCGGCGTATGCCGGCGATCTCGCTCCAAATGAACGGCCGAAGATCGAAGGACATACCTTTCAGCAAAGGTGCCTTTCTTGGATCCCTTGGATGAGGCTCCGGACCTTGGTTTCTGCACTGGCAAATGCCCTCCTTCAAACCGTATTGGTGACACAGATCAATCCTTTGTCTCTGTGACCGCGTTGACATAGCCGGTAGATTCTGTGGCCGGCAACTCATTCCTGGGGCAAAACAACCCAATGGGGACTTCTACTCCTTGGCTGCGCCGATGCCCGTCTGGAATTTTCGACAAAAACTAAAGTCCACCGTGTCCAGTATTCTGCACGTGGGACGTCACTAGTAGTCACTCCTTTTGATGTACAGTAGATTTTTAGATCTCTCGAATTCTGGAAAATAGAACAGGTGGCTTCGGGGTGCATGAAATTCAGACTGATGGCAACCCTCTTGGTCTAATTCTCTCATTGCCAAACATAGTCGTTCCTTGAAGCAATTTTGACCTGCGCCAGCATGGAACAAGCATATGTCCGCACGACTTCCGACCTGCTGAAACACTTCGATGTCACTGAAGCAGCTGGCCTGTCCTCTACGCAAGTCGCAGAGGCAAGAAGACGATATGGAAGCAACTGTACGTGGAAATCCTGCACGACAAGAACAATTACTAACGAACAATGCAGCCTTGCCCGAAGATCCCCCTACGCCCCTCTGGCAACTCGTCCTCGAACAATTCAAAGACCAGTTGGTCTTGATCTTACTCGGATCGGCCGCTATCTCGTTTGTACTGGCATTGTTTGAAGAGTCGGACGACTGGACAGCCTTCGTGGACCCGGCGGTGATCTTGACTATCCTGATTTTGAATGCAGTTGTTGGCGTTACGCAGGAAAGCAGCGCGGAGAAGGCCATTGCAGCGTTGCAGGAATACTCTGCCAATGAAGCCAAGGTTCTCCGAGATGGTCAAGTACAAAAAATCAAGGCTGAAGAGTTGGTGCCTGGAGACATTGTCACAGTGACAATCGGAGACCGCATACCAGCCGACTGTCGGCTCCTATCCATTCACAGCAATAATTTTGCTGTGGACCAGGCCATTCTGACGGGCGAAAGCGAAAGCGTGAGCAAAGACTGTAGACCAGTCCAAGACGCGCAGGCTGTGAAACAGGACCAGGTCAATATGCTCTTCTCAGGAACAACTGTGGTCACTGGGCACGCCTCTGCGATTGTCGTGCTCACTGGAAGTTCGACGGCAATTGGCGATATTCACGAGAGCATCACCTCCCAGATCTCGGAGCCTACACCTTTGAAAGAGAAGCTGAACGACTTCGGCGACACTTTGGCCAAAGTCATTACGGTGATCTGCATCCTAGTCTGGTTGATCAACATCCAGCATTTCAATGACCCATCCCACGGCGGTAGCTGGGCGAAAGGTGCGATATACTATCTCAAGATCGCCGTCTCGTTGGGGGTTGCTGCAATTCCGGAAGGGCTAGCTGTTGTCATCACAACGTGTCTCGCATTGGGAACAAGGAAAATGGCCACTAAGAATGCCATTGTCCGGAGTCTGCCTTCAGTCGAGACATTGGGAAGTTGTAGCGTCATCTGCTCCGACAAGACCGGTACTCTGACCACCAACCAGATGAGTGTGGAAAAGATTGTCTATCTCAACGAGGCCGGAAATGACCTGGAAGAGATTGAAGTCAAGGGTACTACCTTCGCGCCCGTTGGAGATCTCATCCACAATGGCAAACCACTCGTGAATCCCGCCGTTACTTCTAGCACCCTGAAACAAATGTCCGAAGTCCTCGCTCTTTGCAACGAGTCGAACTTGTCCTATGATCCTAAGACCAACACCTACCAGAGCATTGGCGAGCCCACTGAAGGAGCTCTCCGGGTGCTTGTGGAGAAGATTGGTACGGACGACGTGGCGACAAACAACACCAGAAATGGTCTTTCTGGCGCTGAAATAGTCCACTATGCAAGCAAATACTACGAGAACAAGCTTCCCTTGCAGGCTATTTACGAATTCTCAAGAGACAGAAAGAGTATGTCGGTGTTGGCTGGAAGTGGTGAAAACCAAAAGCTGCTCGTCAAAGGCGCTCCCGAATCGATCCTTGAACGCTGCTCCCACGTCATCCTTGGGCCGAACGGTCAGAAAGTGCCAATCACCAAAAAGCACCTTGCTCTCATCGCCGAAGAAGTCGTCGACTATGGCCGCAAAGGCCTCCGTGTCCTCGCCGTCGCCAACGTCGACAATGTCGGCGACAACAAACTCCTCCACAGCGCAAAGAGCACAACCGACTACGCCCAACTCGAGCAGAAAATGACCCTGATCGGGCTGGTTGGCATGCTGGATCCTCCTCGTCCCGAAGTCGCCGGCTCGATTCAGAAGTGCAGAGAGGCAGGAATTCGCGTCATCGTTATCACTGGCGACAACCAGAACACTGCCGAGACGATCTGCAAGCAAATTGGCGTGTTCCGCCCTGGTGAAGACCTCGTCGGCAAGTCCTTCACCGGCCGACAATTCGATTCACTCAGCGAGTCCGAGAAACTGCAAGCCGCAAAGACAGCCTCGCTCTTCTCGCGTGTCGAACCAACCCACAAGTCCAAACTCGTCGACCTGCTCCAAGCCGCAGGTGAAGTTGTCGCCATGACGGGTGACGGCGTCAACGACGCGCCTGCGCTCAAAAAAGCAGACATCGGTGTCGCTATGGGCACGGGGACCGACGTTGCCAAGCTGGCCTCCGACATGGTCCTGGCGGACGATAACTTCGCCACGATTGAAGTCGCCATCGAAGAGGGCCGGACCATCTACTCAAACACGCAGCAGTTCATCCGATACCTGATCTCGAGCAACATTGGTGAGGTCGTATCCATCTTCCTTACTGCCGCACTAGGTCTTCCCGAGGCCCTAATCCCCGTGCAACTTCTCTGGGTCAACTTGGTCACCGACGGTCTGCCTGCAACGGCGCTCTCGTTCAACCCGGCCGACAACGACGTTATGCGCCGGAGCCCACGCAAACGCGACGAACCCTTGGTCAGTGGCTGGCTGTTCTTCAGATACATGGTGACCGGCACCTACGTCGGTGCGGCCACTGTATTCGGATATGTCTGGTGGTTCATGTTCTACTCCGCCGGCCCGCAAGTCGGTTTCGCCCAGCTTCGAAATTTTCATAAGTGCTCATCCGTCAACCCACTATACGCGAACGTCGACTGCGCGATTTTCTCGCCCGCCGCGGTTACTACGCGGACTGCATCGACGATGTCTCTCTCCATCCTCGTAGTGATCGAGATGTTCAACGCCATGAATGCCCTGTCGAGCTCGGAGTCGCTGATCACGATGCCGCTGTGGAAGAACATGAAGCTGATCTATGCAATTTGTCTATCCATGGCGCTCCACTTTGCCATATTGTACGTGCCGTTTCTGCAGACTTTGTTCTCAATCGAGCCGCTCAATATGGCGGAGTGGTCAGCCGTCTTCTGGATCTCGGTGCCAGTCATATTGATCGATGAGGTGCTTAAGGCAATGGAGCGAGCATTCTTCCTGAATACCACAGCTGCAGCACATGAGGCGGACGTGAGTGAGGGCAATGGGCATGTGGCCAACGGGAAGGTCAAGGCTAATTAGCCAGGTGGAATGGACAACCGATACTTTCTCCATTGTGGTGTTGCAATAGAGCCGAAATCGTCTAGACATATAGAGCCGGGACGCTAGAATGAAATTCGTACTGCAAATTATCGGTCCGCAGATCCTTTTGTAACCAACATTTAAGGCCTATGTCGGGTGATGTCTACGCAGAGTGGTTACAAGCAGAAATGCAAGTGCAAGGCTCTGTGGATAAACTTCGGGCATTCCTGCCATAGAAGCACATGCACACGACCAGTCATTCTCATACCATGTACACATGACAAACTGAACAGGCTGCGCTGCCAGGCGCAAACGAACTGCGCGGACGGCCTCTTATTGCCTACTGTCATGATCTATGCTACCAACCCTGTAGCGTACGCTGTTTTGACCCGGTCTGAGAAAGGGCAGTGCCATGAAGAAGTCCTTCATCGACCGCATATTTCCCCCGTCACCAGGCAATACTCGCTACCAGTACGACTACGACGACCCTGTACGCCCCAGTTCACCCCGATCTCCCCCCAACATACTCCTGCAGGAATCCGTCGCGTCGTCCTCGCGCAGTCGCAATGGTTCCCCTTCGTCGAACCGTCATGTCACTCAGTCGCTGAGTTCCCCGCTCATACGGCACAACGACCCTTTCCTCCCTGTCGAGAGAGCATCCAAGAACCTCGAGCGTACGCTTCAAAGCCTTCTAGACGCACAGTCAGAAGGACTAAGCGCCGGTGTCGGCACAGACCCTACGGGCGACACATCGTCAATCGATAGTCCTACGCCGACCCCATCTATTACTACGTCTCCTAGATCGGTATCAGGGCTGAGAACGATACCGATACGGCAGCCGAAGAAGAAGGAAGTGACACTCCGAGACGCTCGCCGTGGCCTGTCCCGCTCCATGGCCGAGTTCGCCGCTTTGAAAGACTATGAGCTCACGCTAATTGACCGCGAAGTCGTGGCAAGGAACAATGCGTTGAAACAAGCTTCAGACCTGGGAACCCGAGAACAAATGCTCAATGATGAGGTACAGAAGATCCAAAAACAGGGTACGGCTGAAGGTTTGTGCAACGAAGTTCAACGCGTCGAGAAAGAAATCAAGGACCTGGAGACCGTGCTGTTCGAGCTGAAGAACCGGCATAGACAATTGCTCAACCAGGTCCGGGAACTCGAAAGCTCAAAGGACTCGAAGTTGAGCTCCTATAGCGAAGCCTTGACCCTCAACGAAAATAAGATCAAGCATTTTCTGCGACAACTACCTGTTTCGCAGAGTCTACGTGTGGGGGCTGACCGTGGCATGTACGATCTGAAGCCAGAGCGACGCACACTGCAGATGGCGCAGGAGCAGTGGACCGGAGAGTTAGAGATGTTGCACTCAAGGAAGGCGGAGGCTGAGAATGAAAGGACTGCGCTGGAAGAAGGCGGCAAGCTCTGGCGGGAAGTCACGCACCGAATTCGGGAGTTTGAAAAAAATGTGAAAGTGCAGACGACACGATCGACGCAGTCCCAAGCATGGCTCGATGCAGAGGAGGGCGTGACTGTGACGCCGCGAGGTGAAGAAGCGCAGATAGGGATGGTCGAGTCTAGCTTGAACGCCTTGATTGACTTTCTGGGAGAAGCCCTCGCGCAGGCAGAGGAGAGAGGATGGAGGCTTCTGACTTGTGCGATCGGGGCGGAATTGCTGGCGTTCCAGGAGGCCAGCGATGCCTTGCAAACTGGTACAGAGCTGGCAAATGGAGACTCGAACAGCGGAAGTAAGAATCTAACGCACGATGGAGAGGAGCACGATGAGCCACATAAGGACTTGTTAAGTGGCGGCTTGGAGGAGACTGATGCTGTTGGCCCTGGAATTGGGACTGAGACCAGAAGTCCTGGCGAGGAGAGTAATCGTAGCTTAGAGGACACGGTGCGAGAGTTTGGGAATGCCATGGACAAGGGAAAGCCACAGCTGAAGGACGACAGCGGCCTGAGTGGCGCTCGTGGAACTGGAGGGTCCGTTACTGGGATAGCGGATATGAAGATGAGCACTGGCACGGACTCTGGACAGCAGGCTGTGTCGAAGAAGGTGCCACTATCTGGTCATACTTCTGAGAGCGAGGACGATGATCCTGGGCCGGAGTTTCTGCTGTCGCAGACTTGAGACTGCGACGGGGGCTGGGCAGAGCTCTGCATGAAATGTATCATTACTGGATTTGAGCGTTCGGTAGCGACTCCTCAAACTCTCGACGGCGTTTGGGTGAAAGGTGTTCCACAGTTTGGAGGTGATAAAAATCTCATCCCGTGGAACACCGGACCGCCTGATGCCTTCACCCACTTCGGCTTCGTTCTTGTAGATGAGGGCGCAGTCGATATGCCGATAACCTTCCAGCAATGCGGTAGCTACGGCATTCTCGACCTCGCCAGGAGGGGCTTGCCATGTTCCTATGAACGCGTTAGCACAAATGAGGGTGAGCATGCAAGGATGACCACTGACCAAGACCAATGGCTGGAATGCTGCGTCCATCGGCAAATGTGACCCTGCCGGGCTGCGCAGTAGTCATGCTATCGACGGGAAAAATGCCTCTGGAACCAAGTCGAGTGAACACCGTAGCTATCTTATATGGATCTCTGCACACTGACCTTGAAGGCGTTGAATTAGGCGAAATTCTGTACGGAGAACCATGAAAAGTTCGTCACCATTTTCCTCCCGGTTGCACAGGACATCCTGGGAACTCAGTAGACCTCCCGCTTCAAGCTTGTTGGCACCTTCGGGGTTCTCTGAATACTCGGCGAGGCTGGTGGAAGTGGGTCAGACTCTGTCAAGGTATGAAAATACGTACAATTCGCCAACATCCACTTTAGGCAGGCTTCGGCGATTGCTACCCCCTTACCATGTAACCCCAACTACCATAGTACTGTGGTTGGGAATGCAGGTGGTGACCGTCACAACGGCATACATAGGTATAGTAAAACTTCCAGCTGGCAAAGGAGTGGCCTATAATCTCGCCGACACAAACAGCCAAGAAAGAAACTCGCCTTCCGGGCTAGAATTTCCTCATACGTCCATCCTTCACCAACAGAGTCGAAGACATAACTTCTAAGTTACACAGTACCACAGAACGAAGTATATATAACATAACCCAATGCTACAAGATCTCCTACTGATGTCGCCTAACCATCATGGCTCCATCTGCAATTTACGAGACTGTGGCCCAGGAACCTGTGGCTCAAAAACAGCTCCTCAAGGTCAAAAATGCGCCAACCGCTTACCGCAATGATACTTCGAAAGGCCCAGTCGCCGATGACTACATGTACGCCTTCAAGTACAACTTTCCACTTCCAACCCACGGCGACGATTTGGAAGTGCTCGATTTCATTGAAGATGACGAAACGAATCCAAGGGCAGTCGCAGAGAAGTTTCTAAAACAGCTGGAACAGGTGATTCAGAGCCGTGACTCCAAAGCATTTGCGGATTTGTTTCTGTACAGTGGTGAGATTGGCGAGTTTCGTGAGAACGAACCGTGCTGAGACACGAAGCTGACCATAACAGGGGTGTGGAGGGACAAGGTGGCCTTCACTTGGGACTACCGCTCCTTCAACACTCCGAAGAATATCGAAAAGGCCGCTTCTGACCTCTTCCCTCGTACACCCACACGCAACTACAATTTAATCGACCCAGCTCCATCAATCCAGCGGCCATACCCAGACCTTGCTTGGCTTCAGATCGTGTACTCTTTTGAAACGGACCTCGTCGGTGCGAGTGGCGTCTTGAATCTTGTCAAAACCAGAGCTGGCTTCAAGATCTGGACATTGCATACCGCTATCGAGAGCCTGAACGGTCATCCGGAGGTGCCCAACCCGGATGGACACATGATCGGAGACAAGTCCTGGCACCACCAGAGAATCGAGGATGACAACTTGGAAGGCGTCGAACCTGAAGTTGTCATAATCGGGGGTGGTCACTGGTGAGTTGCCCTGCTCCAGAGTCGTATTGTCGACAGGATTTACTTTTACTAAGCTATCATCAGCGGTCTTCACATCGCTGCTCGACTCAAAGCGCTAGGCGTCAGAACCCTTATCGTGGAGCGTAATAACCGTATCGGGGACAACTGGCGTAACAGATACGAGTATCTCTCTCTGCACCTTCCTCACTGGGCCGATCACTTTCCCTACCTCCCTTACCCAGACCACTGGCCGACATACACTCCGGCTGGCAAGATGGGTGACTGGCTCGAGTGGTACGCAAGCGCCCTCGAGCTAACCGCATGGACTAACTCGAGCGTCGTTGCCGCCTCGCAGAGTCCCACGGGTGATTGGGAGATCACCATTCAACGTGGAACCAAGGAGGATCGTTACGCTCGAACCTTCCATCCCAAGCAGGTCGTCATGGCCACCTCGCTCGCCGGCGTCCCATTCGTTCCGGATATCCCTGGTATGGACAGGTTTAAGGGTACTATTAGGCATTCTACCGAACACGACTCGGCTCGCGAGTGGGTTGGCAAAAAGGTCCTCGTCGTAGGAACGTCCTCGTCGGGCTTCGATACTGCATATGACTTCGCACGTCGCAACATCGACGTGACGCTCCTTCAAAGGTCGCCTGCGTATCTGATGTCTTTGGATGAGTCTGTCCCAAGGGTAAGGAATTCGATCCATTGCCCCCAACATGCAAAAGGAGTACTAGTATCCAATACTGACCCTATATCCGACAGATCCTCGCTCCTCTTTACGAGCCAAAAGACCATCAAAGACCAGACTTGGAGACCGCCGACCGGTTAAACTACAGCCTCCCTGTCGGTCCTGCCGAAGAGCTCAACCGTCGAACGGCCCGGGACATCTGGAATGCCGACGCCGAATTGATCGCCAAGATGGAAGCAGCAGGCTTCAGAGTCTGGAGGGGTCAACGTGACACTGGTTCCCACACTCTCGGTTATACCAAGAACGGTGGCTTCTATTTCGACGCCGGTGCCTGCAAGGCCATCATTGACGGCAAGATCAAGGTCGAACAAGGTTACCCGATCGGCTTCACAGAAGACAGCATCGTGCTGAACGGCGGCCGAGAGCAGAAATACGATCTAGTCGTCCTGGCTACTGGATTCTCCAACACCATCGATTCCGTCCGCAACATTCTCGGTGACGAGGTTGCCGATCGGTGTAATCCCATCTGGGGTATGGACGAAGAGGGGGAGCTCAACACCGCGTGGAAGACTAGCGGTGTCCCCGGCTTGTGGCTCATGCTTGGAACTCTGCAGCACGGCCGATATCATTCCAAGAAGCTGGCCCTCAGGATCAAAGCTATCCTCGAGGGTGTCGCTCCCGAACCCTACTCAAAATAGATCAAATTAGATTCCTTTACTTGCCGCGTCTCGCTATCTCATGGTTCTTTTGAGGCTACGGTTTCTTCCCGGCAATGTTCTTGAAGACGGACAAGTCGGTGGAGGCCTTGGAAGAGCTCTCTTCTCTTCCTAATAACCTAATCGTCCCTCACCCTGGTTGTCGGCGGCTTTGGTATCACGACTACCAGAGTACTACACCACGGTGGTGTCTGGTGCGCTCCCGAAAGCCCAAGCAATCCACTGGAAAGAACAATATCCGTTGAGGCGGTACTGGTTAACTGTAGTAAGTCTCTACAGTGGAAACGCTATCGTGTATGGTCTCCTCATTTGTCGTAGTCGAACACTACGCCTAGCCTTGTGGCCTGATAAAATTCGGCGGCTGTAAAGGGGTGCAGCCTTGTCTTGGCGAGATTGAGAAGGCAGGCCAATGTTGACAGGGTCGACAGGTCAGCACGACTTTGCGAGCAACAAGCCGGAATATAGTGGTATATATATGCAACATGAAGGGTGGGATCGGATCGCGATGCACAGAATTCGAGCGCGGCCTGGTAAGGAGTGAAAGCGAGGCGGGAGGAATCCGAGTAAATCACCTAAGCTGTCGATATCGAATGGATGGCTGGTATGCACTCTGTCAAGCTGATCAAGGCAGGCGCAGCTTATCCACAAGACACTCACTCGCTGCAGTCTCAATAGCCATGGGCTCTGAGCTCTGAGCACAAGCACAGCATCCGCCGCACAAAAACCACCGCAGCTGGTACAGCCGGTACAAGCCCCGATAATGTCTAGTAGACAACCTCCTCGATCAGACGACTCTTCTCAGCCTTTAATCGCCTCTCAAAAGCCTAGACAGAAGTCTCGCACGCTGATGCTCCTCGTTGGCCTTGTAGTCGTCATGGATTGGCCATTAGGGATCTCCCATGCCCGGTATCCATGATGCCGAGAGTGACGCCTAGAGCCCGAGCGGACATGAGGCTGGTCGGATCTCCGATTTGAATTGCGCAGTCACGACTGTGCCGCCTGAAACTGAGAGTCTTGTTTCCGTGAGAATGGGGTGCTCCTCGTTTATATCCATACTGCTAGCGATGGATTCTCACAAAGAATGGGCGTGCCTCTAAAGTGCTGTTTGATGTTTGATGTCTGATCACAATATCGTCAAGTTTGTGCATTGTGCAATGGAGTCAAACAGGGGAGGACAATCTCAGCAGCAACCACCGCTTCTACGCGGGGTTGCTGAGGTCTTCGGATAACGCGGACAATGTTGAGGCTGGGGAAAAATATGTTACAACGACCAAAGCATAAGATAAGACGTCTGCGCAACAAGTACACTTGGGCAGAATATCAAGAAAGCCAGTGCTAGTATGCAAGGTGTTGAATTCATTATGGGCCATGTCGATGAACTTGATAGCTTGTATCCAGACTATCATTCTTTTCCAACCATGACCACTGGTAGCTGTGCACGTGCTCGCCATCATCTTGCCTAGTGCATGCACAACCTCTCTCCAGATCTGGGCTTCCACCGGGATCAGCATTTCAATTATGTACACTTCTTGCCATCCTCATGGACGTGGTAGACACATCCTGTCAGAAAGGCCGGATTTGCGCTTTGCTTCTGGTATACACTTTTCCAGTACATTTCAGTAACCAATTTGCCGCCGGTCTTCAGTTTCTCGAACCCGTCGGCTTTCTTGTACGAAGCTGGGGACTTGAGGATTGCAAAGTGAAGCTGATCCAAGGACACTTCTCGCAACTTGCAACCCTCTGGAGTTTGCTGCCAAATCCAAGTCACAGCACTTAGTAGATTGAACGAACCTTTCCTGCAGATCGCCCGAAACTGGTCGACAAGCGCGTTCTGAAGTTCTGCCATACAGAGTTTGTTGGCAAGGATGTACGCAGCCCCAATGCGGACGTCGTCGATGTTCGTCGGCACCTTTTCAGCATACATCCATTTAACCGCAATTTCGAATGACTCGGGTTTGTCCTCCGGAAGATTGACGGCTTGTTCTACTTGCTCTTTCATACCTGAGCGAAGACACTTCTCGAAGAAAGGGCATTGTGTAACCAGGACATCTTCATGCAAGTTGTAAATTCGCTTGTGTTTGCCCGTGCCGACGCTGACTGTGATGATTACTGAAGAGGCAAAGCTGAAAAGCATAGAGTGTTAGTAGCGTCTCTGAGGATATGTATGGGCCATTGGGCGGACTTACAATTTGTCGTCTTGTTTGACCTGTTCGTCTCCTTGCGCAGCTGCTCCATCGCCCGTCTTAGGCATTTTGAATCCGGATATGAGAATAGCGTTGGTCCCGAGGATGTGGAAATGAGCGTCCGCTGAGGACCTACCGGTGATGGATCCAGTAATGGTAGTGGTCGAGACACTGAGTGGAGTGATCAACCTCTGGGTAGATGTAGAAAACAGGGCAGAGCTGATCAAGGTAGTTTTCGAACTGCCTGCGCACTGCGAACATCTGGTGTGCCTCTGCGTGGAGGCGGTGGGTGATAATCACTCAAGGCAGTACCACCGTTGAGTGAATGGTACTGCCTTCACCTGGCCTCGATACACATTCTTACTTCATCTCCATCAAATACATCACGATGTAGTAACTTAGCAATAAGGTATGGATCAATGATTGTTCAGTATTAGCTACTTGAACTGTAGTAGAAAACGCAGGTTGTCCTGCTTCTGATTGCAATAAGTTTGGTCATAAACAGTCTTGCCCAGGTCCGATGCTGATGGATGCATGGAGGAGCAGTCGTTGTCTTGACTTCGAGACTTTTACTCGCATGCACTTTCCCCCTTGGCCCTGTACGTGATAATTACAACCAATATATGTTGTCGGATTCGGCGGTAGCCACTGCCCATCGTGTCTTAGCCTGACGACAGCATCAATCCATCTTTGCATTACTGCCTGGCCCAAACAACCTCCAGCCCGAGCGATTTCGTTGAGCGCTGGAGCGACAGCTTTCACGGTATCATCGCATCTGTTGTGAAGGCTGAGGTTGTAGATGGCATCGTAGAAGAGGTGATCCAAGACGAGATCCCGAAGCTTGCAGTCGTCGTCGGTATGCTCCTAAACCCACACCACTACTTCTGTATTCGGCCTCGCCAGAATCAGACCCAAGTAGTTTGACCAACGAAGTTTATCGGTGATAGCATTTTGAATCCTGGGCATGCATAATTTGTCGGCAAGAATGTATGCCGAAACGATAACTTTCCAGTCGCCACGTGCTGGACTCGCAGCACCAAGTAGTCCTCCGTACATATAAGCCACGACCTGCTCGAAGACATCTGGATCATCTTCGGGAAGTTCGACCGTCTTTGTGTTGCTCTTCAATTTACGAGCTCAAACATTTGTCAAAGAAAGGTGACTGGGACCGTAAGACCTCCTCTTGGATATAGAACGGCGTCTTCTCTTCGCCAACATAGACCGTGATCATCGGGGAGCGGGCAAAACTGTAGAGAAGCCGTAGTTAGCGGCAATATCAGGATGGTGGTGACCAAAGTGACTAACTGTCCTGGCCCCTGGCCGATTGATTGGAAGCGGATGGGCAATGGGGGCCGAGAACATCTATTCTTGGTAGCCATGGCTGTTACACCTGCGTCTGGACAGAGTTGAAGAGGTGCTGAAGGTTCGAACGAGTCTTCCGCTGCAAATGTCAATCGGGATTGAGAGACAGTGGCATAAGACCGCAGACACAGCTTGGCGAGGCTGCGCGCTAAACACCTGGAGGCAGTGACAGTGAAGACGTTGCCATCTAGCCAAACATCCACTGGCTGCCCAGCCTGCGGACGGCAACAGCGGTATGGTTGTGGCAAAGAGCGCCACCCTGCAGGTCAAGTATAGTCTCGAAAGTACGAGGTTAAGGCACGCAGCCAAGATATCCGAAGGTTGATGCATCATACTCTGGAATTCGCCTTTTAGTGTCGAGGAGCTACATGAACTCCGTGTGCTTACTTGGCATTCTAGGAGGCGCGACGGTATGAGATTCTCTTGTACGTTGCAATACACGCTCGCTTTAGCTGGACAAGGCTATCTCTGGTTCGAAGTGTGAGATGTGTCTTCGTGGAACCCGCCGTCTGCGATGAGATGGTTGAGGTATCCTTCAGGTGATGGCTTTCATGCACTTTGATACTCCAATCGGTTCGCCCCTGCAAATAGCTTAGCATGACTCAGGAAATGTGGTGGAAAGACACCATACCTTCAACCCGACGACTTGCACTTCTCTCCATCCTTGTGGGCATGATAGAAACACCCTGACAATGAAGCTGGATTGAGACCCAATTCACCCGTCATCCGACTACTTTCCATTCCAGAATCTGCAAGCTTCCAGAACAACGCATTCATCACTGGGCTGCCAGATTGCATCAGCTCGTCCATCTGCTCTCTGAAAACCTTCGAGGCAGTAATGTACAAATGCGTTCCGTGCCAGATGCGGAGGTTGGAAAGAGTAAAATAAACAAAGTCGAAGCAGAACTTCCGAAGCTTGCAGTTCCCCGTACTATTTTTCCACACGCAATGCAGGGTTTCTGGCCAGATGTCAAAGGGCTTGCAAGCCTTTCGGAGAGCATCCATGATCGCATTCTGAAGGGCATGCATGCAGAATTTGTCGGCAAGCAGATAGGCGTCAATAAAGCGTTCCTGCTGTTTGGCTCCTCCAAGGGCAATTCTCCCACTGTACATCCAGCGCACCAATATGTCGAAAGCCTCAGTCTGCTCCTCAGGTAGGTTGACTGTCTTTTCTTGCGCCTCTCTCATTCCGGATCGCAGGCATTTTTCGAAGAAAGGACACCCGGAGACCAAGATGCCTCTGTGTAAGCCGTAGGCCACTTTGTTTGGTCCAACATTGACAGTAATGATATCGGCAGCGGCATAGCTAAACGAGGTGGTATTGTTAGCGGAGGCTCTCAAAGCCTCAAGAGACTCGGGTTTGACGTACAGCTCTGCTGCGCTTTTCATGTTGCCTGGAGCTTGATTAGGGGTGGACGGATTGACATTAGCCATCGCTTCGTGTCTTGCCGATGGCTTGGAGGTTCGGTGAAGGGATGTTAAAACGTCAGCATGTGGTTTGACGAGTCGTTAATAGGACATGGAGGGAGAATATGAAAGAGGGAAAGGTCTAACGAAAGTGAAGGGAACATCTGAGAATTCCTTCACTGCCTTTAGTAATGGAGAAATTTCCATCTAGTTTCACATCTCCTCCAGCAAACTGCTTCGCCTCTTTCACACGTGTAATGCCGATCATGCCAGGACAAAAGAGCTGAGTCCGGCGAGGACTGGTGAGTATGCCAAGCTGAGTGCGTGCTTGCGAACACCCAGACTACATGACGGCCTGTTCAATAGTTTTCGGGTCTCGCTGCTGTGTGGGACAGGTTTGACTGGCCGCGCAGCAGAGTTCAAGTCCCTTCACAGATCTAGAGCGTTTCCAGCCTGAAGGAGGAGCATCACCTATCCGAATCGTTGCTCAAGGCTTCTTCCTGATCTCAAGGGTAGGAGCAAAAGGAATCTTCATAGATCATGCCAAATGATCATCATTGCTTTTTGTCCTCAACCTGCATGCTATTTCCGATTATTTGTGTGGCAAGAATGCTGTACCCCCGCCGAGGAAGATTTTAGATAAGATGCTTCGACCTAAATTGGATACGAGGATTAGCAGCAAACCCCCAAAGAGATATCAACACCAAAATGGGGAGTCATCACATACCTGAAATAAGCTCGCAGATACACGACCTGCCACGCTCCCAGTCCGACCAGCATTCCCATCGTCCCCAGGGCGAACCACTTGACTCGCTCATTCGTGCTCTCGTTCGTGTCACGGAGTTTCTGCTCTCTAATCCGAAGGTACTCCAATTCTTGCACGATCTCATTGACTGACTCTTCTATCCGTCGCAGCTCCGTCTCGACGGGCTTCAGCTTCTCGGAGGCTTGAATTGCCGACCAATCTCGTGCGTCCGCTCCGATATCGATGTCGAGTTCGACGTGTCGCGAAGGGTTCTGCAGATGCGCTGCGCAAGATGTCAGTCCGGCTGCTTGATGCAGAGCCTGGCAGGAAGTATACTTCGTCCAACCAAGGTATTCTCGAAGCACACATCGAACGCAGTGTCCGCCAGACTTGTAAAAGCCATCCTCTTCTCGCCTGCGACATCTTTCGGTCGGCCATAGTCGTTGCCAACAGCATCTTTGATCTAGAAGAACAACAACAATTGTCAGCATCCATCTTCTGCCTTCTCTTCGCCTTCCACTGACACCCAGCTCCGACTCCTTAGACCAGGTCACGCACATGCATATTAACCATCTGCCCATCCCCTCTGCTCCCGCTCACAATCGCCGTGACAACGACGAGAGTATCTTTCGTGACGAAATTCCGTATACATCGCTCGTTCTTCGCGCTGTGACCCGGTTGTGCGAGAAGTTCGAATTTCAATGCGTAGGAGAAGGGCAGGAGGAAGAGGAGGACGGCCAGGTTGAGGATGGACTTCATCTTGTCTGCGAAATCCTCAACTAGCTATTCACCTCAAGGAGTGCGAAGAGGCGCCCAGATGGCTGTAAATTAAACGAAGCGTCAAAGAACAATTACAAGTTTATTTGCATGCGATATACCCTCGAATTGCACAATATTCAGGAGTTGGCAGAAACACCGTGTCTCAGCGGGTCACGTGGGCGGTGAGAAGTCGTCGACCCCTTTTCTCTTGTCACGTGGCGTGTCCGCAGGGTGGTGCTTGAGGCTTCGGTGGCTCCACGATAAAAGGATACAGGGAAGAGTCCCAAGCACAGGCAACATACATATCAGCCCCCTCGTGGACGCCGGGGCCTAGAGCTGAAAAACAGCGTCATCAAAATCTTCATCACTAATACAATCATTTCATCTTGGTTTGCTATCTAAGTGGTCCCTAAGTAAAAGCTCGGCACCATCTTCACACTACCATTGTAGCTGTATCACCCGCTCAGGCTCGAAGAAAGCACACATTGTCCACGTCATTAATTACATCAAAATGAAAATGAAAAAACCAAGAAATCATGCCGCTCATCTTGACTTGTTCATTACCTTACTTCCTCACGCTCCCTCTCAATTGAAAGAATCTCCTAAATCCAGCCTGATCCTTATGACTTCCGAGCTTTTGCACGGGCACGTCCGACCCAGGCGGTGGCCCAGAGGCCATCAGATACTCGGCTAGGTCGGCCGTGGCACTGCCATTGGTCACCGTCGCTTCTCGTGGCTCTGCACGCATTCTGGCCCTATTCCGCTCGACGTGTGGCGCATGGGTGACCTGTGTTGGGCGGTACTTGTCCATTTTCGAGCCTATTTGCGTGAGGTGAGGAGACTCTGCTCGGGCGCCGTTCGATTTGCCAGCGCTCACCCCGTTTCTGCTAGCCCCTGAACCTTGCAAGTATACTCTCAATTTTGAGCTGCTCGTTTGCGGCTTGACCGTGTCCGGGGATTCAGCTTGAGACGTTCCAGGAGTCGCACCGAGAATAGGCTGCGTTGACATGCCTGGTCCGGGGGCCGTGTTTCTCAGGAAGTCCACAAGCGACTCTTCATCGGTCCTGCGCTTTGGTGGGAACAATTCGTCTTCCATTTCCTCCTCCTCGTCGCTGAAGTCGATCGCATACGGATCGCGAACTTTTCGTCGGTTCTTCTTGGGTATGCCATCAGTCTCAGGGATTATGGGCTGTCTTGACGCAACGCCGTTTGTGGCCTTTGCAGCCGAGCGATTGGTCGATTCCAGTAAGCCGGTGCGAGAGTTCATAGACGACGGCATGGATTTGGCGGTCATCGCACTTTCCACCGCACTCCCATCAGACCTCCGTCCATTTGTATCGAGCTCCGGAGGTGGCACGAGAGCGTTCAAGTCATCAGAATCCATGGTCGACCGAAATGGTGCGACTCTTCGGTCGATTCGATGGTCGCCAGGAGCTCGAGGTGGACCTTCTCTAATAAAGTCGATCAAATCTGAGCTCTCAGCTGTCCTTGGCGCTCGAGCATCCCGTGCCTGGAATTTCAGACGGTTAGCAGGCTTCTCGGGGCTCGTTACTGGACGGTTCTCTGCTATGTCGTCAGAGGATGCGCCCGAGCCTGCAACCTGCGCGGTACCTGGTCGAGTGCCAAGCGCTTTCGGAAGCTGCATCTCATGCTCCGGTCCAGTTGAACGCGCATAGTCTGCAAGATCTCGTGTGTTGTTTCTTGTCATCCTGGGATCGCGTGGCTCGCCTAATGGATTTTTAGGTCTAGAAGGCGAGCCGATGGCTTGTTGCCCAGGGGCGGATGCCGCTGCTTGCGTATTCAGTGGAAGTGGTGGTCGAGCATTCGATGGATTTGATCTGAGGCCACCCAGGGATTCCTTCGTAGATCGAGACGACCTGGGTCTGGCAGGCTCCTCTCCAGGGGGTGCAGTGTTGCGGAAGAAGTCTGCAAGCTCTTGTGTCTGGCTCTTGGCTTTCGGCTTGACTCCCTAGGAAGTTGTTAGTCCTACTAAGTAGGTGGCATGGAGCAGACAAACCTCTCGAGCAGTTTTTGGCGTTAGTGTATAGTGAAGAGTTTCATCGCTATCAATCAAAACATCAAGACTCTTCTTCGCCTTCTCCAATTCCTCGACCTTCTCATCATCCGACCGAAGTCTGATATGCTGTCGTCGCGCTGTCGCAGAGCCAGCAGTTGATGGTCTGCCAGCACTGGTTGTTCTCGAATGCGGATTTTGTACCAAATTGGATGAGGTAGCGTATCGAGGAATTCGGTCTTGAGTATGGTCTGTGGCAGGCAGACGCTGAGAGTTTGGCAAGTGCTGAGGGAACCTCACTTCGGTAGGTGAGCGTTCGCGATGTTCCAGGGATGTTGTGCGATTGTTGAATGCAGAAAATGCAGCCGCTACTGGTTCATTTTGCTGTCTTGGTGTCGATGTATTCATTCGGACATCGGGACGGGCAGAGTCCTGAGTAGAATAGGGATCATAGTCGTCGTAATTGTCAGCGGCAGCACGCTGGGGAAAATGATCCTGCCCGGGGGTGCTGACAATCATTGTGTCACGCTCGTTTCTCACTTGATCAGGGTAATTCGCGGTCTGTTCTTGGAGATCGTGGTCTTGTTGACCGTGTATTGGAAGATCATCCTCAGCCCCAGCGACACCAAAGCCCGAATCTCGAGGATTCGTTTGATTGTGCGGGCCATCATGCTCATCGGCCAAGCTCAATGCCAAATCTTCTGGGTCACTTGCACCTTCATGATCTGTGACAGATCTGGCTCTTTGATCGTAGTCCTCTTCAGTGTTAAT
Organism: Exophiala xenobiotica; assembly: GCF_000835505.1. Taxonomy (NCBI): domain Eukaryota; kingdom Fungi; phylum Ascomycota; class Eurotiomycetes; order Chaetothyriales; family Herpotrichiellaceae; genus Exophiala; species Exophiala xenobiotica. Next base: position 4,441,206 of record NW_013562494.1, on the reverse strand, counting down.
ACCCAGCCCCCTCTGAGCACCACCGGTGGCCGCTACCGGAGAAGTTTGATTCGACGAAGTAGGATCCCGTCGCAAGGCTCTGGATGCTTCCACGCTTAACGCTCCTGCAATGGCAGCCACGGTGCTGCTCACGATGTCCGAACGTGGACTGGGTATCGCTTCCTCGTTTGATTGTCGAGGAGTGCGCGCCTCCGGTTCTGTTGTACCGCCAACTTTCTCCTGGAGATCTTCAAGTGAGCTGGAAGCACCTTGATCTGAGAGCTTTCCGCCGACATCAGCTCTCGACTGTGTAGCAACAATGCTGGGACCTGAAGTAGGCAGAGAATGCGATCTCTTCCTTACATACATAGGTCTCGGCAATTCATCGGTTGCAGGGGCCGTTGAAGGATCTGGGAATTTCCCAGGCATGATTAGCATACTTGACGGTCGCCGGGTGTCAAGCGTAGGGCGTGCAGTACTATTTGCCTCTTCATCGGCAGAACGAGCTAGTCCCGGTACCTCGATCTCGTCAATATCATTATCATTCGTGGGTAATGGAATATCAGCCGGTGACAGACTGGATCTGGGTTTGATGAGAGGGCTTTGTTCTTCCTTGATTGTGGAAAATGGTGGTACAGCTGGAAATTTCCACTCGTAGTTGGGCGACTCGGGGCTGACAGGCGACATGACGCTAGGCGTCGTTGGCCGTGATGATCCGCTGCCGCCGCTGCGCATACTGCCTTTCCACGACCGCCACAGTCTTATCAGAGGCCCTTCTTTCCCGATACCTGACATGTCTATCTCTTCCAGTAGAACATGACCACCATGTGTGGTGCCGTTTGTGCCTTTCGACGGTGCATGTCGTTTCGTAGCATGTTGCGCTGCAATGCACAGGGCTTGCTCAGCCAAGAACTCAAGGACAGTGGTTAGGAAGATAGCAGCAGCCGGTGCGATAGCCGCCGAGGCTCTTGTCGACTCATGCACTCTTGTAATGTGATCCCGTAGGTGAAAGTCTTCCAGGTAGTCCTCTTCGTCTTCCTCTTCCATATCGCCCAGCTTCGCATAGACCATGCAACGCAGTCTAGTGAGCTTCCAAGCCAGATCAGTGTCAAAGTCTGCTTTGGGATCGAGGGCCGGCGGCGCCGAGAGAACCTCGTCCATTTCATCTTCCGGTATGTAATCTTGTAATTCCTCGTCGGCAGCCTGTACCGCCGACCTCCCTAGTCTTTGCTTCAAGACCAGTGGCACAGCAGAACGTACGGCCGACAAGGATGTGGAATGCGACCTGGAAAGGATATCATACAGGACCTGATCCAAAAAGCCATTGACCAAGCCAGTTGCACCCTCCGATATCGTAACCGGCCGCTCCATTTCTGCGTAGACAAGTTTTTCCGCCTCGGATACCGAGACGTAAGCGGGTGGAGGATTCGCATATGGAAGGGTTGGCCTTCCAGATTTCGAAGACATCGAGAGGATATCGGTATGGGAGCCCATGCTGCGCAACCCTTTCGGAGTAGAATCTAGGCTTTCCGAGGCCAAAGGTCGTTGGGCCATTTTAGCAGACGGGCAAGTCGTTCTCTACAGTGGGTATCCGGTGTAGTCGCAGGCAAGGATGGCAGTCAGTTCTCCATGGCGATTCTTCAGCCCGAGCTCAAGTAGACGTTGTGTTCTCGTTTCCTCGCTTCCGATAGCAGTCTCGAGGAACTGTTACACCCCGCCTGTTCTCTTCTCCGTGTTTGTAACAGATCTTCGGTTGGAGTGGTTGTCGCAAACAAGGTAGGGATGACGCAACACTGCGGATTCGTTGCGTTTCATACGACAAGGCCTTGAGACTCAGTACGATGTGATGTCCGTATCAGTTGGGCAGGCGAACGTCAAGAGAATGATACGTGAAGATGAAAGAGCCTAATGATTGAAACACGGTGCTGAGGCTGGAGCGAGCACAGCGCAGCCCACCGCAGTGACCGACCGACAAGACAAACGCAGCTGGGCATTTTCGGGCTGGTGTTTCAATTGGGACATGGGATGGAAGATGCGGGTTTGACACCGTCTCTGCTGCTGCATTGACCTTGCATGAAGGTGGACCACTGGCGACCTTCACGGTAACCACTCCCACACTGCCATTTGTCCTTAGCGGACACCTTTTGACGGCTCTGGAGTAGCATGCGGGTACGCCAAAGGTTCATCCACCATTGGGCCTTTGTGGCGCACGCAAAGTGCTTGATTGGGGCCTTTATCCGTGTGCTACTCGTATTGTAAGGAGCATAGGGAGATCCTAAGCCCAAAATCATTCTACCAACCTCGTGAAAAAACATGGCTTGATAGCGAGTACCCCTGAATCCACAGCTAGCTTACCTACAGATTGCTGCGTCCCTATGGAGTCTGAGAGACTGGAGTTCTTCTAGCTTGCTTCCGGCCACAATCGGTCTTCGTAGTTTGGAGCCATAATCCATGCATTTGATTACTATCATACGAGTATGAAATGGTCTCTTAATGTCAGGGCGAGGGGATACCGATAAATCCTTCAGACGGTGCACCCTTCAAGCCAGCCTTGCCAGTCGAAGGATGTTCGTCTCCAGATCAGACCCCTCGACAACTCTTTGAGCATGTGGCTTCGCGTAACTTCACGTCAGCCATTGTATACGGAGTACAACACTTGTAGCTAGAATATACTCTTCAGCCCACAAAGATCGCAAATCTCGCGTGCCGAAAGAAGGTATGCCTAGTCCACTTTCGCCTCAGCCTAACTAAATGTCAAAAGAGGTATGTCAATAATTCGTATCTATCGTGCAAGAAGCATAGCGCTGAGAGCTGTCTGAAACATATTAACTTGGTACGGATGACCGAGCTGTTTCTTCGAAGGCTATACTGAGCCGAGCACAAAATCCGTTTCCCTGGAACCGCATGCCAGGTCGATAGCGACAAGGGTTCCTAGCCAACTCTTGATCCTGGGGCTGTCACTCCAACTTCGCTCTTGCTGAGTGGTAGTACATTGTTGGAGTCCCATTCCGGGTGTTGAGATGCATATTATCGCAACCTCGAGACGGAGTACAGTGCTGATGTCCTCAATAACCCCGGCCGTTCAAGTCTTGGCCTACAGTCATCACCATCAAGATCGCGACAACGATCGGGTTGGCCGTGACTGCCTCCCAGGTAACAGTATCGATATCGCCCGTGTTCTTCAGCGACCTACCTGCCTTGACCAGAGGCACCGGGAGAGTAGGGTGCAGTGAATGTCAGACTGTACAAGTCTTGCACCAAGGTGACTGCAGAAGGGTCGTCCTACGGGCAAGCCAATGGCTCATGGATCCGTCTGAGCTGGGTGCGCCCGTCGATGTCGATATTGTGTCTATTTTTCAGAGCTCGCAAGCATGCTCATCGAAGGAGACCGCCGAGATCTCTTTCCATGCCAGAGACACGCTCTTCCAGAGCCTTCTTCTTTGCTTCTAGCTCTCTGATTTCATTTTCCTCGTTCTGAAAGTCCTGCTCCGTCAACATGACAGTGTTGTCACCATCGGTGTTCCTCAGGTCATTTTCTGCTTCATCGTCAAACTCGAAGCTTTTGTTTCGTCGGTCTAGCTGCGATTGTTGTTTTGACACTTTCTCTTCCAGCGATGATAGGGAGGCAGCGACTTCTTGGTAGCGGTTCCGCAATGCTCGAATCTTCTCCGGCACTCCTGCAACTGCATATACATCACACAATTTCTCTGCTCCGCGCAGCAGCACCTCAACATTGACCCCATCGCGTTTGTTGCTCGACTGTCTTATCTCTTGAAGCATGTCTCTACCCAATAACCTCGTAACGGCTGACTGTCTGACTGGATGAGCATTCGGGAAGAGGCTTTTCCTGGTCTGCAAGCTTCCATTCGGTTGAGTGGCATCTTGCTGGCGAGGTCTGGAGATAGCAGTTGGGTCTAATGTGAATAAGGCACGCTCGTGAGGTTCAGTGTCGCGGATTAACGTCGTAATCTCATGGTCTTTCAATAGTGCATTGGTAAAGATCTTGGGAGGGGGGAATCTAGAGTGCAGTCAGCTGGATGTATCTGCGCATTACACCCTTAGACATACTCGAGCTCTGCTATTGATTTCGTAGATAGAGAGATTTGCCCTAAATGGCTTGCTAGGAGCGTCATTGTTGTTTACAGTGGCGAGCACGTGTAGCCAATTCAGTCCCCAGCTTCCAGAGTAGTTGCAGGAAGAGAAAGGAAAATCAATATAGTTGAGTCCGTAATCATCAATAGCAACTTCCAGACATATTTCTTACCGTGTCTTTGAACAGTAATTGCTTCATTGGAGGTGATTGTTGATGCTCGGCTGCATTATTGGTGCAGAAAGAAGGGTAAACGCGTCTGTGTCGTGCCTGCCGGTTGTGGCTGCAGTTGCAGCTACGCTCGACCGGAGCTAGAAATCACCATGCATCCCAAAGTTACTTACCTCATCGCATTTCCTTCGCCTTTCGACCCAGTCTTGCTATCTACGGACCTTCAGACCCCTCATCACAATTCTTGTCGCCTCCATAAGATCCTTCGCCTCGAATCTGTGATCAAATCCGGTACGAACCTTTTGCCAGGGCGAATCAGGCCAGTTACTAGTCGGAATCTGCACCTACAGATCGATCACTCCTGCGAAAGTCACGAGGCACAGAGCCGACTTATCGGAAGCTCGATTCCCTTTGGTCCAAGCTGCCTACCTCATCACAATAAGGACTACCTTCCAGCCGACGTCCGCCGACTACAGCCAGAGATATGAGCGGCGACAAACCCCATCTCAACGGCACCGGAAATGGTCTGAACGGCGCTGGTGATCACGAAATGAAGGAACAATCACAAACCCCTAAAAAGGGATCGAAACAAAACAAGGACAAGGATGGCGATGATGAAATGACCGTGGTGGTTCCGCCGTCCAAAGGGTCAACTCCGACTGCTCCTGACAAAAAGACCGAAGCCGACGTGATGAATGGAGCAATGACTGAGGATTCTGCAAAAGAGACCGAACCACCGGTTGATCCTCAAGAGAAGGCCATTGCAGGTAAAGTCTCGCGATCTTGTTTGATTGCATGGTGTTGCTAATGCTTCCGCAGAAATCAAAGCCAATCTCCCGTTACTGGAAAGAGCCGTCAGCCAATTTGATCCACGATTCAGCCTGAGAGTCCTCAGATCGATACCATCCGTCCGAAAACACCTATCCGCATATGTTATCGCTACGGTTGTCACCGAGAGCTACCCAGTCCCCACCGCGACGGCAATATCTCTTTTAAGTGCTGTCAAAGATGACCAATCCTTTCCCAAACAAAAGGTGGAAGAGTGGCATAATAGGAAAGACGCGTCGCACCACCGAGCCTCTACAAAAGAGATTCTCCCGGAAATTGATGTCTACCTATCGATCCTGGTTCAGGTCTACCTTCACGATAAGAAGTCGATTGATGCTGGTTCTCAATTTTCGAGTGCTCTTGTCGACCACCTACGGACGCTGAACCGAAGAACCCTGGATTCGCTAGCAGCTCGTGTGTATTTCTACTATGCTCTGTTCTTCGAGGAAATGACGCCGTTGCCTCCTTCTCCTGCGGCGGCCGTGATCTCGATCCGCAAACCTCTCCTCGACGCTCTCAGAACAGCTACACTGCGAAAAGACCAAGACACCCAGGCAGCCGTTACAACGTTGCTTCTCCGAAACTACCTATCTACCTCTCATGTCACACAAGCAGACCTGTTGATCTCACACACGAAGTTTCCCGATACAGCAGTCAACAACCAGTTCGCCCGATACTTGTATTATCTTGGCCGGATTCGAGCCATCCAACTCTCTTACACAGAGGCACATGAGCATCTGACAGGAGCCACACGGAAGTCACCGACATCTTACAAAGCCAGCGGATTCTACCAGGCGTCAACTAAGCTGCTAATTGTGGTTGAATTGTTGATGGGCGATATTCCGGACCGAGCAATCTTCCGTCAGCCGAGTCTTGAAAAGGCTTTGCAACCATATTTGCAGCTTGTTCAAGCTGTCAGCTCTGGCGATGTGATTGGCTTCCAGGACTTGGTTCAACGGTACAATGCCACCTTCAGAAAGGACGACACATACACTCTGATTCTGAGACTGAGACAAAACGTCATCAGAACAGGCATTCGTATGATGTCTCTGTCATATGCCCGGATCTCATTGCGTGATATGTGTCTACGCTTGGGGCTGGACAGCGAAGAATCTGCCGAGTATATTGTTGCCAAAGCCATCCGAGATGGGGTTATCGAGGCTAGTCTTGACCATGAGCGTGGCTATATGAAGAGCAAGGAAGTTGGCGATGTCTACGCCACAAGAGAACCCGGAGATGCCTTCCATGAACGCATTCAAGCCTGTCTGGCTCTGCACGATGAGAGCGTCAAGGTATTTTGATGTCTTGTGCATACTGAAATCAATACTAACATAGTCATAGGCCATGCGTTTTCCCATGAACCAGCACCGTCTGGAACTCAAGAATGCTCAAGAAGCACGCGATCGTGAGCGAGAGCTGGCCAAGGAAATTGTGGAAGGTGAAATGGATGACGATGATGCTCCGGGTGGCGATTTTGAGGGATTGTGATTCCGGATGCCACCATCTCCTACTGTTTTCAAGGGCAGTATAGATCTAGGGGTGGCCTAAGGCGATCTGGATTGATACTACGAATGCAAGACCTCGTCTAGCAGTCGAACCTCGTGCGTTGGGGAACAGGGCGGATACTCGGAGTTCAGGGCCTTCATGGACCAATTGAATCTGGTCCGTCTGATGACTAGACAGTGGTGTCATCACAGTGACTGGCATGATCAGAGCAATGCCAATGTAATTGATCCTACATAAGACTTCTCCCTCCGATCTGTTGAACTTCGTGGACATTCCGGCCTGATCTGAGCACAGCACGTGACACCGTATTGCATCGGTGTGATCGGTCCTTTGCTTGACCGATTGCCCGACGTCATTTTCCAGACGCGTCTTCCACAAACATAGACTGGACTGCACATCTCAGGACACTCAGAGTCAGCTGCTTTCCATTGCTCACAAAGATGTCGCAACCTGGTGCGGCGTCTCAAAGTCGCCAGGGTGGGCGTACTCAGTCTCGGTCTCCTATATCGCGACCAACAACGCCGCTTCGAGCATCATCTCGGTCATCGTTCAGGACCTCTCAAAGTAACGCCTTTGCAGGGCCATCTCCTCTGGACGCCCTTGAGCCTCAATTTGCAGAACTTAGCGACTCAGTTGCAGACTTAGAAGCCAACCTGATGCATCTTCAATTGATGCACGAAAGTCTGAGCAGATTCGGGGAAAGCTTTGCCAGTTTTCTGTACGGCTTGAACATGAATGCCTTTGTGGTGGACTTTCCTGAAGTAGGATGCTCCGTTTGCTTGACCAGGCGCTTGCTGACTCTGTCATAGGCACCCATCTCAGAATCCATTAAGCGCTACCAGAAACGTCAGGGACAAGGCAATATGGACGAAACAACCACTTTGCAGAACAACTCTGGAGAAGGAAGAACTGGAGACATGGATGCAACATTCATGACTGCAGATGCAAGCTTCACAAGTCTGAAAGCAACTCCACGTCGTAAGACAATCGCACCTTCAGTCACACCAAGCACAACATCAACAATGAAACAAAGCAATCCGAGCAGTCGCGGAGGAAATGCAGGCAGGGCAAGCAGAGGTACTGGTCGCGCAGGAAGAGCCAGTGGTTTACCACGGGGTAGAGGAAGAGGAGCCAGATAAAGAGAGCGTGTGAATGCTCTCCAAACGTTATGATGGCGCGGCAGAACTGGATCTCGACTGTTGAAGCTTGCGAAAGCATCTTGACGACCAACACACACTCTTCCTTGTCGACAACATCCAAATTGACCAGCCCCTACCTCGTTGCATGAAAGCATACAAATCATCCTCACCTTCGCGAGCTGCTCAATACAACCACCACCATGTCGCAAGGCAATTCCGGTCGCAGTAAGCAAGGCCTCTGGTTAGACGTTGTTCCTTCACACTGACTTTGCTCTTCAGCCACTCTATTCGATGCAATAATTCGCACGCAGATAATATCTTTCTTTGCAAAGACCTGCTGCACAAACCTCCTACGGGTGACCGCATTGCGTGCGTCTCTCACGGCATTCGACATCGAAATCATATCTATCCGGCGCAGACTCGACGGAGGAAGAAATGTGGACGCGGTGGACGAACTGGAGGTGGAATTATGCCATCGCGCCATGGCCTTGGAAGCGTTGCAATACTGCAACAACATCCTTTGGCTGTTGGAACAGATAATAGAGTGCATGACACGAATCCAAGTCGTGGATGGTGCCTGGGGTGGTGCCGAGGCAAATCGTTTACGCGACCTCAGTGGCATGTTCACCCAGGAGCTTCGACACGAACGCAACGCCGTGGCCATCTTGGCTCGCCTGAATGAGTTGTTTCCATGAGAATTGGATGTTAGGAACAGCAAGATAATGAACCCAATGTCTAGATGCCGTTCGCCAAGTTCAAGTGCTTCCTATGCATCATTTCGTTTCCTAGTGACCGCTGACCGCATCTCTCGTGCCTGTAAGATATATACGTCATGCACCTACCACAGTGAGATGCGGAATGCCTGTGTGACTGTCGTCCCTGGCTAGCATCATCAGCTCTGTGCATAGGGTCGTTCTCAGCATAGCCAGAAGCCTCCATCGCTGCAAAACCGGCGACCATCCTCTAAGTTGGAGCACGGGGTGCTTTGCACCGACGTGATACGTGCTCAATAGCTATTTGCTTGAAGCGGGTTGCATAGTTGTAATCCATCCTTTGTAGTAGAGATATTGCAGGAGAGGTATCCGTCGAGGACAAATGATCGATGTATGCAAGGCTGAGGTTGACGAGGCTGAACGAGGCTGAGGCTGGATGTGGCAAGGCTTATTTTTAGCGTTGATTATTGGCCCGTAGATCCGGAGAACTTTTGAATCTCGAACCATCAAACAATGTCTTTTTCTGCCACACTTCACAATCAACTCCTGAATCGCTGTACTCCTATTGTGCGAACCACTCAACAGGCTGCAATAGCTGAAATAGAGCTATTGAACACGGTTCTAGATACTTAAACACCTTTCGCTCGTTCACGACACTTGATCGCCTCGCCATCGTGAACCATCTCCTGAAAGAAGAGCAGCACACTTTCCCTTCCATCTTCCTCTATCCAAACCTGCCTTTGCCCATCTTTTGAAGATTGACGATCATGGCTCTCACCATGCATATGCCGACAGCTGGCTGCGAGCATATGGACAACGACTCCATCGCCAAAATCCGCCAACTTCGATCCAAACACCTGAATGGCGAAGACCTTGTACAATACACGTGTCTCGAATGCTCAACCACTGGAAGCTTTCCCACATTGGACAAGCATTTCACAGAAACCAAGCATGACCTCGCCGTCAGCCATAAGACCGTCTATTGTGGCCGTTGCAATGACTTGGTCTATGACCCAACTTTACTTAGCACTGGCAAGAAACGCAAACTTGCAGAAACCAATGAGGATGACGACTCGTACTTGACTTCCAACACTTCCCAACGTCCATGTGGTCGCAACGGTGTTCGAGGGCTATTCAACCTCGGCGAGACGTGCTACATGAACGCTGTTCTTCAAATGATGGTCCACAATCCACTCCTGGCCAGCTATTTCCTCGGCATGGGCCATCCTACTCATACTTGTCCAATCTCCAAAGAACCAGACAAGAAGAACGAATCCGACTCCGAGGACGAGGACGATGAGAAGAAGGAACAACAAACCTGTGTCGCCTGCGGCATGACCGAAGTCTTCTCCGACGTCACGATGGTGGACCAGCCTACTCCTGCCCACGCCGTCAACCTGCTTTTTGCGTCCTGGAAGAACATCCCCGCAATGTCCGGCAAAGGCCAGCAAGATGCACAAGAATGGTTCATGCAGATCGTCGACCGTCTCCACGAAGCCGTAGCCCAATACAAGGTCCCGGAGAAAACCAACAGTATCAACGAAGCCAACGGCATCCCACCCCTCGACAAGCAATGCGTGTGCTTCTTCCACAAAGTGTTTTACGGTCGATACAACAACCAAATCACCTGCGACACATGTCATACCGTGTCTTCCCGTGAAGATGAATTCTCCAGCATCAGCCTGGACTTCAAAAAACAAGTCAAGAAGAAGAAGAAGGCGGCCAAAGACGCTGCCAATGCCAGTGACAGCAAAGACAAGGAACCACTCAAGATTGCAATCCCCAATATCCACGAGTGCCTCCGAAGCTTCACCGCCCCAGAACCTCTCTCGCCGGAACAGTACAGCTGCCAGGAATGCAAGGAGCGTCGGTCTGCCAGCAAACAAACACGCATTCGCAAATTGCCGGCCATTTTGTGTGTCCATGTCAAGCGATTTGGTATGAAACAGCTTGGTACGGGCGTCTTCGTGCCAGAGAAGTACGAAGGAAGGCTGGAGTTCAGCCTGCAGTTGGACATGGCGCCGTACACGACGCGACCACCGAAGAATGGCGAAGACACGGAGAAGTATATGTACGACCTTGACTGTGTGGTGGTACACCAGGGGGAGCATGCTCATAATGGGCATTATTTCGCCTTCTGCCGCCAGGACAACAAGTGGTTCCGGTTCGACGACGAGATCGTCAGTGCGACGACGACGGAAGATGTCATGAGGCAGGAGGCCTACTTGTTGTTCTACTCCTTGAGGAGAATCGAGAAGGTCTAGGGACCTGGGTGGTGGTGGTGGTGGCTTGCATTTAAATAGGCATGAGTAGGGACGGTGGTGTGGGCGGTCAACTAGTCTAATACCATGCCTTGATCAAACCAGACGTTCCATGATGCCATCGAGAGTGATTCTGTTCCATGAGACCGTGATGGTAGCGTCTCTCAATGCTAGGTGTCCTATGTGCCTTGGAAGTGACGGTCTCTCTATGATCATGCCGACGTCGATGGCCCCGAAGGAGCAGCCTGTATTTGGCTCTTGCTGGCCCCTGTTGTGATAGCCAGCTTGGTCACCAGCCGACCACCAGCTACAAACTGTAGACGATTTTATCGGTATGGAGTCTGTGGCAAGCCGACATCAACACAGCCAAGCTCCCACCTTATGGACGTTTGGCATACCCATCTCAATGCTCGATGGCGCCATCAGTGTACCTGACGGTCTCGCTGTTGGTAACTACTTGCAAGCAGAATGTTACCCCTGCAGTATGGCGAGGTACGCCTTTTATTGATGTGCCCGGATATGTCGAGTGCACTTTTCAGCCTAGTGTGGCCCCCATGTTGGTCCCGCAGGATACTCATTGTCCTGCCAATCACTTACCTCCTGAGTCGAGGAGCAGCCAGCACCTTACCGAACACTACTTAGTCAGGGTCTGAATCACTACCCTGCTGGGTGCCCTGTCCTCCGTATGCATGAAGCCGTTTGCGGGGTCAAATAGGCAACGACTCTGTCACTCTGTATAACCCGACTTGACTACGACCTCGCTGGTCTTTCATTCTATTCTGTCCGAGAGTGCAAGAAGCGTACGGAGCTCCTCTTGAACACTGCAGACATGCACGCGTGGAGAGTCGTCATTTTCTTGAGCCTACTGGCCGCCGCCATCGCCCAGGAGCAGCAAGTCCATCTCGACGAAGAGCATGGCAAGAGGTACAACGTCACACTGAACGTGAGTGACAATCACCACCCTAGTTACTCAACGGCTCATATTCAATCTGCTAATGGCTCTACAGTTCGACGACATCCCAACCAACAGCTCGGGCATCGGATTCGATCCATGGAAGCAGTCAAAACCTCTGCACTACAATGACCTGTTCTTCCAGTCATTCACCGTCGTCAATGTCGCCAAAGCTCGCGACTCCTTGCCTCACCCAATCGACCTCCTCTGCGCCAGCTCTGCGCCCAATGCATTGTTCTCGTCCCGTAAAGCTGGCTACCCGTGGCCGCGCTTCAGTTTCCACGATCTCAGCGGTCATCCCACCAAGCCACAAGACGCCAACATCACGTTCAACATGCGCTCCGTCACCTTGTCGCCGACGGGCAACGTCTCGGCCGGAGACGATCGAGTTCTGGTCGGACTTCGAATCAGCCTCCTCAAGCTACCATCTGATGGGTCTGGGTCGTCCCTTCAGGATGCCACATCTGCACAAGCTGATTTTCCTGGGCTGGTGCGCGGTTCACCTAGTATTCCACAAGGGGCGCATGTTTCCCAGCTGCTGGTTGCCTTCGGGCCGGGCCCGCATCAGAGTGTCAAGCTGGACTACGAGCGGTTCGCGAGAGTTATCCCTGGATTTGGACAGGGGGTGGATGTTCTTGAGGTGGTGGCGGACCTGTATCGGTGGGATGAGGCCAAGCAGAGTTATCGCATTGATGGAGATTGGCAGGTGTGCTTGGACGATATCGAGATTGAGGTCGTTCAACCAAAGAAGAAGGAGGAGGAGGATGAGAGTATGCTGGAAAGTATGCAAGGTCAAGAGACCAGACTGTTTCTGGCCGTGGCGGAGGACGGGAGGTTGATTGATGACAAAGAAAGAGGCGAGAAGTTGTGGAGGGAGATAGAACAGGACGGGAGTGCTTTGGTGTACGAAACCGTGGACATTGAGTAGAATCAGGGCCGTGTCATCGAGCCGAGTCCCTGCCTTTCTCGAAATGAAAATCTGTCGATCCTTGAGTCACTGGCCTTCACATTGTCTGCTGTTGATCTCGCGACTATGTATGCTGTAAGCCGTGCGAGGAATCCTCTTGGACCAGACTTCAGCTCGATACGCATTTGCCACGGCCTGAAGGTCTCGTTCGATCGTGACAACGATCTGTCCTGTCCACTCGCGGTGAAGGACTTACCTCGCTGCCGACGCCTTACGCGTCCAGATGTCAGGCAGAGTGAGTATAGTGTGAACACAGCGGACTGGGATGAGATTTGGAGTCCATTGCATGATGGCACTTTGCAAAGTTCCGAGTGTAACTACTGTAGGGGGATGATGGGGGCGTCACGGGGAACGTTGGGGATAAATAGAGGGCCACAAGGCCAAGAACCAGTTCGTGGGGCCCTTGCCAGGCGGTGGCTCAGTTAAGACGACCCCTAATTTGACCGTAGGTAGCTATGCTTACTCTACTCAGCGCCAGGAAAGCGAGGTACATTCGTCACAATTCGTGCAGTGGTCAAGCTTAGGTCTTCGTGATCAACAACGCCCGTCGTATGGTCTCTTTTCAGGTTCACACCATCCTTTTTGCCCTTTCTTCTCCAATCAATCTCATCAACTTGAGTTACATTTGATGTGGACGCTGGCCGTGTGGGGAGTTTGAATTGTACCGAGTGTGTGAGTATGTATCCCTTACCCCACAATTTCCACATACAGTCCGTCCATTGCCATGCCCAGTACTTTGCTTTGCCTTGCCTTAGACTATGGCTATATGGAGCAGAATCGGTTGGTGCTACGACTAGTATATAACAATTCGTCGTGTCAGGTGATATGATCTCAAGTATCCGGTACACCGGCTGAGCACGCGTCCGAACACCCTTCGGCATCCTATTACAATTGCAGCACATTCAGCAAGGCTACGAAGAACAAAAAGATAAGCTTGAAAAGTTCTCTGATACTATTCATGCCACCGAGTTGAGAATGGGCTACTCGACATCTACCGTCTTCCTCGCGGTGGCGGCCGCTACGCTGCTATGGCTGCTGCACCTCATCATCTCCTCGACCATACGCCGACGCCAATACAAACTTCCCGCTCAAGTACCTGGCATACCGATTTTCGGCAACTCGTTCCAAATGCCCCTGACCCAAGTCGAGCAAGCACCGTGGGCGCAGAAACTCGCTCAGAAGTACGGCGAAATGTGAGCAATTCATACTCACCTGTTTTCCCCCTTTCCAACCACCAGTATTCAATTCCAGAATCCAGACTTAACTTAACTTATACTCCCCCAGGTTCACCCTCCGGCTCGGCACGTCCGACTTCGTCTTCCTCAACTCCTCGCGAGTGGTGACGGACCTGCTCGAAAAGCGTGCGTCAAAGTACTCGTCTCGCAACCCCATGCCGTTCGTGCAGGACCTGATGTCCGGCGGCAAGCGGATCGTGCTGATGGGCTATACCGACCAATGGCGCGAGCTCCGTAAGGTCATGCACAGCATCCTCAATTCGCGGCAGATGACCCAATTCGCCGAGTACCAGGACCTAGAGAGCAAGCAATTGCTCTGGGATTACTTGAAGCAGCCGGATCTGTGGTTCAAGGCGAATCAGAGGTACGCGAACGCCGTCATCATGAGCGTGGTCTTCGGACGGCGATTGTTGCTCGACGACGAGAACCTGGAACCACTGCTGAAGCAGGCGGAAGACATGGTCAAGCATCTGCAGCCCGGGTCTACGTTGGTGGACACTTTTCCGTTCCTGAGCAGGCTGCCGCCGTGGATGCAGTGGTGGAGAGCGAAAGGGTTGAGCATGTTTGAGGAGTCCAAGAGGTAGCTAGCTGCATGCCCCCTGGACTGCATTTCACTTTTGATGGATTACTAAAATGATGCAGGGTGTATGGCAAGGAAGTGGACCGAGTGAGGGCGAGAATGCTCAAAGGTGATGCACGTCCTTGCTTTGCGATTGACTTCCTCAAGGAGACCGAAAAGAGCAACATGGACGACGACCAGAAATTGTTTGCGCTGGGCAGCTTGTTGGAAGCCGGAAGCGATACTTCGCGAATGACCATGAGCCAGCTTATAGCTGCGGCTGTCTTGCAACCGGACTGGGTTGAAAGAGCAAGGGAGCAGCTCGACCGAGTGTGCGGTGATGCTCAGCGTCTTCCACGGTTCGAAGACAAGCCCAACCTGCCTTTCATCACTGCCGCCGTCAAGGAGGGTTTCAGGTGGTACCCATTCGGTCCGATCGGCGTGCCGCACATGATGAGCCAGGATGACGAGTACGAAGGGTATACGCTGCCAGCCGGGACCATGGTGACCTGGAACATGCATCATCTTTCGAGGAGTCCGGACGAGTACCAGGACCCGGAGAGATTCTGGCCAGAGCGGTTTCTGAATGACGACCTGAACAACCCGTTGAAAGGTCATTGGGCATTTGGAGCAGGTATGATTGTCCATTTGTCGAAAGCAAGACGTCCAACCACTAACAAGTACACAGGCAGACGCGTTTGTCCGGGGTACAATGTGGCGGAGACGAATCTTTGGATGTTCCTGTCGCGTTTATTGTACTGCTTCGATTTCGAGGCCATCCCGGTAGGCCACGTCCGCTGACTTTGAGATGGGAGAATCTCACTGCTGACAATATGTGTAGGCTCAAGAGATCGAGCTGGAGAAAGTGGTCTGGCCGGCCATCGACTATGCTCCGTTTGCTGTCCAGATCGCTCCGCGCAGCCCGGCACATCGAGATCTGATCGAGAGGGAGTGCTCCTATGTCTCCGAAATAGTTTATTGATGATGGTAGGTGAGCGTTGTGTCTCCAGCTCGTAGCCGCGGACGTCCTTGGTGCCGCTGCTGGGTGGCTGATAAGGACGATGCTTCAAAAGCATCCAGGAAATCCCCTTCTATGCAACAGGAGATTATTCTGCAGAAGCAACGCGAAAAAGGTCCAGCCAAGCTCCCAGTTGCGAACACTGTTCCACGAAGGATTGCTCGGAGTCTATGTACTGAACGTGGAGAATCTTCCCCGAGCTGAGCAGACAGGATTGAGGCGTTACTGATAGCCGAGCTTGAGAGACCTTCGAGCTGAAGCGAAGAGGATACCGATCCAACGAGACGGGTGGCAGATACTAGAATTCTGGCATCGCATGATATAATGCCAGGGTCATTCGCGCAAGCACTTATGAAGTACAAGCTCCACAGCGATCATATTGTACGGATAGCGGCATGGTCAAGTGCAGATTCACTCAAACCTCTTATATCGACCATACGGCAGTAGCATAGTGGTCGTTACAAGCCGTAAACATCATCCTTGTCGAAGAAAATCAGTACCGCCTCACTCCCTCTGACGCTGATAGCCCCGTCCTTCCCAACATGCTCAATGTGCAGTTTGCCGACAGCCTTTCCGTCTTGAAACGACTGACCTGCCCAGGTCACGTTCTGAGTACTCACCTCATTAACATGCGGTGCTGTCATTCTCTTGACCCATGCTTGACCACTGACACCCAGTTTCAGGTCAACTGTGTAGTCACCAGTCGAGTTGGCGTAGAACGGCTTCATGTTCAAGAGAGCCACCTTGCTCAATCGGCCTTTAACATAGAAGGCGTAGGCTGAAAAGCTTTCCTGATTTACACCTGCCGGAGCTTTCAGAGCCTTCACTCGTACGCCAGCCCCTGATTGCGACGTGTGGAAGGCTTCGGCCATGAACAATTGACTGACGAAACTAGGCAAGGCGCGTGCTTTGCCACGCTTACTGCTGTCACGGGGGTAAAGCATGTCATATGTCGAGTAGCCTGGCGACCCGTCGTTGCCGGCGCTATTGACCTGATTGCTGCTCTGGAACACCAAGGTGGCGCCTTGATGGAGGTGTACCGACGACGCATTTCGGACGGCATAAATCAACTCGACATCGACCGTCCACAGCGCTTGCGCGAATGTGTCGGTGACATTGGGTTGGCCCGAGCATGAAATCGAGTTGAACTCTCCAATGACCCATGGTTTTCCGGAATCTAGCGCGGCTTTTGCGGATGGATAGATCTCTTCGTCGGCGTACCTGGTCAGCTCGGTATGGTTGAGGATGTTGGGAGTCGTGGCTAGTGCCGCACGAGCAGGATCACACGTCGAGAAGGCGTAGGAGTGAATCGAGTACTCGGCGACTTGATCCGCAGCGTCGACTCCAGCTGGAATGATGTCGGCGGGTCGTACATTCAACCCAGATTTGTCTGTCGTGGCAGACGATGCCCACCATCGCTCTCTTCCAAAGTGGCTTGCATTGGCTCCCAATGTCTGGTTGACTGCTGCATCGATCTGACCTGTCCACTGCTTCCATTGCTGCACGTATGCTGCTGTGCTGTTGTCCCATCGTGTGCTCGGGTAATTCGTGGGCTCGTTGCCGAGTTCGAAATATTCGATCTTGTCCTCCTGATACATGACCGAAGCGACCGCCATATCACGAGCGATGTCGAGGCTATCATTGCCAAAGTTAAGCGTCGAGACAAACTTGGTGCCGTTTGGGAAGTTGTTCCAGCTGTGATAGTAATTGGGCCCGACAGTGGTTCGGTAAACGCCACCACTGGGGCTGGTGGTTCGGACTGGGTCGCCAGCCGAAGGGTCAAATATCATACTGTCCATTGTGATGCCTCCTGGTCGGATGATGGGCCTTCCACCTCTCTCGGTAATTCGTGAGAGCAGTTCGAAAGTGAGCTTGTTCGGAGCGCTTGCATTGCCGAAGAACTCGACCCAAAATGCCGGCTCGAAGGAGAATGATGCGAATGAGGTGGACTGTCCATATGAAGCACCTTGCGCAGAAGCTGGGATGGTCAGATCAACGGCGGTTGAGCTCCTCGATGACGGCAAGCAGGTGGCAGTACGAGCAACCAGGAGGGCAAGACAGCTCGAGCGCCTCCATGTTCGGCTTTCAAATGCTGACAGCTTCATGTCGATGATGGCTATCTTCTGTGGCTTCTGAGACGAACCAAGGAGTTGAGAAGAACGCTGGAGGATCAGTTCTTCAGTCTGAATATATCGTCCAGACAACATCTCCAATGGTCTCGGCAGGCATTGTACCGATGGCCATGGAAGTGCGGTCACTTTCATAATATGAAGTGCCGATCAACTCCGCAACCACAGGAGTTTGCCTGTGAAAGTGATGGCTTCATGGCCCCCTGCAATGGGTGCGGATGGCGGAGTCCGAGCAAAACGTTCATTTATCTCCACGGTCGACCCGATGGCACCTTGGATGTGAGGCCATTTGCACGCGCAGCGTAGATCGTGGTGATTCGTCTGATGTAATTGCGTAGGGTAGCAATATCGACCTACCTCGCTCGGTGAGAGGTGTCTCGCTCATTCCCTTGGCGGATGTTCTGACTCCGCACAGAATTGAGGATCGGTAACGACAGCAGTCGGACTTGTTTGGATCCTGACAGAAGAGGATATGGTGCGAGCTTAAGGGCCATCTAAGCTGCTTATATCAATGCTTTGGTGAAGAGGCGAAGTCTGTCCTCAAAGCGCAGAACGCCTATCAATGAACACCACCCCCGGACATGTCCATTTTCCACAAGTCGTGCCCTTGATAGACTCACTCCGAGCTGCTGTGAATCGAACAGTTTCCCCCTTCGCATAAGTCAACAACGGCTGACATCGTGCCCAACAAGAGGATTGCAGGCATGGAAAAAGACCACGTCCAAATCATCACGCTGAGCGACGACGAACGTCGTAAAGGCAAGTACTCTCAGTTGACGCTCCAGAAGGCCCTCGAGGCGATGCACCAGGAGGGACTCGTCGTCCTCAAGGGCGTGATCGACGTCAAACACATCAACGCTTTGAACGAGAAGATGTGCGCGGAAGCCGACAAGAAAAGAGCAGATCCGGATCAGATATACAATCATGCGGTCAAATGTGCGTTTCCAGCAATGCTGTAACTTATATCCCCGGACTGGTATGGAGTATGCTCATATTGGAAAAGCCAACTTCCTCCAACGTCCACCCGTCACAGATGCCACCTATCTCTTCGAGGACGTTTACTTCAACCCGTTCCTCCTTCAACTAGCCAATGCGTCAGTTGTTCTCCCATCTCCTACGTCCATCTCCTTCGCTCATCCGACTCTTTCCCTGGTTTCGCCCTCCGCCAGCTGATCAATCTTGCTGCTGAACAGGTACCTCGGCCACACACCTATATGGACCTGGCTGACCTCGAACGTCGCGCTCTCCCATACCTCGGGCATGCGCCAACCGCCCCATAAGGACTGCGCCTTCGCCCATCCGCAGTATCCGTACTACTTCATCGCCAACATCCCCCTGTGCGAGTTCACCATCGACAACGGCGCGACGGAATTCTGGCTCGGCTCGCACGCGCAGGCCAGCTACCGTGAGCAGATCATCGCGACCGAACCCGCACAGATTGCAGAGTACGGTCGTCTAGGCGAACCCTTACCCGCGATCACCGAGGAAGCCAAAGAGGCGCGCAGAGCGGTTCGGCCACCGATCCAGCCGCCGTGCTCCCCTGGTGATATCATGATCCGTGACTTGAGACTGTGGCACGCGGGCATGCCCAACGGGACCGAGACGCATAGGATCATGATCGGATTGGGATATCAGGTACTTGTTCTGTCGACGTTCTCCTGTTTTGGCCGCAGGACATGTGCTGACGAAAAGACGTGGTATCAGAGCCCATTCTACCCGAATTCCAGGATGCGGTGCCACCTGCCCGTATCTCAGCGGGACTTCTTCAAGAGATCGGCAAAGGATATGGTTGAGGTCCGGGCGGATTTCTATGAGGATGACGAGTTCGAGACATTGACGAAAGACACGCATTTTGAATTGAGGCCGGATTACTTGGAATGAATCCCTTCTTACCTAATGAATGCATTAATTGGACTTTTCATTCGTATGCTTGGATCCGGAGAGCTGCTTCTAACTCAATAGTCCCCCCAGCTAATCATTGCAGTGAGTGTGCTGTATTCCTTTCGGCTCCCTTGTCTGTCGATTCTCTGTACGCGTTGCCGTTGCAATCCAAGACCCCTAACATGACCATTCCCTTGGACGGTGAGCTCCATATCGTTTGAGTCCGAAATCCTAAAACTTCCCCAACCCACCCAACCTGTCACTGACACCGCCCAGACCCTGCTCCGCTGCCTCCTTGCCCAAACCGCCCGACACTTTGTCGAGCTCGTCCTCGCCCATGATGGGGTTCTTCTTGAGCGAGTCTAGAGTCACCATACGTCAATATCCTGCGCTTGCTTTTTGACAAATTTGGGCCGGGGGGAGGAGGCATGTGACATACCTTTCAGCGCACCCTCGACTTTCTCACTTCCCACGTTCTCGAGAACTTTGACCTCGGCGATGGCCTTGGCCTTGTAGTACCGCTTGGCCCACCACTCAGCAACGTCGTCCGCATAGCCGGTGAAGTAGATTGTCCCAGCGACCAGAGCGAGCAGTGTGACAATGGCGGCCAGGCTGGTGAAGATGATTCCGGTGGTCGACATGCCTGCGTTAGGGCCGTTGCTGGTGGCTTTGGCTGTGGCGGAGGAGAAGGCGCTGGATACGGCTGAGCTAGCGGATGACATTTTGAAGGAAGATGTGAAGAGGCGATGAGATCCGTTGGCTGATTTTCTCGTAGTCTTCCGCGTCTGTTTGGCTTTCTCAAGTGTCTTCGTCCAATGGATGATTGCGATGAATAATTCTCAGCAACGAACCCGATGGTCCTGCAGAATAAGGGTATGTATGGGTGTTTCGTTTGGCAAATCCTTTTAATTAAGCAAGTGATAATCAAGGAGACAAAAGTGAAGAGAACCCAGATATCGGTGCGGTACTAATCACTTCAGTCCATCTGTGTAGCATTCACTGCCGTGCAAACCTGTTTGAGGATCTTCCGACGTCATGTCTACGACAACCGTGCTGGACGGGCTCGTGCGACCCATCGACGCCGGACCACTCAAGTTTGACACAACGGCTCTTGGGAGATCCAATGAGAAGAGGAACTCCATCTGAAAGTCGAAAGATTTACTCGAACCCCTGGCGAGAGAATGGTAATCAAGTGGACAAATGCCATGTGGAAACAAGTCTCAGATAAGCGGCACTCGAGCGGAGTGTCGAAGTTGGTCAATCAAATTCTGATCGCTGCTCGGCTATCGTTTACATGTCACCAAAAGGGCATGAAATTTTGCAGGCTAGTTGGCAGGTACATATAGCAAAATCAGATATGGACCGGAGTGACATTCGCATACTCCCTATCGCAGGAAAAGTAACACACACCAATGAACCTGAACCTGAACCTGAACCTGAACCTGAACCTGAACCTGAACCTGAACCTGAAGCTTTTACCAATGTCTCAAATGGAGATTGACAGATCCGGCGCTTTCAAACATTCCCCTCTGTTGTATCCGTCCTAGATGCCTAACTTGCAGCCGCTTCGTGCAGCCGAAGCGGCACTCTCGCAGGCGCCGTCGTGACGCTGTACTGATGCCGCATGATGGGATCCGTCTCATAATCCTCAATCTTGTCGAACTTCTGAAGCATGCGCACGATAACATATCCGGCCTCCGTCAGGGCGAACTGCTGACCCAGACAAATCCGTGGACCTCCGTTGAACGGCAAGAACTCCCAGCCCGGCTTTCGTCCGACCCAGCGTTCGGGCTTGAATTCAGCAACATCCGGGCCCCAGATATCCTCCCTGTTATGCATGATGTGGACCGAATAGGCCACCTCTGTTCCCTTGGATACATACAAAGGAGAATTGCCGTCTGGACCTCCGCCTCGAGGGATAGTCGTGTCCTTGGTTGCTCGTCGACTATTTATGGGAACCGTAGCATTGTGACGAAGGACCTCGTTCATGGTGTGTTGCAGATACGAGCAGCCCTTGAGTGTTTCGAAGCTGATTTCCTTGGGATTCTCGTACGTGCCGAATTGCTCAACGATGGTGTCACGCAGTTTCTGGAAGATATCAGGATGTCTGACTAGGTGGTAGAATGTCCACCCGAGAAGTCCAGCGGTTGTATCACGACCGGCTAGGAGGATGTTGAGAAGTTGGCTCCTAAGCTCGACCGGGTCTCGGGTTGCCTGGACGAGTTCCTTCAGGAAGATATATTTCTCTTTCTTCTGTCCTTTTTCGAGGTGATGTTCGTTCAAAGACGACAAGTCCGTAGTCAAGGCGAGATTGACATAGTAGTCAGCGAACTGGTGTACCAATTTGATGTTCTCGTGGAAGTGCTTAGGTGAGTATATCCAATATAACTCTGCCAGCCGACCCCGTGCCCCGACCGTCATGGTAGCAGCATCAAAAGCACGTCCGAACGAGGTCCAATCTAGATTGCCGGCTTGTTTGACTTTCTCGCTCGAATAGCCTGGTAGAGCAGCGAGTTGGGAGTTCACACTTTGGCCGAACAAGAACTCCGTAGCAGAGTCGAGAGTCAGGCGAAAGAACAGTGGCCCAAGGTCCACTATATCGGTCCAGCCGTCTTTTGTGGTAAGATGTTGGAACATGTCTTGGACATGAACCTCTTCCAGGTTCAGGTCGGACACTTGCTGCCTGGCAAATTGAGGACGAAGCAAGGCGCGGGAGTGCTCCCTGGAAGCGGAGTTAGATACTGCGCATCAACTGGACGCTGCACCTTTGCACGCCCTCCACTTACCATGCTTTGCCGTCTGAGGTGAATATTCCATTCCCAAATACCGGGAAAAAATTCCCGCGACGCTGCTCTCCAATTTCAAAGTCATTGAATTGCGTGGCGAGTATGGCTTGAATGTTTTTGGGGTCCGTTGTCAAGTACTGTTCGGTACCAAGAATGCTTTGGCGCCATGTTGGAACTCCTTGCCCCTTGTATATGTCGAAGAAAAATGCAGGGACCACTTGATTCTGGTCGGCTTTGATGATGTCCCAGACGAGATCAATACCGAGTGGTAGCTTAGCTTTCCGCTCTTGGGCGGGTTGGCATCCCCACTGTCTTGCTTTGCGAGCATGACGTGTCTTTGAGATGATAGAGGAGATAACGAAGAAGATAACAGTCGACAAAAGCAGGCCAAGGGCCGCGAATTTGTAGTTCACCATGGTGAACAGAAAACGATACGAAGAGGCAACAAAACCGACAGTAGCACAAAGACAAAACGAGCTGGAGTTATGTCAACAGACCAATGTGCAGAGAATGCTGTCGAGAATCGAATATTGTATGGGAAGTCGAGGACGAAATAGGAGGGCCGAGTCGAGGGGAACAATAAGGTATATCCTGGTGCGCCTGGCACGCCTGGTTATGGTTCAGGTTCGTATTTCGTGTGAGAGATGCGTATACAACTAGCCAAATGCGACGTTTGAGAATTGAGGGGCGCTTACTGTAGGATGGACTAGTGTTTAGCGGTTCCTGTTTGTTGCCGTAATCCCACCCAACTGCTGACCTCTCCGGTTGCAATCATGGACCCTTGTAGACGATGTGATACGGTGAGTCGGACTGCGCGAGTCAATGTTGATGGAATCATGTCCCCCGCAATCTGTGGATGAAGCCAAAGCCGAAAGGTCCACGGAATCCGACCTTGGCGGCATGAGACTTTGCGTTCCACTGCATCTCCCGTGTCATATGGAACGAGGAACAACGTCGAGGTCATGTTGTTTAATATGGCCAAGGCGATTGGCCAGAGTTCTCTTTGTTCGAAGGAGCCGGGGTTATGAGTTGAACCGATTGCAGAGCCGTGAAAACTTGCCTCGGTCCAGGACACGACTTGACCTGGATCATCATCAGCCTACCTGACTCGAACTTCCCGGCTGGAAAGTACAGCGCCATGATGGCGCTGTCTAGATGAGAGATGAAATACTGGTAACACGCGCTTTGGTATAGGACTATTGGCCAATGCACCCAACGATCCGCAAGTGTTTCCTGAGCAGTCCCCTCGAGAGCACTTCCGTAAAGGCGTCTGCGATATTTTCTCTCTTCGTACTGACCCGGCTGGTTGTGATTGTCACGACTTCGCGGGTGACACGACGACTGACGTTGATTTTGTCGGCATTCCTTATTGTTTTATGGTCGAGTCATCGTCGATGAAAGCGGGAAAACTCGCACTCTGGAGTCTGCGATGTCAAGTTCATCGATGTGTACTTTGGGTCATATCAGGTTGTTGTGTTATACTGTCAACCGGTATATGAGTTGAGGTCGTGGCAAAGATCGCGCTTCCAACCTTACACCCAAGAACTCAAGAAAATCGATGCTGACAGCGTCGCCTAGTCGCCTACGATTGACGAGTGAGAGTTGGCATGCCGTGGCGGAGATAAACCAAGGTAGAGACAGGGTCCACGGCGGTCCTCGTTGAGTCGAGTCTTCAGGCATGCCCGAGAAAAACGATCTTGTACTACGATGGACTCAGGCCATCGCGCATGGCATGTACTAAGTCTGGTTACTACACTCGGACCGTCCCTGATCAGTCACAAGAAAATAGAGCTAAAAGAGTGCTCGTTAGAGACTGCACTGGTGGTAGCCCAGTTTTGAGAGCGCATCCAAAGGGTATCTGATAATTGCATTGTCGGGCTACAATTTGCCTCATCACATAATGTACACCAATTTGATATCAAGCTTCTGCCGAAAGTGGAGGGTCTAGATAGGACAGGAGCGAATTTGGAGATTACAACGCCTAAAGCCGACGAGTATTTACTCCTCGACGAAGGACTTCACATCTGCATGTAGAGTTAGCTCGCCGCCAGTCAAAAAGAAGCAACCGCACTTACCATCGAGCCATTTAACATATTCTCGTTGCTCCTTGTAGTCGACATATTCAAACAAGAAGGTAGCCAATTCTGCATCAATTCCTCTCTCTTCAAGGTACTTCTCGAGCATGGCCTGGAGGTCGGGGTCAAGGTTGCCAATTGTTGGACCAGCATACAGACTGCGAGCCTCTTGAGCATCTTTGGGGTTCTGCGCCTCCAGCAGCGACTCCTTGGGGAAAAAGCTGATGGTATCGATTTCGACAGTACCCTCCTGCGCAACAGCTCGTATCTCAAGGGCTTTTTTACCAGGTTTCGTAATGGTGATTGTCAGGTGGATAGGGTAGGCTGGTGTCTCGCTCGTCATACCGGCGGCATCCTCTCCCTCTCTATCGGCAGGTGCGATGCTGTCCTCTGGCATCACATCAACTTTGCCTCCTCTTGTACCTGACTGGTTGATGGTCGCCTTATTCGAGCCGTAGTCTGCTTCGTCTTCAAGGGAGCCATCTTCATCTAATCCGCCGAATTCGTCCTCTTCGGGCATGTTGTCGATCTCGGCAACGCTCAAGGAAACCTTGATCCTAGAAGGAGAATTGTCAACACTCAGTCTTGATCTTGGTAAGGCAGCATCCTCACTTTTCATTACCAAACTCCCTTGTCAATGTGACTTCATGTGTACCAGGCTTATCTTGCACTTCCCAAGGGTGGGTCTTCAAGAAGTCATCGATGGCGGCAACTGTGCTCTCGTCGTTGTTTTCCAATTCGAGCTGTCGTTCGGAATTCAGCTTCTCGGCGAGCTCGAGATCGGCTATTGATGGATTAGAGAGATTTCCTGGCCGGAATTGATTCTGCTTACAGTCCCCCGCGGGTTCTCTGTGGAATGTAGAAGTCGAGAACGCAGGGTATGATGTTCGCATTGCGGGTTGCCATATTGGTCGGCGAGCTGTAAACCTCGAAACTGAGGGAGAGTATCGGATGGCAGATTGGCGTAATGAGGCCTTGGGCAGAGCCCGGCTGAAGAGCCGCAGAGAGTTCATCGTAAGTACTAGTAGATGAGTACGCAAAATAGTCAACGAAAGGGTGATGGATGCGAAGAACTCAGTTGCGCAGTTGGATAAAGCAATGGCTGTCCTGTAACAAGATAATTTTTTGGGAAACACGCCATCTCCAAAACTTAAGGTTTGAAATGACACGGACCGTGACGGACGTGACGGACTTCCCTAGCACGCCCTCGACGCCTAGGTACACCTGGAGCCTTCTGTCACGGTCGTCTCGACTCCTCGGATATTGTTCTAGGTGTAGTCCGTACCGAAGATGGGGATACAAGTATAGATTTTCACCATGCTCCTTGATATCACCAATGGTCCGCCTCAATCATCTATGATATGGACACCTCTTCCGCAGCTGCTCTTGCCGATACCTAACATGTCCACATGGGCAATAGGTCCCGTCTGATCTTGTTTCCTACCAGTGTGGCAGACGAAACTCGAAGCCGCCAGCTCATTAACAGAGCCTTGTCCATCTCTTGGTAGGCCACAACGGTCTGTTCCATACAGGGGGATAACCTTCCGACGAGTTTTGGCCTGCGTATCGGGTCCTCCAAGTTAACTGATGATATGCCCGTCAGGCACAATCGGAATATTCAGAACCGTTATAAGATCAGTCTTCCGGTCTTGACCGATGAGTTGAATATTCCACTTCCTCGCCAACAACATGCATTTGCTTGATGTCCCATGCTGTCTGAACAAGATCTCCAGGGTTTCAAAGTCCGAGGGTTTCGTTGCGGGAACTTGATTGATGGGGTCCAGTCAATCATGTACACAGCCGTATGTTTGTTTGACGTTAGAAAAGAGCCGTGCATGTTTCAAGAGAGCCCTTTTGGTGGGAAGCTTGATGGTTTGACCTCGCCTGACTTTACCACACGCACGAAAGTAAGCGTATTCAAACCACTCCAATCTCCTCCCCATTTTTCCACTTTGGATCGGCTTGCTTCATTTCGTAGATCAGGGACCCAGAAGCCACCTCGGAACTCACGTTCCTCAGCCTCCTTCCTCTGTTTGATTTGTTCCTCTAGCTTGCTGGGTGGCCGACCAGGTCGCCGTTGCTGTTGGGCTTCTTCTAGCTGTTCATCGTCACGGTCGATGTAGCTGCACACGTCAGAAACAAGTATCCCATCGTGTTGACCCAGGCATACCTTTGTGTCAGCAGATGCATTTCCTCTTCACTTAGAGCGCCAACCGAGCCCTCTAAGGCTGATTTGAACCAAGCGACTCTGTCGACTGTATGGGCATCCTGATCAGCAACGGCACATAGCAATTCTCAGGGGTAGGCATACCGTAGACTTGGTTCGATTTCACAGCGGCATCCATTACACGTTGTAATTTTTCTTCCCTTGCACCCGCTGACCGTAGCCTTTTCGCATCTCGACTGTTTTCGTGAAGAGTGTTGGTTTTCCCGCCTCTCTTTTTGGAGATTTGCTTGTGCACTTTATTCAGAGCACGAGCCATTTGAATAAGTCAAGCACGTTCGAAAGGCTGAAAGATTCTCATATGACCGCTTCAAAGAATGCGAATATCTTGGGCAAGTCGTTGCACAGTCGGAGAGCCCTTCGAAAAAAGTTCCTGGGGCGGTAGAACTTCGGAAAGGGCGGAGCCCGCACTAGAAGTTGGATCAGTCAGACTGATCATGGTGACAATCAATTCCTATCGCACACGTGTGAATGTCACAAGAGGACTGGTCAGACGTTCGCACTTTCCTCCCGCGCTGATTCCTTCCCCAAGGCGCGTCTGGATGCTGAAGCGCGTTGAATCTAGGCGGAATGCCCTGTCAATGCGCCTCGCAAGCAAATATTGTCCTACAGCAACGAATATAACTTTCAATGGCACAGGTTCGTTCAGGGAACAGAGTTCTTGTCTTCCAGGGTTTCTCGCGCGATACTCCATGTTTGCGTGTCGGCTTGACAATATCAGACACCATTGGGAATAGGCGGTGAGCGCCAAAAACCACTCTTGAAATGGGCATTAAGGGCAAGTTCTGGCACAATATCTCTGGCTGCAAGCTGACGAGGCAATAGGCTTATTGCCCTTGCTCAAATCGATCCAGAAGCCATGTACTCTAAAGAAGTTCAGCGGGCAGACAATTGGAGTCGACGCATACGGATGGCTACACCGCGGTGTTGTGGGCTGCGCCTTTGCCCTTGCCCTCGGCAAACCCACCACTATCCATATCGATTTTGTATTAAGCAGAGTTCGAATGCTTCTTGACTTCGGCGTGACGCCTTACCTCATATTTGACGGAGACAACTTACCCAGCAAGGCCGGTACGAATGCTGCTCGGCGGAAAAGAAGACAGGAAAGCAAAACATTGGGTCTGGAGTTGCATAGAGCTGGGAAGATGAGTCAAGCACAACAAGAGCTCCAGAAGTCTGTCGATGTTACTCCGCTAATGGCCCGGCATTTGATCGAAGAACTGAAGAAGCTCAACGTTCAGTATATCGTAGCTCCATACGAAGCTGACGCCCAGCTAGTCTATTTGGAGCAGAAGGGCATCATTGACGGCATTCTTTCTGAAGACTCAGATCTCCTAGTATTTGGTGCTAAGCGCCTACTGACGAAACTCAACCAATATGGCGAATTGGTAGAGATTGAGAGGGCAGATTTCCCTCTATGCAAAGACATCAGTCTTGCAGGCTGGACAGACACAATGTTCATGCGACTGGCTATCCTCAGTGGCTGCGACTACTTGCCAAACATCGAGAAGCTGGGTCTGAAGACAGCATACAGCTACGTTCGGAAGTACAAGGACGTTGAGAAGATCTTGCGCATGATCCAGTTCGAGGGGAAATTAGTCGTTCCCAACGGCTATCTGGATAGTTTCCAGCAAGCCGAGTTGACCTTTCTCCACCACCGGGTATTTTGCCCCATTACACAAAAGATGGTCTTCCTGAAAGAGCTTAGTCCAGGTATGTCAGAGCGCGATATGCCTTACCTAGGGCCCTATGTCGACCCAGACACGGCAATAGGCGTGGCATGCGGAGACCTGGACCCTTTCTCGAAGAAGCCTCTTCAACTCGACTATACCAAATCGCTTGGCCGACCGGCACTTGGCGAGAACAGACGACAGAGTTACGCAGGTCCTGCAGAGTTGAAGCCCAAGAAGTCCATCGAAACGTTCTTCAAGCCTCATCGACAGCCGCTTGCTGAGTTGGACCCAAACAGTCTTACACCTTCGCCAACACAGCAGAGACTTCTCGAGCGTCATCAAAATGCCTCCTGGGAACCAAGGCTAATCAACTCGGCTCCTGCGCTCAGGCGCAGTGTGACTGCTTCGGTCAGCACCGCAGCGGCTACAGACCGTTCAGCCTTTTTAGCAAGAGCTTCGATGATGTCGACCTATCAACCTCCGAAACGGCAGCGCTTGTGCTCTGACTCTATGGATCCTTCGCCCAGTCGAGAAGTCAGGGAAAGTCCATTCTTTGCTTCTACAGGTGAAGAGATCGAGGCTAGCCCGTTAGCTGAGAAGAGGGGCAAAGTCAAGAAGAGCAGTCGATCCAGATTTGAGGTTTTCTCTGAGTCATCTGTCGGAGAGGTGTTGTTCGATTGCGATATACAGCAAAAAGTCAGCCCAAATAAGGAGATATCTCTCCAACAGCCTGCAAAACAGTCTTCCGAATGGCACAAAGAGCCTGATGACGCTCCTGAGTCCATACCTCAGTCTTCTCCCGTAGCTGCATCACCTTCCCCTTTCTACCCATCCCTTTCACACAACTCTCCGTCGAAGAGCAACTCGAAAAGCCGAACTTCACCTGATCCTGAAGCAGGACGCGAAATAAGCCAAGATGCCGATCCTGACGCATTCGAGGACTTATTGGAGTATCACGTCAGAAAGCAGAATGAAAAGCTGCTGGAAAGATTTGCGTTTCAATCCTCGGAAAAGAGTACCTCAGTTTCTCGTTGGCCCTCAAGCCCACAACAGCGCAGATCTAGGATGTCAGCGCAGCCACAAGAAGTGCACGCGCGTCTAGTGAATACTTTTGGCAAGACAGGGCCATCATCACGATGTCGGCGAACTCCGGATCTGTTGCAGACATTCCAGTACCAATCATCCGAGAGGCGACAATCAGCACTCGAGTCACTTGGAGCGTCCACTGTCAACAGAGACATGTTGTCCAAAGCAGCGAGCAATACAGCTGGGTTGCGGGGGAGCGAGGATGCAATGGTGCCGAACAGCGAAGACGATAGTTCTGAAATTGGGTCACCAGGACGAAAGCCGAAACTCGACCTTGGTGCTTATGCTTTCGTGCCTAGATGATGCATTGGAGATGTGTCTCAGCGGCATTTTGTTCGGCGTTTGTTTAATGTGGTAGATGTATGCCAACCTGAACGGCAACGTGTGTTGTCTGGATTGGTCGATATGAAACTGGGATTGGGAATGAGCGTGAAGCGTAAGCATCAATGACTATTGGTTATGGAGAATTCGTGCAGCGTTACGGTTCGAAGCAAGTACTCGGTACACACCACTGGAGAACTTCCAGATAATACGATTGAAGAAAAGGCCAGTCAAGTCGAAATGCAAATAAATGAGCATTCGAGAGACAGTCCAAGATGTGAGATGATGTCATGGAGCCTTGTGGTTTTTTGCGCAGCCTGGAATTAAAGTGGGAAGGCTGGACTAAGCCTAATTTAGTTAAATCAAAACACTGACAACCGTTCCCATTTCGAAAAAAGTGCATCTCAGCCCAGCCATCTATATTCCATTCACCACACAGACCAACCTCCACGATTATCAATGGCAGATCTCTGAGCCATTATGACAATTGGTGCCTTGCAGTCCCAGTCTCAGAATATTCCAAGACTAAATCAAGCTACGCCCCTCTCCCCTTCTTCTCCTCCCCTACTTCTCTCTATCCTTCTACCCAGCTTGCAAGACGCAGGAAGCTGACCTACAACTTCCAGCAATCTGTGAATATCGCTACCTCAAGCACAATACACCATATCGACGTACTGTCCTTATTACTCGGTACCTGCAGTCGACCGATCTGCTTTGACCACCTGTCGAACCGGGCTGCGTGCCAATTTCTTGCTCGTGCTGAGTTCCCATACCGCCTACCGTCCGCACGGACGGGAACCCGCAGACACTTCAACATAATCCCCCGATCCATCTGCATTGACCTCCGAGCAGTATGGCACCCAGATTCGCAACAGGGTGGAGGAGATTTGTTCCATTCATAGGCTACCATCATGTTCTTATGATCTTGATAGCCATTGCAATCATCCTCCTATGTGAGTATCGTCCTGTTTCCAGCATTCACCCCAAGCTAACTTATCTCCTCTAGCTCTGTTACTCGCAGGATGTTCCTCAACCTCTCCTCTAATTCCCGACATCTACCTCATCTCACTCTACTACCAACAATACCCTCCTGTATTCAGCACTGTCCAGGTCGACCCAGGAGTCTCGACAGCCATTGCGAATATTGTCAATGAGGCAGATCTTACAATACGAGTTGGATACTTTGGAATATGCATCAAAGCCGACGGTGGAGCATGGATGTGCAACCAGAATTCGACTGCATTGGCAGACTTGGTCAGTGTCGACCAAGATCCTCTCAACTTGATATGGGTGGCCAGCACATTCAAGAACGCCATTGTCTTCCCCTACCTGCTCATCATCGCCATCGTACTTGCCTTTTTGACGTTCCTCCTCCTCGCAACATTCCCTGGCTGGCACACGAGCACTGGTCCTGATGGGTCCGAACACGAAGTGCGCCCGTTTCCCTCAAGGGCTGTGTCACAAGTGGCATTGGCAACCATCTTCATCGCATCAGTCTTTGTGCTGGTGTCGGTGATGTGGCAGCACACTGCGGCTGTGGCTGCAAGCATAGTTGTCAAAGACCTCGGAAATGGAAGTGTCAAGTCCGGAGTCGGAACAGCCGCAATGGTATTGGGTTGGTTCGGCTTTGGGCTCCTGGTGATTGTGACACTAGGATTGCTTGTGATGATATTGAGCATACAGTTGTTGGATCGACTTACTGATGAAGTATGACCACCAGTATCTTGATGAACGAATTATCGTGCTGATCGATCGACAGGACTGAAATTGCATAACGGCCACGAAAACCTGAGCGATTTTGATTGATTTATGCATACGGCAAGGCGACAAGCATCTCACTGATGGATGAATATGAGAGCAACCGGCGTTCAAAGATGGATTCTATTCAGCAAGAAGCATTTTATCAATGGTAAAGCTATGAAAGATAGCTCATTAGAGAAGTTGTGGTCGGTACATAATGAAGGACCCCGAAGTTCGACCAAAAAATTGCAAATACTCTGGAGCTTGGGATGTGACATGGTTTGACATGGTACCTGGGATGATGGAGATGTTCTCGAGAATGGAACATCGTATGTACAACTGACACAATACAAATGAAGAGATTCAATTGTCTCGTTTCCTCTCATCAAAGTCATACATCAACTGGTTTTCTCTCGAGAGATTTTCCAAGATACTTGAGCAAGCTGTTGACCTTCTTTATGCTCCGCCGTATTTGATACGCTAAAGTACAAATCCAAGAAACTGACACCTCATTGGATTTCACATATTTTTTTGGTTCAATCAAACTGCTGCTTCCAACTCTCAACCGAAGATCCATTTGATTGTACACAGCCTACCCTCTTGGACCTCAGACTCTGGTTGAGATTGTGCAGAATGACGCACCGACTTTTCGACGGGCTGGTCCTCCCAGCGTCTGCGGATTTCCACGTCCATCTTCGTGACGGTGCTATGCTCGAAGCGGTCGCTCCTACAATCAAGCAGGGTGGTGTCGAGACTGTGTTTGTCATGGTAAGCTCTCTTGAAGCTGAGCTCGTAGCATCTACTCTTTTTCAGTAGACGAGGTCAACCGCATATGGGGCATACGTGGAATATGTGGGAATTGACTTCTATTCTACAGCCCAACCTCATCCCACCCATAACCACGGTCGAGCACGCCTTATCTTATAAGCAATCTATCTCCAAGTACACCGATGCAAAATGTTTAATGTCATTGTACCTGCACCCATCCGTCACGCCCGATACGATCCGCCAGGCCAAACAATCCGGTATCATCTACGGCGTCAAGTCCTATCCAGCAGGCGTAACCACCAACTCTGCCTCGGGCGTTGTCGATTACGAGCAATTCTACCCCGTCTTCCGGGCCATGGAACAGGAAGGCCTGGTCTTGAACCTGCACGGCGAAGCACCACCCGCAGAAGACATCACGGTGCTCAACGCCGAAGAAGCGTTCCTCCCCACACTCCTTGATCTGCACCACCGGTTTCCGAAGTTGCGCGTTGTCCTCGAACACTGCACCACGGCCGCGGCCATCGAGGCTGTGAAGCAATGCGGGGATAATGTCGTGGCGACGATCACGGCGCATCATCTCAGCCTGATCGTGGACGACTGGGCAGGCGATCCGATTAATTTTTGCAAGCCCGTCGCGAAGTTGCCGAGGGATCGGCTTGCGCTGTTGAAGGCCGCGACCAGTGGGGATGAGAAGTTCTTTCTGGGCACGGATAGTGCACCGCACCCGCTGCGCGCAAAGAAGGGTGGGTTGGACTTCGAGGTAGGGAAGTGTGCGGCGGGTGTGTTCACGCAGCCTTATGCTACGCAGTACGTGCTGCAAGCTTTTGAAAGAGCGGTAGAAAGGGGCATGATTGAGAAAGAGAGGGTGTCGCAAGATGTGCTGGAGGGATTTCTAGGCGGCTTTGGACGGAAATTCTATCGTATAGAGGCTAGTGGGGCGAAGATCAGGATTTCGGCCAGCGAGGAGAAAGTTATGGAGAAGGTGGCTGTTCAGAGTGCTGCAGCGAATGCGGCGGGAGATGTCATCGTTCCGTTCAGGAGGAACAGCCCGGTCTATTCTCTCGAGTGGCTGGCTAAGGAGTGAGTTGCTTCCTAAGACTATGAACCTTTTGCCAGGACTGGACAGAGGGCAGGAGCGGAGACTGCATACATTCCGCGATCATACTGCTGCGTCTTCAATTCGCGCCGAGTTGAAGAACTTTTGGATCAACAAAGCCGCAGCGACGCTGACGTTCAAGCTGTCAATGTCTCCAACATCCGGTCTTGCGTTCGGTATTCCGACCACTCCGTCGACGAGGTTATGCATGAAACTTCGAACACCGGTCTCTTCGTTGCCGAGGACGAGGACACAAGGATACTTCAACAAGGCACCTTCGGGTTTCAATGGTCCGACCTTGTTGAACTTTCGAGTGTTATGGCTATTCCAATCACCAGCAGCCTCAGATGCATCAGCAGCAAAGAACTTCCAGCCATTTTCACGAGAAGATTTGATGAATTCCCCCTCGGACCTGACATGCAGGATTGGCATATGTTCCAGTGCGCCTGCCGAGGCTTTCAGAGCATTGGTGCTGCCTGCTGCAGAAGCGGTGCCGTGCTCGGGGATAAGTATGGCGTCTACACCGAGAAACCAGGCTGAACGTACGATTGCGCCAAAATTTCCGGTGTCGGTGATGCGGTCCAGTAACAGCATGAATGGATAACGGTGAGCCGGACGATGTGGATGTAGACGGTTACTGGCCACGTAGTTCTCGAAGGCGAAGACCTTTTGAGGGCTATGGGCTTGTTCCTGCTTTGCCCATCCAATGGTAGCAGAAATGTCATCGTCGGGTCGCTTGACGGGAGGCAAGGCCGTGACGGGTAATGGAGAGAGCGGCGACGTCTCCATCAATATCCCATTATGCGGTCGTCCACCGGTAGCTTTGCTGAATTTGTTCTTCCAGTCACGACCCCGAACCCTTTCGACACGGAGGCCCTCTTGCTCGGCAATTGTGTAGATTTCCGCCAAAGTCTGGGAGACACCGGCCTCTTTCTTCCTTCTCATTCGATCCTGAGTTGGACTACTGAACGACTTCAATGCCTCTTCCTCCTCTTGTTCGTTGTCAGGGTTTTCAATATCGGGTAGCAGTCGATAGAGCCTGTATATCTTGCGTCGCTTGGCTTTCAGAGCGGCTAAGACGGAGTGAGTGCCCCAGATGAATTCCGAGGTTGCTGTAGTGTATGGAAGGCTCGTGGGTATGCCGACATCGACTGAGTCTCTGCCGCGGCCATTATTCTTTAGGCGTTGTCTATAGCTCTTAAATCCATCGAACTCCAAGCCATCGTGGCTCTCTATGTTCTTGTAATTTCCAGTGCCAGGAGAAGCTCGCTGATCCTCATAGCGGCGTTCATGCTTGACTCTGCTATACTGGCCATCTCGTTTACCCTTTTCAATGGCGCCAGTTAGGGAGATCCAACGGCGAGTAGTTGTTTCAGCGGACGCCGCACATGCAAGCTTGTTGCGCAGAGCAATGCGTACAACGGACTGCATTCACAAGTTCAAAGAATATGGAAGGCCGCAAGGGTGGTTGACTGATGGCAGAAAAATGCGGCGAGTTGGAGAAATGAAACGTGAAATTGATTCCGTTGCCGACGACGCCATCAACGCGCAGCGCGTCGACTCCATCATGCTCCAACCGAAAGTCGCAACCGCGAGTCGCAGCCTTGATTCCAGAACTCATTGCGAATACGAACCCTTCAAATAATTGTTCTTATCAAAAGTCCAATGTAGACTGTTTTAGCGATCTGCATGGCAGATTCAATCGGTCCGCACCCGACATAATACACGCCGAGACTCGAAGGACGCTTTCAGCGTCACCTTGTCCCCCAACATTCCAAGACGATGGACGTTATGGACATATCCTCTTGGCTAGGTAAGCCGCCAGTGAATCAGAAGGCCGATCAGGATGCTGGCAAGGAGACCGCGTCGCAGGGTTCACGCGGCTCTGATATCGAAAGCGCAGTGTCAGCACCAAGTGTTAGCAGCAGCGGTGGTGACATACAGCACATTGAGGAGAATCCGATACCCATGAGCGGCGACGGTCGTGGAAGTCCTGCAGAAGATCTATCGAGTGAGGATGAACTTGTTAGGTCTATTGTCACTCGTCTACAGCACAACTTCTACATCGACGTCCCGAAGCTGTCAGAGGAAGAGAAGGAGGAATATGAACATCTACCGGGCCATTTCTCGGTCCAGAAGGTGCTTGAAAAACTCAAGGGCGACAAATATCTCGTGAGGCTGAAGAGTGACGAGCAAGATCTTGTAAGTGGCCTCACTTGTCCTTGAGACTTCCCGACGTCGTCCTTTTATTCGCCCTCCTGATCCAAAACTCTTTTCTTCAACCCCTACCTCCTCTCCTCACTCACCCTCCTCATTTATGCGTTGGCTAATTGCTCAACGATGTCTCCTAACCAGGTCTCTTCACGCGAGCTACGCGGCCTTAATAACGGCTCTGCTTCACTTCGAGAATTCCAAAAGCGCGGCGAGTCCAAATCCAATAGAAGAGGCTCGCGCAAACCGATGGCATCAGGAATGATGGACTGGAGCACGATGAACCTCTCGGAGTCAGACGAAGACGAACGATCTCGCCCGCGTCGACGTCGGTTTAGGGCCAACGACAGCGAGGTCTCTGAACAGGAGATGAGAGATGAATCGGAAACAGCCGCGGAAGAACTTTCAGATGCTCCTCACACTCGCGGCAGACGCTCAGCGCGTCTCACCTCGAAGACAAAGACTGCTTACTTCCAAGAAGAATTCGTCCAACTCGATGATGACTCTGACACGCCCCGTCGGCGAAAGGGTCGGCCCCGTCAGTCTGCGCTTAAACCTTCGAGAGGACGAACACGACCATTACGTGCCACCAGATCCAGATTCTCTTCTTCTTCCGAGCCCGAAGCTGGCAAGCGCCGGTCGGAAAGAACACGTGCAAAGCCTCAACATAGCATGCGCGAACGGCAGGAAGACGACATTTCCAGCCTTGAAGAGGAGAAGACGGCTCCTAAAGTCATCGGCACAAAAGAACATTTTCTTCGTCTTTCGGAACACGATCCTTTTAGGAAACGACATCGTCAGGACTGCGATACCTGCAACTACACTGGTGACGATCCCGCCAAAGGGCCACTTGTATACTGCCAGGGATGTACGAACTCTTACCACAAGTCTTGCTTAGGCCCCAGAGGGAGCAGAGATCATCTGGTCACGAAAGTAGGCGACGATTTGTTCGTCCTTCAGTGCCGGCGATGTATTGGTCTTGCTCATATAAAGGACGAGTTGGCGCCTCACCAGGGTCGCTGTGTTGTCTGCAATGAGCTGGGCCCCTGCTCTAGGCCATTGCGCAACCGCCTTACCACTCGGCAAGAGCAAGTCCAGAGAGAAGAGAATGGCGGGAAAGATCCAATTACCATTGTCGAGCCGAGCATGATCAACAACATTGCACGCGTCATGTTCAGATGTGCGCAGTGTAATCGTCCATGGCATATGCATCATCTGCCACAGCGCAAAACAGCCCATTCACTTGATGACGACGATGACGAAGAAATGCTAGACAAATCCGAACTCGCACAGAGGCGCTTTGAGCATTACCACAGATCGTGGACTTGTAAAGACTGTATCGAGAATCAACACCAGATTGATACTCTGGTAGCTTGGAGACCTGTCGATCTTGAGGCCTACGTTCCAGGAACTACAGTCGACCAAATGGAAGAAAACGAAAAGGAGTATCTAGTGAAATGGAGAGCTCAATCGTACTTCCGCACAAATTGGATGCCCGGAACCTGGGTCTGGGGAATCGCTGTGGGTACCATGCGTACGGCTTTCATGAAGAAGCCCGAAAACCAACTGCCAAAAATGACCACCGCAGATGCGATTCCAGAAGAGGTCTTCAAAGTTGACATCGTCTTCGACGTTCGCTACTCAAGCGTTGTCAGGAACAGCACGAAGGAAATCGACCTGGCCCGAGTCAAAGAAGTCGACATGGCCTTTGTAAAGTACAAAGGTCTGGGTTATGAAGATGCCATATGGGAGAAGCCGCCGGTCTATTCTGATACCGAACGTTGGAACGACTTCAAAGAAGCATACGAAGACTACGTTACGAAACTGCACCTTTCGATACCCGCTCAATCCACGTTGAGGCGTCATTTGGTCCAGGTTCGGGCAATGGACTTTCAGAAAACCCTGATCAAAAAGAAACAACCGTCCATTGTGACTGGTGGTGAATTGATGCAGTACCAGCTGGAAGGCCTGAATTGGCTCCTTTTTCAATGGTATCAGAATCAGAATGCCATTCTAGCAGACGAAATGGGTTTGGGTAAGACCATCCAGCTCATCTCCTTCTTTGCTACACTGGCTCAAGATCACAAATGCTGGCCGTTCCTCGTAGTTGTGCCAAACGCTACTGTTCCCAATTGGCGCCGAGAGGCCAAGAAGTGGGCACCGTCTCTCAGAGTCGTGACCTACTATGGCTCTTCTATGGCCAGGCGATTGACACAGGAATACGAATTATTCCCCAAGAACAAGGATGAAGAAGAAAAGCAAAAGCAGAAGAAAAATCGGCCCGAAGCCAAAGACATTAAAGCTCATATTGTTGTCGCCTCCTATGAGTCTATCGTCGAAGACTCGGTACGCAAAAATCTCATGAGGGTACCATGGCAAGCTCTAGTAGTCGACGAAGGACAACGTTTGAAGAGCGATCGGACGCAGATCTACGATGCATTGTCCAAGTTCCGCTTTCCCTTCAAGGTCTTGTTGACCGGTACGCCGCTGCAGAACAATGCTCGCGAGTTATTCAACCTCCTCCAATTCTTGGACCGAAGCGTGAATGCTGCAGAACTTGAAGCAAAATATGCCAATCTCACGCAAGAAAACGTTCCGGAGCTGCATGAGACTCTTCGCAAGTTTTTCCTACGACGAACCAAAGCACAAGTCTTGACCTTTCTCCCACCGATGGCTCAAGTGATTGTGCCAGTAAGCATGTCGAGCGTGCAAAAGAAGGTGTACAAGTCCATTCTGGCGAGGAATCCACAGTTGATGAGATCGATATTTGCCCGGGACGGCAATATTCCTCCTAAGGAACGGACAAATCTGAACAACATCCTCATGCAACTCCGCAAGACACTCTGCCATCCTTTTGTCTACAGCCGTGAGATTGAAGAGCGGAATGTTGACAGCATGACTGCATTCCAGAATCTGGTGGCAGCCTCGGGAAAGTTACAACTGCTTTCGATCATGTTGCCAAAGCTGCATGAACGCGGACACCGTGTGCTCATGTTTAGTCAATTTCTCGACAATTTGGATGTCGTTGAGGACTTCCTGGATGGACTAGGACTGCAGCATCGTCGTCTTGATGGCATGATCTCTGCTGCTGAGAAGCAGAAACGCATTGACGAGTTCAATGCTCCCGATTCGCCTTACTTTGCATTTCTGCTCTCCACTCGAGCCGGCGGTGTTGGTATCAACCTGGCGACGGCAGACACCGTCATTATCCTGGACCCAGACTTCAACCCTCATCAAGACATTCAAGCATTGTCACGAGCTCATCGAATCGGTCAAAAGCAAAAGGTCTTAGTATTCCAACTCATGATCCGGAACAGCGCAGAAGAGAAAATCATGGCGATTGGGCGTAAGAAGATGGCTCTGGATCATGTACTGATCGAGCGGATGGATCGAGAGGATGAGGCTGGCGATGATCTGGAGTCCATTCTCCGGCACGGTGCCCAAGGGCTTTTCGAAGACGAGTCTGGTGCTGACGATATTGTCTACGATTCCGCTTCCGTCGATCGTCTCCTGGATCGATCCCAGATTGAGGACACCAAGACAAGTGAGGAGAAATCTGCCGAGTCTCAATTTAGTTTCGCTCGCATCTGGGCCAACGACAAATCCAGCCTTGAGGAAGACATGCCTGACACGGGCAGCAACACTCCTAATCCGGGAATCTGGGACAAGATTCTCCAAGAACGCGAACGAGTGTTCGCAGAAGAGCAGGCCAGGAAGGAAGAGGCTTTCGGCCGGGGCAAACGCAAGAGACACGTGAGTTGGGATTGTATATCTCGTGTGGGGATGAGAACTAACTGCGTAGGCTGTCGACTATGGTGGTACTGGTGACGGCGAACCCATGGAACAGGTGGAGGCCCCAGGTAAAGGCCGTGGAAGACCCAAGAGGCAGGACCCGGACTATCAGGAGGCCCCAGAAGTCGAAGAAGAATCTGTCGATGACTTGAGCGCCGATGACTCGGATGTCCGACCCAAGCGGACCATTCAAGGTAGGACAGCATCTACGCCTCGACGTCGCCGAAACTGATGGAATGATTGTACAGCGCGGCCCTTTAAACGAGTCAGAGTACCCCTTGGACAAGCACCTCATTTTAATGGAGATGCCGCATATGATTTCGGCCCGGTCCACAGTATGCCCCCATTGCACCAATGCTCTGCATGTGGTGAGCAGCATCCTATGGGTTGGTGCCGACTGAAGGTCGCGGGCGTCGAGCATTGTGGACTATGCGGGATTGCCCACCTTGGTCATGGCAGAACTTGTCCTCATCTGAATGACAATCGACAAGTTGCGACCCTGCTGCAAACCTTGAAGGAAAGCACGGAGAGCCGTGAATTGATTGAGCAGGCCACGAGATATCTGAGGGGCATTCGGGGAGATCTCATGCAGCGAAAGCGAGCGCAGGAACTTGGAGAACAGGCCATGGCAGGTGGGCCGCTGCAGCAGCAGCAGCAACCTCTCCGACCTCCGTCTATTATGCAAATGCGACCGGCATGAAGTGGAAGAGAGGTTCAACAAGAACCTTTGTGTGTATAATAGACGTGTGTGGTTCCTATTCCAGGAGAAGGTGAACATAGTGATACCCAGCTCGTGCTTGATAGCATGACATTGTACATTTTGGGTTCGGGAGTTTGAAAGCCGCCATGATAATCCACGTCAAAGTGGGAAGTAATCTCCATTGGGTGATTCCGAATCTGAGACTTCTCGGTATGCTGCCGGGCTACGGAAGGTCTAG
This sequence comes from Exophiala xenobiotica, assembly GCF_000835505.1. Classification (NCBI taxonomy): domain Eukaryota; kingdom Fungi; phylum Ascomycota; class Eurotiomycetes; order Chaetothyriales; family Herpotrichiellaceae; genus Exophiala; species Exophiala xenobiotica. The sequence continues at coordinate 4,401,068 of NW_013562494.1, read as the reverse complement.
ATGTCAAAGCGAGATATCTAAGCAGCCAGATGGTCTCAACTAGGATGATGGGAGTGTCCTGCGACGTAGATTTGTAGATCTAAAGACCCAAGAAAGGGTAGGTGTGGTACAGAGGTGTCTTGAAACGCTTGCTGAAACGGAAACTGAACCGGGTCACCACCAGGATATACTGCATAGGTATCGGTTGCCGACAGGCCGAGACACAATGACGTGAGAGGCTTTAACGATGGAACCGTGGCTTTGGGAAACCAGCGCAGGGGTGTGCCAAAGAGAGGACTCCCCGTACTCGTAAACAGAGTGCCCGCATCTGCCCAGGACAAAGACAGCTCTCATATTATTAGTCTAACGACCCCAAGAAATGAATCTGGCCCATGACCTGTCTCTTGGTTGCAGTGCCGCGACATCAGAAATCGAGTGGATATGGAAATCAGGACTAGCACAGTATGCCCCAGAAGCTGGATCGTGATCTGCTGGTGTGATGAACAACAGACACATGACGATGATATATTTGGCTGCATGAGCGGACGTCCGTCGTTGGTAGGTCGTTAACGGGCCAGCATCACTGTGTTCGAGATGCCGCTTGACTGTAGCTGATGGGTACTATGGTAGTATGGTAGTATGAAAAGGGCCACGGAAGACAACTCTTGATGCAACCATTGTTGTTTGTGATCGTTCGGCAGAAGATGATTCCGTCATTACTACCTCCGTACTCCATGAGTACTAAGGTACTCCGTAGAATATTTGTAAAGGCGACGCTGGCGGCAAGGCCAGGCGAGGCAGTCCGTGGCAGTCTTGGAGTTTGGGCCCTGGGTGGCCGGTGTTTTGGAAAGCAATTTGCGAAGTGTTGTGCTGCGCCTCGAAGCTGCCCGCCGCGCGTCACGAGAGTCATCCCTTTGTTGCCCTCATCATCCCAAACTGGGTTTAGCTTGCCAAGTGCAGAGTCTGCCTGCGCTTTTTCCGGCGTCGACCTCGAGCACCCACTGAGCACCATCACCACCCTCACCCACATTCACTTCTCTCGGCCTCCATTTTTCCCTCCTCTTCAGCCAACCATCTCACTCTCACACACGAGTTCGCCCAACCGCAAATTCATCCCATCCTTCGCGGCACACCCCCTGCGAGACAAAAAGGGCCCGCCGCTGGCTGCCCGCAGTGTCCAGTGTCCACCCGATTCGACCCAAGCCGAGCTCGATCCTCGCCCTGGTCAGGGTGTCCTTAGCTGCTAGTATCTTTCCTCCTACATCCTGTCAAACTTGCATCTCTTCCTGTTCCAGCCCCGTCACCACTCTGAGGCACGCACTCGCTTCTGCCAACATCTTCGACCTTGACCCAAATCTCCCTCACGTTCGCTATTCTCCTCGATCTCAACTGTAAACAGTCTGCACGACGACTTTGACGGCCCTTTGTTCACCTTGACGATCGACCACCGAGACCATCGTTTGAAAATCTCCTGTTGCTCAGGAGAGTCTGCCGCTCGTTCCCCAACCCGGTGTCCCACTCCTCCGCCAACCTCGCCGGATTCCAGAATCGATGACACAATCGACCAGCACCTGCGAATAAACCTCCAAACTACATCCTACATACTCATCTCAGTCCAGAACAATCACCAAACGAACAGTCCATAGTAGACTCCTGACGTTGCCGTCGCCACTGGTTGGCGCTCGATCCTGCTGCACCGCAGCCCCTTTGCAACAACACGCGTTGGTCGCAATAACCGACACCGACGGTCAAGATGCGACCGCAAACCTCATTTCGCTACCTCCTGTCTCTTCTCGCCGCTCTCTCATTATCGTCCCTCGCCTTCGCCGAAGATGTAATCGAGTCCAACTCTCTCAACTCGTGTAAGAGCGGTTCCAACTTCACGGCCACGTTGTTTAACGTCGCCTATACTCCAAAAAACAACAGTATAACGGTCAACATCAATGGTGTCTCGTCGATTACTGGAAATGTCACTGCACAATTGGAAGTCATTGCCTACGGCTTCACCATTCTGAATGATACAATCGACCCTTGTGCGGAAGACCTGGCCGGATTTTGCCCAATGCAGACTGGCCAGATCAACATCGAAACAAATATTGATGTGCCATCTGATGTCTCAAAAACAGTGCCAGGTATTGCATACAGCGTCCCTGATCTGGATGGTGTCGTTCGGGTCTATGTCACCTCCCTCGATACAAACCAGGTCATTGCATGCATGGAGGCAGATTTGTCAAACAGAAAGAGTGTATACCAGCCAGCCGTCGGTTGGGCCACGGCTGTTATTGCTGGAATTGGTCTCGTCGCTGCCGGTGTTACTTCTGGACTTGGACATCCTAACACGGCTGCTCACGTTGCCGCTAATGCCGTCTCGCTGTTTGGGTTCTTCCAGGCTCAGGCCATCATTGGTATGACGTCTGTGACTATGCCTCCGATTGTCCAGTCATGGACCCAGAACTTCCAATGGAGTATGGGTATCATCAGAATTGGTTTCCTTCAGAACATCGCCACATGGTATCAGCGAGCGACGGGCGGTACTCCTACCACTTATCTTTCCACCCTCAGCACTATTTCCGTCCAAGTCCAGAAGCGCGCCGTCAAGCGCTCTCTTCAGTCAATGGCCGCAGTGGCCTCATACGCCTCTCGGGGCGCTCGCTATCTCGCCAAGCGCGCGGACAGCTCCACCACCACTGTTGCTAACACCAAGGTCGTCCGCGGCATCGATAGAGTCGGATTCAGGGCGGGGATTGAGCAGACCAATATCTTCATGACTGGTCTTATCTTCTTCATCTTCGTCCTGTTCATGACCGCTATCTTGGTTGCGTTGACTAAGGCCATTCTGGATGGTTGCGCCAAGGCTGGTTGGATGAAATCAGACAAGTTCTTGGAGTTCCGCAATGGTTGGAAGATTGTCATCAAGGGTATCTTGTTTCGATTGGTAAGTTCGAACTCCTTATGTAATTTCTCCGACTAACCATGGTAGGTCTTGCTCGGCTTCGTCCAAATGTCCGTTCTCTGCCTGTGGGAGTTGGTTGAAAGAGACTCGGCCGCCGAGGTCATCCTGGCGCTCATCGTGTTCATCTCCATGGCTGCAGCTCTGGGATGGGCGTCATTCAAAGTCATCCAACTCGCCAAGAAGTCGGTCACCATGCACAAGAACCCGGCTTACATCCTCTATTCCGATCCTCAGTGCCTTAACAAATGGGGATTCCTCTATGTTCAGTATCGGGCAACTGCTTACTATTTTGTTGTCGCTGTGCTGTGTTACATCCTGGCCAAGGCTGTCTTCATCGCATTTGCACAAAATTCACCAGTCGCTCAGGCTGTAGGTCTCGTGATTGTCGAAGCCGTTGCTCTGATAGGTGTGAGCGTCATCCGGCCATTCATGGACAAGAAGACGAACGTTTTCAACATTTCGATCGCGTCAGTCAACTTCCTCAACGCCATCTTCCTTCTTGTCTTCTCAGACGCATTCGGCCAGCCAGAAATGGTGTCAGGTGTCATGGGTGTTATTTTCGCCTTGTACAACGTCATCTTCGCGGCTGTCCTGTTGATCATGGTTCTCGTCGCTTCAATCTACGCCATTGCTTCAAAGAATCCTGAAGTCAGATATCAGCCAATGAGGGACGACAGAGGTAGCTTCATCAAGTCTCAAGCTGCTTTGACGACAGAGCTCGACGCACTGGGTGCAACCGCAAGAGGCGAAAATGAACCCAAGACAGCCTACAAGAACTACGATGACGACGCTTCCTTCTCTAGCGAGTCCTTGAAGCATCAATCGGACATGTCGCATCGACCCATGTCACAAAACCCTGGAGTTTACGGTCAACAAGAGACTCCAATGTATCCAAGTGAAAACAACGGCCGACGTGGACCACCGCAGTCGTACGAGCAACGACAAATGTACAACCAAGGATACAATCACAGCGGCGACCATGGATATCCCAGCAGACCAACCACTGCGCCCAATTACCAGTACAGTGATAGCGTGAGCAACGTAAGCAGCGGTTATGCACCGCCTCGATCTGCTGGTGGCTATCCTCCACAGCAAGGATTCCGAGCACAAAACAATGCCAGCCCTTGGCAACGAGGGGCCGGCTATGATTGACAACACTCGGGCCAAGCGCGAGATGAAAGGCAAAGCCCATCAAATTACCCTCCAAGCCAGGATCGCAGAGGACGAATGGAGATGAGCGAAAAGTCCGAAAGCGGATATTGGGATCGAGACTGGTGGAGGCATGAGTATGCTAAGGACACTGATCGAACTGCCAGTCCATACCGATCTTGAGCTCGTGGAATATGAATCCTGACGCTGAAATATTGGGGACTTGAAGCAAAAAAGGAAAACAATGGGCTTTGGTGATGAGACATGAATCAGAAGAATCCGAAATCGAAAAATTTTATGCATCTTTGCATCCGCTATGCATGTGATGGGAGGGGTTGGTCCATGGTACGGAGCCTTTGAGACATACCACCTTCGCATTGTCATGGTTATGGGCGTAGAGATAGATCCAGCATTGGCAAGGCTACAAAGACAGCATACGGGCGGAGTATTACCAGCGGCGTTGGTTGTTTTTTCGTTTGTGGAGTGGAAATGGAAATGGATTGAAATGTACAGTACGTACGTACCCTGACCGACTCTTGAGGTGTGACGGAGTCAGCTTTAAGAATTGAGAATTGAAGAATTGAAATTCGAAGATCAATATCAGTATCAAGTAGTGGTTGGTTTCTCTTGTGCCTTCATCTAGGCCATGCTGTTGCTAGTTGATCTTGTTGTTCTCGGCGATGGCACTCAGGAGAATCAATGATCGTGGAGACCGTGCCAGGTGTCAGGCCGGACACCCCTGAGTTGTCGAGAGTCCTTAAGTCCTGTCTGTCGTAGCGCCTTGGTTTCTCTGTTCCATCTATTCTGGTTGTTGCATGGAGTTCTGAAATCGCTCGGTATCCCCCAACTTTCGAGAGACGATAAGGCGTTGTTCAGCCTTGTCCATATATCTTCCATAGTCCGACTCTTCTGCTGCGGCAACCGATCTGGCCTCCAGCATTTGGACTTCCTCCGCCATGCTGGTATCATTTCTTTTGATGTTGAGACCGCCCATCCTGCCGCCCGTACATGCTTCTCGCCGCACCTCCGTCCACTCTCCGTGAGAAGCAGGAGCGGTGAAAGCCAGGCGGTGTCTGGGAAGTGCCAGAACACATAGCCCATGAATGAGTGAATCAATGAATGGATGAATCACAATTAATAACAAAGCGGACCTCGCGATGGTGTTTTTCTTCTTCCTGCGGCTGCTTCAGATCGATCTTCCTCTTCTTGCTCGCTTGTGGTATCATCTCATCCTCCTTCTTCGCCTTTTGTTGTCGCACAAACTGATGGCTTACCTCGCGTCCTCCCCGTGCGTCTCGACCTGCTCCTGCACTGAGCCATTGCACACCGCGCCGACCATCTCGCACGACAACAAGATCGTCGAGACCTGCGCGCTGTGCAACGGCATCATCATGCCAGCCCGTCCGCCGCCTGTCTCGCCGTTCCGGTTCTTAGATTTGTCGCCGGAGGTCCGCGGCATGATATTGGGATACTTTGCCGGTGTTCCACCATATCCCCTCCTGAGAGCCAACAAGCCTCACGCCGTCGACGCCGTCAATGTCGAACGTGGCATCATTGTAAGTTTCACCCTGTGTTACCTGGCAATCCCAACCCCATTGCATCCCTCCGGTTATCTTCGACGGACTACCCGGTGTCATCGCCTTGCAGTCAGCGATTGCAATTGAACGACCTCTCGAAGCGCATCACCAAGACATCTTGCGAAATGTCTTCGACGTCCTGCTCGAGTCTATTTTTTTGTGTGGCTGCACGTACCATGCTGACACTTATCTTCTGCAGTGGAAACAACCCGGTCGCTTCGGAGCTCAGCCCGACGAGTCGCTGATCAAACACTTCAGCATCTGGGAGCTCGAGAATCATCCACTCACCAAGGAGTGGGAGGAATACCGCGATGTCACGACGACACGCAAGTCGCTGCTCTCAGTCAGCAAAGCCGTCCGCTTCGAATGGGCACCGATCTTCTGGCGCACCACCACCATCCACGTCGGTGATCCTCGCCCTGCTCGCCCCGACTTTCTGGATCATGTCTCGCCCCGCCGCTTCGAAGAGACCTTCCTGTCCAAGATCGAGCGGCCCTTGCTGTCCTGCGTCCGGCGACTCGTGTACTATCCAGCGAGCGACCGTGTGAACCTCGCCCTCGGATACTTGACCGACAGCATGAACGATAGCCCGTACATGGGTCACTTCAGTGGCATACAAGAGCTGGGACAAGTCGTGAGCAGATACCCGGCCCTCAGCAACTTGGACAAGCTGTCCGTCTTCTTCAGACCTCAACCTCAAGAACCATTGCCGGAATACATCACCAGGATGTTCGGCAATGCACCGACCAGCGCCTACCGACAGAGATGGGGCCTGATGGATTCGAACCAGGATTGGCAGGGCTTTGCGCGCGCCATGGTCACGGGCGTTTTGAACGGCTTCGGAGTAGAGAGAGAGATGGGCATTGAGAATCCCGCGGGCACCGGAAATAGGGCCGTCATCTGGTGGAAGTTGAAGATTGAGAGACTCTAGAGAGTATGTGCGTGTGTGTCTAGAGACAGAGCGATGAGGAGACGAGACGAGGTATGACTAGACCAGACTAGTCAAGTATGAGGAGCACACGTCGCGGCCTAAGTATGGCAGATAGAGCGAGAATCATATCAGTGCCAGTCCTCACCATTGTATATCTTCAAGCTGAATCAACCGTGCTAGATTGACTAACGGTGTCGTTCCAGAGCACAAAACGACGTCGAATAGAGGGTGGTAGAATGGTGATGATGGTCGCCGAACACGCATAATGGACTTCGAGAAGAAGGTCTCGCATCAAGGACAACGGTCCTCTGATGCATATATCAAAGAGCGACAGGACATGATACGATGCAGATGACGCCGCTCGGATGGGTAAAGAGTGAAGTTGAATGAACAAATGTTGCCCCTGAAATTGCGCCAAACACTCTCTATGCTTCACCGTTATACGGTGGCACTTGGTTGAAGTATCCGTCGAGCCGTATAGCGATCAAGGAGACATCTCAAGTAATTCTTTTGTCATCAACTCTGTTGCAAGCTACGCAGCCTCTACTCAATTGTTGGACAATTAGCTAGAGAATGCTTTCCCCTTGTCACACATCCATGGCTCTAGCCAAACTTGATCACGTGCTAGAGACGCAAGACACCGCAGCTCGTCTTAGCAGCTCACACCAGCCGAAGCTTCTCATTGTGCCTCATGGCTCGATCCGTATCCTTTCGTTCTCAGTAGCGCGACCATTCAATATGCAGCTGGGGAACCACTTGGTCCGCTAGGGGCAAATCTTGTGAACTTTGGGCTTTACGAAAAGTGACCTTAGCTTCCTTGATGCTATATGCCCGATGCGACAGCCGCCAGATGATAATGGCCACTTCCTTCTCGATGCCCCATCCTCTGAAAATTCCCGAGCGCGTCGAGCTCTGCATCGCCCTTATGGTCCCGGCCCAATTACCGCTGCTTGCAGCATTCCTCCACACCTCCTTTGCCTCGAAATTGGGGTCTGTACTGGATTGAGAGGGCCATGATCGACTATCTGGACTGAAGGGCCATACATACCCCAACACAACCTCTGACAACGACGTCATGATACTCTTGTATGAGCGGAGGATGCGACCGAGGGACCTCAATGCGGCAGAGTCGACATACAGATCGAGCGCGTGCGTACTCGTACTATCCGTGGAGTTGATGAACCAAGTGGGTCCATTGTATTCCAATTTTCGGATGTTGCATATCTTGTATGGCTGGAGTCTTTTCAAAAAGTGATGATCAAACTCTGCCAGCGTACAGCAAGCTTCTGGCCGAACAAATTTCTTCTCTATGTGTTTGCCCGTAAAGGGGCCGTATTTGAATCGTTGTGGATTGAGTTCATGAAGCTCCTTGGGGGTATGCACTTTGATGGTTGTGGACTGGTAAAAGATGGGTGCAGACTCTCGACTGATGCTATGGCAAACACCAGCATCAAATTTCTTCGAGCCCAGACAGCGATGAAGTGGTCGTTGAATCGTTCCTGAAAAGGTTCGAGGGGCGGGACGGTAGCAAAGAGTTCGTAGATCTGCAATCTGATCTCGAAGGGAAGGTTGAGGAAGTGAGATTGTGGTGGTGTCGTATCTTCGTGCATGATTGTTTGCTGGTAGGGGCTTTGGTGTATGCGATGGTGCTCTTTCCTCGCTGCTTGGCTTTGACTTTCGGCATGGTGAGTGAAGAGGAGGCCTGCAAGTCAGAATACTGGCACCCTGGTGTTACAAGGCTATGGAGATTGGCAAGAAGGAAACAGTGGACTGGAGAGGGAGAGAAAGACGAGTCGGAAGAAGTGTGCAAAGAAGCAGGCTATATCAACGCAGGAAAATCAACTGCCACAGTCGGTTGCTGCATTCGGTTGCTGGCTTGACAATACGAAGTGAATGTCTTTGTTTTCAACTGAACGTCACTTCATGAGATTGACAACTCCCCTGGCTACTAACTAGTGTCTTCCGCATCCAGCTGTGAATGCAATCCGGGTCAGTTTCACAACAGGCCCCAATCGAAAAATCACTGCGTCCAGCTAGCAGCTCCTACAGCAAAGTTGTCATTCATCGCTGCACATTATTCCATGTCCGCGTAGGCCAACACCAAGACCCTTGTAAAACGATCACACTCCGTCTATGGGTCGGAACCGTTTTGTAACCCAAGTCACGACTGCGTTGCTTCTCCTTCTCCTCCTCCTTCTCCGAGTATCTCCGCCGGCACGTTCTCTGACGACAGTGAAACAGTCCGTAGCAGCTTTTGTTGTTGTTGTAACTCGGTCACTCGGCTTGTAGAAGGTGACAACAATGGCTGTGATAAAGGTAGCTGGTGGTGGTTCCTTCCCCGTTATGCGATACACCATCCGTGATACATTCCACCCCTTCAGCGCTCCTCCACAGAGTTTGTTCTCAATGGACTCCCAATTCTTGCTCCGATCCATGACCTCCGGTGCATAGAGTGCGGCATTCTTAGACCACAAGGCATGGGTGGAATCGGCAGTGAGAGCGTCCATCACGGTATGCCAACCAGGGCGCAGCCGGTAGACCTTTCTGAGGTCGGCATACAACTGAACTTCCTGTAAGCATTCGAGGGCGTCTCCATATCTGGAGAGGACACCAGAAAAATACTGGAGACCATCAAAGTCTACACCACTCGACAGGGGAGTGCGTGCGTCAACCAGAGTCTCGACAGTGGCATTGTAGCTCAATTTCCGGATGTTTCGCATCTTGTAGCCAGGTAGAGTGTTCATGAACAGGTACTCGAAGTAGACCGAATGGTTTCGGTTCGATCCAGCAACATTCTTAGCATCTCTCTTACTGTCGACTTTGAAGGTAGCAGTGCGGAAAAACAAAGGAGTCAATTCCTTGTTGATTTTCTGGCATGTAAGGAGGAGTGGCTTTAGCGATCGAACACGTTTGTGGAACGCCGGAATCTGTTGTGGATCGTCGTCGGAGTTGTCGATGAGGCAGCAATCGTATACTGCTTGTCTGATCTCAGGCGGCAGAGCCAGGAAAGGGAAGGGATTTTGTTCGAGATCGCGTTCATCCCGTGGGTGTGCGACGTGGTCAAGTTCGGTCGGACGCGGCATTGTGAACGCAATCTTCAATTCTGTTAGCAGGTTTGACGGAACCCTTTGTTTGCAGAGAATGATGTACCACGCAAAGAGTGCCAACGTTTGTTGTTGAAGGATCGAAAGTCTGGTTGTAGGCCCGTGTTGCATGGCAGCGACGCGAAGTGGCCGCACTGCCTGCAACGTGGGTGCCTAGAGGCGGTGAAGTAGGAACTCAAGTCTCGCCGCTGCCTCTTCACTGCCTTTGACTCTTCCCTGACTAACCACACACATTGCCGTTCTACCTCAAATGACGGCACCCATGGCATTAGAATGTCCCACGATGTCAGAGACAAAGCCATCGTGCAAGCACTTGCACGAGCATCATGCTGGTGGTGCGGTAGTGTCCACGTCTCCTTTCAGATACGTTTTGCGCAGGTCTAGTCGTAGTGTTTCTGTCCAACTCGACATGGCTCATGAAGGTCCAAGCCCAGGTCACATCCAACATACCATACAAACATGACGGCTTGGTGTCTCAAGGTCTCAAGGCTCCTGACGTCCCTTCTTCTCTACGAGTTACGGGTTAGCATTAAGCAACCCTCCTCAAGTCATGTTCCTCGGCCCTCGCGCCCTCCGCGTCCACCAGTTCGCAGTGGAAGTGTCCCACCATGTCCATGAAATATCTGCAACAATCACTTGTCGGCCCACCGAAATGTGTGATGTTTCTCAAGGCATCTCCAACGGAGATCTCGATCTGACCTTGATCGTGGTTGAAGTCAAGCACACTAGGTCCCTCATCCTCTGCAACGCGATATGAAGCCAGCGAAGGCGCGGTCCAATACTGGAATACTCATCAGAATATGGGTGGACGACCATACTCAGTGAGCATCGGTTGCCGACTGTCCAATGAGAAGAATGGCCTCTCGTCAGACCAAATGCTTGGCAAAGGTGTGGTCGCCAGTTTTTTTTTGGCACATCCCCGGCACAAAAAGCGGCCCAAACCCCAATCCTCACCAAAAATCGATGTTTTCAACTACCACAAACACAACAACTTTTGGCGAGACTTATAGCTTAAACTTGATAGATCAATAGAGAAGTAGCTAAAGTTATATCTCCTATAAGTTTAAAAAGAAAAAACTAAGTCGAAATCCTTGAGTGCGGGCGTAAATTACTATCATCGTAATATTGAGACATTTTTGGTGGAAATCTCGCTACTTTTCGACTCCTCTAGCCTCAACGCGCTCGCGCACCCCTTTTCCTTTGACTTTTCATAATGAAATCTTAAGAGATATAATTTCAGGTACTTCTTTATCGTTCAATTCAACTTGAGCTATAATTCCTACCAAAAGTTGTTGTCGTTGTGTTGGTTGAAAATATGAACTTTTGGTGAGAATTGGGGTTTGGGCCGCTTTTTGTGCCGGGGATGTGTTTTGGGTGGGATCTTGTCATAATTCCTTTTGTCATGACTACGGATTTATAAATACCAAGGTACCTAAGTAGCTCTGAGCCTCCCGCCGACTCAATGTGGCCTCCCGAGCATGCTGTGGTTGAAGACCCCTTAGGTAATCATCTGATTGCAGCTGATATAATGTATTGCTGGCCTGATCAGCCGCCGAGCCGTGTACAGCATCGACAACGGAACTGTTGCCTTTCTGAGACGCGCATGAATGGGTTTATGCCATATTGCCGATCAGGCAACCCAACTTGCAGCTTCCGCATAGACGACGGAGCGTTGGACGGAGGACCCCATCACCATAGAGTGTGTACTCCCTTACGTTGATTGCCCATTCCAACGGCGTTACAGTAATCGAATGGCGAAGTCCGCATAGGAGGCCATTCATCGACTGCGATGTTGCCACGCTTACTCCGTACATACAAGCACCATTCATGCACATATAAGCAACAGCGCCCCTGCTTTCGAACAGGCCTCCAACTTCTTGTCTTGACAGGTAAGATATCAATCAAAGGTCCTCCAATCTCTTCTCCCATACCCAAGCTACTTTCACGCACCAACTCGACATCAACATGCCCGAAGACCTCATCGTCATAACATGCGCCTCGGGCCAACAAGCCTCACATCTCATTCCACACCTCTTGCCCAAGTACTCTCTTCGACTAGTCGTGCACTCTTCAAACTCGCACTCTCGCCTCTCCCAACTCTATCCCTCCGCAGAAGTTGTCCAGGCCGACCTCGCCGAGCCCGCACAGTGTGTGCCACTTCTCCATGGCGCAACGACAGTATATCACGTTGGGCCGCCTCTCCACCCGCACGAGACAGAGATAGGCTACAACATGATCGACGCCGCTGTCCGCGAGACCGCTCGCCCCGGAAACACGTTCGCGCATTTCGTCTACTCATCCGTGCTGAACCCGCAGTTCCGGAAACTCCTCAACCACGATCGAAAGCGCTATGTCGAGGAGTATTTGCTCGAATCAGGGCTGAACTTTACGATCCTGAATCCTGCTGATTTTATGGACATGAAGTTCCCCGTTCAGGACTGGATGGCAGTCGAGAATGACGGGACGCCGGTGAAGTGGCCGAATATCACGGGGCACAATACCAAGTCGAGTGTCACTGCTCTTGCGGATCTAGGCGAAATCGGCGCCAAAGTCATCCGAGAAAGGGAGGTCCATTATCAGGCGCAGTATCCCTTGTGCAGTACGATGCCGCTGAAGCCTGGGGACGTGATGCAGGCGGCGAGCAAGGCCATTGCGAGGGAGTTGGTCGTTGATGATTTGAGCGTCGAAGCTGCCACGAATCTGTTGTTGACGCTTACGCGTGGATCGTTGGACAAGGTGGATCCAAGAGATCGGGATGGAGCGGAGAGATTGATTTTGTTCTATAGGAGGAGAGGATTGCAAGGGAACCCGGGCGTGATGAGGTGGTTGCTGGGTCGAGAGCCGACCAGTGTGCAGCAGTATCTTGAGGGTCAGATGCAGAAGTATAGGGAGGGGAACGAGAAGTTGGCGCTTAAGACGATGAAGACGGATTCATTTGAGTAGGCTGAGACATCCCCGCCTTATGACAAGCACCCCATATCCTCGATATTGGTGGAAACTGACAGCTAGTTAATCCTACCAAAAGTACAATGACTTCTTCTGAAACCATAAGGAAGATATACGAATATTGAGAGCAACACAATCCGACAACTTCCATCCGTATCGCATCCAAGCACAATGATGACCAGACGCCGTCCTGCCCGCGTACAGGCCCTACGAGGTATAGGCGTCGACACAATGGGCGCGATAGCGGACCAGCAGACTCAAAACGCCAGTCCACGTACTAGTAGTTCCAGCCTCTTGCGCATGGAGAACCTCGACACAGACATCCCTCCTCCTACTGTGGCAGCTTCCATCACCGCCCAGTCCGCCACTTCCGACCAAGAGAATAGCTACCTTCCATTCATCGGACAGCTCGGTCTACGGAACGCGGCTGCGACACACGTCAGTGCCATGGCCGGCAACGTAGTCAGCTATACCGGAGAGAAGAACTGTGTCATCTCCGCAGGCGGGCTTTCGGGAATACTAAACACGCTACTTGCCACCGTCGAGATGGGTGATGGCGTGGTGCTGACGGACCCTACGTATTCGGGCCTGATTAATCGGGTCAAACTAGCTGGTGGGATACCGGTCCTTGTGCCTTTCGACTTTGTCCCCGGCGGCGCCTGGATGTTCGATCGAGAAAAGTTCCGCGCAGTGGTCGAAACCTCCGAGGCTAAAATCACGGCCATGCTGCTGATGTCTCCTGCTCTACCGTCGGGAGCTGTTCTGGACCAAGGGGATTGGGAGGTCGTTGCGGAGGTATGCGTGGAGCACGACATTCTTCTCATTCTAGACGCAGCGATGGAGAGGTTGTTGTTTGACGGCCGCCGGGTAGATCATCCTGCTTCCATGCCTGGTATGGCGCAGAGGACGATAACGATCGGGTCTGCGTCGAAGGAGCTGAGGATGATAGGATGGCGGGTGGGATGGATTGTTGGTCCGGAGCAGCTCATTGCTGATATTGCGCTGGTTGGCATGGCGAACGTCGTGGTTCCAGTTGGGATTGCGCAGAAGGCAGCACAGGCTGCGTTGGAGAGGTCAGGAGAAGATATCTCAAGCTTTGTTGATGAGCTGCAGGCTCGTAGAGATGTTTGCATGGAAGAGCTAGCAGGGCTGCCGGTTGGTGTACCGGCGGGTGGGTGGTCATTTGTACTCCGTGTGGATGGCTTGGGATGGACGGGCAGCAAGGCTGCGGAGGAGCTGTTGAGGCATGGTGTTTGCGTCACGCCGATGGATGGCTGGGGCATCGAACATGGCTCTCAGTATGTTCGGTTCGTCTTTTCGAACGAGCCTTGTGAACGGCTGAAGGGGTTAGGTGCGAAGGTCAGGGCTGCCCTCGTCAAGAGCGAACACATTGTATAGTACCCTGCAACTTCCGCCACGTGGAGCTTGAATGACCAACCCAGAACAGAAGAACGGGTGAGATAGTACTTGAAGAAAGAAGAAAAACAGCCATGCTGGAAGGAGGTGGTTCGGAACGAAAGTTGGATTTTGGAAAGCCCTTTTTCAATACTTGTTTCTGACATTTCTCTCTGCTTGTTGTTGGCCGCTTCACACCAACGGCTTTGGTTTGTCAACTTTCATTCGTGGCACCATACCGAGCTCGGCCATATCAGCGTACATCTCAAAGAGAGATTCCATGGTATCCACGAAGCCAGTCCAACCCAGTCTTCGAGCTTTGTTCATACACAAACTGCCCATGCCCATAAAAGCGGCATCCCCAAAGACGAAATTTGCGTCGGGGTCTTTGAAAGGATTGTCGGTGAGTTGACCACCGGAGTTCTTCATCAGAGTCTGCCAAGCTTCTTGGTTTTCAGGTTTAGTAGCCCAGTCAACAAGTGAAAACAAGCTGCGAACGATGGTCGGAGGGCCGTAGCTAGAGATGGTCAGTCACGAGTTTAACATGAAAGGTCAAGCAAACTTACCCCATCGGTGTATCTTTCCCAGCTCTGCCTTTGATCTCGGTGAATTTGCTCGGGTCCTCTTCTGGCGGATGAACACCTTTTTCAACGCCGAACCAATGCGTGAGTTCTTCGTAAAAACGGTCCCAACTCAATGGGCCGGTATCCTGCGAATTGAATGCCTCGTTCTTACATTTGTCCTCCAGCACCGCCCATTCAGACAAGTATCCTGTTAATCTTGCGGTCGAGTGATGCGCCTCATGCTGCCAAGCATTCCAATCCCCTGGGAAGTAGAGTGGCTCTCCTTTCTGGGCTTGGACTGCTGCATAGATCGCGAAAGGGTGTAGAGCATTCATCTGGGCATTATTGACGGCGCCTATAATCCACGCTGGGCGGATGACATTCCAGGAAGTGTTGCTCGCCTTACAATAGTTGAAGAGCAACTTCTCCTGCGGATAGTAGAAGTTCGGCTCGAGATGAGAGGGCTGAGGGTCGGATTCAATCGCTGGAGTTCGGGCGCGGCCAATGTGTACGCCGTAATTCTTTGCTCCAGTCTGCAAAAGGAAGCGTTTGGGAGTGATTTTCGCAATAGTCAGTGCTTGCAAGAAGTTGTCGAGTAGAGCACTGTTGACTTTGACCAGCTCGTCCGCATTGGACCAAGCGGCTGCGCCCGGCGGTGGTTTTGGCTGAAGGTACGAATAGAAGAAAATATAGTCAGCAGTAATATTGGCGGCCTTCATTGCATCTGCGATTTTCTGGGGCTCGTCGAGGAAATCGACCGCTACGTGCTGTACACGGGATCGCTGAGCTTCGGTAAGCAGGCTCATCATTTCCTTTGGTGGAGGCCTGCGTGATAGAGCGTAGACCTTCGTCCAGCGCTCTGGACTTTCGAGCAGGACTCGCATGGTATGGAAACCTGATATGCCATTGGCTCCTGTCACGATGGCCGTCAATCCCTTGAGGGACGGATCGAAGGTAGGAAGATTGTGATAGATGCCCTTTTGCTGGACTGGATAGCGTTCAGAACCCATTTTGACGGATATCAGAGAGTGTTACGATCGAAGGAGTGGAAATGAGGTCAAACTTGAGAAAGAAGAATGAAAACACCTAGCTGGGAACTAATCAAGGGTGATTAGTACCAGGCATCATGGAAGAAGCCGATTCACCTCGGTTATAACCCATTTGGAGGGAATATCTGAACACGAGAAGTTTCGAGTCGATGCTATCGAGGCACCAAAAGGCGGGGTCGCGTCTTGTCATTGATGCATCTCCACAAGATGATGTTGAACCCGCCATCGAGAATTGGCTGCAAACAATTCAATGACTAAACCCATTTGACCAATTTCCATGGTGTTGACAATCCGCTTCGGGTGTTTTGTGTTGTGTGGGGATGGCGCTGGGGCGGGAGAGAATTATACGGCGCGACATTTTTACTGCACTTGTGAATATGGCCTAAATGATTCGCTGTACAATCTCTCGCCCATGCGATGGGCGCAGTTGCGTCGCGGAGAGAACGCGCTGTTGCTGTATTCCACCACCAGACTTGCCGTCGTACATCGTCATGATGCTCAATTGGCAAGACTTTGACGTTGTATTCCAGGCAAAGCCTGATTATGCCTACGACAACAAGACCGTCGAGAACATCACCAGACATCGCAAGGAATTCGGCGAGTTGTTCTTTGACCGCATATGGAAGTCAATTGGTTTGATGCGACGTGAGTACGGAACAGCCCAGCAATACTATAGACGCTCACTTACTTGAAGCCTCACGGAACAACTACCCTCCTAGAACAAACCAAGATCTACGCAATCTGTGGTCCAAAATTGTACAGTCATCCGCGGCAGACGAGCAGAAACTCGCCCTCCTCTTTTACGTCCTCCGAGACTGTCGGCAACTTTCCAATGCAGATGTAAACTTCGCTCGAAGAACCTATCTTCCTCAGAAATACCAGCTTCTTGTGGCCGGGCTGTGGGAGCTTGACCATGCGCAGTTCTCACGGGCTTTGGAACACCTGACCGATCCCTCCTTGACTCCTACGTTCGCCGACGATATCCTCCTAGCGCTCCTTCAGCATCCAAAGTGCGATCCCGCTCTCGCGACAGCATACTACATTGCGGTTTCTCCTCCACTAAAAGACCAAGCGGCACTTGAGGCATATTTCCAATTACTGCTCCGTAACAATCTTGTGGAGGCATACTACTTTGCAAAGAAGCAGGACCATCTGAGACACAAGGCATTATTTGAGGAGCTAGTCATCACAGTCCACCAAGAGACACCGGGGTCTGAGCATGCCGAACGCGCAACTCTTCTTGCTGGCCTAAGATTTACTGCTGAAGAGGACAGATGGTTCGAGGAATGCTTGCTGAATGGTGGTGGATCGAAACTTGCTGGAGCAAAGGATTCAGTCATGGCACGAAGGATTGCACTGGGAAGGTCGACGTCCGACATCAGCGCTCTAAACAGACTGAAGGGAGAGGATATCGCTGGAGTTAGCTGGGATTATGTGAGGACAGGGATTACGGAAGCTGTTCCGTGATTTGAGATCCTGGTGGGACCACTTGATGCTCTGGGCGACGTAAGCTTTTTATGCAGGAACGTGGTCAAGCTCTTCGAACTATCCAGACTAAACAACAACTGGGGACGCGAATCCAGCAGGATCATGGGTGATTGGGGGATTCCGATGATGCTGCGTGTGCTGCTTATTAGCATGAATTGTTGGTGACAACGTTCCAGCCTGAACAACCCCCCGCACCGCCAAAACAACTCTCCAACACCAGCTATCGAGCGATCGAGCTTCCTAACTGCCATCCTTCGAGCCTTGACAGCTTCCATGCATGGGTCTGTTTCGGAAATATTACTGGCTGGCCAATTCCCGCTCCAGGAGAGCCACATCATGTCATGCATTGCGCCTCAAGATAGCGATGACACTGGCCTTGCAAGTGGTTGGAGTGAAATAGACGGTGACGAAAAATGGAGACCTTCTCAGATCACAAATACCATGCGCTCTCAGACTCGCTGCACCAGCTTGCCGATGGCGACGAAGATGGTGTCGGAGGTGAGGTACTGCAAGAGCGAGCTGCGATAGCAATCAATAAATCCGCGATATCTACTTACGAGCTCTTCAGCCGGGGACTGCTGATCATGCTCATGTCGTTCACCCTCTTCTATGCAGTTTATTATCTCACAGCAGTGACGGCGATCACGGTCACAGTAGATCTTAGCTACGCTACCTATGAGGGACTTGCGCATCCGAACGGTGTCACACACTGGCTGGGAATGCGATATGCTGCGGCTCCTGTTGGCGATCTGAGATTTGCTGCTCCTCAAGACCCTCCTGCTGTTGACGGTGTACAAAAGGCCGACAAGGTAAATCAAACCTACTGCCGTCACTTTGCATGGATACTAAACAGCTCTTAGCACGGAAAGATCTGTCTCGGAACCGGTCAGAGTCCGCACAAGGGAGGAAAGTCAGAAGACTGCTTGTTTGTCGATGTCTTTGCACCAACTCATGCCACTAGCGAATCGAAACTACCAGTCTATTTCTTCATTCAAGGTGGTGGCTTCAACTTCAATTCCAATGCAAACTACGACGGCAGCGGACTGATTGCCGCTTCTGGCTACAACATTATTGTGGTTACTTTCAACTACCGTGTCGGTCCGTACGGATTCATCGCAGGTCGCGAGATCGACAGTCTCAACAACGGCATCAAGGATCAACGGAAGGCTTTGCAATGGGTGCAACGGCATATCAGGAGATTCGGTGGCGACCCCAGTCATGTTGTGCTTGGTGGAGATTCAGCTGGTGCTACATCCATTGCTTTGCATCTGACTGCCTATGGTGGCCGAGATGATGGACTCTTCATCGGTGCAGCGGCAGAATCGGTCAGCTTCGCCACAATCCTGACGGTTGAGGAGAGCCAGTATCAATACGACGATTTCGCTGTGCGACTGGGCTGTGCACATCGCAGCAGCTCAACATTGGAAGCCAAGGGCTCAAGTACAACAGAAGAGAAGGACACGTTGGCCTGTATGCGCTCGAAAACCGCCGCCGAACTACAATCGGAGAATGTCAACACACCATATCCTGGTTCGCAGAAACCACCATTGTTTATGTGGAACCCGGTGCTGGATGACGATCTGATTCAAAACTACACATACGCTGCCTTCGATTCTGGCGCTTTTATCTACGTACCTGTCATCTTTGGTGATGATACGAACGGCGGCACGATCTTTACCCCACGGTCGACATCCAGCCTAAAACAGTCCGACACTTTTCTCCACGATCAGTTTCCCTACCTGACTTTACAACATCTCCAAAGAATCAAGGAATTCTTCCCTAACCATGGTCCAGATTTCCCCAACTCGGGTTCCTGGTGGCGTCAATTATCTAACGCTTACGGCGATATGCGGTACATGTGTCCGAACTTGTTTATTTCCAGCGCCTTCGCGCGCTATGGTGTCAGTGGCAACTGGAATTACAGATACAATGTGAAAGATCCAGCACAGATGAAGAAAGGACTGGGGGTGCCGCATACAGCCGAGCTCGGCGCGATCTGGGGTCCCGAAAATGTTGGTGGTAGTGCTCCTTCCAGTTATCATGCCGGGGAGTCGAATCATTGGATCGTGCCGCTCATGCAGGGCTACTGGGCCAGTTTCATCAGAGCGCTGGACCCGAATGTGTATCGGGTGGAAGGAGCGCCAATGTGGGAGGAGTTTACTGCTGCCGGTGGAGGTGCAGGTGTACTTGTTGGTTCTGGCGATGACAACGACACTGTGGAAGGCGAGCGATGGCAGAGAATGCTTTTGGACACCGAGAAGACCACCGGCATGGAGAATGTGAGCACTTCGGTCCGTGCACGGTGTCACTATCTGAGCAGCATTGGGGTTGCAATTCGACAATGATGGTGATTGTGGTTTTTGTGTCTGCGTTCAGCATGGCGGCGCTTGTGTGGGCATTTTGGCGAGTACTTGACTGGACTTGGCTAGGACTTGACTTGGCCTGGCATGGTGATGAGATACGAATTGCATAGAATAAAAGGATACTAGTACCCAAGCATTAAGATTGACCATGATGAAGTTCGTTTCGTTTCCTTCGATGAAAGTCTAACCAAGAAAGATTTCTTACTGAATCCGGACCGTCAATTGTAGTTGAGTCTCGTGGTACGGGTATGTAGCTGACATTTGGTCATGGAGCATATTCGTACCAAACATCTACCCGACCGAACCAAGTCTATAGAGTAAACTGTCTTCTCATAACTCCAAAACCCAAACCATAGCACGAACTGCCCTGCTTCTGAATCTCAAATTTCAGTCCCAAATGGCCAAACATCTCAACTCCAAACTCTCTCTGGCCTCCTCGTTCTCCGTACCGGGCAGGTCGACACTACTATGCAACGTGCCACCCGCGGCGACCGTTTCCTTGTCGCGATCGGAATCGAACAAGCCAATCACCAAGACCTCCTCGGGCTCCTGGTTGGAGACGAAGTACCACTTCTGGCCGCTGGACCAGTGCGCGAGGTAACTCTCGGTCTCGTGGGTCGAGGTGGTGTTGGGGATTCCAAGGTTCGGCGTCCTGACGATGACGGGCACGTAATCTTCCTCGAGAAAGGTCCTCGCGTCGCCGAGGGCGAGCGGGTCGCGGTGCACGCGCTTCAGGGGCCGCCAGATGGAGAACAGGGCCCAGCGCGGACCGAGGCCTGAGGAGGCGTAGGACTGGCGCAGCGATTTGCCCTCCGATGTGAGGCGGTCTTCGGCGTCGATGATCTTGCGGGACGCCGCGGCCATGGTCGGGTGGAAGTGGCGGATGTGCGTGCGCGCGCCGTTGGGGGCGTAGTCTAGATGCACTTTGGGTGCCGGTGAGGCACCGCCGTGTCGGGCGCTGAAGCCGATGAATTGCGGGAAGCCGAGTTCCAGATCGGTTTCTTCTTGGGTTTTCTCGGTTGGGAGGGAGGATTGGGCGGTGGTAGTGGTGGAGGAGCCGTTTTCCTCGCCGTGGCCGGCGTGCGTGGCCAGGGCGTCTTGTTCGGACCAGATGGCGGAGCGGAGGAGGAGGGCTTCGGTGAGCACGGTGGTGGCGCCCGTGATCTGTTTGACCATTGCTTCTGTCTCGGGGACGTATGAGTTCTTGAGCAGTTTGGGGTCTTTCCAGGATGATACGGTGTACGGGGCGGAGTTCATGGACACCGGGTGGTGGACGGCCGCGAAGCCATGGGTCGAGAGTTGTGCGGTCGGCTCTTTGGCGGAGGGGAGTTCGGCGATGGTTGGCACAGGGCGCATATCTATTAGTGGTTGAAGGCGGACGTCACCGAACTCGGCCATGGCGGGGAGGTGGAAGTTATGAGGGGACGGCGTGGGCGTTTGGCCATGAGGGATGTAGCGAAGCTTGCCATAATATTGAGCCTCGGAGGATGGGGGGATCGTTTGGGTGGTTGTTTCTGTGGCGGTGGTGGTTGTCGACATGGTGATGGGGGAATTGTATAGATAAGTGTCAAGGTGGGAGTCGATGGAAGCAATAATTGGGGATCGAAGGGCAAAAAGGATGAAGAGAGAAATGATTACCTCGAATTAGGTGCCATCGTGATGGTTCTTATAAGGTCCGACGGGCAGTAAGATGTGTTTGCATGTTCTGATAAAGGAAAGAGAGAATGGAAGAGAGGAGAGGGCGCGATCGATATCAGGCCCTCCCGATCTGTCGTGCTGCTTATCGTGTCGTTGTGGTCAAGTCCGTATCGACCAAGCAACCCCGCAGATGAGATGAGCGGCATTTCCCTTTGTGGCAAGAGAGAAATGCTGCCAGTGGTTTGTCTGCGTTACAAGGCTCAGCGGCCTTTGTGACAACTTTGGCAAGACGAAGAATTCTAAGCTCGGTCTCGAGTCGAAGCATATATCAGCTCCACGAGCCGTTACCGGTAGGTGACATCCCGTTGCACGAGAAGCGATCAGAACCGTCTTCACAGTGGGACTTGGAAAGAAGGCCGATGTGCGAATTTGAGCAGGCAGAAAGAAGCCGGCACTCTTGACCTGTATTGAATGTTATCCGCCTGGCGTTGTGCGAGGTAGGCGAGGCGACAAAGCAGGTCCTTGATGCATTGACGAAAGAGGCCTGGGGATTTTTCTGAAAGGGCAGAAGTGAAGAAGAGACTTTGTTGACGATGAAGAGGGCACAATCCTGCAACCGGTCGAGGAATGAACTTGAAACCCACCAAAATGACGCAAGTGGGACATGCAGTCGAAATGCCATGAGCAGGCTGCTCTTGAGGCGAGCTCAAAGAACAGCCTCCATGAGAGCTGGAAATCTGGGGAACCCTTGTGGAAGGTGATCCTCGAATCAGCATTGATCGGTATTTGGGTCTCGGAACGTTGCAGCTAGCTTCGTGGTAGCTACGCGGTGCCATGAGCTGGTGCCTCATTGGGCACACACGCCACCGAGTCGATCCGGGTATACGTCGAAGTATGCCGCTTGCTGCTGAGTGAGCTGGGTCGAACAGCGCTGGAGCATCTCTCAATGCGGGCTTGCGGGCAGGGATAGCGAGGCCCATGCACATCTCAGGCAGAGCCAAGGAACAGCGACGTCCACGCAGGGGATACTCACAGCTCTATAATCTGGCTGTCATTACACAGAGCTGGTTTTCGGTCAGTATCCTGACCCAACCAATAGGAACCACATGCCGGTCCCAGGCTTTCGCCGGCAGCAGGAAATATCACCAGGCCAATCGAGGTAAGTCATCAGGAACGCCTGCTGCAAGCCGCAGCTGACTCATGGGTATAGCGAGTGATCGGGTCGTTCCTGATCTGAGCGGCTGTGGTCCACAGCAGCTCTCACAGTTCGCCGACCAGCATCCCGGGTGTCCCGTCAAGATCGTGCTGGACTCAAGTTTTGACCAAGCTCAACCCGCATGGAGAACTAGTAACCGGAAAGGGGATAGATCTGGGGTAAAGCTTCGAATGAAAGATCGCATGCAGATTATTCAGCATCGATAAGTTCTGTCGTGCATACTATACTCCCTGTCCATCAGAACAAATCAGTCTGATGCCGCTTGATCGGTCGTCGAGACCTGCAGCCAACGGACCATCATCGTCACCATGACCATCAACCTGGAAGCAACGTTGGGGTGACGACTTGAGGGCGCATTGGGTAAGTTGATGAGGCAGGTCCCATCGAAAAGCTCTCAACATGCAGTGCCTGGCTCTCTGGCAATCCTCGACCTCGTATTCTCATGCTGCGTCATTATTGGATGGATGAGCAGATCAAGCTCGGATGCTATTCCCCTGCTTCAAGCAGGGAGATGGGATGACAGACAGGTGAGACAGGTGATACTCGTAGATGGCACCCAGATAGCGATTTAGGGCTCACTAGGCTGTGTACCACAGTGTTGGCGATCGGCCGGTTGCGACCTCGACAGATGGATACGAGTACTTTGCATGCTTTTGATGGAACGATATGCTAATGCACCCGTCTTAAGATGTTGCACAGATGTGGTATTGGTGGTATTGATGGTACTCTCCGGAGTTATTGATGAGCTGAAAAACAGTGAGGACCGTGATCGTCCTCGGATTCGTCGGCAACACCAAAGAATTTCCGCTATGCCTCTTGCAGAATCTTGTAGGGTAGGGTTCATCATCACACCACTTGGTATGGCATGTGGTAAAGCGATTGACACGCACAGGATTTTCTGGCGGTTGACATCTCATGATCCGAGTTGTTTGTATCGAATCCTCTTGCACTCTGGCCTGGTTCACGGCTGCGTCAATCGGAGGCTGTGATCGTCTCAGCAGGTTATTAGCTTCGCCCGGCTTTGATTTTGAAGCCCATCAAGTCTTTAGCGAAGGTCCTCCCGACTGGCCAGACTCTGTGATGGAGAAAACAGTCAGCCTGACGATGCATGCACAGAAATGGCCGCACTCTTGGCTCGTTACACCATACACAGGTCTAGGTAGTATGCACCCGTAACGAAGTACTATGATAGGTATCAGCCAGAACCTTGTAGAGCCACGTGCAGGGTTGAGAGCTCCAGGCCGTTTCCTGAGCTCCCACCCACTGACAAGCACGGGCCGGCAAACCGAGCAGTGAATACCCGTGATACCCCTACCACGTCTGTACTAGTAGTTGTAGTAGTAAGGAAGAGAGACACGTAAACCGGAGAAGTGACGCTGCGATCGATGATAAATGACGGCTCCTGCCGCCTCCCACTGTACAGTATTGACTGTCGACTGCCTGATGTCGTAACGATATATATAAGCTGTCTCTCTTCTCCCTCACTCCTCACTTACATCCTTCTCTTTCCTCTCCCTCAGGAAATCATCCCCAAAACCAACCTCTCCTTCAGAAAATCATCAACACTCATCATGGCGCCCATGGCTGACATGGATGTCTCCATGGCGAGTCTCTCAGCTTACGGCAAAGCTCGTTCAACCGTCAAAGAAACCCCTCTCACTGACGAAGAGCTCAAACTCACAGATGATTACATGCGAGCCAGTCTTTATCTCTGCCTGGGCATGCTGTACCTCCGACACAATCCTCTATTGAAGGAACCTCTCAAAGTCGATGACCTGAAGGCCAGACTGCTCGGCCACTGGGGGTCTGACGCTGGCCAAATCTTCACCTATGTCCATATGAATCGTCTCATCAAGAAGTACAATCTCAATGCTCTCTTCATCTCCGGCCCCGGCCATGGTGCCCCGGCTGTCATCTCTCAATCCTACCTCGAGGGTGTCTACAGCGAAGTCTATCCCGACAAGTCCGAGGACGTTGAAGGCATGCGGAAATTCTTCAAGCAATTCTCCTTTCCAGGTGGAATCGGCAGTCATGCCACTCCTGAGACGCCCGGCAGTCTCCACGAAGGTGGTGAACTGGGCTACTCCATCAGCCACGCCTTTGGTGCCGTCTTTGACCACCCAGAACTCATTGCTCTGACCATGGTCGGTGATGGTGAATCAGAGACTGGACCTTTGGCCACCAGCTGGCACAGCACCAAGTTCCTCAATCCCATTACAGATGGCGCAGTTCTCCCGGTGCTCCATCTGAATGGTTACAAGATCAACAACCCTACAGTGCTTGCTCGTGTCAGCCACACAGAGCTCGAATCGCTATTTATCGGTTATGGCTGGACTCCATACTTCGTCGAAGGAAGCGACCCTATGAGCATGCATCAAGCCATGGCCGCCACCTTGGAAAAATGTGTCACGGATATTCGAGGCTACCAGAAGAAGGCGCGTGAGTCTGGCAAGGCTTTCCGTCCCTTCTGGCCTATGATCGTGCTCAGAAGTCCAAAGGGTTGGACAGGCCCTCGTACTGTTGATGGTCACTACCTGGAAGGATACTGGCGATCTCATCAGATTCCCCTGCCTGATGTGGCTTCGAGCCCTGAACACCTCAAACTCCTCGAGGACTGGATGAAGAGCTATACACCAGAGAAGTACTTCACCGAAGACGGAAAGTTGATCCCAGAACTCAAGAAGCTCGCGCCAGAAGGCAACGCCCGGATGAGTGCTAACCCGGTCTCGAACGGTGGACTCATCAAGAAGCCGTTGAGGCTGCCCGACTTCCGCGACTACAAGATCAATGTCCCACATGGTGGAACGACCGACGCACCCAGCATGGCCAACATGGCTGTCTTTCTCCGAGACATCATCCAGAAGAATCAGACCAACTTCCGCCTCTTTGGGCCCGATGAGACGGAATCCAACAAGCTTGCCGGAGTGTACAAGGCTGGCAAGAAGGTTTGGATGGGTGAATACTTCCAGGAAGATGCCGATGGTGGCAACCTTGCCCCTGAAGGTCGTGTCATGGAAATGCTGAGCGAACACACTTGTGAGGGCTGGCTCGAAGGATATGTTCTCTCTGGACGACATGGTCTCCTCAACAGCTACGAACCATTCATTCACATCATCGACTCAATGGTGAATCAACACTGTAAGTGGATCGAGAAATGCCTCGAAGTTGAATGGCGAGCCAAGGTGGCATCCCTCAACATCTTGTTGACAGCGACTGTCTGGCGTCAAGATCACAACGGTTTCACCCATCAAGACCCTGGCTTCCTCGACGTCGTCGCCAACAAGTCACCTGAAGTGGTGCGCATTTACCTGCCGCCAGATGGCAACTGCCTGCTCTCGTGCATGGATCATTGCTTCCGAAGCACTAATTATGTCAACGTCGTTGTTGCCGACAAGCAGAATCACCTGCAATACCTTGATATGGAAGCTGCAATTGAACACTGCACAAAGGGTGCTGGCATCTGGGACTGGGCATCGAATGATCAAGGTCAAGAACCCGATGTTATTATGGCATCCTGCGGTGATGTTCCGACTCATGAATCGCTTGCCGCTACTGCTCTGCTCCGCCAATACATTCCCGAGCTCAAGATCCGGTTCGTCAATGTGGTGGACCTGTTCAAGCTCATCCCACACGGTGATCATCCTCACGGCTTGACGGACACGGAGTTTTCAGCCATCTTTACCGATGACAAGCCGGTCATTTTCAACTTCCACTCATACCCATGGCTCATTCACCGATTGACCTTCAACCGCAAGGGATCTCACAATTTGCAAGTCCACGGATACAACGAGAAAGGAAACATCGATACGCCCCTCGAACTGGCAATTCGCAACAAGACGGATAGATTCAGTCTGGCCATGGAAGCTTTAGACAAGATGCCTAACCTTGGCAACAAGGGCTCGAGCGCAAGGGAGAAATTGCTCAACGAACAGATCAAGTGCAAGAACGACGCCTTCCATGAGGGTATCGATCCAGAGTACATCAGGAAATGGGTCTGGCCTTTCTAGACGACTAGAGCGGGAATTTGATAACGGCTGGGTAACGGAAATAACTGGTGGCATGGCATCATGGAAAGGGGCTTTGACCAGCAGGACGATATGACCATGCATAGAGATTCTTACGCAGATGTTAATGAGAGTATCAAGCTTTAGAGACCGAGTGCTTTCAGCTGTTCATCAGTCAGATAATAATAGTAACAGCAGCGAGTTGTTGACCCGCGCTGAAGCTCTTCACGATCGATGTCGATACCCTGTAAGAGTGTGCACAAGTGTGGTACTTGGACCCCGTCAGATTATGTAAGCACGTCTGACCAGCTAGACCCGATTAGGTCCCATCAAAACAACCTCGCGGATTCAGTCCTCACCTGCGTCGCTGCGAAACAGTCCAACATCAACATTGAATGCGACAATTGTCGACATGTCAGCCGAATCTCCTGCTCGACCGTCGCGCCGGGCCACGCGCAAAACCATTGTTGTCGACGAATCTGAGGATGAGCTGAGTCTGATCAAGGAGGACAACGATGAAGAGTTCACACCGGCACCGAAGCGCAGTCCGCGCAAGTCAACAAGAAGACAGACGACGGCAAGCGTCAGCGCGACTCCGAAACGGTCGGCGAGAGCGCGTAAGGCCAAGACCGGCGAAGGAATCGAGCCAACCCAGATATTCGACCCGGAAGAAAGCCTGGCACCCAGTGAACCTACTTCCCCATCCAAGAGTCCCTCACCGCGAAAGCGAAAGAGTACCTCTCCTCGAAAAGGACGCAGATCCTCTATAGCTCCTCCAATGCCTCCCTTGCCCACCGAAGACGCCTCCATCTCGCCAAATCTACCACAGACGCAAGCGACACCATTGACGGACATCACGAGCAAGGCATTGAACAAGCATGCCCCGCCAAAGTTGGCTCAGGATATTCTCAAGCCAGCGCCCCCAGTGGAAATGGCCTTGGACAAGCCCATGGACATTGTCATTCGAGCCAGAGCTCAGGCAATACCGCAGGTGGAAGAGTCAACAGAACCAAAGTCAAGAATGGTGATCAGACAATTGGTCATGACAAATTTCAAGAGTTATGCTGGACGACAAGTGGTTGGGCCTTTCCATCCTTCCTTCTCCGCTGTGGTTGGGCCGAATGGTTCTGGCAAGTCTAATGTCATTGACTCGCTGCTCTTTGTCTTCGGGTTTCGAGCCAGCAAGATGAGGCAGGGCAAGATATCAGCGCTCATTCACAATTCAGCACAACACCAAGACCTCGACTTTTGTGAAGTGGAAGTCTATTTCCAAGAGATCGTCGACTTACCCGGTGGCAAGCACGACATTGTTCCGGACTCCCAGCTCGTGGTTTCGCGAAAAGCTTTCAAAAATAATACCAGCAACTACTATTTGAACGGCAGGGCGACAAATTTCACCACGGTGACGACATTGTTGAAGGACAAGGCCATCGACCTCGATCACAAGAGATTCCTGATCTTGCAGGGTGAGGTCGAGTCGATTGCTCAGATGAAGCCGAAAGCAGCCAACGAGCATGACGACGGGCTGCTGGAATACCTCGAAGATATCATAGGGACATCCAAATACAAGACCCCGATTGAAGAAGCTGCAGTTGAGCTAGAAAGTCTGAACGAAGTCTGTATCGAAAAGCAAGGACGTGTCCAGCATGTTGAAAAGGAGAAAAACAGTCTCGAAGACAAGAAGAACAAAGCTCTGACGTTCATTCGAGATGAGAATGAACTGGCGGAGAAACAATCCTCTCTCTATCAAATTTACATTGCTGAATGTCAAGACAACGCCGCAGTTACGGAAGAAGCCATCCAGCAGATTCAGGAGCAACTCAATGCTGAACTTGACAAACACACTGGAAGTGAAGATGCTATCAAAGAACTAGAGAAGGCTTACAACAAAGCTCTCAAGCAGTATGAGCGCATCGAGAAACAAGCGCAGGAGTTTTCAAAAGAGCTGGCCAAGTACGACAAGGAGAACGTCAAGTTCGAGGAGAAGCGCAAATTCATCAACGGGAAGCAGAAAAAAGCCGAGAAGCAAGCCACTTCAAGCCGCCTGACAGCTTCAGAAGCACAAAGCTTGGTCGAGAAACACACAGATGATATTGAGAGGAAGAGCCGTGAGGTCGCCGAACTGGAGAAAGAGACACAGAAAGAAGAACAGGAACTCGCAGCGATCCGCGACAACTTGAAAGGCAAGACACAAGGGTTATCTGACCAGATAGCAGCAAAGCAAAAGTCATTGGAACCGTGGAATGCAAAGATGAACCAGAAGCAGTCCGAGATCGCCGTGGCTCAATCCGAGCTCGATATCTTGACAGAAAAAGCGAACAGTGGACAGAAGGCGATTGATCAGGCGAAGGAGAAGATTGAGAGCATTGAAGCCAATCGAGCCGAAAAGCTGGAACAGATTGAGCAGCGCAAGCATGAAAAGGCCCGCCTGGAGAAGGATGTTAGGAAGATCCAGGACGCTCTACAGAAGCTGACCGCAAGCGAACCAGAAGTCAGATCACAGATTTCATCAGCAAGACAGAAAGCTGATGAAGCACGCGCCAGCCTCGCAAGCAGCCAAAATCAAGGTAATGTGCTCAAAGGATTATTGCGACTCAAAGACACGGGGCGAATTGATGGCTTCCATGGTCGCCTTGGAAATCTCGGTACTATCGATGAGAAATTTGACGTCGCCATATCTACTGCTTGTCCGGCTCTGGAAAACATGGTTGTTGACAACGTCGAAATTGGTCAGCAATGCATCGAATACCTGCGCAAGAACAACCTGGGACGTGCCAACTTCATTCTGCTGGACAAATTGGCACAACGGGATCTATCACCCATCCAGACACCGGAAAATGTTCCACGACTATTCGACTTGATCAAGCCCAAAGACGAACGATTTGCGCCAGCATTCTACAGCATCATGCAGAATACACTTGTCGCCAAAGATCTTGACCAAGCGAACCGCATTGCCTATGGTGCGAGGAGATGGCGTGTGGTGACACTTGACGGCCAGCTGATCGATGTTTCCGGTACTATGAGCGGTGGTGGCACTCGTGTAGCTCGCGGTGCGATGTCGTCCAAGCCAGTTTCCGAAATGACGAGAGATCAGGTGCAGAAGCTGGAAAGTGAACGAGATCAATTAGAAAGGCAGTTTGAGACCTTCCAAACACGACAAAGAGAGCTCGAGGCAAGTTTGCAGGAGAAGCAAGAGGAGATTCCCAGACTGGAGACAGTGATCCAAAAGATCAATTTAGAGGTCGAGAATTGCAGCAGGAACCTCACAGATGCGCAAAAGCGGGTACAGGATCTTGTGGCCGAGCTTGCTGGGACTTCTGCAGATGATTTGCAGATCAAAGCACTTGAGAAGCAGATTGCATCCATGAACAAGGAACTTGAGAAGCTTCACTCGGAGACTGCCAGCGTCGAAGGAGAGATCCAGGCACTGCAAGACAAGATTATGGAGGTTGGAGGTATTCAGCTTCGGACACAGAAGGCCAGAGTTGACGGGCTGAAAGAGCGAATGGACATGTTGCACGATGACATCTCCAATGCCGAGATTGCAAAGACGAAAAACGAAAAGCTCAAGGTCAAGAACGAAAAAGCCAGAGCTGATGCTGAGAAAGAGCTTGAGACGTTGGCGAAAGATTTGGAACGATTGGAAGACGACATTGAAAAGCACAAGACTGGCGCGGCCGAATTGAGAGCTCGAACGGAACATTCTCAGGAAGAGCAGGCGATAATGAAAGAAGAGCTTGGAACGCTGAAGAAAGATCTCGATGCCCAGACTTCAGACTTGAACTCGACTAGAGCTCTTGAGATTGAGATGAAGAACAAGCTCGAAGAGAATCAGAAGGTTTTAGCAGACAACAACAAGAAGACCCGCTACTGGGCAGAGAAGCTCTCGAAGTTGGCATTACATGACATTGCCGACCTGGAAGGTGTCCCCGAACGACAAGAAGAGCAGCAGCAACAACAGCAGCCGCTAGATAATGAGGAGGAAATGCCGGATGCTCCTCCTGAAGCAGAATCAGATCCAGACGCTATGGATGTTGACGAACAGGAGAATCCTGAGGAACAACCAGAGCAGACGACTGACAGCCAACAGGCAAGACGAGAACTGCAGACTTTCACCCGGGATGAACTCAGTGACATGTCTAAAGATCGCCTTGTCGCCTCGATTGCAGCCCTGGAGGAGAAGGTCAGCAACGCATCGGGCATTGACCTATCGGTGATAGCCGAATACCGTCGACGTTGCGAGGAGGTGGCCTCACGCACGAGCGACCTCAAAAGCGCCGTCAAGACACGAGATGCCGCCAAAACGCGTCTCACTGACCTTCGAAATCTTCGTCTTACCCAGTTCATGACCGGCTTCACGACGATCTCGTCGCACTTAAAGTCCATGTACCAACTCATCACCCTCGGCGGCAATGCTGAGCTCGAACTTGTCGACAGTCTGGATCCATTCTCTGAAGGTATTTTGTTCAGTGTCATGCCCCCCAAGAAGAGCTGGAAGAATATTGGCAATTTATCCGGTGGAGAGAAGACACTGAGTTCTCTGGCATTGGTGTTCGCACTCCATGTCTACCGTCCGACACCGCTCTATGTCATGGACGAGATCGATGCTGCGTTGGATTTCAGAAATGTGAGACTCCCAACACTCTAACTTAGCTATTGATGGGGTGCTAACCATGGTGTGATTACAGGTTTCGATTGTTGCTGGCTACATCAAAGAACGAACCAAGAATGCGCAATTTATCGTGATTTCACTGCGGAACAACATGTTTGAACTTGCCGAACGACTCGTTGGGATTTACAAGGTCAACCACATGACGAAGAGTGTGACTGTAGAGAATAGAGACTACCTCGCCATGGGTAGGCAGCGGCAGATCCAGGCTGCGCAGCAAGGTCAAGGCGGAGTAGGTGTTCCACGGCAAGAACAGATTCGGTAGCTTTTTGATTTGAGGCTTGGATGGAAAGGTATGTCATGATGTTATGAGGCGTTGGGCCATTGTTTAGCGAGCCTTGCATATTACTCAGAACATAATGATACGTATCATGAAGAGCAGTTCATCCATCCATCCATTGAAGCTGTTCCCCAATGGCGCTGGCCGTATAGGGGTATACACCGCTCTACCTGACTTGCATTTCGTGATTGATGACACCTTCCCCGTTCAGGCTCGGAAGTAGCTATACCGAGCCCAATTTCGCCATCCGTGCATCATTGTACAGTACACCTCCTCTTTGCTTCTCCTCTTTCAAGTTGTCGATCATTATGAAATGGTACCTTGCAGCAATGTAGCACTAACCAGGTGTTGTTGTGTTTTCGACGAGTGCCGAGGGTCCCGGCCATATTTGGTCCACTGAAGGCTTTATGACATGATCACGGCGCTGTCTGAAGGTAGGTTCATTGCTCCTCGTTCAACGGCAATACCCTCAAGACGAGGTGATTGAGAGTTACATATATTGATACTCGGACATGGCTCTCTCCGTCTTGATGTTGAGCTTGGCTCTGTCTAGAGCACCGTTCCTCAGCCTTGCTCAAAGCGCAACCTCGATGAGCGACCTGGAGTGGACATTGACCAATTCCAATTACAGCATATCTGTGCCAGGAAATGTGCCATCTCAAGCTCATCTCGACTTGTATGATTCGCAGGTCATTGGTGATCCATACTACGGATTGAACGATTTCAACTTGAGATGGGTGGCAGAAACAAATTGGACCTATACGACGAGTCTATCTTCTTTGTAAGTTGACGTCTGCTGCTGTGAAATCGTGGCTAAGGCGGGCGCCCGAGAAACTTGTCGTCTAGTGCTTCAACATGGCTAGTATTCGATGGTCTGGATACCTTCAGCACGATCAGCGTGTGCAACCAGCTGGTGGCAAGTACAAACAATCAGTTTCGACAATACTATTTTGATGTCACTCAAGCCCTGAGCAACTGCAAGTCACCAGATGTCAGGATCAATTTTGGCTCGGCTCCGAACATTGCAAACGCCATTGCAAACACGTCGCTCAACGAGCCATGGAAAGGTACACAGCTGAGCTACGAGTTTCCTAATCGCTGGTTGATTCGAAAAGAACAATCCGACTTCGGCTGGGACTGGGGTCCAGCATTTGCCCCGGCGGGCGTCTGGAAGCCAGCTTACATTGTCCAGCTGAGTCGAAACCAGTTGTACGTCCGCAACACATTGCTTGACATCTATCGTCATGGCCAGCTCAATAACCTACCACCTGATCAGACACAGTCATGGGTCGTCAATGCCTCGCTTGATGTTCTGGGCAGCATACCACAAAATGCTGGACTACGCATTGACATCAAGGACGTCAACAACAAAACAGTAACAAGCAGCGCCGCCAGCAATGTCACCATATCCGGAGGGGCCATCACCGGCAACATCCTGGTCGTTGGCAACGCGGTCCAGCTATGGTGGCCAAATGGGCTTGGTCCCCAAAATTTGTACTATGCCACTGTTACTGTGTTGGGTTCCAGTAACAATACGATCGCGTCTTCCACCAAGCGTACTGCTTTCAGGACAATTGTGTTGAACATGGAACCTATATCTCAGAGGCAGCTAGCTCAAGGCATCAAGAATGGCAACAATTGGCACTTCGAGATCAATGGCCACGAATTCTTCGCTAAAGGGTCAAATTTCATTCCACCCGACGCTTTCTGGCCAAGGGTCACTGAGACACGGATACAGCAGTTATTTGATTCTGTTGTTAGAGGGGGCCAAAACATGCTAAGAGTGTGGGCTTCTGGGGCGTACCAACCCGATTTCATCTACGACATTGCCGATGAGAAGGGGATACTCTTGTGGTCTGAATTCGAGTTCAGCGACTCGCTCTATCCAGTTGCCAAAAGCTTCCTCGATAATGTTCGAGAAGAAGCCATCTATAACGTCCGTCGAGTCAATCACCATCCCTCTCTGGCGTTGTGGGCTGGCGGCAATGAACTCGAGAACCTCGAACTGTACCTTGCCAACCTGAGTGACCCGGGCAATTATTCTCGTTGGCAGCAAGAGTACGAGACACTATTTCTGGATGTGTTTCTTCCTGCTGTTTACGAAAATTCCCGCTCGATCTCGTACATCCCCAGCAGCACGACGAACGGATATTTGACATTGAACCATTCAGCGGCTCATCCTATGATCGAGCGTTACAACAATCTGACACCAGGCTACATCTACGGAGACACGGACCACTACGACTACGACAGCAGCGTCGCATTCAACCTGTCCTCGTACCCGGTGGGCCGATTTGCCAACGAATTCGGCTTCCATTCCATGCCGTCGCTTCAATCCTGGGAAGACGCCGTGGCCCCTGAAGACCTGCACTTCAACTCGACCACGATCCAGCTCCGCAACCATCATTACCCGTCCGGCAGTCTCAACACGACCAACTTCCCCAACACCACAAAGGGCATGGGCGAGATGACGGTCGCCGTCGAATTGTACTACCCAACGCCCAACAAGGCCGACCCGCTCGCCAACTTCTCGTCCTGGTGTCTCGCCACGCAGATCTTCCAAGCAGACTTCTACCGCTCGCAGATTACGTATTATCGCCGCGGATCGGGAATGCCGGAGCGCCAATTGGGCTCGCTCTACTGGCAGCTCGAAGACATATGGCAGGCACCCACCTGGGCAGGCATCGAGTACTCGGGCCGCTGGAAGGTGCTGCACTACGTGGCCAAAGACATCTACTCGCGCGTTATTGTCGCGCCCTACTGGAACTACACGACGGGAGATTTGAGTGTGTACGTGACAAGTGATCTGTGGGAGACGGTCAACGGCACCGTCGATCTAACATGGTACGACTGGTCGGGCAAGGTTTTGGCGAATGTGAGCAATACGAGCAACAGTGGTGGTAGTTCAACCAACAGTCCGGCCGAAAGCGGGTCTGTGTCTGTGCCGTTCAGCGTCGGCGCCCTGAACACGACCAAAGTGATGCAGACCAACACGAACACGCTGAGCAAGACTGGTGTGGATTTGACCAACGCCCTGCTGCGGATGAATCTGACAGCAATGGGGCATTTGCCGAATAGCAATAACGACACGCCGAGCACGTTCGCGCATGAGTTCTTCTACCACCCGATCTTGTCGCTGGCCGATGCAAAGCTCACCGACCCCGGCTTGACGTTGAAGTCCAATAATGATAGCGCGAGTCCGGCGTTCACGGTCGAAGCGACGACTGGCGTGGCTGCGTGGACGTGGTTGGACTTCCCCAGTGGTGTGCTGGGCAATTTCGAGGACAATGGCTTCTGGCTGGTTCCGGGCCAGGCCAAGACGGTCGCGTTCGAGGTGAAGAATGATACTACGGATGGGCGGTGGGTGGAGGATGTGACGGTGAGTAGTTTGTGGGACTTTACGACGCCGTAAGGGACGGAGGAAGTTGAATGATATGTGACTCGCACACCAAGGAGATTAAGTGTTTAATTGGACAAGAGTGCCCTTGACCGGCATGGTCATGGGCCTTTGGAATTCAAGAGGCTCAGTGTGTTTCCGAATCATTGAATACGTGCACCTCTCATGTCCTTCTGCTATCCTCCGTCCTGTTGCATGGGTCGAGAGACCCCCTTCCCAGCCCTTTTGCCCATCATGCTTGCCCCTATGCTCGGATGACGGGTCGGATTTCCAGAATCACCGGTCCTGCTTTCTTGCCAAACAGCCCTGTCCACCTGCGTAATAACCCACCACATACAGAGCGTTGCCTAGGCCCTCAATCACAGTCATGTCTCCTTCAGGACCTACACTCGATCTTCTCTCCCTCCGTTCCTATCTCAATCCCGTCTCAGTGCACTCCCCTTCCTACCTCAATCCTCCCTCCTCCCAGTCCTGCCCCAAACTTCATCGACATCCTTCTTACCCTTGGTCTCCGGCACGTACCAACCAACGAAGACGAAAAACAGCGCCGCCAACCCGGCGAAAATGAAATACACCATACCTTTGCCCAACCGCGCATTCGCCATGGGAAAGAACTGCGCAACGACAAACGTAGAGATCCAATTCGCTGCCAATGCCCAACTCTGCGTCGCCCCCACAGCCTCGGGGCCCACAAGCTCACTCGACAGAATAAACGGCACGGGACCGAGTCCGAACGCAAAACTCGCGACGAAAAGGAGCACCGATATGGCGCTGAGTACGGGGATCGAGCTACGGATCCCTACAGCAAGCATCACGCTCGACACACCCATGCCGGCGATGGAGCCGAGAATGCACGGTTTCCGGCCTAGCACGTCGACGAGCGGCGCAAACCCCGTTGTCGCGACGATGTTGAGGATGCTGACGAAAATGTTCAGCAATGCCGAGTTGGCCGCCAACAGGTCCGCCAGCAGAGACACGCCGTACATGACGATGCTGTTTATACCGCAGAGTTGTTGGGCCATCATGACGACAACGACGGCGAGGATGGCGCGGTTGCTTGCTGGGTCGCGGAGAACAGAGAAAATGCCGACGGATGCTTGAGTTTGAGATTTGCTGTCGGGGTGCGCGGACGTATCGGAAGGGCCGTGGTGGACGTGGTCTTCGTTTGTGAGAAGGGTCTGCTCTTCTTCTGTATCGTCTCGGTTGTTAGCATTGATATCACCGAGGACTCAACCCCATAAACTAGAAACCTTTCGTGGCGTTGTTGTTTCTTGAACAAGGAGAGAAAGGGTAGTGTTGACTATCACTGACCATTCCGCTCATGCTCACGCTGTAACCCCCACCCCTCGATCTCTTCGCCGAGATCCGCCTTATGTCCTCTAATCCGCTTGAGATTGTCCTTGGCCTGTCGTGGATTGGCATGATTGGCCTGCCATTTCGGGCTGTCGACCGCAAACAGCAGACCGACAAATTGTGCGACGCCAATTATGCCCGCGACCGCGAGAATGACGCGCCACATCTGTCCGTGACTCAGGAAGTAGCCGAGCAGCTGTGTCGTGAAAATGCCCACGTTCGTCGCGATCTGGGTGAAGGCGCCGAAGAAGCCTTTCTCCTTGGGAGGGGCGATTTCCGAGATGTATATCGGCACGACCACGACAGACACACCTGCACCTAGACCCGAGACGAGTCGTCCCAAAGCTAGAACAGTGATATTGGGAGCTAGCGTCTCGCCAAGGGGCCCCAGAGCCAGGAGCAGCGTATTAATCCGCATGACGAAGAGTCGACCGTATCGTGCGGCGAGGGCGCCGGAGGCCAGTGCGCCGACGAGACCGCCGAGTGTGAAGATGGAAGAAACTAGACCGAGTTGCGCTGCGTCCATGGGGATGCACTGGGGCAGAGCCGCGGACAAAGGACTGGGCGACTTTTTCTCGCATGTGATGACCTCTTGAGGAGCGTTGAGTTCGGCCTTGGAGATGGTTCGGTAATAGTCAGCACGAATTTATCGTTCTAGAGGAGGAGGGAAAGATCAGCAGAGAAAGTCATACAAGGTGGTACCCGAATAAGAGTGGCCCCAAAGTCGCGACGAAGAGGAGATAGATGAAGTAAGGCGTCAACTCCTCGGACCAGGATTTCAGTTTCGCGGAGAGGCCCATGATGTCGTTTGACCTTCGGCCGTATAGTTTCAGCGGACGGCAATCCAGCAGCTTGTGTTGGATGGTTGATGGGCGTACCGAATGTTGCTATGACACGGATGGGAGGAGTGTCCTTTTTGCTGTCCTTCAAACCGCGTTCCAGGCACCAGGACTGCGGATATACAACAGGTCTATAAGCAAACTGCAACAGACCTTCGGTGTTGAGTGGTTCACCTAGACAAACCCTCGCGAGCTTCAGTTGGAGGGTGTGTCCGAAAGTTGAGATAGGTCATGGGGTGGTGAAGGAGTGAGGTTTAGAATCGGCTGTGGTAAAGCATGGTTCCAGCCAATCACAACTCCAGTCACATCTAGAGGACAGCAAGCACCCAGCAAGAGTATCTACCAGCTACCTAGGTACCCAAGTGGTCCCTTAGGTATACTAGCTACTAGTAACTATATGATGGTACTTGTGAGTATCGCTTTTTTCTCGTCTCGACAAACGAAATACATTGTCCTGGTTACCTGGTATTCTGTGATCTTCATTATGTCTCTCAGAAGAGATTTCGTTCTATCTATGGCATTGGCTATGCCTTGCCTCATACTTTCGTACACTTCTCTAGAATTCCAGGCCGGATCCAGTTTTCCCAGCACTGTCAGCTTCAAACATGAATATCCTGTCTAGCTCCAAGCTCGGATGAGACAATTCCAGCAATACACCAGGTCTTCCATGCTCCCAGCTCGATCACCATGCGCCTAAGCTGCCGCACATTTCATGATTCTGTCGTGAGTCGTTACAAATCATACAGGGCTTCAACGTCACCCACTAGGCATTGCCACCCCACTGTGAAGATTCAGTCAGGACCGTCCTGTGTCGTCGGCACTCTAACTTACCAGTTGAGCCACCAAGTCGCTGGCCACATCAAGATATGGATACGGACTTGAGATTTCTTTTTCCACGTTTCTGTATCGTTTGCTGACTGGTTTCCAATACCCTTCCGATGCTTCTTCGTCCAGTGGCTCGGAATTGACGCGGTGGGCTTCGGAGAAACCACTAGTTGGTCGGCTGGTGGAAGGACTGGTGAACGTGCTACTGCTGCTAGGAGTCTTGGTTCTGTCGCGATCCTTCTTTGAATCGTGCCAAATGACATTCTGGTAACCATCGCATTTGAAGTCGACTACATAAGTCGAAGTCTCGAGTGTGTAGAGTTGAATGTCAATAAACACATAAACGCCGATATTTTCGCTTGGCAGCTTCTTGTTCAACGTTGACTGACTGTCGGTTCGGCCGGTGTAGTGTGCAGGCCCTGTGTATGCTTCTTGTCCTTGACCGCCCGGTTCACCCATTCCCGTGCTTGGTCTCGTGCTTTGTGCGCTGGAGAGTGGTGACTTCATTCTTGGCAGATCTCCGTTCTTGATACCCAGGGCCTTTGCAACATCCTCGGAGGCATAACCACCAAGCTGCTCAATATGCTTCTTGAGCTGATTTTGGGCTTCGGCCGGCAGGCTGACAGCGGAACTGTGGGCCGAGAGAGACGGCGCTTCTCCTGGCATCAGCATTCCCCTCTTCAGCACACGAGCCCGGATGTTCCACGGGTCACGAGGCACGTAGTAATCCTCCTTCAACCACGAGTGTTTCTGTTGAAGAACCACATGACGCTCACCAGGACCCAGCTCCACTTGAGGTGCTGGCCCCTTGTCCTGCTCTTCTTCGCCTTCGCCGCCCTCGGGCTGCATTTTCAGCCAGGGATTGACCTCCCACTCGGCCCCCTGAGCCTTGAGAGCAGCGTAGAGACATTTCATGGCTTCGTATGGCTGATTACGCGATCGGATGCCGAACTGCCATTTTCGGGGTTTGGACCTCGACATCGGAGGACGCTTTTCGTCTTGTGACATGCTGGTCAATCCCTCCGGTCGTGCCTGCGGATCTCGTAAGGTATTGAGCGCAGTCACAGACCTCGAATGGGGCTTCAGTGCCTTCGATGTCGCCTCCTGTTCTTCTTTAGATCGGTAAATAGGATTTCCTTTTTCGTCTTTGATCTCTTCTGGGATCGGACTCTCGGTGTCAGGATCTTGAGAGGGGTGGAGAATGGTGTCTGGATCGTCGCCTCTCGCCTTTGCCTTCTCCCGAATTTGAAGAAGTTCCTCGTGAACATGTGGCAGTGATGTGTTCAAGACCCGAACATTTGAAGTTCTAGATTTCTCTTCTTCCTTCGGTGGTGCCGGAGTATCAGATAATGTGCGGCTCGCGCGATGCATATCTCCACGAGTAGGTGTAAGCGGTTTCACGTCATCCCCGAATCGGCGGCCGTTGGTTACGGGTGACCCGGTGATATTGGGAAAGTTGGGAAAGTTGGGCTCGACTGGAGGAGACGAAGCCATGAACGATTCAAGTTCGGGATTATGTACTTGGTATTCTGGAGCCTCGACCATCAGCTGATTTTCTCTCACAATGAGATAGGCGTCTTTGATAGCGCTGGGCTCGTCTTTGCTCAGAGCATCTTTGACATCTTCTTTTGCGTAACCCATTGTTCGTCCGAGCTTGCCAATGACTTGCTCATGAATTCGTTCCACAACATCGGGCGGCTTTCCAGGTGCAAGTTGCCGAGGGTCAATGGCTTTGGATGGGTCAACACCGGTATCGAGGAATTCTTCAACAGGCTCGACCAGATAAGGAGGTAGGTCTTTCTTGAACCACTCGTCCTGGCGAATCTCGGGAATCGTGATGCGGTGGACAGGATGCACTTGTAAGCATCGTTTGATCAGGTTGACCGCGCCTGGCGGCGTCTGTGAGGGGATGTGGAATGTACCAGCTTGAATTTTCTTGAACAAGGCAGGGATGAATTCGTCGTCGAACGGAAGTCGACCAACAAGGAAGACGTAGAGAATGACACCACAGGACCAAACATCAACTTCGGGACCGGCATACAACTTTCCGCCAATAACTTCAGGTGCTGCATAATTTGGACTTCCACAGCTCGTCTTGAGGAAATTGCCGTCTGTCATGATGTTACTGAGGCCGAAGTCGGCAATCTTGACGTTCATGTTCTTGTCCAGAAGCAGGTTCTCAGGCTTGAGATCTCTGTGCACAATCTTGTGACGGTGACAATATTCGACAGCGCATATGATTTGTTGAAACAGTTTCCTAGCTTTGGCTTCTCCCAACCGACCATGCTTGACGATGTAATCGAACAATTCCATAGGTACGTATTCGAGCACCATGTAAATGTCGGTCTTGGTGGTGATGACTGTGTAGAGCTTGATGATGTGGGGATGCCGAAGCAGTTGGAGATATTGGATCTCTCGTTCGATGCGACCAGCCATATCTCGACTGATCAACTTTCGACGGTTGATCGTCTTCATGGCAACCTCTTGACCAGTGACCTTGTGCCTCGCGAGCTTGACCTTGCCAAACGAGCCTTCACCAATGTTCCGAACGAAACTGTATTGATGTAACCGATTCATGGATCGGATCGTGCCTGGAGATTCAGCCATGGGAGTTTGACTGAGACTTGGTCGCGCAGGAGGAGATATGACTGGAGGTAAAGAAGGTCTCGACTTCGACTGGTCATTTTGAGGCAGGGATATTGAAAGTTCGTCATCATGGATTGCGGAGGTCATGATGGTAGATGAGGGTTCCGCAGGCAGATCCAGTTGTCCGTCTGTGAAATGTGCCAATGGGAATTTCAGGAGGGTGGATGTGAGGTGAGACTCTTCGATGAGATATCTTTGTCACCAGTAGTCGCTAAATTGGTGTTCAAGCATCTCCAGAATTGGCCGTAATGTGGGAAGCTGAGTAAAAGGGTCTCGGTAAGGTCAGTTTGAGATGTGACCGACGTGTTCCGAAGTCGGAAACCTGATGCAGTGACCGCGACCTAGATTGTAAGATATGCTTCTGGCATGCACGAGCGAAAAGAATGAGTCGCGTCGTTAGTTGTATGATGGTGAAATGCGCAAGACTGGGGGAAGAAGTGAGAGGAGGGGGGCACAAATGCGGGCGACGAAACGGTCAAGTCGCGCCGTCAG
Source organism: Exophiala xenobiotica (assembly GCF_000835505.1). NCBI lineage: Eukaryota > Fungi > Ascomycota > Eurotiomycetes > Chaetothyriales > Herpotrichiellaceae > Exophiala > Exophiala xenobiotica. The sequence goes on along the minus strand of NW_013562494.1, from coordinate 4,360,212 downwards.
TGCCCTCGCTTAGCTAGCTGCTTTAGGGAGTTTATCCTTGGTTTTGCATTATTAACTTCATTAGAGAACATGTGCTATTCTTTGTGCGGAGAGTATCACGGAGTATGCACGCGACTGACAGAAGACATTATCATTATCCGTACTATCATCATTATCCGCCAGTCCTGCTCGAGCACAATCGGTATCCTCGTCGAGATGGCCCTGAGGTACTCTGTAGAAAGAAAACAGTTCACGATTGCTTTTGCGCATTCTCCATCTTCTTGTGAAAATCTGCCATTTGGTGCCTCTCGTCCAACTCCTGTAATCTTTCTCGCCATGTCTCTGGTACATCCCAACCCACTGATTCTCAATTTCATCTTCAGCCCCTTCCATATGTCGCCATGTCATATGAGAACTCTGGTCTTTGTGGCATCTCCTTGATCATTTATGTAGACGTCTGTCCACAGGTCTTCTCCTTCGGAGTGAAAGAACCAATACTCTGCTGCATAGTCTTTTTCGTAGGTGGTGTTTTCAGATCCGCATACTGGTGGACCTCCACCAACCACTTCCACCCGGTAGATGTCCCAAGATTTGCCAGGGCTGGTCGAATGGGCCCATCGGCCATTTTCGTCCGGATCGTTTGGAGCAAGGATGGATTCGTCTGCGATTGCCTCGAAAGTGGCAATCTCGAAAAGAGTAACGACTGCTGTATTGTTGTCTGTTCCTATTGTCCCAAAGCACTCGAGTGTGGAATTATCAAGCTGCGCATAGTTGTAATCGTACAGCTGGGGGACCAGGGCATGGAAGGTCGCTTCTGTCTTCAGTTGAGTAACGAGCGGCGCTGCATTGTAGAGCTGAGTTGACTGGGACTCAAAGACAGGGGTTTCTGAAGGTCCAGCACCGCTACAGGTGTAAAAGTAGAGGCCGCGGGCTATCGCAAGGTACTCAAGATGCTTGTCCGCAGGGGGAGCTGTGAGTGTGTCTGTGCCTGCAAACTGTTGGAGATTTTTCAAAACCGTGGCAACTGAATGGTACTCACAGGCTCCATTGCTATTGCAAGTCTGGCTTCCTTGAAGTGGCACAGTCCAGCCAGCAGTGGAAACGTTGATAGGAGGAATTGCATCGAGGTCACTTCGTCGACTGAAGAGCCGGGCAGCTTCAGTCACTGGGATGCACCTGGACAGACTAATCGCAGTCAACCACAAGGCTGAATTGAGTACAACCATTCCGATCACGACTCTTGAAAAGAATGGCAAGAGTAGTGATGACAGGTGGTCATATGTGGCTCTCTTTGCGCCTGAAAATGAATGATTGATTTTGTCAAGGGAAGGAGTGGAAGGAAGTGAAGACAGAGTAAGAGAGATGGGATCTCAAATCATGGGTATCATGTCACCTCATATTGACCTCAGTTTTCTCGCCAAGTCAAGGAGCAATCCTTCTCCCACCTTAGTCTTGCCGTCGGTGAGATTCTCTGGATACACAGTGCGGCTGAATGCAGAGACGAACTTTGCAGAAAGCCGAGCTGGGATTTGGTCGTGATCGCATTTCCAATCTCGACGCCCACTCCCAACCTCGAAACGAGTTCTCGCATGGCCATTCCTGACAACTGCTTCAACCGATGATGCCAATTTGCAGACTGTTGTTGGAGCTCTTGTGACACGCACATTTGGTTGAGTGGAAATAGCTTTTGCCCAGCTAGCTACCTACCTAGAAGAGCACTGGCAATAGATACATTTTCGGTTCTGCACGCCAACAGAAGCGTCCAATCTCAAAACCCCAACACCTTGCTTAAATCACAGCTAAGTTAGTAATACACATCCGAGAGCATGGCCGAGGCCGCTCGACCACGCGTCAACATCACCACGGCGAGCTGTGCTCAATGTCCTTCTCCAGCCATCGATTCCATGCGATCTCTTCTCATGCCTTCAAGAACCCCAATGATGCCACCACTTCTGAGTCTCTCCAAAACCACGTTCATTCCCTCTTTGCCATTCACCAAAGCCGACTTTGTCCTTTTGACCCCAATGAGTTCAACGGTGCGTTGAATGCCAGCCGTGGACAAGGAAGCGAAAAATCCTTGTTTCGGAGGCTCTTCCTCGTGAGCCTCATGCGGGTTGTCTTTGTGCCTCCAGCTTAGGAGCTTGCCTTGGCCAAGGTTGGATACAAATGTCACCACAGTCCTGCATGAGGTGGTCTCTTTTGCTCGCTCAAGGTCGTCTCTCGGACTTGCGGCCAGATCCTCCAGTCGTTGACGTCGAAAGGTTTGGCGCTCAACAACGCTCAATACACCAGTCCACTCCATATTTTTTGATTCGGTCTCCATCCATCCCTCTTTGATGTCAATCGTGGTTTTCTCTAAGATATAACTCTGGCTTGCGCCACCAGGACCTGCGAGGCCTCGAGGGAGAAACTTGAGAATACCTGCAGGCACCTTTGACTTTTTCAGATGTAGTCGGACAGTGTGTAATCGATGCGTTTCGGGATCGACATGGCGATCGATGACATCCGAGCTCAAGACATGCCTAGAGTAAGGATTCGGGTAGCGGAGGAAATATGCTAGTGTAACAGCAGGGAAGGTGTAATCGTAGTTGAAGGAGCTTTCGTAGACTTTCATTCTGGCATCAAGACATAAGGAAGGATGGAAGATGGTGCGGGCAGTGATGATGCGGAAGGAAATCGAAGGTCTTTTTACTCGCGTGAGCTCTTGCATAATCCGAGAGTTGCCACTTGAGGAGGAGAAGGTCTTGGCTGCGGAGGTCGGGCACTGGTGACTTAATTATTCCGAGCAGATCATCACCAAAGATCTTATCTAATCTAGGAGCCTGCCCTTGAATGCGAATGCCACAATAGTTCCGGAGCACTCTATAGGCATCTTTTTGCGGGCACCCTGAAAGCCTTACCCACAGAGACTCTGCGCAACACAGCAGCGATACCTACGCCCCTTCGGACGATTTCATTCCCTTTTGGCCCTGAGCCTAACCTCACAGCATGACGAAAGAGACCTCAACAGGTTCTGCGCCTGCAGATGAACCTGGCCAGCCTCCGAAATTGACCACAAGCGCCCTAGCAGAGCAAGCCCCAGCAAAGAGCGTGGCACAACTGATCACTCCCTTCGAGGTATCAGGCGGTGTGGATGAGAGCGGCAAACTCCTACCTGTTGACTATGAAAAGCTCACGCGGGAATTCGGTGCGACACCAATCACCCCGCAACTGCTCGAGCGGTTTGAAAGAGTCACCGGGAAGAAACCACATAGATTTATGCGGAGAGGTATCGTCTTTTCGCACCGCGACCTTGAAAAGATCCTGGACAGATATGAGAAGGGCGAACCATTCTACCTCTATACCGGGCGTGGCCCCAGCAGTGACAGCATGCACGTTGGACACGCTATACCGTTCGAGTTCACAAAATACCTGCAAAACACATTCGACTGCCCACTTGTCATTCAATTGACCGACGATGAGAAGTTCATGCACTCGAAAAAGCTGAAGCTCGAGGACGTGAAGCGCTTCGCACTGGACAATGCAAAAGACATCATCGCAATAGGCTTTGACCCGGCGAAAACCTTTATGTTCAATGACACAGGCGGCATCATGGGCACGGCGTTCTTCGACAATGTGATCTCCATGGCCAAACGAATCACGGCAAACCAAATTTTCGGCACCTTTGGCTTCAACGGTGGTAATAATGTGGGCGAGATTTTCTTCTGTGCGGTACAATCGGCAACCTCCTTCGCAACATCTTTCCCTCATATCTTTGGCGACAACCCTACAAAAGTTCGCACGATACCGTGCCTTATTCCGTGTGCCATTGATCAAGACCCTTACTTCCGGCAATGTCGCGAGAACGCGGCACAAATGAAGTACCAGAAGCCTTCCCTTATCCACTCGGTTTTTCTGCCGGCTTTGCAGGGCCCTGGTTCCAAGATGTCCGCCAGCATCGATGCGTCCGCCATCTTCTTGACCGACACCCCCAACCAAATCAAAAACAAAATCAACCGATTTGCCTTTTCTGGTGGACAAGATACTGCGGAAAAGCAACGGGAATTGGGCGGGGACACAACGGTTGACGTGCCTTTCCAATACCTGACATTCTTTCTTGAAGACGACGAGGAGCTCGCCCGAATCAAGAATGCTTACGAGTCCGGAGAAATGATGACTGGCGAGATCAAGCAGATCTGCATCAGGTACTTGCAGGAATATGTTGCTGGATTCCAGGAGCGTAGGAAGGCGGTCACCGAGGAAGTACGACAGGAATACTTCGCCTTCAAGCCCCTCGCGTACAAGGGCAACCCAAACCCTGTCAAAAAGGACGCCGCAGATGATAAGAAGGAGGGTGAAAAGGAGAAGGCCAGTCAGGGGCATACCAAAAAGATGAGCGTTGGACGGGCGAAGCCTGAAAATTAGATGGAAATCTTGCCTAGAAAGAATCCCCTAAGAGCATTGCTCAGCCAGACGGTCTCGCCATCCTTGACTTCGTCGAGCTTGATGGGCCGCTCTGTGCAAAAGCCGGAATCCATGGCCCATAGCTTGGTGGCACTGATCATACCACCGGTCTCGCATGACGGCGCGACCCATTTGCCATTGCGATAGAAATACACCGCGCAGAGACTTGCCTCCATAATCTCCTGCTCGGGATTGAATAGAAGCACTTCACGCTCTCCAGGTGGGCATTTCGCAATGCCTGCTCGCTCTCGTGCAGCGTCGTAAGGAGCTCGATATGTCGTTTTGTGCAAAGTGTGTAACGCTGGTACTGTTGGGACAGTGTCAAGAGAGATCAACGAGCCGCGGCCATTTGGCGATAGAGACCAAGGAGGGCCATTTGAAGGTGGCTGATGCGAGATGTCGGTCTCGAGAGTCCTTAAGGGCTTTGCCTCGCCCATTGGCACGCTTTCCACTTGGAGACTCCCACTACGGTCTATCAATAGTCTTATTCTGATGTCCTTGATCATACCGATCTCGGGCTGTGCGTATCGTGTGGTAGCGTCTTCGATTACACGTCCCAGAGCCAGCATACAATCAGGCTCGTCGAGCTGTTCGCAGACATTGGTCCACTTGTATGCCTGTGCTGCAGCTCGAAGACGTCGTCGATGCCAAATTAGTAGGTTCTTGCTCGTTTCGTGCCATTGCGTGATGAGTGGCCGCGATTTCTGGATGTCACCAGTGTTGAAGAGGATGCTTCTCAATGTCGTGATGATCCTGAAGGTAGGGTCTTGTTCAGCTGATGCATCCATGCAGGTTCCCGCCGGATTGCAACCAACGGACAAAGCCAATTCTAGAACCACTCTTTCGCTTCAATAGGTGGCTACTGTGCTCTTCGAACGGGCGTTGGAAATGAGCCTTGTGAATTTATCGGCCCGAGGGAGAAGCGTTTAACGGTAGTCAGTCTCGGGAAAAAGCTTCGTACGAGCGCCCAGCTGCGCTTATCGGATCTTCCTTTCCTGTCAGCTGGCTTGTCCTCGCAGTGGACCTTTCATACCACCATCCCTACTCTGTGGTTAACTCGTAGGTACAAGATAATTCCAGCACCGTAGTCGGCTTCCTTTTCCGCCAGGCAGGGGTCCGTTTGCGGTGAGTGTTCCAGACTCTTTCGATATTAAGAATCCACCACTAAAAGGGTCTTTCTTTCCCCTCCGTGGACAAATCTCGTTGGTCGATTTTCGATCGGACAGCGACTGCCAACGCCTTGGCTGCTTGCAGTCTGGCTAGGTGCGGGCTTGTGACGTCGATCATCTCGATCCTCACGAAGTAGTGGACTCCATTGCTGATGATCGCAATCACAACATGGGCTTTCGATGCACGTTGTCTCTCGAACCACACCCTATGAGAGCATCAAAGGCGTGCAGGGAACTTTGATGAATATGTGCTTGGCTGTAGGTCTTCTACGTGTTTCCTCAGTGGGACGTTGGATAATGGTGACGTTGAGAGCGCTGGCATATGGGACTAACAATATTGGTTCATCCATTTCCCTTCGCCCTGGGCCCTGGGCCCTGGGCCCTTGCCAGCTGATGCGCCTCCGGTACTTCTCAATGGTCAGCACGCTCGATGACCCTTGCTGAGGGCTCCCTAATGCCGATATTCCAGTTCCCACCTTTCCAATTGCCCTCTTAGAACATGCTGCAGGGCCCTCTGACAAAGAATTGTCGAGGCCATCCCCATTCCCGAACTCTGGCCTGGAGAATGTAATCGGGTCTAGCAGAGAGCACCCTTGGCAAGAGAGAAACATAAACTGTTTATCTTCAATGCACTGTTTGTCTCGTGTCGTACCCGCCTTGACGAGACCCCTCTATTGGTAAGTATGCCTTCGAATGACCAGCAAATAGGATCAGCGATCCAGAAGAATCCTGTTTCTCCTGAGCAATCTGAAGGAAGCACTTCTGCGTCAAATACATGGGCTCTGAACAATGGAACCCAGCCAACCTCACGTATCTCCGCAAACGATACAGAAAGGAGGAGGGCAAGCCTCCAGCGGGTGGCCCGCGCGTGCGACAGATGCCGATCGATGCGCACAAGATGCTCAGGAGGCCAACCGTGCAGTAAATGCGCCAAAGATGTTGCGACTTGTGCCTTGAGTGATGGGAAAAAGGAGAGAACAAGAAAGTTGAGAAAAAACTAGTCCGACCACGGGAATGCCGACTAAGCCCTGAACAGGCAATTGCAGGAAAGCAGGGAGCGCATCCGGGGGCTGGAGGATGAGAATAACGCCCTCCGACAAGCCTTGAACGCGGTGATGACCCCTTCAAGCACGAACTCTGAAGCCCTCACAAGATTCCGTGACTTGATCTCCAACGTTGGTTGCTCATTCCATGGCCCACTGTCTCTGCTGACCATGACGCCTGCAGACCGAATCACAGGAGCAAGCCGTTCCTGGTGCCTCTGCGCCCACCTCGTCTATCAGGTCCCAATCCAAGGAGGAGTTTCCCCCTGCTCCACGCGTTAAAAAGCCCCGTGGTGCAGAAAAACATGCGGACAGCAGTGTTGGCTCGCCCGGTCGCCAAGATATCCTGACGCACAGCGTCGATTATGGCCAAGGTTCCGGGGCTGGAGGGTTTGTTGGGAAGAGGTCACCAATCTCCTGGATAGCTCGAGCCGCCAGGTATCTGTTCACTCCAGCAAATAGCCCTTTCGACTGGCTGGAAGAGCCGGAGTGGCTTGCTGACGCCAAGTTCTCCTGCTTCGTCGACGACAACAATGTTCTCAGTGTGGATGAAGACCTTGTCAATGCCCTCCAACCTCCCAGTAGTGCAGCCATCTCTGTACTTTCGGAAGCATTCTTTCAGGCCTCCGAGCCCATTCTCAATCTTGTCGCAAAGGCTCAATTCCTGGAGAGGTCAACTGAAGTCGTACACGGCCTGAATAATATGTCGTGGGAGCAACATCGCTGGCTAGCTTCGGCGAACCTCATGTGGGCCATCGGAGCCAAATGGCTGCACATGGCGAAGCTTCAAGATGAAGACCTAGGTATTGAGAATCACTTGGTATATTACGCCCGAGCCCGAGCCCTAGGACTCGACCATCGGATTGTCCAAGACCATCCGAACGTCGGTGGCGTACAGGCTTTGGGCCTCCTGTCATTCTATCTATGGGTCAATGGCTCGATAAATCGGTATTGTAGGATCCCCGAGGTGCGATTTCCAGGGACTGACTTATTGACAGCGCGTGGTCTATGGTAGGATTAGCTATTCGCCACGCGACAGGTCTGGGTTTGCACCTCAAAACCACCGACCCACGGTTGGGTCCTGTCCAGTTCGAGGAGAGGGCTAATACCTGGTATTCGTTGTACAATCTGGAAGTGATGTTGTCGGAAATCCTGGGTCGACCTACTTCTACCGCTGTCACTGACATGACGGCCCCCATGGCATCCTACCAACATGAGACGCGGCAGCTGTCAGCCGAGAATGGACGCGCTTCTGAACACAAAGCTGTGTGGGAAATTTTTCTGCGTCGTACAAGGGACGTTACCTGGACATCTGGCCAGGATCAGACGCCGTGGCGTAATTTTTCAAGTATCGCTAACCATTCCCCTTGGAACCACCACTTTTACTACAACAGACTTTGCACAATTAGTCACCTGATTGAACGGTCCCTTTATGGGCCTCAGACAAAAGCCTCCTGGCTAGAAGTTCAACAACGGCTTAGCAATCTTCAAAGACATCTCACGGCGTGGGAAAATAGTCTCCCGAGAGAACTCAACCTCTGGGGCGTTGAGGGAGTCGATGCAGATCTCCGCGTAAAGATCTCGTTGGCACTATATCACCAGAGCCTTAAGATGACGCTTTACAGATCGTGTCTGTGCGAACTCGACATTCCCGATGAGTCTGACGAATCCCGAGAATTCAACATGAGTAGTGGGCAAAACTGCATTCGTGCAGCGATGTCCATGATGGACATTCTGCCTGAACTGCCTGCTATACACGAGGCCGTTCGAATTCTGCCATGGTGGAATCTTCTGCATTATCTTAGCCAAGCTCTGTCCGTGTTTGTGCTGGAGCTCTGTATAGATGCCAGACACTTACAGGGATCCCCTGACAAGCTGGAGACTTACATGATCAAAGCGATGTCGTACCTGCAGTGTCTGGCTCCCGAGTCAAGGTCTAGCTACAGAGCATGGAGGACATTTCGACTTCTTCTTTCCCTGGTGAATGGGAGGGTGCCAACCCTCAATATCGCAGATATCCCGTCAGAGATCTATAAGCCACCGGGCTGGAGGTCCACTGACGAGGTGCAGCTTCTGACTGACTTGGCCGGATGGTAGTTTCTAGGCGTCAATAGGTCTATTGCTGGTTCTTGTTAGGGGAGCATTTCAGGCTTGAGTTGGTCAAAAGAAAGCGTACCCGTGCCGTGCTGTGCAAACCTTAGGCGTGCTTAGGCTGGCATGATTCGGCCGCCGTAGTGATGCCTTGATTCACCGTAGCAAGTCGCGCACTTTTCGATGGCTACGAGCACTCCGCAAACCAGTCGAAAAGCTCGTTGGTTGGTCACCTGTCAATTGCATCTCCATCTGCGCTTTGTGCTTCTGAACATTTTGAATCCTCAAGTCGTCACTCCAACTTTTGCCTGCTATCTCCGCCCTTCTTTTCCCAGCATCCCAATTGCATCTTTCTAGCACCTCTTTCCTTGTACATTAGACGTCAACATGGCGGAGCCCGTCGGTATCGATGCTTCACGCGCGGCACCGTCCTTGTGGGATCGCATGTCGAATTGGGTGTCGGAAAACAAAGCAGTTGCATACACAATTGCTGGGACTGTCGTGGTTATCACCAGTGCGGGAGCAATCTACTATTTCTCCGGTCAGAAGGGAGGCGCGTCATCAGCGCCTTCAGAAAAGAGAAAGAGCAAGAAAGAACGGCGGAAAGAAAAGAAGGCCGCGGAAGAAGCACAGAAATCTGAGATCAGTCTCAAAGACGCCGAAGCTGGTTAGTACACGTTGTCACGCTTAATGACATCGCCATATGGCTGACAATACCCAGGCACTGTTCCTCAACCTCCAAGTGTCGAGACCGAAGACGAACTGCCCGAGATCAGTGAGTCCACGATCGAGAGCTTTTCGCAAGAGGTGCGCCTTTAATGGATTTGGGTTGAGCTTATGGCAGCACTGACGATCAGCAGGACAGGGCAACATATGCAGGCAAGCTGAAAGCTGCTGGCAACAAAGCCTACGGATCGAAAGACTACAACAAGGCGATTGACCTCTATGGCAAAGCTATCCTCTGCAAACCTGATCCTGTCTACTATTCCAACCGAGCCGCGTGCTACAATGCCCTCAGCGAGTGGGATAAAGTGGTGGAGGACACCAGTGCGGCCATTTCCATGGACGCAGAATACGTCAAGGCATTGAATCGACGAGCTCATGCGTATGAACACCTGGGCATGTTCTCCGAAGCTCTCCTCGACTACACTGCTAGCTGCATCATCGATGGCTTCAAGAATGAGAACAGTGCCCAAAGCGTCGAGAGATTGTTGAAAAAGGTGGCTGAAAAGAAGGGGAAGGCTATTCTGGCCGAGAAGAAGAACAAATTGCCTAGTGCCACATTCGTCTCCAACTACCTTCAGAGCTTCCGACCTCGACCTCCCCCGGCTGGTTTAGAGGAATCGGCTGAACATGACGAGAACACCGGCGCGGGTCAGCTTCAACGGGGTCTTGTCGCCATGCAGAAGAAGACGGCAGAAGGCTATGACGAAGCCGCGGCTGCATTCAAGAAAGCTGTGGAACTCGGCGGCCTGGGAGAGCACGAAGCTTTTGCCCTCAACATGCGTGCGACGTTCCTGTACCTTGAGGGCGATACGACGCAAGCGCTGGAAGATCTCACTAAAGCCGTCGAACTGCAACCATCCCTGACTCAGGCCTACATCAAGCGTGCCAGCATGCAATTAGAGTTGGGCAACAAGGACTTGGCTTCAGAGGATTTCGAAAAAGCAATGGCACAGAACAAGGACGACCCGGATATCTTCTACCACCGAGCTCAATTGCATTTCATCCTCGGAGAGTTTGCCGATGCCGCTAAAGACTATCAGAAGTCAATTGACTTGGATAGGGAATTCATCTACTCACACATTCAGCTTGGTGTCACACAGTACAAGATGGGGTCGATTGCATCGTCAATGGCAACGTTCCGCAGAACGATCAAGAACTTCGACAAGGTGCCGGATGTGTACAATTACTACGGCGAGCTGCTGCTCGATCAGCAGAAGTATCAAGAAGCCATCGAGAGGTTTGAGACCGCCATCGATATGGAACGACAGACGAAGCCAACTGGAGCGATAAATGTGCTGCCTTTGATCAACAAGGCCTTGGCTCTTTTCCAGTGGAAGCAAGACTTCAAAGCGGCAGAAGATCTTTGCGAGAAGGCCCTCGTTTGTAAGTTGTGTACGGCAGGCGAAGTGGTGATGATGCTGACCTTTTTCTTTAGTGGACCCTGAGTGCGACATCGCGGTTGCAACGATGGCACAGCTCCTCCTACAACAAGGCAAGGTCGTCAAGGCCTTGGAATACTTCGAACGCGCAGCAGAGCTTTCGAGAACAGAAGGCGAGATTGTGAACGCGCTTTCATACGCTGAAGCCACCCGAACACAGCTCGAGGTGTCTCAGAAATATCCTCAACTGGCCGCTCGTCTGCAGCAGATGGAAGGAGCCGGACTTGGTGGACCTCAGTTGAGGTAAAGAGGATGACAAGACAACACGCATCTTGATCGATTTCCGTTGACGGCGAAGCATTTCTCCCTCCTCTTCCTTTTCTTTTTTGGCGTAATGAGCCAACGTACTGATGAGCGATCTATGTGAGACTTCCCGACTTGTACGTAATACTCATCCTCGCCCTCGGCAGGCGAGCCTTCATTGTGCGTGGGATCAATGCCAGGCTGAGGCCACGCAAAATGGCCCAGGGCGGGCATGAGAGGCAAAATTATGGTGTGTGTACAATAAATTGGAGATGAAAATGTTCTGGACTATTTCTACACCTTTCGGCCTGATGATTGTCTACCAGCGGAGATAAACGAGCGGACACGCTCATGACATGCTTCCAAGGTTCTTGACATGACAGCCTTCCTCGCCTTACGTGCCTTATTATACTCACCTAGGTACGGAGTAGTAAGTTTACATATGTCCCTTATTTAGCTTTGGCGCTAAAGTTAGTCACGGTCCCCAGATAACGATAAGGCGGACGGTCTAGCTGGATGGGGAAGCGAGACCCCTCATTGTAGCCTGCCGACTGTACAACGACTGACTGCCTCAGACCTCGACTACTAGGTACTTGTTTTTTCAAGGTCCTCATCGACTGCTACATCATGACTTGGTAGTCTGCCTCTGGGTCGTCTTGACCGCCTTCTTGTCCAACTGGAACTCTGTCAAGGCTTTAACAACTCCCGCCTGCTAGCCATCCTCCCTTCGCCCTGTGGCTGTTGTGCCGCTGACACCAAATTGACGGCGTGATTCACTGGCACTTCGACTCCTCCGGCTGCCTGCAGACTTAACCTCACTTCCACCTCACTTCCACCTCACTTCGTGTCCTACTAAACCCTCATCGTCACTGCCGCAGTTGGTTGTCTTCCCCACAAGAGTACTTTCCTACTCTTTCATACCTACAACTCCACTGTTCAAGACATACACACCTTGATTGACAGAAGTGCCCACCATGGCCTCGACTCACGGTCGCCAATATGGTAGGTGTCCCTTGACTTCTTGCGCAGTTAGGGTGGAACTGATCTGACTTCTACAGTGATCGTCAACCTTCGAGACCTCGACAACCGCAACCCAATTCCTGAACGCCGTGTCCATCTGCACGCTCCAGACTGGTGCGTTAAGATCGGCCGTAGCACCACAAACGGTGATGAGACTCTACGTCCTGCTGCAACGAATGCCTGGTTCGATTCAAGAGTCATGTCAAGAAGTCATGCCGTACTTTCTGCAAACCCAGACACCAAGGTATGCAGCCTTTACCACATTGGAAGAGTTGACATTTGACACGTCTAAGGAAATCTCCATCATGGACGTCGGTTCAATGCATGGCACCCATCTCGCAGGCAGAAGATTGAAAACCAACGAGACCGCTGTTCTCTGGACTCGAGACATTGTCACTCTGGGTGCTGATGTGAGCAGAGGACCTTGTGAGTATTCTGCCGCAGGTTCGACTTCAAATGCTGACATGCTTCCAGCCTCTTTCAATGCCGTGAAGCTTGACGTCAGCTGGGCCTGGTGTGATGGTTGGTAAGGCTAGCTCCGAAACACCAGCGTTGACGCTGAGCTAACACTTGCCGCAGTGCTGCGCCCATGAGCGGCAATTTTCCCTCCTCACAACCAAACCGTAACACCTTCTCTGCGGATATCAGCGAAGACGAGGGCGACGCCGATCTCGACCAAGACAGCTACGATGAGGATGACGGCTATGATCTTGAAGAGATCCTCGATGATGAAGACCAATACGACCAATACGAGGAAGAATATGCCGACCGGGGAATCGAAGTCGTTGAAGATTCTTTCCGTTCTCCGAGCATCGAAGTCGCCGTGCCACCACCGCGCACCTTTACTGTCCCCGACTCTGACCTATCTGATGCTCACAGCTACATCTCTAGTGGAGAAGATTCTGAGAGCGAGAGTCCAACTTCGAGCCCTATCAGTACATCCAAAGAAGTCGAGCATATGATGCAGACGACGGAAGCGCTTGAAAAAGCAGCCAACATGGACAATAAAGTGGAGGCTACCAAGTCTGAGCACATCACTGCCACAAGCCCTGCAGACGTTATCATGTCTCACTCAACTGCTTCCTATAACGAATCACATACGAATGGTTGGCCTTCGGATCCTGTCAAGGCTGGACCAGGTGCGGACGGATCCCATGGCGACCAACCTCTTTCTTCGGGTATGGCCGGATCCAGCGAGGTTCCCGCGATCACTGTCGACAACATTGAGATCACCCGTCCGGTCCTTGACACTCTTGCTACGCCACATGACAGAGCTCCCGTCCATCGAACACCATGCCCATCGGACGCAGCAATGGCCAGACCATCAACTTATGACATGATTCGAGCTCCTCCGTTCATCCAAGCTTCACAACATGTCCAAGCGTGGGATGATGCTCCTGGCCCTTCGCAGGCTCGTTCGACATCCGCCTGGGCTGGACACAACTCCGTGTTGTACGACTACATGCCGGACGTGCATACGCAGTACGCTGAACCACACTACTGCTATTCTCAGGACTCCCTTGGACGTGGCTGGGACGCTCCTGTGTCTCGCGATTTTCTGACTCTACCACCTCTTGAGCATTCAAGACACTCCAGTATCGCTGAACGCACAATGACCTGCGAGCTCAAGGTACCCCAAATGCCGAAGGAGTCACTCAAGCGCAAGGCAGACCACATTTCGTCTGATGCTGCGTCTTCCTACGCAAGTGCTCAGTCTCCTGAGCCTTCTAAGATGGCCCTCGCCAATGCAGAACCTATCGCCAACGCTGCGACTGAGAATGCAGTGCAGAGTCCCTTTGACCGATCAGAGGCAGATATCCCCGTCCAGACTACCGAGGTCGACACCCAACCAGCACGCAAGAAGCTCAAGAAGAACAAACAACGATCTGCAGAACAAAACGGCAGCGGCACTGGTGGTTTCGTCAAACTTGCTGCAGCTGCTATCGTCGGTGTGGCAATTGGCACCGTTGGGACGATTGTCGGTCTTGCTGCTTTGCCTCCAATTGCATGAATGATGGTTATGTCGCTTATCGTCGTATGCAGTAAAGGCTTCAATGGTTACATGACGCGATTGGCTATTACCTGTCTTCTGGGGACGGTGGGAAATTATGATTAAGAAGTCGGCCTCGAATGAAGAATGGGGAGGTCAGGATTTCTTCGACGCTTAGGGCTCTAAGGTTATGGGGATCCGGAGTTTCATTCATCAATGACTTGAAAGTTGCAGCGGCCATGGCAACGAAGTGATGAAGACAACGCCTGACAAGCAAACATCAGGCTTTCTCATATGGCGAAGAGGTGCTGAAATTCCAGGCTTGGCTATGAAGGTATTTCTGCCTGACAAGACCGAGCACTAAATAGTCATCAGCGTGGATGATTGAGACTCGGTATATCGTGTTTTAATGGCAAGAAAGCACATTTTCCAAAACAGTCATATTCACTTGAACTCCCGAAGAAACTCCTGGGTTTGATGAGCTATAGACCTGACCTAGGCTACAGACTTTGTGTTTATGAGAGGATGTCACTCCCGACTCAACGGAAGAGGTGGCAATGCAAGTCGTTTCTCACGACCCATCGATGACAGTCTCGAGCTCCTCCTGTGTGACGACAGTCTTGGTCTCAAAGTTGACAACGTCGAAGCCGCTACCGTACCATTCATTCCAGTCCCAATCCAAACTCCGGTGGTTTTCTTGACCGAAAGCTCGAATCATGACTTCCCCTTGCTGCTCGGCTTCCCGGCCCTGTAGAAGAAGCTTCTGAGCTCCGGCCATATTTTTGCTGGTTGCGCCTTGACCCCAGATTGTGTGCTTGACCGGATCGATGAAGGTGCCGATGTGCCTGAAGGTCACACTTATTCTTTCTCCGTCAAATGCCAACTCGGCAGAATCCTTCGCCGACGCAGGTCGCTTATCCGCGCGGATGGAATGTAACCAATGTCGGTTGGTTTCTTCGCCAAGAATGAAAAGAGAGTTGTGTGGAAGATGGATGCGTTGAGATGGTCGGACGCTGTCTTCTTCTTGTTGACAATCCTCGGCAGCAGTCGGAATGGCCGACTTCTTCATCCTCAGCACCATCGTTCTCTGCGCACCAAGGCTTAGGTTTACTATACTTGATCCTCGAACGATATCTAGCGTTTTGTCAGAGTGTTCTGAAATGTTATCTTCGCCGTTCCGGTACCACTGAATCAAGACGTGATTTAGTGGATGACCAACGGCCTTCTCAGCGCTTTTTCGCAACATGTCAATCGTGGTATCGAAGGGAAGCAGTTCTGGAGACTCGTCCGCAGGGTGTCTGTAGATAGGGAGCTCTGATCCATCCTCGGCAACATCGCCTTGAACTGCCACTAGACGTGGGACTTCTCCTGATCGGTGGTACATTTTCTGCCATTTGATGTTTTCTCTGCAGGAGTAGAATGCCCTCTGGGCTTCTCCACTGCTGATCAGGTCGACACAAAGGCGACAATCACCCTGGCCGATCTTATCCCCAGGCCCAAGGACGTTGGGGATAAATTTTTTCTTCTTCTGTCCTGGTGAGCGGCTTTCCTTAAGTGCCTTCAAAGGCGAGATTTCACTATCAATCTTGTCGGTCTCTGATCTGGCCTCCTGAGGAGCGGTGGAAGGCCCGGTTGGTGAGGCACGATCCTGGACAGTGTTGATACCGTGTATGGGTGATCTGATCGAAGCGTCGTAAGAAGGCCACCGCTTCCGGACTGGGGCTTTGTGTTTCTGTTTCTGTTTCCTTTGTTCCGTGATGCATTTATCGTCCGAACTGCGCCGTGTTGACGGTTTATGTAACAATTTGGAACTGCGATTTTCCTCTAGCGAGTCAAGATCGCTAGTTGACCTCTTCCGAGGTGGGCTATGCTCGACTGAAGTAGGTTTGCTTGACTTTTCGGATGACTCATTCCTGGCTTTGAGCTCCTGCCTGCCAGCAACAGCTTGTGCACCCTTCTTCGTCGACTTCCTGTCATGTTCCGAGGGCGGTGTGGACGCATGGTCACTTTCGACCCTGGATATCCACTCGTGAATCTGTGTGGTGGAAGTATGCGATTTTGTCCTGGCGGACGGAGGCGGCAAGCTCACTTGGAATTTGGTCGTGAAGTCCTCTTCTCGGATCACGTCGCCCAACAAACCGGCAAGATCGTCTCGAAGTTCCTGGCAGTCGACACCTTCAGCCCCCATGCTGTCTGCCATCTGCCGCACCGCCTCGAAATGACACGCTCCATCAATATAGCCGAGACAATCCTCAACGATGGTCACGTGTAATCCGTGGCATACAGCATCCAGGACAGTCGCATACACGGAGATATTCGACAGTGAACCACAGATGTAGAGTTCCGTGATCAGCCGTGTCCTGAGGTGGGTGAGGAGTTGCGTGTCAACAAATGCAGAGTAGTGAGACTTGATCATGACCAGATCGTGTTTCGAATCCATAGCAGCTTGGACGTCTTGTGGATATTCGACCCCAGAAGAGCCAGGCATACAGCACCTGTATCTTGTCATAGTCAAAGTAGGGGCAAGAAATGCTTCGCGATCATGGCACAAGTCGGGATTCTTTGAGGGAGACAGGGGATCTTCCGAAGGTGAGCGGGTGTGATCAGGATCATCAAAGGACTCACCCGCCTCAGCATCACCATCTCCGCCTTTGAGAAACTGCTTGAGGAGAATGGAGTGGGAGCCCGTCACGGCGGAAAAATTCGAGCGAGGCTGCCTGTATTCTGTTCCCACCCATATCACATCTCCCTTGATACGGAATTCGGCGACGAGTGAGGTCATATTGGAAAGAAATGAATTAACATTGCCCACTGGGAGTCTTCCACCAGGGCTGACGAAATCGTTCTGGAAGTCGAGCAATATTAGAGCCTTTTTGGTCTCGATGGGCGGGCCCGCAGGCAATGACTCTGCGGCAAACAGCATGTTCCGAGGGCGTAACAGCTGGTGTCATTCTTCGCTTGGTACGACGCTGGGCAAACAAATCCACGTCGATGCTGGTCAAAAGCAATACGGTCGTCTTGGAACGCCAGTGGAAACTGCCATGGATTTATTGCTAGGCTGCAAGCGGTGAGCCGAAGAAGTTCAAAGGGTCAGATGGCCCTAGGTGGGAGACTCGTCGAGAACGTAAATGCTGGATTGGGACCAGATAGTGACTGCTCGACAGTGCTGGGAGTATTGAAAGAGGAGTGGGATGCCTCGAGGGATTTCCCAGGTGAGGTTGGAGTGCTTGCGGCGGTTCCGGCGCCGCAGGAAATTTCTCCTTCCAGAGGTTATGAAGGATAGCGTCTGTCGAACAGGAACTTGATTGTGGACCTTGTGGCTGTGAAGTGTAGGTAGATTTGTTGGAATACAAGATTAGGCGGTGTTAGGCGGTGACGAGTCGGCGCGGGTGGATGTGAACCGGCACATTCTTTTGCTAAGCTGATGAGGTGGCCGTGGGGGTTCTTAGTACTCTCATAGATGGCGGGCAGCAATGGATCATCAAGGGCCACAATATGATAAGCGATGGCTCAGATGTGGCTTTTCGAAACAATGGCTTTGTAGATGTGAATGACTTGGAGGCCATGCGCGGGATATGTGACCAGTATGTACTCGTATCATCAGAGTGCTGGCGGAGGTAGCCGAGATGGAGGTTGTGGGCGACGCTTGGACAATCGGATGGCGGGGTCACGTCAATCGGCCAGACACTCGTGAGTGGGGAGGGGGGAGAGGGAGAGAGAGAGAGAAATTGCTCCAAGAGAGCAAGCTCAGAATGATGTGCAGAAAGGGAGATTCTGATGGGTCCTGTGTAGTGTACGGATAACGGTGAAGGAAACTCATGAAATGGAAATGGAATCCTAGCATGCACCTAGGGCCATAAACGAACAGAACGTCCAAGTAGGCAGGTGCCAGGCTGCATGGCAGACAGGGTACAGGCATGGACGGAGAATGCTGCAGGGATGATGGGAGGAGACGAACCGAAAGTGGTGCATGTGTTGATGAGACATTCACGGACATGCTGGGCTAGTGCCAGTCATTGGTCGGTCAGCAAATGGACAGGAGAGACGGGAATACTACGTACATAATGGAGATGACACCAGAGCAACATGGGTCAGCCTGGGTGCCTGGGCAAGAATATGGAAGAAAAGAAATCGGGATGCATACCACGAGTTAACCACTCGTAGCTGAAGGGAGGTGAGGGAGTTGGAGTGCACGATCAGCGGTGAAGAATGAAATGATATTCTGCAAGTCGTCACCGGGATTCATTGCCTATGAAGATACGGATACTAACCACAGTACGAGTAACTCAGGTAGTCACTTATCGAGTACCATATCAGTAGTATTATTCTCCATCGTTGTTTCTGTCTGTTCCCTCATCTGCCCCGTCACAAGACCTGATACTTCGACTTCTTGCCTCTTACGAGCTACTGTGGTAGATGCATCAAATGCCCGGATCAGGTGGTGCTGATGTCAGTCTAGACACGGCTCCCGGTGGCTGCAAGCAAGTCATCAGCTACGAGTTTGGCCCTAATCAATTTTGGGGCATTCACAGCGGATGCTCGAGGTGCTCTCCACTGGCACCAAGCCACCCCCCGTCAGCCCTTCTTGTCCCCAGCGCAGCGCTTAACTGAGTTTTCTCGTATACCCGCATCCGCCCGCCCGACCATCGCGTTAGAGCATGCTTTCTCTTGATGAAGACACGGTAATTTCGACGTACACGCAACAATCTTGAAGGAAAACCTAACAACAAGTCGAAACTCTTCGGTACTAGGTATATTGAGCCAGCACTGCCAGGGACTAGCCCACGCTCGGCCACGTTCCCTCGCATCGTTGTAGATCATCCCTTTGTTGTTCTTCGCATCGGAAACATCTCCGCCCCATCCTCGACGTTGAGCCGTCTGATCGACCAATTTGCCAACGCATACGAGTAGCCCCTAGCCCACCATCACCAGCGATAGCCTATGTAGCCCTACGGGGCACGCTCCGATGGCCGATATGCGCTGCGCATGAAACTGACGGTTGCTGCCTTGAATTTCGTCCCCCAAAATCCACCCTACACGCCCATCACGCCTGTCGAACACTTTCTTTGCCGGGACCATCCGCACAATCAACCTCATCACCTTTGTCACTGATGATCCGCTTCAGGGATTATGTGACTCGCTTCCAGGCCTACGTGACCTTCCTCATGGCTGCATGAGATTCTGCTCATGACTCCAGAGCTCGTATGAGCGGTTCCGCTTCTGCCAGTGTCTGGGGTAGCAGGACCACAAGCTGAATCATCTCCGAGCCCCGCAAGCTCTCAGTCAAGGTCGCTGTCCTTGTCTTCCTGGTCGTCCTCGTCTACACCCATCGCTGCATCCATCAACTCCTTGACCTTTGCTTTGATCTCCTCCACTTTGTTCTCTTTGACCAGGCAAGTGTGATCGTCGATTTCCTCAATGATGTACGCGTTGTTGGATTCCCGATCTATCTTTCGCACCATTGCCATTTGAGGCGGGTCACATTGAAGAAGTGCTCCTTTGACGGCTTTCGGCATATCTGGACACCTTCCGACGGAAGTTCAAGTAGTGAAACAAAGTGAGGCGGAGCCGAGTCACAGTAAGTGTCTTGACGGAACGAATTTCTCATGCAACCTGCTCAATTAAACATTCAATGTGGATATTGCAGAAGCAATATCTCCCTGTACGAAAACGAGACTGCAAGTTGTGATGGCAGATATTGTCACCATAGTTGGAAAAGATCCGGGGGACTGCAACTCCGGGCCATCAGCTTGGCGCTTATGTAATAGCAGTCTCCAAAGGTCAGGTACGTAGTAGCGTTGGTAGGTACATACTGTGCTAGCTAGAAACAGCACACGCGTTGGGTGCTCGTTCCCTCGAGATCACTTTTCTGTGTTGCCCTTTCATCCTTGTTTTTGCTCGTCACCAGCTCGTCTGGTCTTGACAGGGACCTTACTCGTCGGCCCCGAAGGTCGTCTCCCACGGATCATACGCGTCATTGGCAAAGATGGCCTCGATCTGTCGCCTTCGCACTCCCACATTACCCCCATCGAAAATTGGCAAGACCACCGCGTCATTCAACAGGTCGCCAAAAGGTTGACTTCGAGAGTATGCCGAGACTCCCACCAGGTTGATGGCATCCATAACAGACGCGACAGCGCTTTCAGATCCGAAGATTTTAGCTTCGTAGCAAAGCTCCGCTCCGAATTGGGTACTGCCGAAACAGCATGCGGCTTTCCAGACCAGAGCGCGTGCGGCCTCACATCGGATCTTGATCTTGATCAACAGGTCTGCCACGCTCTGCTTATGAATCATCGCTTCCTTGGACCCGCGACGATTCTCCTTAGCCCAGGCAAGAACACGATCGAACGTTTGTCGCATGATTCCGACACCCATCGCGCCTACAATGGCAGCCGATGCAGTGAAGGTCATTTCTACCACGTCCACCCCTTTGCCTGGGGGAGCAAGGAGATTGAACTTCGGCACTCGCAAGTCTTTGAAGCGAATATGTGGTCCGTTGACAGCTCTTAGTCCAACGGTCTCTGGATGTGAAAGGACAGAGTATGCTCCAGGATCATTGCTCGCTATGTCTTCTCGTGTGACAACGATGATGGCTGTCTGGCCTCGAACATCCTCGGTGGAGGCTGAGCCAATAACACGGCATAACACACATTGTACATCGGCGCCTCTATCATCCCAACCCGAACAGTTCGTTGCCCAGATCTCGTATGTGTCAGCAAGGTGGCCGCCTGATCAAGTTCAACGTCTGCTTACCTTTTCGCCGCTTATGACATATTCGTCTCCTTCCAGGCGAGCAACAGTCTGGAACCCTGGCGCGCCTGGTTCTGCAAAGTTTGCACTTCCTCCGGGTTCTGAGAATACGAGACTGGCCAAGGGGGTCCCTGCACCCTCGAGGAAAGGCTTGAAGAACTTCTTATGCTGCTCTGGTGATCCTGCCAAGATCAAAGGGGTCAAGCCGAGACCAGTTCCGAGGATTGTCAGAGATGCGCTGGTGTCGACCGCATAAAATTCTTCTACAACCAGCGCCGCCTCAATTAAAGGGCCGCCTGCTCCACCAAGCTGCTTCGGAATCTGAGCCTTTATCAAGCCGGCTTTTGCTGCCTCTGCGTAGATGGGTTGAGTTGAGCGGAACCTGTTTTCCCACTTTGAGGAGGTTTGTCCTGGAGACTCGTACACAGATCGGGCTGTCTTAAGATTAGCTTCGGCAAATGCCCTAATAGCATTGCGCAGGGCCAGCTGCTCCGGCGACAACGAAAAATCGATCATGTTCGCGGTCAGAAGATCTGTTCGAGATGGGAGGCCTGGCAGAAGACGGCACAGTGTCGTCTCTCAAGAAACTCATCCAGACTCTCCCCTGGCCTACCTTTATACAGCCTGAGTAACATTGACTTTTAGCAGCAAGCAGCGTTTAGTCAGACGCTGACAGCCATGCCAATCGATTGCTTGCTCGATAATGCATACCATATTCAGCGCTCGTGCCCGGCGCAGCCCCAACTTTAAAAAGATTCCAACGTTCGCATAGGCGGAAATCTTCCGGCTCGTGGATTACACAGAAACCTGCCACCCTTCGTATGTTGCAGCGAGGCGCTAGGCGGGGCATGGCCGGGGACAAATGCATGTAAGGTAAGATCTAAAAGCCGAGTGTGCTTGAATTTTATCAAATAATCGGGCTTCGATATCGACCTTTTTCTGGCTTTCAAGGTAACGAGACTTTCACAGATGTCGACTGGGATGTTTCCACCACAACTGCTCACCTGTCAATTCCAGATCATTCAGAAGCAGTGTCATAGTGCCAACGGCGCGGAGAGGACAACCAAGAGGGTTAGCCGACGGCCAAATATGCAAAGAATTATAGAAGAATCGTGGGATACAAACACGAGCCCGTTTCCCGCAAGATGCAGGAGACGAAGATCCAAATTCGTCGATTCACCTTGTATTCGAGACTTGGATGAGATTTTTATATGCGTCGGCTCGGGAAGTTGCAGAAAGACATGAGGTCGGACCCTGCATGGCACCCAGCATGCAGTGTTGGGCGTCTGCCAATTGACTGGCAGTAGCAGGTAAGTAACCGTCGTCATCCTGCATGGCAAACTGATCCAAGCCCTTGTATACGTCAAGAAAGCGCGAAGCATTCGCATCTCGTGTAGGTTGTTTTCAAAAATTCAATGTTTGCTCGCACCCAGTCTCGATATCAAAGTGAAGTCAAGGTGAAGTGCCTCAAGTTCTGCATATTTTATTCTTGGTCGATATTTCACTGCCGATGTTTGCTTTCAGCTCCAGAACACCGATTCACTTCTCCCCGGTTGTCGCTATCCTTCAATGACACTCATTTGGTTGGCGATGAAGATTGTCCTTCTAGTCTTTCCTTGATCAATCTTCCCATGAACCGAATTTCCTGTCGCAACACTTTCACGGCCCCTCGCTTTTCACCATGGGTGGCTTCGATCTTGCTTCGTTCCTCCTACTCCCATTAATCTCGACAAACGTGCTGGCCATTTCTCTCAATGTTGATGACCCAGGTGTGTACATCTCGCCAAAGGCCTCAGATGTTCTTGACCTTGCTGACATATCCAGGATCGATTCTTGCAGCTGCGGCACTTGCGGCCTCCGGCGTGCAACAACTGTACAATGGCAATCAGAGCAGTGGTGTCCTTGGAAAATTTCCATACCCTCCATACTACTGGTGAGTCGCTACTTGAATCAGGATGCTTCGTTCCTGCTTCTACCAGCACATCACGCTAACAAGTTGCAGGTGGGAGTCCGGGGGTGCTTGGGGTGGCATGATGGAGTACTGGCACTACACTCACGATGACTCGTACAACAATGTCATGATGGAAGCTCTCGTGTCTCAACTCGGTTCAGCATACGACTTCAATATGCCAACCGAGGCATTTGACGAAGGAAACGATGATCAAGCCTTCTGGGTCTTTGCTGCGATGTCAGCCGCCGAGTACTCCTTTCCTCAACCTCCTGCGCCCGCACCTTCCTGGCTTGACGTTGTAGAGAATGCCTGGCAAGATTACTTCTCTCGCTGGAACTCTGCGACATGTAATGGCGGGCTCAAGTGGCAATTCCATCCAGAAAACGCAGGATACTTCTACAAGAACAGCATATCGAACGGGGCATTCTTTCAGCTTTCGGCACGTTTGGCAAGATTTACTGGCAATGGAACTTATGTCTCCTGGGCAAACAAGATATGGGACTGGACCGTTGGAGTGGGACTTATCGACAATATTTACAACGTATTCGATGGTACCGATGAGAAGATCAATTGCACTGGCGTTGATCACCACCAGTGGACATACAATGTCGGGGTCTTTCTCTACGGTGCTGCAGTGCTTCAGAACTACACCAACTCATCGTCACCCTGGATTGAGCGGACTGTCGGCCTTCTTGATGCCACAAACACGTTCCTTACACCTTTCAAAAATGCCACAGGTGTCCTCTTCGAGGCAGAATGTGAGCTCGACATGACCTGCAATATTGATCAACTTTCCATGAAGGCTTATCTCATCCGATGGCTTGCCGGCACATCCATGATGGCCCCTTTCACATCAGGCCGCGTGGGAGAGATCCTCCGAGCTTCCGCTCAAGCAGCGGCTCAAGCTTGCACGGGTGGGAAGGACGGCACTGCTTGTGGGTCGAAATGGTACATTACCGGCTGGGATGGCACGAGTGGTCTTGGTCAACAACTGTGCGCGATGGAAGCAATGTATGCACTCATGGTGAACCAGACCAACGCCCCAATAACATTGGGCAACGTCAATATTCAACCTGCGTCTCCCTCCAATACCATCGTTGCAACAGCTACGCAACAGGATCCCTCAGCCAGCGCTACGGCCCGACCATTGTTTGACAATGCTGGCAATCGAGCGGTCAAAGTCCAGAATAAGATTCGGAGTATTGTCGCCGTTATTGGCACTACATTGGTCGTGTACTGATCGCATGAAATGTAGGCAGATCTTGACGTTGATGACGAAGGTGACGAAGACATGATTGACCTTGATACCCGTGAGTAAAGATGCGGAATCTTTAGCCAGGAGTTTGGGTGCTGGTACATGATAGCATGGGCTTGGAGACACCAAAGGCAGGGAAAACATAGACTGAGGCATAGAAGATTCCCTCATTCACGGAGTCGAATGCTTACCGATTTCATTTCTACAAAGTAACACTCGTCGCTTTCGCACTTAGTAGCTGGCCCCCTCAGAGTCGGCGGAGATTCCACAACGCCAAGGTGAGTAAAAACTGCTCGTGGCTCAACCCCGATCGGGACCTGGGTGATGCCATGTGCTCATCGGACCTCAGCGATCTCCCAGGCGAGACCAGTACCCGTAAGCAGGCCTCGAGAGTCATGCCTTTTTATTATAGGAAGAGTGAGAGAATGAACGCATCGCCGGTCCTTGCGCCATGGGTAGTCACAAAATTTGATCACTACCAATTCCTCACGCGTCTTTCTTGACGAGAGTTTTACCGATATCTCCCAAATACATGTCTTTCCTAGCAGCCAGTGCCGATACTTGACAGACGCTTCCCTCATACTTCGCTATCTGCTATCTCGTCCGCCCGGTTCACAAATATGACTTAGCTTTGTACCGGTACTTTAGCGGGGATGTATCTTAGGCCACGGGCGCGATTGCTGCCTCCGATGCCAACATGGACATACATTATGCGAATGGATGAGAAGCACTAGCTATTGTTGCCATGAAGGCAGTGAGGAGCTAAACTCCATCGTGCTCACGTCGCAGCTTCTATTAGGGCACATAAGAGCCATAATCGCTGAACTTGCCCTCAGCAGAAGACGTTGAGAGATCACCCATATCGAAAAAAGACCTTCCGACCGGGCTCTGAGCTGAACAATGCGTTAAGCAATTTGGAGACAGGGTATGATGATCCCGACAAACGGCGAGCTGTGGATAATTGCCGTATGGCCTCTTTGATACACCTCAATTTAGTTATGGCAGAGTTTGGAGATTTCTCGGCAGCCACAGAAGAGTACTTAAAGTCTCTGCAACGTATTCTCGAGGATGATGATGACGATAGCGGTCTAAGTGCAGAACATCTCCTCTGGACGCTGCTATCCACATCCACATCTGGAGGTCATTATGACAGAGTATGGAAGATGTCCAGACTTGTGGGCGTGATCAAACGAACCAGCTCTCAGACGTGGTCCATCGTCGAGAATGCTCTGCGCACATTCTTGCGTTTGCCTGAGAGCGCCGAGAAACTCGAATCGGTCCTGCGAGAATGGGACCACAAACGCCCGCTCGAAGCCATGTCACTCACGGAGACACTCGACCCGCCGAGCGGGTTGCCGACGCGACCGAGTCGAGCTGCCGGAGTAAACATGACGTTGTGCTCGATTCATTGTCAGATATGTCCGCTAAAGCCAGCGACATATTGAAGCGCATCTGCTCGACCGAGGACATTAAGCCTCCAAGAACGGGCGCTGTATCCGACATGGCCCCTTAACACCAGCGTAAGATCGACCACCAGCGATGCTAAAGGCGGTCTCCAATCCAATAGATGTCACAATGACAGCCATGCTTACGACCCCGCGACGTCGCACTCACCACCCAACTCCACCTAATCGATACGGCCCCGCATTGACACTCCTTGCGCAGTTCCTTACAGTTTCGCCGGCAATCGCGGGTCGACGAACGAGCACATTTCCTTGTGTCACCGTTTGCACAATGCGGCGTGTATATAATATGTTTCAGCTTCAATGATGTTGTTTGATTCCAGTCATCGCAAAACACATCGTCGGTGGGGCGGACCGACACGAATCTGTCGAACAACCGTCATAATGTAAGTAAACGCCATCTCGACCCACCAAACCACCTGCGATTCTCGGGCTAACCAGAACCGAAACCAAACTACAGACAATTCCTTCTTTTCCTCACCGTCTCTTTAATCGTCTGCGGCTTGCTCAAAGCGAGCGACGCAGGCGCAACCCTTCTCAGCATGAACGGCCAGAAAGTGCTCGACATACATACCGACCCCGACCCGGGGGCAGCAGAGACCCCGGAGCAGACGAGTGACAAGCCTAAGAGATATGGATACAAGTATACCACATTACGGGGTTACTTTCTGCAAGATGATCCTCAAACAAAGGCTCAGACCTTTGATTTCATGAAGACGAACTTCGGACTAGTGCAGCGGCCCTACGACTCAGACGAGAGCCTGCCCAACAAGGGCCAGGGCATGACCCCATGGCAACGCTTCGAAAACCACGTCACTTCCCTCAACCACGCTGCGAAACAAAAAAGACATGGTTCCGAACAAGGTAGTCATGTCCGATACAAGCTACTCTTCCTCGGCCGGCACGGTAATGGGTACCACAACATTGCAGAACGGTACTATGGTAATGAGGCATGGGACTGCCATTTCTCCGCGCTCGACGGAGACCCAGATGACATCATGGTTTGGTCGGACGCCCATTTGAGCAAGGAAGGACGCCGGCAAGCAGCTGAAGTGAATGACTTTTGGAAGGCGCAGATCAAAGAGGAGAAAATGAGCCTGCCGCAAGCGTACGTTGTGAGTCCTCTCGATCGGGCTCTGCAGACCGCGGAGATTACCTTTCAGGGGTTGGTAGATAAGTTCCAGCCGACTGTCATGGAGCGTCTTCGGGAAGGGACAGGCATACATACTTGCGACAGACGGAGTACAGTTTCGTATGTCCGGGGCAGATATCCTGAGTACATAACGACAAAGGACCCGCTGCTTACGGAAACGGATGAGTTCTGGGACGCGGATTTGCGAGAGCCCGATGATGCGCTAACCGCAAGACTGGGAAAGTTATTTGATCAGCTCATGCAAAGTGGGGAGTTCAGGGAAGCGGAGACGATCAGTTTTACGAGTCACTCGGGAGCTATCGGCGCGATACTGAGAGTCCTTGGCCATAGGCCGTTCTCGTTGGGGACAGGCTCGGTCATACCGGTTCTCGTCAAAATGGAAAGGGTCGAGCTGGAGAAAAGGCATGGTGGGCAGGCAGAAGGCGGTAAACACGCTGAAGTTGATGACGATGCGGACGATGATGTTGCTCAAGACGAGGCAAAAGAAGACGAGGATGGGGACACTCTTGCAGAGACGATGTCTGTTGCCAAGTCAAAATGGGGGAGGATACCGGCATGCCCGGCTGATATGGACCTACAGACTGTCGGTCAAAAGCGCTGGGGTATGGGATTGAAAGAATTCCTGACTGGCGTGGAGGATGGAACCGTCCAGCTTGAGGAAGTGGCCTTTCGAGGGAGGCATTGAGCTGGCGAGATGGGCTTCGAGGTTTTGGGCCAGAGTAGGCAGGCCAGTCCAACACTGTTTCATCTTCAGAACAGCTTGGGAGCCCGCCATATCTTAATATGTCATCGATGATTCGGTGCAGATGCTGTGATGGATTTCACCTTGGCGACAAAGTCATTATGCCGCAGTCAACTGAAAGAATGAAAAATCAGCCTGCGGGTTTTCGATCCAGTCATCTCTAAAACACCATCAACACCATTCATCGAGATTTATCCACTTCATTGGTGAAGTAGTCAACAGCTAAAGCTTCGAATCCCACCAAATGGAATCCTCTCTGCCGCAGAGGAGCACTTCACCGCCCACTACCGCCACTCTTCGGTGAATAACCAAACCCACAAGCCAACCTCAGTTGCGACTAATATTCAGGTTCAATCTTCTTTCAGACCTTCTCGCCCTCCGCAACGCGACTCTCGACATCTTACAATCCAAGTCTTTACTGCCTTCAGACTCGTCTTCTTCGAGGCACAACTCCGCAGCTATGGCATTCCTCAGAGACGAGAGCGTCGACTCAATGCACGGTCGCCTGTACGGTTCCACGCACCCTCCTCCGAGCAAGCTACGACTTCTCCCTGAGATCATCTCGCACATCATCTCCTTCGTCATCCCAAACAGCAGCCTCACCATATCAAATGACCCCGACTGCAATTCTCATTTCGACACCATCATCTCGTTTCTGAAGACCAGCATCAAGACCAAAAACGAAACCTTGAGACAAATCTATCGACAGCCACTACATATCTGCATTACAAGCGTAAGCACGAGCTGGTTCCGAAATGTTTCCCAATCCCTACTGGGCAGAGCGGCGAGCCTACCACTCAGCAACTGGCTTGTATTGAACATCCCGTTTACGCCTGTACCTGGGTCTCCCTGCCTCCATACAGCTCCCTGGGACTTCATATCCGTAGCCAGAGAAGATCATCTCTTCCAGATGGAAGCTGTCTATAATTGTGTAGTGCTTCTGTCTGAGATGCTTGCGAGACATCTGAAACAACAATATGCTGCGCATGAAAGCAATGCTACCTTAAAGATTGCTTTCACTTTTGCGGAGGTGTGGGTGGACAGAATGGATAACAGTCAGCAGCAGCAGGGCTTTTTTAACATAGGGACGGTTTTTGACCTCATGAGGCCCTGGGGATGGACAGCTGCGACAACAGAAGCCCTTACTGGCCAGATCAGTTTTCCCCCTATGATGTTTACAGGGCACTACCACTCGTACCACGACAGCCCTGACGGCCGCGAGGCTTCTCGCTCTCGAAGCTTTGTGGAGGATCTTGAACGTCAATTTTCTGCCTCGTGGTCGCCCCGGTTACAACTCCCATTATACACCCCGTTATCGAGACTCAATTTCGACCCTACGAACTGGCGGTGGACGCGACACCCAGGAATCTTTGCCAACGAGTTGAACAATGCCTCCGGATTGCTTTGTATCAAGATCACGCCTGACACGACGGCAGGGAATGGCCTTGGGATCTGGGAGCCAGCGATACTACAGAGGGAGCCTTGATGACAACGGTTTCAAGCCCTGCACAAACATCAAGTGCCGATGTTCCTGCCACGTTGAAGGCACAGTATGGACTCCAAGCTGAGGCTACAATGAAGCGGTGATCGGATGCATCTCAGCAGGATGAACTTCTTCGTGTCAGAGTTGAGGGCTTTTCACGAGCGGTTGGATCGCAAAATTCACTGAAGAAGTGTCAACGCTTTTCACTCTTCTGATCCTGTTAGAGTGGTATCACAGCAATGGGAAGGGAAATCTTTCTCTCAGGACATCCTTCCATCTGGAACCATTCCTTTGTCAGAACTCGTCAATTTTCTCCTTCTGATGCGTCACATCCAAGTCTTCAACTCCGGTTCACTGTCATTTTATGACTCACTTGCTATTGGTGAATCCATTGCCCTGGGATATGTAACCACTATATATTGGACAGTTCTCACTCGTGCAAATTGAGCATCTCGTTGCTGCAACTCAAGCCGCTGGATTACTTGCACCTAATCCTGTCCTCATCCAAGCCTTCACTCCGTTCCACATCGTCACGTCTCTCCAATCGAATTTGGCCCGTCGTCGTCCAGACACCGATTTGGTTCTTCAGCAGTGACGGCCTTCAGCACTTGGAGAAACATGAAGTCCAAAAAGAGACATCAGCGCAAACGCGCAAACGCGCAAACGAAGACGACTTTCCTCGGTTCATTTCCGCGGCAACCACGCGAGATTCTAGCAGTCACAATCTCCAGGTTCAAGACAAGCCTCAACCTCCATACGAAATCATTCTTCATATCCTTTCTTTCCTCTTCCGGCACAAAGGCCTCACCATCTCGAACGATCCCACTTACGATGTCGATCTCTTCACGGTCAGGTCACTGCTGAGGACCAACTTGAGAATCAAAAGCGAAGTGCTGCAAACAGTCTTTAGTCAACCATTACGGATTCACATCACGAATGGTAAAAGATGTCGTTGCCCAACCCTGGAGAAGCCCTCAAAGCTCCGCAAGACGCCGTTGGGTAAGGCAGCTCGCCTTCCTTTTCAGCGGTTCAGTGAAATAATCGTTCACTTGTCCCCTGATCTGTTCGAGACCACATGCCCTCTTGAGAAGCCGAAACTCATCAAAACTCCCCCAAAAGGCATCCATGTCGAAGAACGCAACTTCAACTGCGCTTCAGCTTGCATCGTCCGTCAGTGCAAAGCTTTGTCACACGTCATTCAGAACCGACAGGATATCAAGGTGGAGCCCAACAGAGTCGGCAAGATGCGATTTGTTTTCAACAACCCAAAAGGTGTTCGAGAAACCATCCTTACTGGGGCATGGCCCTGGGAAATCTGCACGTTGAATGACGTTTTTTCAGTATGGCAATGGACACGCCAGCATTACTGTGGTCAGGGACCACAAGTCACACTGCCCAGTAGCGCACGCTGCAGGTTCTTCTGCTCTCAACTTGCAGGTCCGCACAGCTTTGACGATGAAGAGATCCTTGAGGATGTTGCTGAAGGGCTTCTCCCTTTGAAGAAAGTGCAACAGGGCTATGGGAAGGCACGCTCCGTGTTGAAACACTCATAATCGCTGACCGGCGAATAGATGATGGCAGACGAAGCTATGGATATTCGGTGTGGGGACCCGTTGTCTCGTACCGCATTGACATGAGATATCCCGGACACGGGGAGAATGCCGAACCTTGCTTCAAGGCATCAATGCTGTTTCTGTCAGATTCAAATTGAGATTTCACAGTCAGGTAGTTGGAGGTGAAGATCAATGTCTAAGGAGAAAGACGAAGGAAGGCAGAGATCCGGCTCCTTTACGGGAAGCAAAGCCGGACGTCCACGACGTCTACCTGGAATGATAGTCTCTGGTACAAGTATTTGGTCTCTGCTCTCTTTTGTCTTGTTAATAACTGATGAACCTGGAACTGTGGGTCGGAAATCAACCCGGCACATCCTCTCATTCTCCATGCTCATTGACGTACACCCCTGTCGATACCCCTGTCGATACCCCTGTCTACAGCGCTCGGAATGATCTCAAGACATTCTTTTCATCATGGAGTTATGAGGTCTCGTGGACATCGGATCCCGGCAACCGAAAGCTATAATAAAAGGGAAAGTATGTCAGTGGCTATGGATGCTTTCAAGTCCATTCTGCTTTCAATTGTACTGCTTACCTCTCCATTGATATTTTCAACAGAGACACTTGACCACCCATCATGGACAAAGTTCTCCAAACAGGCTTATCCAGTGGCATGTCCGCCACCGATGGCTTCCATTCATCTGAACCACCCCCCATGCCGCCCGGCTATGACGGCTTGAAACATGTCCTCCCAGACTCATTCACGCCCACAGAAGATTCGCGGCTCACCTTAAAGGGCAAAGGTGGCAATGACGTACAGATCCCAGTCATGATCTGGGGTGCGTGGCCATGGGGCGACACCGCCACCTTCCACTGGTCCGATGATGAGCTCCCTGCCGTGCGTGCCGCATGGAAGAAGTGTATAGAGCAGAAGCAAACGTTCATCGACACCGCACAAGCCTACGGTGACGGCCGTAGCGAGGAGATTGTCGGTGATCTCGTCAACAACCACAGTCCAGGCGTACCTCGAGAAAATATCATTGTCCAGACCAAGTGGTTGCCCAACGTCTCCGACGGCGCATTGGGAAATGTCCTGCACCCGGTCGACGCACCTTTGAAAGCACTGAAGAAATCGCTTGCACGGATGCACCTTGACTACGTCGACTGCTACCTGGTGCATGGCCACGTGCACATGTCGTCGATTTCGCAAGTTGCCAAGGGTCTGGCACATTGTGTCGAGGAAGGTCTGACAAAGACCGTCGGCGTTGCGAACTATTCCGTCGAGGACATGCTGCAAATGAAGGACGCGTTGGCGCAGCACGGCATTCCACTCGCGACGAACCAGTGCGAATACTCACTGTTGCGCCGGCTGCCGGAGACCGAGGGCATGCTGGAGACGTGCAAGGACCACGGCATCGTGTTCCAGTCGTACTCTTCTCTTGGGCAGGGACGGCTCACGGGTAAATATACGAAAGATAACCCTCCGCCAAAGACGTACAGGTTCAGTTCGTACCCTATGGAGAAGATCGAACCGCTTCACAAGGTGCAGAAGGAGATTGCGGACAAGAGGGGCGTGAGTATGTCTGCGGTGGCGCTCAATTATAACATTTCGAAGGGCGCGCTGCCGGTGGTAGGCATCAGAAAAGAGGAGCAGGCTGTTGAGAACATGCAGTGTCTTGGATGGAGGTTGACCAAGGAGGAGATTGCAGAGTTGGACAAGCATTCCTTTGAAGGGAAGAAGACCAAGCTGTGGCAGCAAGGATAAAAGGTCGTCGAGCTGAGTATGCCTTGACGACCAAGGACGAACTTCTCTGCTACGAGTATGTAATATCGAATATCGATAGCTCGGGTTGGTCACACATTTGGTCTCGTAGAGAACCTAGAAGAGTTGTCGTATACACGGGTGTCAGCTGTACATTCCCTATGATGCCTTTGTCCTCTGAAGAGTACCGCCCAGCGCCAAGAAAGGCCGGGGTCATGACGCTCGATCAACAAAACCATCACGCGCACCGGTCGCGTCACACTTGCCTTTTTACCACCGACCCTGCCCCTCCACCAGCTTTTCGCATACCGAATACTGCGTTTCCCTTCTGTCCAAAGCGCTGGAGGCTCTACAGTTGTGAGCTGCTGTCGCAGCTCCTCGGATGCTTCGCCAATATGCCTCGACCCGCGCTCAGACGAAGGCATCTCAACCGATATGCTCCCTCGCCCCGCGCCAGTAAGAAGATCCCGAACAGCGGCCCGGCCAAACTAGAACTCGAAAAAAAGCTGGCGCATAAACCTATAGGCCAGAGACCGAACGATAGCGATGACAGCGATAGGCTCGTTGTCAAAGGAAATGGAAGAAGAGCTCGACCGCGGCAGGAAATCTTCGCCTCTGGCGCAGTGGCTTCAGGTGACCAGCCCGGCGCATATCCCAGCAGAACGCAGAGAAGGAAAAACATGCTCAGGGATACCAAAGAGATACTTGCCAACGCGCAACACTCCGCCGAGAAGGATGCTGGGTTGGCCGCGTCCAGCACGAAGCTGCCGGAGGAAAATGCTCCTCTCGCAAATGGAAAGGCCAGGAAAGTCACAGGCGCGAAGCAGGAAAAGGTTGCTCCAACAAGCGCAACACTATCATCTGCTGTCAAGGCTCCGGGCACTGTTCAGCGCACAACGGCGCCCACGCCAACGAGAGATGTGTCTATTCTCGGTACTTTGAAGCCGAGAAGACGACAACCTAGCATTCTACAAGATATCGGCCACGATTCTTCGACTTTCGACTTTGAAGATGAAGAGCAATTCCTCCCTGATGACGAGTCGACTCCATTCAACATATCGAAATCTCAGCAGGTTCCTGCAACTCCAGTCACAATCTCATCACACCCCTCCTCATCATCGAGGAAACGAAAATTTGGCTCGTCTGATCCTCTACAGCCCAGTACAAATGGGGCCACAAACCCAACGAGCTCACCACTTACAACCATGAGCTCCCATATTGCGACTCCACAGCCCGCTCTCCCACCAGTGCCTGTGTCTACTCTTCGAGAATCAGGTAGAAAATACCAGGAACGTGTCCAAGACAAGGATGACATATTGGCTCCTCCGGAAAGTAGTTCTTCACCATCATCGTCTCCTGCCAAGGTGCGAACGCCTCAGTCGACGAGGAGACCGAAAAAGAAAGCGGCCAAACCAGGAACTACCATGACTACCGAGGCGCTTAGGGCGTTGATGATGCCTATCAAACGAAGAAAAACTACGAGAGAACGTTCTCATACTCCTGGCCAATTTGACATCCCGGCCGACTCAGACTCTCCGAACTCAGATAGAGGCGGAATTCCCGACCAGGACGACGAGTCCAGCTTTCTTCCTACGAAGAAGAGTCGTAAAACAAGGCGGAAGGAGCCTTTGTCCAAATCCGGTAGAGGGCAGACTAAAGCTGCTGTTGGTGCTACTAAGGCTGGCAGGACGAGGAAGCCGGGCACTTCTGCCGTGGCAAAATCAAAATCAAAATCAAGTACGGAACATCTCACTCACACCGCGCCTATTCTTACGCCCTCTGCATCTACATCTTCCAGAAGGAATCGCGAAACTAAGTCTCCGTCACAGCTCTCTACTATCGAAATCTCCAACCGGACCGAAACCAAGGGGATCGAAAGTCAGCGAAAGTCGTATGGTGGCTTCCACCGACGGCGGCAAAATGGCGAGGACCGGCCGGACAAGGAAAATCACAACCCGGAAGATGGCTTGAGAAGCGAGTCTGGAGGTGAAATTTCGAGCGTCGAAGAAATCCACAAAGGTGCTTCAGATCGATCCCGGGCTTCCGGTTCGGGAGACAAGCCTGTAATGACGGCAAGTCAAGGGAAGTGGGCAGATATTGATGCCTGGGACATGGACTTTGAAGATGTTGAGGTCCTGACAGGGTCCGGCGGTAGTTCACCTATGCGTCGTTGAACCAGAGGGATTGCCTGTTGTCTTAGTCTATTGTCTGCAAGGATCTGATGAATTGATGATGCTCACGAATGCCTGGCTACACGGAAGAAGCTGTATCATATCGAGGCCATGATTTAAGGCAGCCTTGTCTAGAGATTGCTGGCCCTATGACAGCAAGGCAATATTACACTTGTGTCTGAGAGCACGTTTACCCAGTTGAGCTTTCCAACCTCATCCGTTGATGATCAAATAAATCAGATATGGAATTAACAGCATAGCATGTAGATATCCAGCATATCCAGCATATCCAGCAAAGCCAGTACTTGGTGGTCCTGGTCGTATCAGCCGAGAGTCGTCTGGGGAAGGCTGCCATTCCGCGTGGGTCATAGATTTGTGATGACGGTGACGGGTGTGACAACGGGCATGCATTGCCTGCGCCGCCCGCAGTTTGGAGAAGCACATTCACATTCACCATTCGAACGCTTTTATTGTTTCATGACAATCAGTCTCGTCTACGAACTCAAATCGCTTCATTCTCGAATCAGTCACTGACTGTGAATACAACACCGCCTCTCTCGCCGACGCTGTCCCCCGCGCGACCAGCTTAAGTCTCCCCAAACAACCCACTGTGCAGTCTGTCTCACATGGCAGCCTCATCGTGATCGATCCGTCGTCTGCCATCGCTCGCGCGATAGTCAACATGGATAAGCTCTTAGAGCAGAGTACAGCGCTCAATCTGCTCTTGGAGGCTCTTGAAGAAGAACAATATGACAAGCAGGCACACGCGTTGGTCTCGAAATTGAACAAGATCTCGCCTCAGGATCTGGCCGCTGCGAAGAACGAGCTCGATGTAAATGACGTTTCTGACGGATTCCTTTCAGATACTGACACGCATCCAGACTCTTTCACCCTCAACTCACACCGTCCTCTACCTCCATATCCTCCTAGCTGGCATCGATGTGTCCGCAGCCAGTGGAAAAGCCGTGCCGAGACAACTACCTGCTGCAGTCCTCCCGGAAGGATCATTATGGCCATACATTGTTCAACTGCTTCTAGAATGCGACCAAATACAGATACGATACTGCGGAACACAATTCTTGAAAGTGGTCGACTGTGTGGCGCTGGGAGCCGAACAGACACTGAACTATGTGCCGGCCATACAGCTGATACACCATGTCATTCTACGACTCGACGAGACCTCCTCCACCCTCACTTCCACTCACCGCACCTTCATCCGGCTGTGTCTGCTGGCACAAGCATACGCGGAAGCTCTCGACATCCTTGACCGACCGATCTACCACATTCCAACACAGCAAAATGATTTCCAGGGCTCGAAAGAAATGTGCTCTTCGTCCCAGCCGACCTGGAAGTACCTAAGCCCAACGACAGGGCTGACACACCCAATCTCAAGTCGAACCTACATGGAGTATTACCTTTTGGGTGGCATGTGCTACATGGCCATGAGACGATACCGGGATGCTCTTTTCTTTCTCGAAGTCGTCCTTTCAACTCCAACCCTTCAAAACGTCGCCAGCTCAATCATGATCGAAGCATATAAGAAATGGCTTTTGGTCGGCCTGCTTTTGGACGGTGTTGCTCCGACTGCCCCCAAGAATGCATCACAAACCGCCATGAGACATATTCGAGCCATCGCCAAACCCTACGAATGTGTCGCTGATGCCTTCAAGACAAACAACATCGATCGTTTACGCGCAGAGATCGAGGCGGGCAATGCCTTCTGGCAGGAAGACGGCAACTACGGTCTGATGGTGGAGTTGTTCCAGTCCTTCCGCAAGTTTTCAATCCTGAGAATGGGCAAGACATTCGATGCGCTTTCCGTAGCCGAGGTTGCGGGGAGGACATCACCGTCTCCCAGCAATGTTGATGAGACCAAGGCCTATCTAGAAGGTTTGATTGTGAGTGGAGAACTGGGTGCAGTCATCATGGGAACAGATAAAGGCGAAGTACTTCGTTTCTTGCCTGCCTCGCAGAAGTCGGAGGCTCAGGTCGAGACAGTACTGGCCTCGCAGACAAGAGAACTCGGAGCATTCCTAGCGCATATTCAAAATACCGAGCACCGAATGGAAGTCAGCAAAGAGTACATCGACTTCTTGAAGAAGTTGAAGAAAATGAAGGATGAAGACAAGAAGAATGGCACGACCAATGGAGCGCGAGCTGACGATGTTGACGAGGACATGATGGAAGAATACTAGCGTCGTGTTCTTTTTCCCTGAACATCTCAGAAATCGGAACTGATGTACATGGACCATCTGCGGAGTGCTCTGAGCAGTAGCCCGTCTGGCCACTATGAGCATGGCTATCAGCTGCTCGACCTGACCTGAGATGAAAAGTCGTGGCATCGATAGCTTTTGGAGACTGACTCTCCGGCGACAGAGGTCAGGAAACGAGAATCGACGACCGATGCGATCTCTTCCGTGTCGTTGGCACACCAACCAACGACCGTCAAGTTGAGGCAAATGTGTGGGATAGCATTAGATTGAGCAGCGTCAGCTCCGAACTGGCGAAAGGTGGTGTCATAGATCTGAGAAGCTGCGCTGAGGGTTCATGTTCTTGCATGAAATAGCACAATAATACTGCCACAGAGAAGCCATTCACAAGCATATCTTCTCCGAGCAATGAACATGAAACAAGTCACCAAATCAACCTGCTGTGAGTGGTTCAAGTAAATCGAGACCCCCCTGACTAGTAGAAACTTGCTCTCATTCCATGTGCGTGCAGCACACCTTGCACAGACACTTCATCACTTCCGAAACTAGGACTCTATGTTCGTTGGCAAGTCGAGGGAACGACGCCTTGCGACAGTAATAGCTACCCACGTGCTACCTAGGTATCGATGAGCTTCTGGGGTCGGTGCTCGCCATACGGATGCTTGTCGCGATACTATCGAGCACAGCCACCGCAGATAAATTCAAAGAAAACCCTAGGGTTGCACACAACTCCTGTGCGCCCGGGTCGGGAGCTCCAATTTCGGTATCATCGGCTTCAAAGCACGGTCCCCAACGGTCACAGATCCCGGGGCGCCTTCTAGAACCTCCAAAATCTCGTTGCTGGATCTCCAGCTTCAATAAAGTCTGATCTATGAAAGCACGGCTACTCTGACGCTCCCGACCACCTAACCGACTACCCTTTGAGCCTATCCGTTGCTCGCTGCGACGCAAGCATCATTTTTGGCTCAAATAGTCACTCATTGCTACACTGGCAACCCCTAGTCTCTAGGTGATTCTAGGTGAAGCTGCTATTTTGGTGCCATCGAGTGCGCAAGTTTCAGCTCAGCCATTGAGATGCAGTCGGAGATTTTGGCAAGAAGGACACCGCGAAGTCAACGGTCTCAGACAATTTGAAAGTACTAGTACGTATACAAGGTAAGCTACCTGGTGTATATAATGGTTATTCCCTACCCCTGTCAACAGGAAGACCAGACCAGCTTCAAACACACTCGCTCGCTTCCATCTTCAAGAAAAGCTTTCGTTTATCCCCTTACACTCGCTCGCAAGACAATCCTTCGTGCTGTCCCCACATACGCAGGACACAAGACAATACAACAAGATGACCCTCAAGAACCTCCCCATCGTCGCGGCCCTCAGCCTGGCCAGCATCAGCACAACGGTCCTCGCGCAAGCACCCATCACCATCCAGGGCGGCACATATGACGGTCAAGCCATCGCAGGCCAACACGTCGGCGCAGCACAGTCCTACCAAGTCGCCCTCTCCCAGCGCACCGGGTCATCTCTGTCCGCCAGTGGCGATGGCTTCACCTACAACCTCACCAGCAAGATGTACATGGACTGGAGCATCGTGTCCGGACAGTCCCTGCCGTGCTATATCATCGACGAAGATAGCATTGGTAACGGCACAGGCGGACCCTTGGAGTGCGGCGCCGCCACGAATGCCAACTATCCGATCACGGCGACGCTGGACCCTCAAGGGAACGTGAATTTCGATGCTGTGGAGAGTTGGTGGGTGTGCAGTGTCAATGCGACCAGTCCGTATGGGATGACCAAGGGCACTGTCGTTGGAGGGTTCACCAGTGCTATGCCTGTGGGCGCGGGCATTGCTGATTGTGAGGCGATTGATGGGTTGAAGATTGGTGGTGGTGGGAGTAGCAGCACAACCACTACGACCACGACCAAACCAGCTAGCTCAACGCCCGTGACCACCACCACCACCGGTACAAGCACGAAATCGACGAAGACGGTGACCACGACGACGAGTGGTGCGTGGACCACGTCGGTCAGCACGCCTGCATCTACAGCTGCATCTTCGAGCTGGACACAGCCTTGGGGATCGTCGTCGGCCAGCATCAGCACCAGCACGGTGGTCGTACCAGCAACGACAGTTTCGACCACGACTCCCTCAGTGGCCTCGTCGACTGTGCCTGCGGTGGTCACCTACACTGGCGGCGCTTCGGCGTTGAAGGGCGTATCAGGCCTGGGAATGATTGTTGCAGCTGGAGCCGCGATGATGATCTAGAGTTGAGACTCTTTTTTTCTACTTATATCATCAAACTAATAGTTAATTACTTCAATGCGATCAACGGCCTGACCATGAAACATCCAAAACATCCAACTTCTTCTGCTTCTAATCTGTTTTAACATTTACTTGAGTTAGTGAGACATTACGTCGCATACCTTTAGTAATGCCTTGATGGGCCTATCAATACGCCAAGATCGTGAATGAGCACATCAGGAAAGACAATCAGCGCGAAAATGACTTTGCATTGGTTACAAATAAAGACAGGCTTCTGTAACTAGGAAAGAAGACTGAAACCACACTGTCCGAGGACAAACTCAACACGAACTCCAGGGCCCCCATAACAGCTAACTTCGGCCATGGAACCCTGGAATCGTGGAGATGCGGATCACTGGTCCTGCAATTTTCAACCTTGCTTCCTCCAACCGACGACCACTGGATCACTTATGTATCCACATCATTTCCAATACGCATGGGGGAATCGGAATCGACGAGCGAGTGAAGAAATGTTGCAAGCGCAATGTACAACGTCCTGCCCAAACGCCGTCCGTCCCAGACAATTTGCATTCGTTGAGGGTATATTCACACAATATTTTCCTCCACCATCCACCTATTTCGGTTGGCATTTTATGCAGTGGCGCTCGCTCCGGTATCTGTCGTCGAAGTAACCTTTTCAATTTCGATCTTCGGCATGCTTGCTGACGCACTGCCCAAGTCGGTCTGCCTGGCGTTAGGATTCTTGGTGTAGTAGTTGCCTGGTCAAGTCAGTATATTGAACAGAGATAAGTCTGTGCTTGACTTACTGATGGCTGACTTGATAGCATCCTCAGCCAACATAGAGCAGTGAAGCTTGACTGGGGGCAAGCATAACTCCTTCGCAATCTCTGTATTTCTCACCTTGCCCGCTTGTTCAAGGGTCATGCCCCGGACGAGCTCTGTGAGGTATGATGACGAAGCGATGGCCGAACCGCAGCCAAAGGTTTTAAACTTGACTTCGGAGATTTTCTGCGTATCTGGGTCGACCTTGATTTGCAACTTCATCACATCACCGCAGGCGGGGGCACCAACGAGACCTGGAAAGGCGTCAGCATTTGTGGTGGCCGGTTCCGAAGGTCGGATTGTCCGTGGAGCGAACTTCGGAGATAGAAGGTTGACGGCGAATTTTGACTCACCTGTACCAACATCGTCTGCATTCTTGTCCATGGATCCAACATTTCGTGGGTTCGAGTAGTGATCCAACACCTTTTCATGATATGATCTCCTCTGTGTCGGTTGTGTAATAACAGGTCTGAGAAGAGGTGTGCGGGAGGCGAAAGTAGGTCGAACGGAGCATTGGACCGAGGCGCTGATTGCGCGAGGGACGCTCAGGAGAGCTCGTCGTGACATCTTGCGTGTGGTCTGGTTTGTTGCGATAGGTAGCAAAGTCTCAATCGATGGTTTAGGAGGTTGATTCGATCGTGTAGAGTTGAGTGTAGGTTTGTTGAGTATCGTACGTGGGAAAGATGTAGGATGCAGATTAAATGATTGAAGGCAAAGTCGGACCCCTCGGTCTTTCGTCAGAGGCACGTGATTATTGCGCTAGTCTACATCCAGCTAGAAGACCCTTCTAGATTGAAATGACATCAATTCGTCTCTCCAACGTGGAGTTTCACGTCGGGGAAAGTGCAATGGACATTGGACGCGTTCGAGGCCGCTGGACGAGTCGACGACAATCACTGTATTATTGTTACTGCCCTGCTCCCTAGTGCCTAAGAACCTCAAATCCGCTATATCTGCCAGCCGAAATGCCCCCCCTTTCCAAGAAGCGCAAATCCTCCTCCATTGTCCGCGACGATAGTGACGTCGAGGCAGAGGTAGCGACGAAACGCGGCAAAGGTGCTTCTGGTGCTGCATTCATACCCTCAAACAAACCACAAACAGACTCGGAAGGA
The DNA here is from genome assembly GCF_000835505.1 of Exophiala xenobiotica. NCBI lineage: Eukaryota > Fungi > Ascomycota > Eurotiomycetes > Chaetothyriales > Herpotrichiellaceae > Exophiala > Exophiala xenobiotica. The sequence continues at coordinate 4,319,382 of NW_013562494.1, read as the reverse complement.
AACCAATATTGGGAACTCTCGAGGGGCAGACGGGTCACAATATCCGATTACAAAGGCACGACACTCGTGAACATCCGAGAATATTATCAGAGAGACAGCGAGTGGCTACCAGGAAAGAAGGTCAGCCTCTTTCATTGTTCAGCTTCCACATCCCTCGCTAATTGATTCAAAGGGTATCTCTCTGACAGTCGAACAATACTCTGCACTCATTGACGCCATGCCTCAAATTGAAGGACTACTACGAAATCACGGAGAAAAAGTGTCACGGCCGAAGTATGATGGAAGTGCTCCCGTTGAAGACGACCGCAGTGGTGAACCACAGGAGGATGAAGAGACAGACAAGAAAGCCAACATCGAAGCCACCAGTGATGAAGAAGAATAGGTATATCTTCGACCATGACTGCACGAAGCAGCCATGTTCACCCACAACGAATAAGGGAATGAAGGGCTTCAGGCAACCGGCGTGCAAGACCAATGTGTCCCAAGGTCGACAGATTTCGAAGTACCCTGTTGAGTACATCAATTGCTCGAGCGGTATGTGTCCACACAGCTTTCAGCATGTTGTCCTACTGACAATAACGGGACAGCTATATCTTTGCAGGCAGACCGGCATGCGCTCAGAAGGGTCATGAGCTACTCTCCCATTCAGCAAGTCTGGAAGCCAAACTGCCCTTCTTCCAGTGCTTCTCATGGTCTTCTCTGCGTTCAACCTGCGACTTCTCACCAATTTTACCATAGCCGCCCCCTCCGGGTGTCATCTGAGAAACGAGACTGTCAGCTGAGGTCCACGATCGGGTCTGTCAGGCAGGACTTACCACAATGATCCTCTCACCAGGCTGCATAGAAGCGGTGTTTTTCGCTCCCAGGCTGATATGTCTGTATTCATCTCCGTCGGCTTCACCATCCTCTCTTCTTTTGCCTTCATGTTCGCCGCCCGATCCTTTGCTTTTGACCTTCTTCACCTTTCTCACCCAAATGTTCTTACCACATTGAGCATCACCACCGCCATGCAGACCGTAAGGCCGATACACTCTCCTCTCGCTGAGAATACTCACTTGCACGGGAATTCGGAACTCGATGTCACGAATAACGCCGTCGCCACCTTTGTGCTGTCCAACGCCACCGCTTCCAGCTCGCAAGCTGAACTCCCTCAGTATCACAGGGTATCTCCTCTCAAACACTTCCGCATCTGTGATCCTAGTGTTTGTCATGTGGGTATGAACACCACTGGTTCCTTCCCAATCCTTACCAGCACCACTACCACCAGCAATTGTTTCGTAGTATCCAAATCCCTTCTCCTCGGTCCCAGTCTTGAGATTTCCACCAAACCCGAAGGTCAAATTGTTGCAGTCCCCTTGACTTGCCGCACAGGCCTCAAAACATTTGAAGACCACATCAGTGACACGCTGACTCGTCAAGACGTTACCACCGACAACGGCGGCTTTCTCGCTCGGACTCAGGAAGCAGCCTTGCGGAATGCGAACGTCCACGGGCTTCAGACATCCCTGGTTGAGCGGAATATCCTGATCAACCAGACACCTCAGGCAGTAAATGATGGCCGAATAAGTCACTGCTTCCGGTGCATTGATATTGCCGTACACCTCTGGTCCAGTTCCCTCGAAATCGAACTTCGCCTCACCTTTCTCTCCATCGATGGTAATGCGCAAACAGATCGGGCTACCGTCATCCATATAATCGGTCGCCTGTAGATCCTGGCCCTCGAACCGCTTACTCACCTCTTTGAGCAGATTCCGGACCGACTGCTCCGCGTTGTCCTGGATATTGCCCATATAAAACTGCACGACATCCTCACCATAATCTTCAATTAGCGTACTGATTAGATTGATCCCCTTCTGATTCGCCGCGATCTGTGCCTTGAGATCGTTCAAGTTATCCGCCAAACATCTCGTGCCACTGCAGTCCGGGTACTGCGCTGGCTCGTCGTACAGAAGCTCGGTGATACGCTTCTCATCAAATTTGCCTTCGGACACGAGTTTCTCAGACTTGATGGCCGCACCTTCCTGGAACAGTTCCCGACTGTGCGGAGGCATTGAGCCTGGTAGGATCCCGCCAATGTCCGCATGGTGCGCTCGGCTGGCGACGTAGAATATAATCTCGCCGGAAGGACTGAATGCGGGCGTGACGACCGTGATATCGGGTAAATGTGTGCCGCCGTATTCGGGGTGGTTCGACACAATCACGTCGCCCTTCTTCAGCTTACCTTTCCAGATCTCAGCCTGTGTGCGGACGCAAGTTGACATACTGCCCAAGTGCACAGGGAGATGGGGAGCGTTGGCTACCAGTCCGCCGTCACTGTCGAACAGCGCGCACGAGTAGTCCAGACGTTCTTTGACGTTGGTGGAAACGCTGGTCTTTTGCAGGGCACGGCCCATCTGTTCAGCGATGGCCATGAAGCGATGTGCGAAAATGGACAGCAGAATCGGGTCGATTTCCTTGGCGTTGGCCTTTTTGCCGGTTCCCTCCTCACCGATGTTGATGACCACGTGTGTCTCGATGATCAGCGCGCTCGCGCCCGGCGTGACAACAATAGTCTGCGTGCCGTCGGCGATGATGGCGGGCCCCTCCACCCGCGTGCCCACGTCCAGGTCCTCGAGTTTGTAGATCTTTGTGTCTACCCTTCCGCCTTCGAAGTATACCTTGGAGGTGGCGTATGCTTTGCCCTCGACGACGTCCTTCGGCTTGACCTCTTTGAGTTGCTGGTCCGGTGTCTTGGACATGCCGCGGAAGGACTTGCCGATGCCACGCACGCGCACGTCGTCGACAATGATGTCTCGGTCTGGTAGGGTAAAGCCGAATTCTTGCTCGTGCTGGCGGACAAAGGCGGAGCCAAAGGCCCAGTCGTCGCCATCGTACAGCTCCTTGGCCTCGTCGGCGGTCGGCTTGATGACCATCAGAGCGGATTCGGTGCCCCGATATCGCATGTTGAGATATTCTTCGTACTCGATCGAGTCGTCAGAGAAGCCTTGGTCCTTGAGGTGTTTGCGTGAGCGTTCTTTCAGGTCATTCATCTTGCACTGGAGGCCTTCGCGTTTGCCGCCGTTCATGTCCCACACGTGTGATTCGGGGATTTGGCTTTCGTCGACGACATCGGCTAGCGCCATGCCGTAGGCTGACAGGACGGAGGAGTATCGGTGGACTAGAATCTGGCGGATGCCCAGGGACTCTGCGATAGCGACGGCATGTTGGCCGCCGGCGCCGCCGAACGTGGCGAGGCGATGTTGCGCGGTGTCGTGGCCTTTAGCCTCTGTGAGTGATCTGATGGGTCGAGTCATGGTCTCGTTGGCAATCTTGATGAAGCCGTACGCGACTTCATCTGGCGACATATTCTTGTCTGTCTGGCTGTTGATTTCCTTGGTTAATTCTTCAAACAGTTTCTTACTCGCTTCGGGTTCGAGGCCTTCGTTTTCGTGCTTGCCGAAGATTTTGGGGAAGAAGTCTGGGAGAAGGCGGCCGAGGAAGAGATTGGCGTCGGTGACTGTCAATGGTCCTCCTTTTCTGTAACACGCAGGCCCGGGATGGGCCCCAGCTGATTCTGGACCTACCACGAAAAGACCGTTTCTGAAGAACAAGCGGGATCCACCGCCTGCGGCCACAGTGTTGATATCCAGTTGAGGGGATTGGATGGTGACGCCAGCTGTGGTAGTTTCGAAGACGTGCTCGTATCGGCCCTGGCCGTACCTGCTTACGTCTGTACTTGTACCACCCATGTCGAAGCCGATGACGGGCGTCTTTGTCTCCGGATCATAGGACGTCAAGGCATACCCGACCACCCCTCCGGCTGGACCGGACAAGATGGCCCTTAAGCCTGAAAATTTGTCCACGTCCACGAGACCACCATCAGATTGCATGAATTCGCATCTAGCTCCTTTGCTACCTTCCTCGTTCTTGACGCTCTCTGTTCCCAGGCCGCCTTCAAACCCAGCCTGGAAACCGGAAATGTATTTCTTGATCGCAGGGGTGAGGTAAGCATCAGCACATGCTGAAGTGGCTCTGGGCACGAGCTTGATCATAGGCATCAACTCGTGGCTCAAGCTCACATGTTGGAACCCAATCTCCTTTGCGAGCTTGCCTACCAATGCTTCATGGTCGGGGAATGTGTAAGCATGCATCAAGCACACTGCAATACTTCGGAAGCCGTCTTCAAACAGTCCCTTCAGCGACTCCTTAATCTTGTCTTCTTCGGGTCTTCTCAATATCCGCACAGCCTCGCCGGATAGACCTTGGACAAGATCATTGGTCTTGTAGTCCTCATGCTTGGCGTCAGCCTTCGTTTGGTTCCGCTGCGGATCCTCCGCATAATCTTCGAGGGTCACTCGTTCGTCAATCTCCACGACTTTTTGGTAGAGTACATCCGGCCGACGGATAGCCAGGTCGAAGATCTTGGGCCTGGACTGGTTTCCAATCTCCAAGCAATCTTTGAACCCACGAGTGACTACCATAGCCATCTTCTCGCCTTTTCGCTCGAGCAAAGCATTGGTGGCCACAGTCGTACCCATCCGGATGCTCTCAATCTTGGAGGTATCCAGTGCTTCTCCTCGGGGGATCTCCCTCTCGGTGAACTTCTCCATGAGTCGTCGAATTCCTTCCAGCGGCGCATCATCATAGTTCGACGGATCTTCTGATAAAAGCTTGATGATAATGTCATCTTCCATACGCCCGGTACCTGGGTTTCCGACACAGTCGGTGAATGTGCCACCACGCTGTTTGGGGTCAGACCCCGAAGATTGAAGATATGTTAGATTGCCGGACTTACGTCTATGGCAATACGAATGCCTCTCGCTTCGCCTCCGGCGTCCCCCATTGTGGCAATCCTGCACGAGTCGAAATACCAAAACACTGTTTCAGCCAAATATCTTGAGACTGAAAGACTGAAAGACCTCGAATTTCAAAGCAGACCGTCGCCCGATGGAGAAGTCCGCTCCAGAGATCTTGCACAATATTATTATGCCCACAGTCGACACCTCAGCTTTGTCCGAGACTGGAGATGGGAATCTTGTGTCAAAGATATCCCGTTATCGTTGCATGCAAAAGGCATATGTATGTTTGTAAGAGCAATGAAGCCATAGCTACGTGCATGATCAACAATTGGCGATACGGAGAACAAATATTTCGTCATTGGTCGTACCGAAGTCGGATGAGATACACTGCCAATCATCGACTTTGAGGGAATCAAAATATTAGAAGGCCGGACAAGATCTGTCTACACGTCTTCTCTTCATGACTATGAACCATAGTATTGATGATCATTGCAACTCCTCGCTCCAGAAACCCATCAAGCCGTTTTCAGATTCTCTCGTTGCGGTCAAATACTCGCATATGCCACCAAAGCCGCCAAAATAAATACGCCATAGCCTTGTCAAGACGCCACACAGCAACAACAAAAAAATCGTATACTGGTTTCTGTCATGATCCGGAGCTGCTTCTGCTGCTGCCAGAGGCTCTTTGCGCTCCTCTCTCACCACCCTTGGTCAGGCAGTGTTTGATGATCCAGGGGTGTCGAAGGACTTCGTCAAGAGCTATCCTCTTTTCGGGATCAAGAACAAGAAGCTAGAGACTCATTAGCTGCGACCAAAGTCAAGACGCCAATGTGGCTTACTCTGTGTATCAGGTCTTTCGCCTCCGCGCTCACAAAGCTCGGCACCGTCATGTCGCCTCGTGCGATTCTGCGCTGTGTCATGATCGGTGTGTCTTCAAATGGCGCTTCTCCGACCAGGAACTCATAGGTGAGGACCCCCAAGCTCCAAAGGTCGACTTTCTCGTTATAGAAGTTGTCGGAGCTGCCTGGCTTGAGCATTTCCGGGGGGAGATAATCCAGGGTGCCGCACATTGTCTGTCTCCGGTTGTTTGGTGCATGGACTGACCAACCGAAGTCTGAGATTTTGATCTCGCCATGAACTCCGACCAGGATATTCTCAGGCTTTATATCTCGATGCATAACATGCTTGCTGTGCAGGTATTTAAGTGCCGCAGCCATTTGAGCAATGTACTGCGCCGCCTTCCACTCTGGAAACCTATGTTCTTTGCGAAGATGCTTGTAAAGCTCCCCTTTGCCCGCAAATTCCAGGATCAGGAATACTCTCTTGCTGTCGTGAAAATGGCCGTACAACCTCAGAACGTTGGGGTGCCTCAGGTTAGATTGTATTTCAATCTCTCGACGGACTTGTTTCTCAACTTTTCCCTGCTGCAGTTCTGATTTGTGGAGGACTTTCAGCGCGCAAATCCAACCAGAAGACCTCTCTTTGGCAAGATATACTCGACCAAACTTTCCCTTTCCCAATGGCTTCCCAATCTCAAACATGCCCAGGTGGAATTGTTTGGGAGCTTGTGGCTGGTCGAAGAAGTTTGCGGACTGTTTATCATTATGCTCCTCGGAGGCGCGCGACGGTTGTGCGATCTTTCGTACTGGCGAAGGAGGGAGAGTTGGCACGGTTGTGGTTGTTGTGATCGTTGTGACCTGAGCTGCATTCTGTCTCGATTCATTCGTGGCTTGGAGAGCGTATTTAACGAGGTTTGCTCTGGCTTGACTTGAAGGAAGAGTGGCTATGGTGCCTGTAGGTGCTGTCTGTTAATGTTTGTCAGTAAAGTGATAGTCGCAACCAGAGTGAGGAAAGTACCTTGGACTTCAGCGTGGTACTGGTGGGTGCTTCATTCTCGTCGTTGACTGTGAGGTGCTCGAAGCGAGCCTCTAGTGCTTTTGTTGCCATCTTGGGAGGATAGTAGTTAGATCGCAGGTGTCAAGACAGTGAGCGTTTGGTTATTGTTGTCGAGCCTCGAAAGACGCCGTCGCTGGCGATCGCCTGGAAGCCGAGTCAAACACTGGTCGCCCAGCAACCAAACCGCAGGTACGGTGTAGGGTACAGCAGTCATACCACCAAATGCAATTCAATAAGTGCGGGCACGGCGGGGATCGTTGTTTAAGTGACAAGCCAACTGGAAACACATAATCTGCAATCCAGTTCGAACCCCATTCTGGTCGGCATCAGTACGCTCAAGGCATCGTCGGGCCTGGCTCGTCAACATGGCCCTCAATGGCCACCGAACGAGTGATGCCATCGACACCAACTATCCCTCCTCCACGACGGCTCCTCCGCGATCGTTCTCGATCGAGGGATTTGTTATCACAACCCAGAAACTACCAATCTTGAAGGCCGGTCCAATTGAAGAGATGACAAGCAAGCTGGGAATCGCTCCTCCTGAGATGATCTTCGGGGACAACTTCGTGGCGATTGAGCATCCACAGTCACATTGGGGCATCAAGTTTGACGCATTCGGGGCTTTGGACCGGGTCGACAAGACGGGAGAACAGAGGCTCAAAGTGGCATATTCCAAGGAATGGCAGCAGAGCAGAGAAGACTCGCACGACATCAAGGAAGTGGTCAAACCATTTGACTGGTCTTACACGACTGACTACAAGGGTGATCACCCTCCCGAAAGCCCTCGATTTCAGGAAGGTGCCGAACCAATTCCGTTGGAATTGCTGAAGAGGCCAGATCCAATATTGTTCTTCGACGATGTGATACTTTATGAGGATGAGCTTGCCGACAACGGCATTACAATGCTCTCTTGCAAGATTCGTGTCATGCCCGCCCGATTGCTCCTGCTTTGTCGGTTCTTCATGAGGCTCGATAATGTCATGCTCAGACTGCGGGATACGAGGGTTTATGTCGACTTTGGAAAGAAGGAGGTTATCAGGGAGTACATCGCCAGAGAAGAATCATACGATAAAGTCCGTGACGCGCTAGCATCGAGGAGAGACGACGTTGCAGCTGTGCTTCGGGACGCAAACCAGATGCCAGATCTCCTGCCAATTGTTGAGAGAACTCTTGAGAGGGTCGACCTGGGGAAGTGAAGCATATTCTCCACACCGCCGTACTGGGCACTGTTCCATCACTTTCAATCAGCATCATCCTTGCGCGGTGAAGAGAACTATTGTGCATTCAGCCGGGTTCGGCCCATACGATGGCGGCGATGGATGCTGGCTCCTGCTGCGAGGGTCAGGTCACCAGATCCGGGCCCTCTCCAACACTGCAAACAAGCAGAAACCACAACGGCCTAAATAAGGATATGTGATGCCACCAGCAAGGCTCGCCTCTAAACTGACCTCCAGCGTGGTCAATGGCTGGTGTGAAGATCCAAGAGGCGGTCTACGTGCATCTCGTTCGGGCTATATCAAGTTCTGCGCAGCATAACGATGGCGGAGTGTTCGGCAACAGATACGCCGGGAAGGGTTCTTGTTTGAGAATGGAGCGCTTCTTGTTGAAGGCAAGGGTCAAGTCCAGTGACTCGGTCTGCAAATGAAAGCCGGAATTTCCGGACAGATTCTGGCGGATGATCCGTTACTACTGCAGGAATCTGTTCGATATGTAGTTGTGGATGCCACTGTGAGCTTGAGGTCAACATTGCTGCCTGCTCGCATTTCATAATTCAAACTTGCACATGAGATGCTAACGGCGTCTTCGAATGCATCTGAGCATGTGATGGCGCCGGGGAAGTGGTCAAGATGGTCAAGATGGTCAAGAATCCAATCTCCGACGCGTTCCAAAAGCGGAATAATGTGGACATTAGCAGACCAATGATATGCTGTCGTCTTCAGCCTTCTCTCAAAACCTCATCACCTTTTTCCTCCCATCTCACTTTCTATCGACCCTTTAACCGCAAACGCACAACGCTATACTGGTAAGGAACTTTTGTGGCTGTTGGGAAAACCTCACGCGAGACTTCCGTCTTCCCCTACGCGTAGCGTGATGGCCCGAAGAAAAGGGTGTTGCTCATCAGACAACAAGGGTAAGGTCGATCGTTCCTCGCTTTCCACCTGAGAACTTGTACTTTCGCCCTCAATAATCCCTTGCTTCTTGTGCTCCCATAATTTCTACGCGACTGTTTGGAACTTCTACCGTGCCTTGGGCGCGATGAGCCCTCGTAAAGCCCTTTGGGCAGTGGCATTGAGCGTATGGATTTCGAGTTGCAATGCCTTGCCCTCAGTTCCTGTTGCGACCGACCCCATTGTCACCACCACCACGATCTCAACGGTTCTGCCATCTCTCGTCACTGTTTACTCCGTTGTCCCTGCTACCGATGACCAGAATGCGATATCAACAATCACAACTACAATCGACGGTCAGCAGACGATCGTAACTTCGCCTGGCGGAGTGATCGCTGGTTCCAGCACAAGTACTATTATCTCCACAATCTCTTTGACGACTACGCAAGTAGTCGTCAGTACCATTGGATACTCGACAGTGTTCGGTCCTGAACCAATCGCAGCGGTAAGTTCTTCTTGAGTCTTGGTTTGTCGCGGATGTTGCTGGTGTACAGTGCATGCATCTATCCATGGATGAAAACGTCCTCAGTTCCAAATGGCTCTCATCACCACAGACACAATGCCTTGCAGCAGTTCCATTCTGAAGCTAACATCTACCACAGACCACTCCTGCAGCCGTCGCTTCCGAAGCAGCAACGACAAACCCAGTCACCCCATCAGCTACTTCAAGCATTCCGCTTGTCGTGTCGACAACTCCACCAATCGAAATCATCAGCTCCTCCAGCACCAGTAGTGTAACCATCAGCGACACGAGCACAACGGATTCGACTTCAATCTTGGCTCCTACAGCAGCTGCAACCGGTGTGTCCTCATCGTCTTCCTCGTCGCCATCCGGATCACTATCTTCGGAAGCCAAAGCTGGGATTGGTGTTGGTGTTGCGATAGGTGTACTCGGACTCATTATTGTATCATTTTTCCTGGGTCTACGCTGTTCACGACGTCGACGAAACAGGAATGCCCCCGAGGCGCTTCCCGGGCCGCCCTCTGATGCCGAGGAGAAGGATGCTTTCCAAGCTGGCCGTCCATATGAGGAGACCAGAACGGATCGTTATGCTGTCGATCCATTGGCTGGCAAAAATGGTTATTCTCGAGCCACAACGGAAATAGGCAGTGAGTCTCCAGGGGTGAAGTCCCACGACATGTCGAGCCCAGTTGCTCCCGCCTACCACAGCAACAACAACGGCGATCTGTCAGCCCTTCCACAATTCAAGGACAACGACATGTACGTTGGGGTGCCGACCTACATGTCAGGCTCTAAACGATGGAGCATGAAAGAGTATGAAAAGTGATGGCCTCACCATAGCCAGGGTTCTGGTTTGGATTTCGACCTACCCCGGACACATCAACTCTGACAGTATCGCGTTGGCACAGCGTTGTTTCTTCGAGAGACCCACCGAATACATCACCTCATCCATGCGGTCGACGTCAGTTGTATAAGTGATCTCTGCACGAGCTAGGAATTACCATCCGGAAACCGCAATTTGCACCTAGCGTGCTGCACAACACTCGATCGACGACTGCCCACCCTTCGACATCGAGCCATATTTCGTCAGTATTGCGCGAGCACGCCGATTGCCATACTTCGCAACAGGAGGAACTATGAAAAGGCTTCATTGGCGACTCCCACCGAAGCTGCAACAGACCAACTGCGTTCACCAGAGGCTTGCCGCAGCAAACCTGTAACGACTCACCAAATCGGGCAGTTGTTGCATATTGAACCCCACGGCGTTCCATGTAACGGTCCCCATTCAGAAATACTACGACGACCGTCACGAAATACACAGATGCATTCACTGTCGCTGCACATTGGGCCTGGCTGGGCGATCACTATTCCTCGCCCTACTCACATGCACGGGCTGAAATCATCGTTACTGGCCCCAGACAAATGGGCGGAACCAATGGCGCGGCAGCGGGGTGTGAGGCTGGATGCGAGGGGTTGTTAATGTCTTTCTGCTTTACGGGTAGACCAAGTTTTGTGATCGCCTCGTCGCCTAGCTGATCACTGTTTTGCCCAGTCCGCCAAACTGATAAGCGAATCGGCTAATGGAAAAGAGGCGCTGTCTGACGCCGGCCGTCGCCAATCCACAGGGATATTGCGGGTGATATGTTATCGAGTACCTACGAGTAAGGTACGGAGTATTGAGGATGATAACTCGTATGGATAAGATGCGTACTGTCCTCGGGTTAGATTGAGGACAACAGCGTCAGTAACCGACCCTTTCTTGCGAGACCAAGGACAAGGCAGGGAAGTACCTACATACATAGAGGTGCTAGAGGTACCTGATTATTTCGCGAACCAGCAGATGTTGCTTGGGACTGCCCAAAACCGCCTAGACTGCCAAGCAAAGATCACGTGCCGGTAGTCCTCGTCAAAAGTGCCCGAACGCCTGGCCTTTCTCATTTTTCACTTCCTTACAGTCCCGAAAGAGCCAGCATTTTCGTACCGGCGCATTGAACGCAAGACGATATCTCTGACCTCGCGTCATCACCCTTCCCAATCCGCGGTTGATGGTCCAACATGCCGGCCCTGTTGGAGGACCCAGAGTCGGCCGTGATTTATCGGCAATCTGGGCAGGGCCCGTATCCGACCCCAGATAATCCGCAAATTCCATCCTCCATATTCCCAAGGCCTGTCACACTTCGGGATCGCGTTACTATTGCTACCTTAGTCCCCTTCTTCTCACCAGAGGCCGTACCCAAGAGCCTCTTGGCTTACCTTTCGGAAAACCTGAACAAGGAGATCGAAAGCGGAGATACTTATCCGATGATCAATCCTCTGCCACTGGAAACTTTCGGACCGTACTGGTTTGGTAATTTCGGAGCGGTCATGATCCTGGGAGATATTGGTGGTATCGAAGGCGTCCAGGAGTTAGATCGCAATGGTGCCGACTGGAATAAAATCTGCCTCGGAAGTTTTTATGTCAAGCCCAACTATCCTGGTCGCAGCAGCCATGTTTGCAATGGTGGGTTCTTGGTGACTCCAGCCGCTCGAAACAAGGGCGTAGGGAAATCAATGGGACAGTGCTATCTGGACTGGGCACCTCAACTGGTAGGTTGCGACGATGATGCAGGCATTGCTATGGTGGGGCTATTGTTGACACGCGCCAGGGCTACACATATTCCGTCTTCAACTTGGTTTACGAATCCAACACTGCTTCTACCAGGATATGGGATTCTCTTGGCTTCAAACGGATTGGCAGAGTACCCGGTTGCGGTCACCTGCAGTCGTCTATTGAGCCCGTTGACGCGATCATCTACGGAAAGGACTTGAAGGCCGACGGCGAGAATGACCAATCAGAGGAGCGGTTTGACAAAATCCGATACTATTTGAGACATCTTTTATACCCGCAAGGCGCCGACAGATCCGAGAAAAGCCGACTAAGGAGTGCCGCTACACACTACAAATTGGTGGGAGGTGAAGATGGAGTCCCCGAGAAGTTGTTTTTGAAGGACAAGGAGGTGATATCGGACCCGCAGGCGCAATATGAAATCGCAAAACAGATCCATCTTCAAGCGCATGGAGGAATCAACAAGACCACTGCCATCATAGCCACCAAATACCACTGGATCCGGATAAAGGAGACTGTCAGCCACGTGATCAAGAATTGTCCCGACTGCAAGGACGTGAACAAACCTCCTCTCCTACGGACCGAAAACAGAGGCCGAAGCAAGACCATCGATGAAGCTCCGGCGACGTTACCAGCGGAGGCGGCGCCACCACCGCCTCCTGCTCCTCCGTCTGCTCAGCCTCCCACCGAAGTGCCAACGGCGCCACAGGAGGATCTCACTACCAACCACATATCTAACCACGACTTCGCATCGATGCAGCAACCGATGGATCTGGGTAACGACCATCTCAATGATCCGAACGGCCACCTTGATGCACATCTGAACCCTGATTTACATTTACATCCCGACACACATTTGAACCCTGATGCGCATTTACATCCCGATACACATTTGAACCCCTACGATGACATGGCAATTGACCCGCAGATCATGGAGCAAATTCAGGCAATGGCTTCTGAATACGATCAAAATCCTCACGCGTTTGTTCAAGCTGGGCTGGCACAATTCGACGCTCCACATTTACAGCCACATGACCCGCACGACTTCAATCATCAGCCCCCAGAACATCAGTTCATGAATGACACGAACGGTGGTATGATGACACACGACCATGTCATGGATGAGACTGGCGCAGGGACAGGACTGAGCAATATGCAACCCATTCAGCACGTATTGCCCATGGATTACCTCGATGCTTCGAACAATCAGCAGTATAAACTTGAGCAATGAATATGAGGCAGGCGTTCGGGACCGGATCGGAGTACAAAGGAACACTACGAATCGAGGTTATGGGTGACCTCTGGAGCAATTTCACGACATTCTCTTCGACATGAACATACATTTAAGAAGAGGCTATTTTTTGTGTGACGGCAGGTGTCACTGGAGATGAAGCCATTCCAGAGTGAACATTGTATGACCTTGATGATAGACAGTGTTAGACAAAAGGGAGCCAATGCGCGCCGAAACCATGCTCAGCAACGGGCTTATTGGCTTCACGAGTTGAAATGCAGACAGCTTTGATACAGCGAGAAGACATTGTAGTTGAAGTTGTTCCAGCATCAGCCAGTATGCATAAAGGCACGAAGCGTGGCCCAGGGTGAGATCCAGACACTGAACACTTCTCAAATCACTTCGCAAGTGGCCGTTGATGCGTTTGACACTCTGTACCAAGGTGGTCGGCTGCGCTTGTCTTTCGAAAGTCCGTTGTCTGACACTGCTATTATGCGTTCTTTGGGCGGTGATTTCCTGCCAGACGAGATGACTTTCTTCGATTGCCGGACTACAGGTAACCCTTCGCTTCCTCGATACGCGTCACTTGCAAGGTAACTCGTACCGTAGCTATCTCAATTCTAAGTGACCAACCCTCCTCATGGTTCTGGATGACTTCGATCTACCATTCTTCTCGAACACGGACTCCGATGAGCGTCCCGTCAATCATGAATCGGGGTTTGATCAGGTCTTTCATCGTTATGCATTGCAGCAATGGATTCTATCAAGCCTCAGCGACAGCCACGACCTCCGCCAAAACTACGCACGAAAACTGGTTGCCACAAGGTTCGCTTTCATCCCGGTCAATGCGCCCTGTGTCGGCTAATTGTTGAGTCAGTGCCGTGAACGTCGGAAGAAATGCGATGAGAAGAAACCGAGATGTGGCGCCTGCTCGAAGCTGAACCTTCATTGCAGCTTCGCGGAGTCATCGCGGCGACTGAGCATTACAGAGAGCCCGCCACCAAGCGCGCAATATATCTCTCCTGCATCGACAGTCACCTTGGCCGATCTGCCATTACCGTCCCCATGTTGCACCACCGTGAGTCTCCGATCCGCAGCGTTGAACAACGAACGGGATTGGCACGTGTTTCAGTACGCTTCGGCGAGATTCATTCCGCTATTGACAACGCCTGATGCCACCTCCGAGTTTCGGGATGTGTCCTTTGTGTTCGCTATCGGATTTGAGGAACCATGGGTAATGCATGCAGCTCTGGCTCCTGCAGCACTGCACGCTTCATGCGCCTCACTGATGCCCAAAGAGGATGCCATTGTTTACACACAAAGCGCACTTCAAGGTCTGCGTCAGGCTATCCAGGATTCGAGACATTTAACTCATAGGACGGAAACTTTTTTGGCCGCGTCCCTATTTCTGGGTGTCTTTGAGGTGGGTGGCTATATTGTTATATCTGTTCATCGGTTGACCCAGCGCAGGACTTCTACTCCACCCCTACTAGCCAGAGTCTGACTCACTACAAAGCGATCGCCCAGGTTCTTGAAGCACAGACGGCAAGCATTCCTCGTCTTGACATTGGTCAGCTGTCGGTATTTCAGCGAACGCTTCTTGACTCAGTCCTGTACCACTTTTCCACCAGGTTGATCTTTGAACAAGACGTCGACGCTACCTGCAAGTCGTTCCCGTCTCGAACAATCGCAATGTACATCGAAGCGCTCGAGAGCGGAAGCCAAGGGCCGCAAAGAGTATTGTCCATCCTCCCTGTTCTCGGTCTGGCACCTCCTAGCTTATTTCTACTCATCTACCACATGACCTGGCTCAGCAGACAGCTACCATTTGACCACCGCAGCAACCACTGTGCGCTGGCCTTGCAGTGCTCGGGTGAGCTGGACGAGCTACTCAGAATGAACCCGGTCCTCAGGTTCGATGACGCTGAAGTCCTCGGAGACGATCAGGAAGCAACGCTAAGCAACACGGAGATCGCGGCGAAGCTCTACTTCCTAGCGACCAAGGTATTCATTCTCAAAATCCTGTATCCAGATCGTACGCACACTACGTCGCCACAGGTTTATACAACTCTTCAGCAAGGGTACGAGCTATTGAAGCGATACGACGCAAATGCTGCTTGTGGACAGTTCATTTGCTGGAGTAAGTCTGCACGATGACCTCTACCAGTGTTACAGGGGCGTTGAACTCAGTACTGACGATACGAATAGCGATACTTATCCTAGGCTGCACAGCCTGCCCGGTCTCCCACGCCGAAGCCAGAGGACCTTTTCACGATGCAATCGAAGCCAGACTACGCTTAGATATGCGAAAACTTATCCAGCGGCAACTACTGCACCTCTGGAAGACATCCTACTCTGGCTATGTCAGACGAACGGCTGGCGTTCTGGAAAAGATCTGGAATTTGCCAGACTTTTTGCTCAAGACCTCGACAGATGGTGACGGGGATTCTGGGATTGATTATGATGGCCTGAACGCTCTGATATTCAAGCATGGTCTAGGACAGGCATTGGTGGCCCAGGATCCTGACTAGGCCCAATCGATAAGGCCGATACTGGGGTCATCCGTCGACATGCGATTCAACCTACGACCGGACAGCTGGGCACGAACCCTTCAAGCTCGTCTCAAGCATTCATTCACAGCAGCGCCCACCTTCAAGCACTCCTCGTCCCGCATGCGGCTAGTCATGATCTGTATAGAGCATGGCGCATCATCGAGGACCTCGGGGTCATCTGGGCATTGATCAGATCGTGGAAGAGTCCTGTCATGCTCGACTTACATTCTGGCCCTGCTTGCTCCGCATTCATCTTGGTAGCCACTGGATCCAATTGCCGAGACGCCTTGCCAAACGGTATCACGCACGCCGGGTACTAAAACGGGCTTTAGCTGCATCCCATATTCGAGATGGAGTTTCTTACGTCAAGTAGGTTGACAATGCATGTATATGGAGGCCAACCACTGTCAAGATGAATTAGGTCATTGCCGGAGAAGTCACGCGCCAGATCCAATTGCTCGAAACTCACAAAGTATCATGCGGCACGGCTGTGCTTTGCGCTGCTGGCGCCATGACTGCATCCAACTTTTTCTCCAACCAGATCTTGCGCCAGTTTTCGGATATTTCTTGTCTCTTCACGGTCAAAAGAGCATACTTGCGCACAAAATCAAGGCCCTCCAGACTTGGCACGAATTTGTAGCTGCCGACATTTGCAGGCCCAAATTGTTTGGCGACAGATGGAACCGGCGGCTCACCACTTGCATTGATGAATTGCATAGATGTCTCGGAATGAAGAGAGAAGATTTCGCATGCGACTTCCATGGCATCGGCGACCTGACCTTCTTCAGAGGTCACTTGGACGAGTTCATGCCCAGCGGCTTCGAGTTTCTTCGCAGCCTCGGCTAAGGCCCTCTTGATGGGAGGATGCAATGGGTACAAAGGATCCTCTTGAAGAACGCCAATCCTGAGCCTGGCTCTATTTGCTGGATTGAGTGTGCGCCAGGGTACGTCAATAGCTGTGGAGTCGAGTAGTGCTGGTGTGGCATCGATGACTGCTTTTGTGAAGATGCCGAGGGCCTCCATGTCGTTTGCAAGCGGACCAGCAGAGGCGGTGATGGGTTTCCACCCTTCGAGTGAAGGTGCCTTCTGACCTCTGTAAGGGATGCGACTCGAGGTGGGCTTGAATCCGAAAGTCCCTATTTTCGTTATTTCTCCTGCACTTTGCGGGTGATTACGCTTCCTAAGACTTACCACAACACAATGCCGGGATGCGGACGGAGCCCGCGACGTCGGTGCCGACACCGAGAGGTGAGCCCCGGAACGCAATCAAAGCGCCTTCTCCTCCGCTCGAGCCTCCAGCATTGAGGAGCGTATTGTGAGGGTTCAGAGCACGACCGAAGATGTTGTTGTCGGAGTCGGCAGTCATCAGCGTCTGAGGGATGTTGGTCTTAACATACAGCACGGCGCCCAAGTTCAGCAGTATCTCGACCAAAGCCGAATTTGCCGATGACTTCTCTCCGAGGAACGATACGTATCCAATGCTTGCTTCAGTCCCCTTCACCTGGAATCCGTCTTTGATACTGACAGGAAGACCGTGCAATGGCCCCAGTTGCTGTCCGTCGGTCCTGCGCTGGTCGAGAGATTTGGCCCTCGCAATAGCTTCGTCGAAGAACGTCTCCGTGAGGCATGAGGTCAGCTGTTGAGCGATTGCGGCTCTTTTACAGAAGGCCATTGTGACCTCGGAAGATGAGAATTCCCCGGATGCAAGTTTGGCCAGTAGTTCTGCGACCGAATAGCTCTCTGTAATTGCCAGCTCACGGTCAGTTAAGAGCCCTGATTTCCTTGGGATGTCCATGGCGAGCAACTTGTTCGGGTTCTTCTCAAGCGGAAAGGACAACGAATCCATGATCGTAGAGGGCAGCAGCCATTCCTTGGGGATGAGATCTCGAGATTCTTGCTGTTTTCGTGCGACTATGTCCTGCCAGCTCTGCTGCTGCTCAGTCATGGTTTCGGCGACCGCCATCTTCAGAGTTTGAGACGGCTCTGATCTTTTGCAATCACTGGTGGGTGTGACTGGAACGAGAAACTGGATATAAGTCCAAGGGTGCACTCCCTGGCTGTCGGCTCTACGGCACAACCGCAAACGATATCTGAAGTTGCCGATCAAACTGGTGGCCTGGCTGATATGCACTATTGACCACAACATCGATCTCGACTACCGCGGTAAGCCTTTCATCTGCACTCGTACTCGTACAACTTGTCCTCCTCTTCGCTGCATGGAATAAGAAGCACGCGCTTCTCCGTCATGTCTGAGCCTATCAGCACCGGTTGCGCCCTCCAATCAGATCGTGGTTCGCAGCCGCATCTTCTTGAGATCAAGCTCTGAAGCTGAATATTCCCAGACACAAAGTCCGACGACATTCTGGCAATCTGACCGGGCGTTGCTAGATTGAGGGGGTGTATTCATTTCTGTTGTACGGAGACTGGCAGAGAACGTACTTGCACGCGGCCAACACTCGTTGCCCGTCGCCAGATCTACCAAGTCACGCGAGCTAAATGAGTCTCCAACGATTGACCAGTATCACAATTGATCGGCCTTGACATCGTTGCCATTTTTACAACTCTCCAAATGGGCCAGGGTACTCTCAAGATGAATGTGACCCAAAATGCCTCAATATGGAAGACACTGGCCACAAGACTGAACCGAGATCCTGGTACACCTGTACTGGACCCGACCATAGCGTTCTGGCAGGATCCTCCGCACCACTTTGCTCAGCGAGCCTCACCAAGCTTGCCCAAAGAAGCTGAAATTGTCATCATTGGCTCTGGAATTGCCGGGATAAGCACAGCTTTGCATCTTCTCAGGCGGGACAGTTCGTTGAACATTGTCATGCTCGAGGCCAGGAATGCTATATCGGGCGCAACTGGACGGAATGGTGGGCATATCAAAGCGGTCCCATGGGCAGATTACTATGCACTCAAGGAGGCTTTCGGCAAGGAGAGTGCAATGAAGGTTACCAAGTTCCGTCTGGCGCATCTCGATGCAATGGTCGCCGAAGCAGCGGCATTGGGTGAAGCTGGAAAAGCTGGCCTGGTGCGTCGCCTCGAAGGCGTTAGTGCTGTATACGACAAGGAAGCTTGGGACTTTGCAAAGGTCAAACTAGACGCGTTCCTCGAAGACTTTCCCGAAGAACGAGACAAATGGACCATATGCGAGGATGAAAGCGAGTTGAAGGTAAGCCATTTGATAGTAATGCTTTTTCTTGGCTAAGTATTCTTGCAGGGACTCGGTCTTGTCAACGCCTACGGTTGCATCAAAGGCCGCTCGGGGGCCGCTTGGCCGTACAGATTTCTGGGTTGCATTTTGTCGCAGATGCTAGATCACGGGCAATTAATCCTGGAAACACATACCGCCGCAGAGGAGGTCCAGAGAAATCAGGCTTCATGTCATCCGTATGTGGTGCAGACATCAAGAGGCGTAGTATCAGCAAAGCATGTCATCCATTGCACCAACGCGCATGCAGCTCATCTTCTACCGGCATTGAAGGGGAAATTGTGGCCACTGAGAGGGCAAATGACTGTGCAATCGGTGCCGCCAGAGTTCCCTCGGACAGGCGCGACGAGATCGTACAGTGCAATATGGGCAACAGGCTTCGACTACATCACACAATCGCCCGCTGAAGATGGCTCGCTGTACCTTGGAGGCGGATTCTTCAGGGCGGTCCCGAAAAAGATGAAGACCTGGGAAATACAGACGACGGCACTTTGAGTGCACAATGCCTGGAACATCTGGAGACAGTGCCAGCTAAAGCATTTGCTCACGGCAAGGGGGCCAAGACCGAAAGGAAATGGACTGGGATCATGGGATTTACTGGCGATGGTTTACCATTGGTTGATCGAGTAAACAGTCATCTGTCAGGACGAGAACCCTGCGATCCCCGCGTTGGTGGTGAATGGATCGCTGCTGGCTGGGATGGATACGGAATGGTTCATTGTTGGCTGGCTGGGAAGGCATTGGCAGCCCTGGTCACGGGTCATGAGGACGAGATCCTCGATTGGTTCCCCAGGAAAGAGTTTGCCTGCACGGAAGAAAGACTGAACAGCATGAGTCCCGAGGGCGCCTTGAAGCGATTTGTCGGCGCGCTCGAATCAGAGGACCTAGGATAGAGGTCCAGAAAGTCGACTCTTGGTACGCAGAGATGGGTGAAGTTCTCGTCCTCGACGAACAAATCTGCACTCCCGCCCTCCACCAATTAAGAATGCCAACCAGCTACCAGCTATCCACCTGAATTAGGCTCGAAGAGGGAGTTTCAGGCAAGGAAGTATGATGATAGCCTTCAGCAGACTGGCCACGACTGGCTTATCTTCATCACGATGCTACGACGCGCGCAAAGTGTGCTCATTGGTCGACTTTTCGGCCTTGAGCGGCTGAAGCTTCCATCAAGACCTCGGACATCAGCTCTAGCTTCGAGGCGAACACTTCTCTCCGCATTTACCAGACTCGTGCAGTCCAACAGCTATTGGCAGTCGACTCCCGCAAGGCGAGACCCGAGAAAGAATGGCATTGATAGCAGGATTCCCCGCCGTACCAGGCTTGCGATCTCCTTTACAAAGGTGCCTCTTGTCCTTCTTTTCTTTGTGCACCATCAATTGCCGCCACCCTGTTACAGTTGCCTGTGATTGTCGCCTTTCAAAGAATGGCTTTCGACAACAGACTCCCCCCAGGGACGCAGCGGCTCGAGGATAAGGCAGGGTCCAAGATTCTGCTTGCTCCTCAGCCAAATGCCGATCCGAACCAGCCTTTGGTATGTATGGGGCCCAATCTTGCGGGTGATATTCATTAATCGCGAAGACAGAATTGGTCGGGGGCCAGGAAGACGTTGCATATGACGATTCTGTGTCTGTATGCGCTCATGGTGTTTGCAATGTGCGATGCCCGACAACCCGCGCCTGGTTCCAGGGATGAGAGACTGACTGCGTCCCAAGTCTTTGCGTTGCAGTTCCCCTCTGGCAAGATTTCAACGTCCAGCTCGGGATGAGCTATGCTGTGCTCAATGACGGGTATGCTACCAACATGGCGACTCTCTCGGTCGGCTGCATCATCTTCGTCCCTATCGCCCTTCGAGTTGGGAGACGTCCAATATACCTCGTTACCTCGCTGATCATGCTTGCTGCGGCCATCTGGCAAGCCGAGATGCACACTGTCGGCGATATGATTGGATCGAACGCCATTTCTGGACTGGCGGGCGCTGTCAACGAGGCCATCTTCCAAGTCACCGTACGTCGGTGCCACAATGACTAACTTAGGACGTTGTTGACAGAGACAGGTCGCCGATTTGTTCTTCGTCCACCAACGAGGCACCATGAACGGAATATACCTGTGTCTCGTCATCATAGGCAATTACCTAGGGCCTGTCGCAGCTGGCTACGTTGCCGTCAACCAGGACTGGCGATGGGTGTTCTGGTACTGCACGATCTTCATGTCGATTGTGACCCTGGCCATGTTTTTCTTCCTTGAAGAGTCCAAGTACACTCCACGGATCATGCACGGACAAGAAATCGTCCCGTCAACGCAGCAAGAGAACGGCGTGACCAAAGTCAGCAGCACGACGAAGGACAGGATGAGCTCGATCTCCATCGACGCAACTGAAGCTGCTAACAACCAGCGCCGCCGGCTGTTTGAGATCGATACGACCATCCCCACGGACTCATACTGGAAACGCCACCGCTTATGGTCGCTTGAGAAGACAACCACGACTGGGAATAGGAGTTACTGGATGCATTTCTTCCAAGTAAGACTTTGTCCGCCCGAAGAGTGCGGGCAATTGACGCTCGACATTCATGCCTTTGTCCCTATGGGGATATGCAGGTATAATTTGCTAACGAGCCGAACAGCCCTTCCAGATGCTGTACACATTTCCAGCTGTTGCATTTTGCGCACTCCAGTATGGGTTTCTTATTGCCATGCTGGCTGTCCTTGCCGTCACCCAAGCCACGCTATATCCGTTCCCGCCCTACAACTTTTCGCCTATTGGCATTGGTAACATGTATGCAGCCTGTTTGCGGAGAAGTTGTGTCATTTGTGTCATCTGGGCGCGACTTCGTGCATTGTTCCTGTCTGCACAGGTACAGCTTTTCTAACGGCTCCATAGGAATCTTCCGCCTGCTATAGGTGCCATTCTGGGAAGTGTCTTTGGTGGTCCGATCAATGACTGGTTCATTGTCCAAGTCGCGAAGAGACGCGGGGGCATATACGAACCAGAGACGGTCAGTGGTCTCCTTACCGGATGATGGTGCCATTTGAGCACGAGTCTTATGCTTTGTGCCCATCTACGTTGGGAACAGCTTCCTAACGATTCTACAGCGGTTGTATTTGTTCTTGATTCCCGGGCTGTGCATGCCACTTGGGCTATTTGTGAGTATTACGTCCTTAAGAACGAAATCCCCCCACGCACAGATCCAATGCTTCGTCCCTGGCTTTTAGTGGTGCCGCTTGCTGATGATTCGATCTGCAGATGTATGGCTTGACGATCTCCAAGGTACAACACCGAAATCGGTCCCTCGTGCGCCATTGCAAGCAGGCTGACTTAACCAGGGCATGCCATGGGCAATCAACGCCGTAGGGGCAGGCTTCATCGGTGCAGCTATTGGAGGCTGTGGTGACATTGCTTTGACATACTGCCAGGATTGTTATCAATATGTGAGTACCGGGGAGGGTTCCGGGGTCAGCTGAGCATGGCCTTTTTTGCTGATATGCGCCTCGCAGATTCTCGGAGATGCCCTCACAGGCGTCGTCTTTGTGCGGAACATCATCTCCACCGCGCTAGTGTTTGCTATCACACCTTGGATCGAAGGAATGGGAGTGTACAATATGTTCGTCTTGCTCGGATGCTTGAGTATCGCCGTGGCTTTGACTGTTGTGCCTCTGATCATCTGGGGTCGGACGTGGCGAGCCAAGTTGGCTGGAAGGTATGAGTATTTTGTGGCGAAGCAGTACTGAGAGAAAGAATGTTCGCGCCTCGACCCTGAACAAGGTCACTTGCTGGAGACCATGCGTCCTCCTGCTCAGACAATGCCAATACTTCTGTCCAGAGAGGCGGCAGCTGCTCGGCGCGTCGAAACCTGTACCTGGGTAGGAGCAGGTAGTCTACAAGATTGTAAATGACTACAAAATATGCATTCTGGCTACCTTTCTGAACGGACATTTCTACCTGCAGGCGTTAAGCGATATTGTACTTACTGCCTTGGAAGGACATCCTTGGTGGCGTGCTCATGGGCTTGCCTGGGTCTTACTGTGTATACACAAGCCGGAATCGTAACGTTGAGAGAGCTACTTCGTACTGCTGTGCAGGGTCTGTCCGCGAGCAGTGAAGATGGCAGCCGCCGATTGCGGTACCCAGAGACGCACGTCAGGCCTACAGTATCAAGTTCAGGCTAAGCTCATTGGCGATGTATCAGTACCGAGACTGTAGTAGTCACGCTGTAAGCTGTGGTTTTATCTCATCAATATCCAAAAAGCTCGAAAGGAGGCGCTCTGAATTAACTAGTGCATGGTGAGGCCAATGATGCGCCGAACGGCTTCGCTAAATGATCCACCCTAGAGGAGTCCCCGCCAAGCACTGCCTGCCGCAGTCCAAAGTTTCGTCGGAGGCACGTCCCTTTGGAAAAGAAGTTGAACGATTTTGTACCTCGAGACCAGAAACCCCACTACCAACGCTCACCATTGCTTTTGCAGTCGACCATCCTGGTACGACAAGATGGCAGCATTTGGCGGCCAGACGCCTACGATCATAGTGCTGAAAGAAGGTCAGCCAGAACCACCGGTTCTTCCCCGTCAATCCAGGCAAGCTAACGTTGCGGACCACAGGCACCGATCAATCTCAGGGCAAAGGCCAAGTCATATCAAACATCAATGCCTGCCTCGCGGTGCAAAACACGGTGAAGACCACCCTGGGCCCCTATGGCGGCGACCTCCTCCTTGTCGACGGCAACGGCCGACAGACCATCACCAACGACGGCGCGACCGTCATGAAACTTCTCGACATCGTCCACCCCGCGGCACGGATATTGACGGACATTGCGCGGTCGCAAGATGCAGAGGTCGGCGACGGGACGACCAGCGTCGTGGTCATAGCGGGCGAAATACTCAAGGAAGTCAAAGAGCTCGTCGAGCAAGGCGTGAGCACCCAGACCATCATCAAAGGCCTGCGGCGGGCGTCGGCCATGGCCATCAACAAGATCAAGGAGATTGCCGTGAGCACAACCGAGGGCAACAAGCGCGAGACACTGCGGAAACTGGCGGCGACGGCGATGAGTAGCAAGCTCATCCATCGGAATGCCGATTTCTTCACGAAGAGTAGGTCGCTCCTTTTACACACGCTGGCTGGCGTGGAAAGGTTGGTCCGGATACTGACGTGTGGTAACTAGTGGTTGTCGATGCCGTACTGTCCCTTGACCAAGAAGACCTGAACGAGAAACTTATCGGTATCAAAAAGATCACCGGCGGTGCCTTGGAAGACTCTTTGTTCGTGGACGGTGTGGCTTTCAAAAAGACTTTCTCATATGCTGGTTTCGAGCAACAACCGAAATCCTTTAAGAACCCGAAGATCGTGTGCCTGAACGTCGAGCTCGAATTGAAAGCGGAGAGAGACAATGCGGAGGTCAGGGTCGATCAAGTCTCGGAGTACCAAGCAATTGTGGATGCGGAGTGGCAGATCATCTACAACAAGATGGAGGCACTATACAAGACAGGAGCAAAGGTGGTATTGAGTCGGTTACCGATTGGAGATCTTGCCACGCAATACTTTGCCGACAGAGACATCTTCTGTGCTGGACGTGTCGCCGCAGACGATCTCGAGCGTGTCTGCCAGGCTACCGGCGCAGCAGTCCAAAGCACATGCAGTGACATCCTTCCGTCACATCTGGGCACGTGTGGCAAGTTCGAGGAACGACAAATAGGTGGCGAGCGGTACAACATGTTCAGCGAGTGTCCGGAAGCAAAGACCTGCACGTTAGTACTGAGAGGTGGAGCCGAGCAGTTCATCGCGGAGGTCGAACGAAGTCTACACGACGCCATTATGATTGTCAAGCGCGCTATCAAGAATCAGACGATCGTCGCTGGTGGCGGCGCCACTGAGATGGAAATTTCAGGCTATTTGCACCGCTATGCGGACAAGAACGTTCCTCACAAACAGCAAGCCGTGGTCAAGGCGTTTGCAAAGGCGCTCGAGATCATTCCCCGACAACTCTGCGACAATGCCGGCTTTGATGCCACTGATATCCTAAATCGATTACGTGTGGATCACCGAAAAGGAAATACCTGGGCTGGCGTCGACTTTGATCATGAAGGCGTTCGGAATAACATGGACGCTTTCGTGTGGGAGCCTGCGCTTGTTAAGGTCAATGCTATCAGTGCGGCAGTGGAGGCCGCCTGTCTCATATTGAGTGTCGACGAGACGATTAAGAATGAGGAGAGTCAACAGCCTCAGGGCCCCCAGAGAGGCTTGCCTCCTGGTGCAGCGCAGAGAGCGCTTAGGGGTCGAGGCAGAGGTATGCCAAGACGGTGAGAAGGCTGCGGACAACGAGCCACTCGCTTAGATCGTCGCCCTCTGCCGGCTCAAGAAGCGGAAGAAAAGTTTTTGGTTGCTGCCTGTACAATGTGGGGATGTAAACTTGCGTCTACTGCAAATTAGCGAGCATTGACAGGTCTGATGACGGGCCTGAGGCGTACGGCATGATATGACACGAAATCAATGATATCACAAGGTGCAAACACTTGTTCAGTGACAGATTCGAAGGAACAACGAAGCTGCAGGTTGTTAGCATGAGCCGGTGATGATGTCTTGCAGCAGAAGCTGGCGACGATGGCTTCGGAACTGAGAATGGTCAATAGCTCTGCTTGTCCTTTGGAAGAGCAGCGTCATCGTCGAGTAGTGGAAAGACCTCGACTGGAGTCAGGGACATTGGAGCATCCGTTTCGGTCTGTCGTCGGCCGTTGTTGCTCTTTAGAGCTTCCAAGAGGAGACAGGAGAACAGATCCAAGCACCTCAAAGGTGGCTTAAATAAGGTGCTTTCAGAGGTGGACTAAATGAAGGTTGTGGCGTCGAGAAAATTTGATAAGCAGATCCGGATAGTCCTTTTGTCTTTGCTCGTAAACAGTCGTGCCGTCAGTGCTGTGGCTGTAAGCCATGGCGCGCTCGTGCACGCCATCCCACGTGTGTTCCAGGACCAAATCTCGAGGCCAGCTTTTCCAATTCTTAATCTGACAAGGGTAAGCATGGTAAGTCAAAGAAAGTCAGGCACATGGCAGATGCATGCTACGAACTCATGGCTAAGCATTTGATCGTTGCGGAGATGCCGATCCCTCGCTCGTGTATGCTTCGCAAGTCCGGGGTATTTTGAGGATGGCACTGCCTTAGTGGGATCGTGTCCGGCAACGAATCCCAAAAATATGCTTGCACCCGGGCCTGAGTGACCTTCGGTAAGGGCAGGACCTGCTGAAAACAGCTGAGGTGGTGACAGTTTGAGCTTCGTCTAGGTCGGAGGAATTGGGAAGCAGCGCAAGGGCAGATTTGTGATAGGCAAGAGACCGCAGGGAATGCGGTTGAATGAGGGCAGCTGCATGAAAGCTGAGCCAATCACTTCAGCCGTGGATATGTTAGCGGGCAGCATATCTCAGATGGAACCAATCGTTCGGATGCGAGTTTATGGCAGTGGTGGTGGCGTAGCTGGATCCTGCATACCGACAGCTGTGACAACTGGTCGCACCCAATCCTCCAGATCAAGGGTTTTTGGGCCATCTGTGGTAAGGTGCTCGATAGCCTCAATCGTACTTGAGAATTCCCACGTGGGCACTTTATCTCCCGATGTCTCTATGAAAAGGTGCCGTAGAGCTTTTTGTAGGCTGGAAAGACAGCTGACGTCCGATGCTCCTTCAGCGGTACGCATTGTGCTCTCCAGGGTTGAAGTCTAGCTGTCATCAGGGGGTAGTCATCTCTTCCAGGACAGGGAACCGTTACTTGAGTCGTCCAGGTCGTCTCGATTGAATCGATGATGTCTAGATCTGCCAGCTGCAGGGGCATCCAAAATCGAAATTCCTGCTTGCCGTTTTGGGAGGGTATAGCCAGCTTGCAGCGGGGCCCAGAGCCGTGGTTTGAGAACGGTTACTCGATCTGATCTTGGGCCACAGCCCGCAGTTCCAGAGAAGGTCTGCTGTTCGCTGGCAGACATCTGCACTGCATCTGCTTTGAGGAATAGCCGGGAAGCTAGTGAGGCTGGAACCCGTCCGTAAACCAGCACCACCCCGGCTGCAAAAGCGAAGGGGTGATATG
This sequence comes from Exophiala xenobiotica, assembly GCF_000835505.1. NCBI lineage: Eukaryota > Fungi > Ascomycota > Eurotiomycetes > Chaetothyriales > Herpotrichiellaceae > Exophiala > Exophiala xenobiotica. The sequence continues at coordinate 4,292,419 of NW_013562494.1, read as the reverse complement.
CGAGCAAATAATAAGGGGACAGGGATGAGTGACAGAAGTGGATGAGATGAATGGTACGGCGAGACGGGTAGAACGTGAGAGGTGCCGCTGTAGCTGTAAACAACATATTCGTAAGCGCCCGTTTCCCGCACCTTCTTCACGAACATCAGCGAAAACACAAGAGACCTTCAAAGTGACCGCAGCAGGCGACAGCCACTACTTTTCATTTCTACTATTCGTTTCGATCCATCTCTTGTAACATCATATAATCCCCGCGAGCCCACGACCACCGCCAAGGGTCGGTTCTCTTCTCAGCGGCGCAAGCGGTTCGCGAATCGGCTAAGACACGCCTGGGAGCCTGGCCCTAAGTTACTTACTCGTGCTTACTCCACATCGAAACGAAAGTCTTGATCTTGACCTAAAATTCCCCAAGTTACCGTCTAAAGCCGAGTGCCTGACGACTGCTGGCCACCTCATCTCACCAACACCCGCGACAACCTCACAAACTCTACCAATTCGATAACAGCTCGCTCTCTCCTACGTCTGCGAAATACCTAGAACACCTCGTCGACCTGCGAATCTTACCGTTCCTGATAAAATGTCTTGGTACCCTGGACAGGGCGGCTACGGCGTAAGTCCTCCCACTTCAAGAGAGACTCTCTCTACTGGTCGACCACAAATCCTTGGGTTTTGGTAGCATATAATGTACAGAGGCAAGATTCTGACGTCTTGCAGGCTCAGCAACATGGTGGCTATGCTGGCTATCCTCCCTCACAATCTCCGCAACCATATCCTCCCCAAGGCTATAATCAGGGCTATAATCAAAACGCATATCCTCCTTCAAATTCGCCTCAACCATACCCGCCTCAAGGCTACAGTGCCCCCCAGTACAGCCAGCCGCCACCAAATGTAGCACCATACGGGTACAACGTGAGTTGAAATCTAGTTCGTATTGAAGGCAGCCTTCTGACAATTCTGTAGAATCCACCCCCTCCGTCTCAAGGCGGTTACGGAGGTTATCAAAGCCCACCTCCGCAGCCAAATGGCTACCCTGGGCCTCGTCCCGGCATGCCAGCCTACAACAACTATTCTCAGGGCACGAACGGTCCGAGGCCGCCGCCCACCACTCCGCAGCAGTTCGGAAACGGAGCCCCTTCTGGATACGCGTTCCAGTATTCCAACTGTACAGGAAAACGCAAAGCACTGCTGATAGGAATAAACTACTTTGGTCAACGAGGACAATTGAGGGGTTGCATAAACGATGTTAAGAACATGTCCACCTACTTGAACCAGAACTTCGGCTATGCCAGAGAAGATATGGTGATCCTTACGGACGACCAACAGAACCCCATGTCCCAGCCTACAAAAGCCAACATACTCCGAGCCATGCACTGGCTAGTTAAGGATGCTCGTCCGAACGACTCTTTATTCTTTCATTACAGTGGTCACGGCGGGCAGACACCCGATCTAGATGGAGATGAAGAAGATGGCTACGACGAAGTGATCTACCCCGTCGACTTCAGAACTGCTGGTCACATCGTCGACGACGAGATGCACCGGATTATGGTCAAGTCGCTACCTCCTGGAGTCAGATTGACAGCAATCTTCGATTCTTGTCACTCGGGCTCAGCGCTCGACCTGCCTTATATCTACTCCACTCAAGGAGTGCTCAAAGAACCCAATTTGGCCAAGGAAGCGGGCCAAGGTCTCTTGTCCATCGTCTCATCCTATGCTCGTGGAGACTTGGGTGGAATGGCTTCTACAGCGATGGGTCTCTTCAAGAAGGCTACCACCGGGAACTCGGCTTATGAACGCAACAAGCAAACCAAGACTAGCCCAGCGGACGTCGTCATGTGGTCAGGCAGCAAAGATTCTCAGACGAGTCAAGATGCCAACATCAGCGGAGAAGCCACGGGAGCGATGAGTTGGGCATTTGTGACAGCATTGAAGAAGAACCCTCACCAAAGCTATGTTCAACTACTGAACAGCATCCGAGACGAGCTGGCAACCAAATACACCCAGAAGCCTCAATTGAGTTGTTCACACCCTTTGAGTAAGTGCTGATTAACCTTTCGAAAATATTGCCATTGCTAACCTGTCACCTCATAGACACCGATCTATTATACGTGATGTAAGAGTGCGTTAGGGGGAATGATGATGATGATACCCGGGTTCCTGGATTCTCCTTGATGCGGTTCACAGACATAGTAGCCTTTGCACGGCCGGAGTTTCGAAGCATATCCTATGAACAGCCAGAGTATTTACGAAATTCAAAAGTCATTCGTGTCGAGGAAGGACAATGTAGCAGGTAATGATTCCAAACAATTTCTAAGGCATCGCTTGTTGTGCCGTCCAACCGTCCAGCTGTAGGTCTGCACTGCAGATCCTCTGCAGAAGAGAAACTGCTGAGACGGCGAGCCGGGCAGATGCCATGCATTTCTGAGCGACGATCTCGGTCAAGTCTCGCGTGACAGCCTCGAGCCTGAGGGAGCAATGATGTCGTTGGAGTCGTTGATTGAGAACTGGCACGTGCGTGCGGGCGTTTTCGGTTGGAGTCGCTTCCCTGCAATACGACGTAAATCAGTACTCGTATGAATGTCCTATTTCCTGCGCCTTGACAACAAACCGCCGCTTGCTTGGTAGTCTTGGTATACCTAGACGATCTCTTTCTGCCTGCCTGGTCGAGACTCTTCTCCTCTCGTTTTCGTCGGTCAACATGACTCTACCAGACTGCGCAACCCGCCCGCCATAATGAAGCCCGATGTCCCTCCATCCTACGAGAACGCAATTAGTCGTGAAGCCTGGCCTATAATCGCTCCTTACATACCCTCGAGGGACCTCTGCTCGGCCTGTCTGGTTTCGCGTAAATGGTACGCCATATTCGTCCCTTTCCTCTGGGGCGACCCTGCTTCTCATTTCGGCATCGCCAACGACGCAGTTTACGTTGCCCTCACGCGCTTCAAAAGGACTCTCCGTAAGGCAAGACCAAGTGTGAGGTGCCTGACCCATACTCTACACCTACCGCCTGCTCTTAGCGAGATATACGGTGGTCCCAACCCGACGTGGTTGCGCGACGTCCTAGAATACCTACCGAATCTTCAGAGCCTCATCGTCACGAAATTGCCCTTCTTCGACCACCACAGTCTCAATGCCTTGAGGTTCCCAAGTGGGGGAAGAAAAGTGCCCGCTGGAGAAGAGAGCGATTTGCCTACATATGGTTTGAAACTACTACTGGCTTCGAGCGAGCCAAACACCACCTCATCAGCTTTAGCTGTCGCATTACCACGTTTTGCGAGTCTGGTCTACTTGGATCTCTCATATACTTCGCCTGCTCGTGATGCATCTGTGCTAGCAGCGCTATCATGGTTGCCAGATCTTCAAGTTCTCAAACTACGCGGTGTCGGGCTGAAGGATGGAGAGGCCGAGGTACTAGCAAATGCCGTGGGCATCAAGGTTCGGCTGTTGGACATCAGAGATAATCTGCTGACCGACATGGCTGTTCGCTCCTTAATGCAAGCTTGCTTTCTGCCTCCAGATGCAGCGCAGCGGGGAAATCTTAATCTGGAAGACTGGCCAGTGGGCATGGCTCCTGGGCCAGACTTCTTCAGTCTGGACGCTCTGCGCAGTGAAGACCTTGACCATGAGTTGCTCAAACAATTGACAAACCCTCTGACTGGAAGGCTTGCGTTCGAAGATATCCCTCACCGAGGACTAACGCACCTTTACATATCCGGCAATCGACTGTCTGTTGAAGGACTGGCTAGCCTTCTGAAGTCGGAGCGTCTACACATCTTGGATGGAGGCTCAGTCGACACGGTCAAGACAATTGCACGGACACGATCGCTGTCCTCACCAACAGGATATATCGATGAAGTCCGATTTCCTGGTGCCGAGAAACTTATTCCAGTACTTGCAAAATCAGCCAGCAAAAACTTGACATATCTCCGCGTTGATCATGCCTTGATCACGACGAGACTAGAAGGTACTCAAGACGCCCCAAAATCAACGACACCTTCTGCTGTTTCAGTAGAAGTCGCCGGTTCTCAGCCGCTTGCTGCAGAACTGCCATCACGAGAAAGACATGTTGCGGAAGCTCCTGCTCCTTCTCATTACGCATCGGAACTGCCAGCGGACAATCACCCAATCTTCGAGTTAGACGCTACTCCTGCACAGCCTCGAGTTGAATTGATTGGTGATATGATTTACTTTGCGATAAGTCCGCCCATAGGAGATAAACCGCAGGAGTCCAGTCCGGTCGTGGAGAAACAAAGTCCTGTCAGGGGAGAAGGCCCCTTTGCGCCAGAAGTGGTTAATGAGGATGCTCACACTGAAGATCATGATGCCGAAGATCACGGGCATGTGACCGAGTCCGAGATCTCGGACGAGACAGGCACCCACAGCACAACGCGATCTATACTCTCCCCTATCTCCCCAATCAGCGCTCAAGGGACTTTCCAACCTTTAGCACCTCCAACAACGAAACCACAAGACGCACCTGCTCCGTTGCCTCTTATCAAGGAACCATCGCATGTCATATCCGCGCCACCTACCTCCCACTCAAGTGCCACATTGGCTCCGTCCCCTACTCAAACACATCATCGTCAAGCTCGGATAGAGGCTCTTCTAGCAAAACGACCTACAAATGTGTCTTCCCAAAACCAGAGTACAAAATCGGCCACGACGACATTTTCGAGCCTCAGCAGCCTACACCCATCCCTCCTGCCCAATCTGAGAACGCTGATATTGACAAATGTCCCTACCACTATTCCAAAATCATCGGGGGTCCTGGAGAACCTGAAGTCTTTCATCTCCGCCTGCGCTGACGAGTCCGCGCTGTCGCTGCTTCTCGCCCGCACAGACTACTCCCTCCCGCCCGGTCGAGCACGTCACATGGCCGAACTCGAGCAGGCACGGTCCCTGTTTGCTCTTCGCACGCTCATACTCGAGATGGAGCAGCCTGTGATCAAAACGGTGAATGGCCAACGTGGCTGGCAGCACTCCCGATACGATATTACGATGAGTAAGTCATCTACGGGCGACATGGACAGCGAGAACCTCTGGTCGGCTGCGGCCAATGATTTCAGCTTCTTTGGCGAAGAAGGGGAAGAGCAAGACGAATGTGGGATCTATGAGCACGATCCAGAGAAGTACTTCCCAACGGCACACTTTGATGATAAGATCATTTTGAGTCCCGAGGATGCCCGTAACGATAGCGGGACTAATAGTCCACATGGCAGCTTTACTGGTCATGGCTATGGTGTTGGTACGGGGACGTTGTCGCCGTTCTCGATGAATTTCGGCGGTGGTTCAGCGGGGACTATACGGAGTCCGAGGAATTTGCCCTTGGGAAGGAATAGGAGACCTTAGAACGAGGCCCTGTCTCGGCCTGTTAGTGGTAGTGGCAACGGAGTGAATGGAGGAGACCGAAGGCCATTCCTGACGGAAATGCAAGGCGGGCCGGTGTCGCCCAAGCTCTTGAATGGGAATATTCAGCAAGGGCAGCGAAGACCTTTGCCTCCGACGTCGAATCCGAGGCTGTTGGAAGAGAGCCAGGAGGAAGAGGAAGAGAAGGCTGATGTCGTTGCTGAACTTGCCGCGTGGCGGAAGGACAGGAAGAAGGCCTACGAGGATGAATTGGCGAGGTACAAATCATCGAGGACTGGCATTAGGCATGCGAGGACGGGGAGTTCGAACAGTCAAATTAATGGTAACGAACCACGAGGATACGGCTATGGATTTGATCAGGGTGCCAGCAATGCTGCAAACGGGGTGGGGAGACCACCGGCACTGGGTGGATTGGGATCGGACATTACCATGAAAGAGATCAATGACATCGACATGAAATTCGTCGAGGGCCATTGGAAAGGCGAGATCAAAGTCGTTCGCAACCCAACGCCACAGGGGCGGACGGGCGTCGTGGACATGTATGGAAATTATTTTGAGAAGGGATATTTGTATCCTTGACATGGTTCAGAAACGTCGAGAGATGTCCAGAAGCTGCTGGCAACAGTGACTGGCTCTGACCACGCAACGTCGGGAGCAATGAGCAGTGCCGGAAGCTGTGTGAATGTATTCACCGAGCTATAGGGATGGGGCCTGAACGATGGATGGCTGGATATGGACCGACCGTCTCTTGTCTTATGGAGGGGGTTGACTTGATATGCGCTTTAGCAGGGCGCTGTAGACGATGACCATGTAATATGCTGCGATGACTGTGACTGTTATAATGACCTACATACGAGGAGGACAACCAAAGGATATACTGTGTGTGCCAGTGTCAGATTCTGTTGATTTGTTTGAGAATTCATTTTCCATCTGCCAATTGTAGAATCTTTCTTTTCTAGGCCTGCCATGGAAGAGTATGTAGTATGTAAGCCATTCATTCCATGTATCCTTCTCATCCATCTGTTTGTCCCATCAATCAACCCTACCCAGACCAGGGCCCAATACTGGATTCTGCGTGGCCAAAAGACCGCCGGCCGATTTACTTTGGACACAGTAACTCATTTTGCAAAGCAAATCCAATCCGATTCCCAGACAGGCTGAAGCGCAGATCATTCCACCGACAAAAAGGAGAGAGAAACGCCAGAGAAAACGCCTTTGCTCATGCTCTCATAAACACTTGCCCGGATGACACACACGCAACACAACAGATTGTCTCCCCACTGCCACTGCCGCGCTGGCTCTCACTCCCCTTCTCGGCCAAGTCAAAAACTCGTGGGCGAAAATCGATCTGAAGATATCTGGAACTATGCACCCTCACTGCCGAATTCGGCCGTCCAGTCCGCATTCTTTTTTAGATCGTCACCAGAGACTGTCGGCCTCGAGGCCTTGATGGCGCGAATGAAATCCTTGACGGTCAGGGGTGGTTCTAGAAGTTGCTCGGATTCAATATCCACCCAGGTCATTTCCATGGCCCCTACGTCGCCGGGCGAGCAGGGCGTCAATTTTTCGACGCCGTCTACATTGACCTATCCAAGAGAAAGGAAAAGTGTTAGCCGCCATTTATTATATATGGATCCACGCAAGCTGGACGCCAGGGAGCTTGCAAACGAGGAACAGGATCAAGATCAACCTGACATACCTTTTTATAATGTGTTGCCGTCTGGATCTTCCTGACCGGTTGCATCAGCGCATCTTGGACGGCAATACTGATATCACTTCCCGAGTAACCCTCGCTCAAATCAGCTAGCGTCTTATAATCTTGTTGGGTCATTTCGCATTTCGTGTCTCCGACCGCGAGCTCAAACATGCGCATTCGCGCGGGCTTATCGGGAAGAGAAATGTGCACTCTCCGTTGGAAACGCCGTCGGATGGCAGCGTCCAGTTGCCAGGGGATGTTTGTGGCGCCGAGAATCAAAACGCCCTTTGAATCCTTGCCGACACCGTCCATCTGCACGAGCAGTTCTGTCTTGATACGCCTTGAAGCTTCGGACTCGCCTTCGCCTCTTGGCCCGCAAAGAGCGTCTACTTCGTCGATGAATATAATCGCAGGCTTGTTCTCTCTCGCCATGTTGAACAACTGCTTGACCAATCGTTCTGACTCACCCATCCATTTGCTGACGAGATCGGAAGAGCTGACGCTGAAGAAAGTGCTGTTCGCCTCCGTGGCCACAGCTTTGGCGAGGTATGATTTACCTGTACCAGGCGGGCCATAAAGTAATATCCCCTTCCACGGCTGTCGCTTGCCTTGGAACAGGTGTGGGAATTTGATGGGTAAGATGACCGCCTCTTTGAGTGCTTCTTTCGCCGCGTCTAGTCCGGCAACGTCTTCCCATTTCACGTTCGGTTTGTCCGTCAAGATCGCACCAGTCAATTGACCTCGTAGTTTCTTGCTGTCTGCATCTTCTTCGTCTTTGTCGCCTGCTTCGCCTTTGCCGGCGCCGTTGACCGCTTTCCCGTTCACGCCCATTGCCGCGGGTTTCTTGCGATTACTCGAGTCGTTGGCTTGGATGTGCGCTTTTAGTTTCTCTGCTCGGTCCATGTATTCTGCTGCTTTTGAGCGGATCATCTCTTTAGATTTTGGGTTCTTCTCCCATTTCAGGGCAAGCATGAATAGTTCTAGTGCCGCATAGTACTGTTGGTAGGCTTGCTCGTAGGCGCCTGCCGTGTCTTGTTCGATGGCTTTTTTGACCGTGTCGATCGCTCGACCTAGGAAGTCCGTGTTCGACATGGCTGGTAGAGGAGGTCAGAGAGACAACAGGAGTATTGAGGGCCCACTGGAGGTTGGAAGGTGTGCTTGAGTCTCGATGATTGTGATCAGAATTGGAGGTAAACAAGCGCCGCTATCGGCTCTCTTGGCTGTCGTGCAGGCTTCAGAGGGGGCAGAACGGTTCCTGCTGGTGAAAGGCAAGGAATGAAGACTTCTGAAATTTTCGAAGGAGGTAATGAGGCGTCAATTATTCTTTGTTGTCGCCAGATCTGGAGCAGTAAAGGTGGGAAGAGTTGCAGATGGTCGGCATTTGCCCCGCGAATACTCCAGCGAACTGATGCCCACGCTAACGTGCTTCCAGGCAATACTGACTTCTAAATCGTTTACAAATCTTCCACAAAGACATTAGATCTACTCTCCACTGGCGCCATGGAAGAGGATAGAAACAGATTGCAGACCTTATCCGAGGCCCTTCAGAAGTTTCAAGATGGTAAGACACAATGAGTTTGCCTTGTCTGACGGCCCTTCTAACTTCGCTGAATAGACCTTCAAACCACCATAGAGGCCCGCCAAAAGCTGGAAGCCCAGCAGCAAGAGAACAAAGCCGTCCAAAAGGAATTTGCGTCGCTGACCGAAGAAGCCGGAATCTACAAACTCGTCGGCCCGGTCCTCTTGAAGCAGGCCAAAACCGAAGCTGTCAGCGCTGTGGACGGTCGATTGGACTACATTGGCAAGGAAATAATCAGAACTGAAGATAGGATCAAAGAGCTACAGGAAGGCGCTGAGAAGAAGAGGGTGGAATTGCTGCAACTGCAGCAGAAGCTACAAATGGCGGCGCAAGAGCAGGGCAGTGGTTGAGGAAGACACTTATGAGTTGTCTTCCAGAAAGACGCTGCCGGAAATCCTTGGGTGTCAGTATACTGCAAAATGGGCCCGTTGGGCATGCTGCCATGATACTCTCCGGAAGGCAGAAAGCCATAGGCTTGCCCACGCCATATGTGCGAGAGCAGTTGAGTGAAGCTCCGCGCTATTCGTGTTCAACCCCGACACGGAGATTGCAAAGAACATCTGCCGGAGGTCTTATTTATCGAGCTGTCTGCTGGTTTTCAACAGGCGGCACAGTCGAAGGAACAGCCCAACCCACTGACTGGGTGGTGATGGACAAATCCGACCTTCCCAAGCTGGACGCTGCACGAGTCCAATAATGCTGAGGCCATCCTTCTTAGCGCAGGGGCACAATGACGAGCTGACGTCCGCGGCTTCTTGGTGCTTGAAGAGATGGGTTTCTTCACATCTCGGGCGCACAATCCACTGCTTTGAGGTCGAGGCTGCCTCAGACCAACTAGAAAGAGTCCTTCGTGCTGCTGTTTTGATATGGGAGAATAGGAATGATCTTCTCAATATGAGGGTGGAAGGTGTAGCTCGTGCAAGGAATCCAAGCCTTACGATCCATTTCCTCATGAATCTTGTATCTGCGCGTAGCCCTACAAGTAGCTCTTTGACAATGCCATGCAATGCTTGAATGTGACGGCAAGGCTGCGCTCGGCCCGACGAGGCTGCCGGGTGATTACGCTAATTCTCTCCATCTATTGGCGGAGGCGATTCGCCTTGGCAAGAATTTTTTGGTTCTTCAACGACCAGCGGTAGATGATCTGAACTCCTCGCAAGAACTGATCAGACATCCTTTGTGCTTCGGAACCGACACATCCAGATATACGATATGCCTCGTGAAAACAAAAAGCGAGGTAGACGCGAGGAGGCGAAGAACAATAAGCGAAAACTCGAGGAGGCCGACTCGGATTCTTCCAAGCGCTTCAAGCCCAACGACGAGCACGAAGACGTAGTGGCCGAAGATGTCAACGTCAGGGGCGACGCCGGAGATGATTACATAGGAATCGACATTGCTCCTAACGGTGGGGGCCTGGAAATGCAAGAAGAGGACCAGTTTCACGGTCTTCTTGATCCTCAGGAACAAGAATATTATGCGAATGTCAACAGTAAAATCGTGGCAAATGATTTCGAGTCGGATGAAGACCGTGCTATCTTCATAGAAGCCGTGTATCGAGAAACAGAAGGCAAAGAACTCAAAGTCGCCTCCAGTCAGTCGTGCTCGAGATACCTGGAGAAAATTATTCTGCTATCGACCGGCGAGCAACTGCGAAGACTTTTCGGCAAATTCCTTGGAAACCTCACATACCTTGTCCGTCATCGGTTCGGTAGTCACTGCTGTGAAACATTGTTTCTGGAGGCGGCGAAGCACGTCAGTGAACAACCAGGAAAGAGAGAAGACAACCCAGATTTGCCATCGACGGAAGACCTGTTCCTACGGGCAGCAGAAGAGTTCAAGCCGAATCTGGGCTTCCTCCTTACCGAGAGATTTGCTTCTCATACTATCCGAGTGCTTTTCCTGATACTCTCAGGGGAATCCTTAGATGACGAATCTACGAAGACGATCCTTGCCAGCAAGAAAAAGGAGAAACTGGACGCTCCCGCCGTGAGTGAAAAGCAGCACTCGGAATCTAAGCGACGTGTGCCTAAATCATTCGGCAAGGCGCTAGCAGAAATTATTGAGAGCTCAGTATCATCAGTCGACACCACGTACCTCAGAGCGCTAGCGACGCACCCTACCGGTAACCCTGTGCTACAGCTGTTGCTGAGATTGGAGCTCACGCTTCACGGAAAGCACCATCAGTCAGAGAAGATGTCACTCTTCAAGAAATTGCTGCCGGATGAGGGCCTAGAAGAGGATACGGAAAGCGCAAAATTCATTGCTGGGTTGATCTACGACCCTGTCGGTTCTCATCTCGTGGAGATATTGATCCAACACCTGTCCGGCAAGACTTTTAAAAGGCTCTACAAAAATATCCTCAAGCTGCGACTGAACAGCATGGTCAAGAATGAGACGGCCAGCTACGTTGCGGTTAAGGTCCTGGAAAGATTAGGCAAGGACGATCTGAAAGAGGCCAAAGAGATGATTCTCCCAGAGCTACCCACGTTAATCTCCCGGCGGAGGCTTGGTGTAATCAGAGTTCTGGTCGAGCGATGTACTGTCCGACAAGTGGATCTTGAAGACATTGCAGAAGTGCTCAAGTCAGGGTTTGGAAGTGACAGAGCAGCATTCCTTCCGAAACTACTCGAATTCGAGACTGCTAAAGTGCCACAAACGTCAGATGGTGATCCTGAGAAGAAGACCGCAGGTCAGACGAATAAAACAGACGTGCACGCTTCGCTTCTAGCTCAGGCAATTCTTCAGGTTCCAGCTATTTGCGCGCTGGTTCAAGACAGCCTGCTAGCAGTCGACAACAACACTCTGGTTCAAATGTGTCAGGATCCCGCTGTCTCCCGGCTCATCCAGACTGCACTTACACCGTCAGACTCAAACATGCCCTTTCGGCGACGATTCGTCCCTCAATTCTATGGCCACATTGCTGAAGTTGCGCAGGATCTGAGCGGCTCCTATGTTGCTGATGCGCTCTGGTCCGCTACCGACGGCTTGTTCTTCATGAAAGAGAGACTAGCCGAAGAACTCGCCAACAACGCAAGTCAGGTGCGAGAGTCTCTATTTGGCAAGAACGTGTGGAGAAACTGGGCGATTGATATGTACCTGAGAAAGCCGGGCGAATGGAGAGCGCTTGCAAAGGGCTATGATAAAGGTCAAGATAGCGAGCTCTCGAAGGAAGATACGAGCTCGCAAAAAAAGAAATCTGGAATTCAACTTGCCCGGGAGAGATATGCGCAGAAGCAGCTGCACGAGGCGCGAAAGAAGACTCCTGCAACTTCGGCGAATGCCACCATCGTGCGGACGAATGCATAAGAAGATAGTGCTCGCGTGGGACAAGGCTGTGGTCTCCTTGAACTGCCAGCCTGGTGGATTTTCGTGGCTACAAATACACCAAAATTGCGTCATTTTGGACTGTCAGATTTTTACTCCGTACGGAGTATCGAGTTAGTAGTGACTCGCTTCTAGTCTGAACAGACCACTTCGCCGGATGCTTACCGGTATAATTTTCTCTTCAGATCTTTCGTTCTGAATTCCTTGTTGTTCATAGATTCTCTTGGGCCGTTCATCTTTTGGAAAGTCATGTCGGGGTACTCGTATCCCCCTTTAGAAAATGCCAACACCTCACCCCAGACTAATGGAGATATACTACCCAAAACGATAGACGGAGTCACGAATGGCACACCCACGTCCGTCGAGACAGCTCCATCACGCGCGGCAGAGCTGGAAGCGCTGCTTTCCGCTGTCCTGAAACAGTTGATCCCTTTCGTTCAGCGAGCCGACGATGAAGTCCACGCACACCAGCAACGCCAGCCAATACAGCAAACATCGCTCGTCGAAAGCCATTCTCCCTCCGAATTAAGATCGATTTTGTCGGAAAGTGGAGCGCTCTCTCTCCCGGACGGCGGCGTTGGGCAGGCAGGCCTGCTGGACTCGTTGGCGTCGATACTGAGATACAGCGTCAACACATCTGCTCCTGGATTCTTGGACAAACTCTATTCCGCGCCTGTACCTCCAGGTATAGCTGCAGATTTGATTCTCAGCGTCCTCAACACGAATCTGCATGTATATCAAGTATCGCCGGTCCTCTCACTGATCGAAACACACGTCACCAAGGCCTTGGCTACGAAATTCGGCTTCTGTGGCCCGAGAGCTGGCGGGATCAATGTCCAGGGCGGCAGCGCCAGCAACCTTACCAGTATTGTTATTGCGCGAAACAAGCTGTTTCCGGAAACCAAGCGACTAGGGAACCACGCCGCAGGTAGGGAGCTCGTGATGTTTACGTCCGAGCATGGCCATTATAGCATCGAAAAGGCCGCACAGCAATGCGGGTTTGGAAGCGAGAGTGTCATAAGCGTGCCGGTCGATCCTGTAACTGGAGAAATGGACCCAAAAGCTTTAGATCTCTTGATCATTCGGGAGAAACAGCAAGGCAAGACCCCGTTCTATGTCAATGCCACGGCCGGGACGACCGTGCTGGGCTCTTTCGATCCGTTTATTGCCATCTCAGAAGTAGCACGCCGACACGGGCTTTGGATGCACATTGATGGTGCTTGGGGTGGAAGCTTTGTCTTTTCGGACACTCTTCGCGAACGTGCGTTGAGAGGCTGCGAGTTGGCGGACAGCATAGCAATCAATCCACACAAAATGCTCGGTGTGCCGGTGACTTGCAGCTTCCTGTTGCTCAAGGACTTGAGAAACGCCCATAGAGCTAACACCCTGCGGGCAGGGTATTTGTTCCACGACAAGGATGATGACGAGGAGCACGACGGGAATGAAGAGCACGTTGAGAACGGTGTCAACGACACTGCGAGCTGCGAGATTGATGGTGATGTTGATGTCGAAGAGAACGATGACTGGACACCACCTGAAGACCTCGCCGATCTCACGCTCCAATGCGGCCGGAGAGGTGACAGCTTGAAACTCTTCCTCGCATGGCAGTATTACGGCACCTCGGGTTATCGTGCGAAGATCGAACATGCATACTCGGTGGCATGCCATATGGCGACTCTGGTGGAAAAGAATCCAGATATGGTACTTGTGAGCACGACTCCACCGCCTTGTCTGCAAGTGTGCTTTTATTATGCTCCTGGGGGGCGAATGCCGTTCAATCTTGATGAAAGGACACAAGCGAATGCAGTCGACAAGTCCACCAGGCGAAAGCAAGCCGAGAAGATTGGCAAGCGCAATTCGGCCATCACCAGCCGCATCACACAGTCGTTGATCTCGCGCGGCTTCATGATCGATTATGCCCCGGCTTTGAGCGAGCAGGTTGAGAAAGGCGCCTTCTTTAGGGCCGTGGTCAACATTTCGACTACCACGCAGACTGTCGATAGATTGGTGGAACAGATCAACACTGTCGGCAAGGTCATAACGAGAAACATAGGGGGATCGATCTAACTACGCACCAGAAAAGGATCTCGAGCGGTTGCCACCATGAGGCAGACATGCTCGATCTTGAAGTGACAGCGGAAGAATGATGTTCGAAGTCATTGAAGATCTGTTGTGAGCGTATACCGTGGATCTTTGTGTAACAATTTTGGCCAACATTCTTGAACCGACGCCTTTGGGAGACATTCCTCGCTAATGCAGGCATACCACGAAGCATACCGATGCTTCCATATACTAGACAGACCCTAGACAGACCCTAGACAGACCCTAGACAGACGCTAGACAGAATCTCTGTTCATAAATTCACGGTAGAATCTAACTCGTCTTCAACCACAATGCCATACTTCTCATACTCAAAATCCTCCAGACTCGATAGCAGCTCTCCCCATTCATCACCAATCTCCCCAACCTGTCCATCATGAGATCCTGTCACCCTGTTCTCTTTCTTTTCTCCAGTCCGACCTGCAAGAACTTCACCCTCTTGCCCACGGTACAGCTCTCTCAGTCCGGGATCCGGGACCCAAACCACTCTCATCCCCGCCCGCCTCGCTGCTTCGACGCCGGCCACTGCATCCTCAAACACAAGACACTCCTCAGGCATGATCTCCTTTTCCCCATTCTCCCTGAGACCCTGATTCACGGCCTTCAACGCGAGCAGAAAGATATCCGGCGCGGGCTTTCCCCGTCCGTCTTTCAATCCCGCATCGTCGCCTAGAACCTTATGCTTCTCGGGGATCAATCTCAACACACCACCTTCTCGTTCCAAATGGGCTGTTTTAAGCTTGTACATGGCCGTCTGCGAACTCGTCGCAAGCGCCATCTCAATAACCTTACCCCGTCCTTCTCCTCCTCCTGTCGTCGCCCTGCTCAACCTCCTCAGCAACTCCCCGGCACCAGGCATCAGCGCCGTCCGCTTGAACACCTCACGTAACCGTGCATTCAGTTTCCCCTGAAACTCCTCAATTGTGATGGTGCATGGTAAATCTGCCCATTCGTACAGTATCCTCGTCGAATCTGTCGCGGACCGACCTTGCAACCGCGCCTTGACCGCCCAGTCCATCGGCGGACGGGAGTAATCTTCTGCCAACACCGCATTCCGCGCCTCAGTAAGGAGATGCTCCGAGTTAATCAGCAGGCCGTCAAGGTCGAAGAGGCATGCCCTTATCGGCGGAAGTCTAAAACTTGATGATTCAGAATTCGTGATCGCCACTCCAATAGTAAGACCAGGTTGAGTTGAAAGTGTGGTACCAGAATGTCGTCCACTTACCCGCTTGAAGTGGGCACTACGGCCATTGTGTCCGCTAGTAGCAGTGTAGACACACTCGTAATACACTAGGAAGAACGCCAGACACTGCAGAGGCATCGACTTCTCGACGCATTGCTCTTTCTTCTGTCGCTCGGTCTGTCGAACGGAGGGCGTGGGATGGTAGAGTGCTAGCCCCGACGTAAAGCGATAGGGCGAGGCTCAGCCTCTTCCGCCAAACTCAGTCTCAAGTGATGCTAGCGGGGGCGTAACGACGCCTGTGTGACTCGCAAAGATGAGACGTAGGCACTCTGTGGTTATGTACAACCCATTCTATAGTAACCACGATGGCTGGAGCAGCATGAGTACCTGATGTGTTCAAGAAACAATGGAGCTCGCCAAGAATGACGAAAATTATCAGGCAGAGTCTCATAGCGACAGAAGGGGATGGGAAACATTAACAGCTCAAACATTCGTGGATTGATGTCTCGAGGTCTGAGAATAGCTGACATACACAGAGCCCTAGAGCTCGAGAGCTGCCTGCCATGTGCTGGATCCCAACTCATACAAATCTTCGCCAGAACGCCATTTCTTAGGTGCCACGGTCCCAATCCCACCCCAATTCCCCCTCCACATACCGCAATATGTCTGTGTGCTCGCATAACGCATGAGAAGGAGAATCATGGCTGCACCCAATCGCAAGGTCATCCACCGATCTTTTGCTGCTGTACAGATTCCCATTTTTATGTACAATAAGACAGTAATAAAAAAAGTAATAAGCAATTGTTGCAATGCCTGGAAGCTAGCCCGTTGCATGATGGCCGGCTCCCAAAGCCCACAGATCAATGGTGAAAACAAGGTGTGAGGATGGCTGGATCATTCGAATGATATTGCTTTTCCAAGTCCGACACCACCTACCATGGATGTGGATATTCATGAAGTATTAGTCTTGCATTAGGGGTCGTTGGCTGAGCTCGAGCTTGGCCCAGATGGCCGTCCTACGACCGCTGCATGCCCGCCTGCATCGGTGGGCCGTTGGGCATGGCCATGCCATAAGGATTGACATGCTGATTGGCAAATCCGTTGGGATCTTGCATACCACTCAGGAATTGACCAATACCTTGTGCATGACCGACAGGACAATCTTTGTGGCCCATCAAAAGGCCTCGTAGACTACGAATTTCTTCGTGAAGCTGAGCAACTTGAGTATTGAGACTGTCGTTCTCGGCAGAGTACATTTCGACTTTGGCCTGCAGGTTGGCAAGCCACTGTTTCTTTCTCTGCCGGCACTTCAAAGCAGCAATACTGGAAGGTATTAGCTTGTGTCATGTTCTTTCATGTCTATAAACTTACCGATTGCGTTCAAGAAAGTTTCTTCGTTTCTCTTCATCAGTCATCTTCTTGCCGTTGGGGTGGTGGGTCGGGGCAGCATCGTCTTCTCCGTCTTCACTATCATCATCTTCATCGTGAGGATCAAGGGCTGGATCGACGTTGGCAGATCCAGAATTTCCCTTGGCTCGCTTGTTGCTTCCTTTGGCGCCAGCTTCAGACTTCCGTCGGTTGTTGGTAGACTCTGCTTTTGTCTTCTTGCCGCGGCCTCCACGAGTGGTGGGCTTCGTGTCTTCAGGACTTTCGGAGCTGTCACCATTAGACGACGTTGCTTTCTGGTCTTGGCCGTTCCTTGCTGGCATCGAAGTCTGTGCGGGATTGGGAACAGCAAATTGATTGTTAGCTTGACCTCCCTTGGCTAGCATGAACAGTCCATTGGCAGCATCTGTTGCATCGTGTTGGTTGTCCATGTTAGTTTTAGGAAGAACTTCTTGTGGGTTAGATGTGGTGGTGAACTGAGTGTTTTTGTTGCGTGCAGCCGCGTTCATAGCAGTGCGGTGGAAGTCAAGAGTGCCAGGCGTTGCGCCGCCACTCTGTAATGAGTTGAAGAGAGCTTGTGAATTTGGACTGGGGGCAGGGAACATAGACCCGCCACCACCAGGAGTCAAACCAGTCCGAAGTGAAGATTCGTTGGGTGTTGGAAAACCACGGCCGATACTATCAAAGTAATCACCTTGTTGTGGACCAGCCAACATAGCAGGGCTCAAAGGCCCCGAACGAAGGGAGCTTTGCCAGTTGTAGCCACCTGTTGAGCTCGTGCCAGGAATGGCAGGAGATGTGAGAGCGGCAACAGGAGGCAGCAAAGTTTTGCCGGGCGTCTCTGTCGAAGGCGCTCCGAAAGATTGTTCAAACGGATTGAATTCCTGCCCAATGCCAGCAGCGTTGTGTAGGGCGGAGAAATAGTCAGGAGTCTCTGCAGGATTGGTAGGCGCAGGTCGCGGTGGCGGTGCAAGGGGTTCTGTTACTTGAGTGACGGGCTTTGACTCTTCGGCCAGCGAGGTTTGTGGTTCTTCTAGGTAGACGTCAGTAGAAGGTCGCGGGAAGTGTGATCGTGGCGACGCGTACCTGGTAGCGATGATTTGGTCTGAACCGGTGAAGTTTTGGTTGATGATGCTAGTAAAATATGTTAGCATTGAATCCTACCTGGCAGCGACATGCGCCAGCGTGGTGCACTGGTTAATCTCCAATGCGCGGGTGGTGGTGTTGATGACATGGTTGTTGTATGGTCTGCAGGGAGAGGGATGAAGAATTTTTACAAATAGGGGGCAGCGACGATGTGACGAACCTTGCTTCACATTGTTGCCTCTCTTATTGTCCATAGGCGACGAGGTACGAGAAGTTGGGCCGGCCCCGAGGTGTTGTTGTGATGGTTGAGTTGCGACTGCGGCGCTCGCCATAATGTCGGGTTGTGATGAAGCAATACGTAGATGGAGGAAACAACGTCAGCCGTTGCAAAAGTGACGTCGATAGAGCTGGGAAGCGCTGGCGCCTCATATACTCTGGTAGGGCGGGCGAGAAGAACAGGCTTGGGAGGAAACGCGAGGTAGCAGGGTTGACTTTGGACCAAGCGGCCCTAGCAGGGTGGGCAAAGACGCAGAGCCTGCGAATCAGAGACGTGTCAGCAGGGAAGCCGGCAGAGGATGGCGATCGCCAGCCATCGAAGAACCAGTTGCAATCGCCACTCTATCCACCCACCATCCCAGGTGCGATTAAGCTGCAACGGAAATTGGGACCGGGCGTGTGAGACGTGCGCCGACGGTAGGACAGACGAGGTAGCAACTTACCAGGAATAAATTCGTCTGCTCCTCAAAGAACCCCCGTTCTGTTGTGTGATATTTCTCCCACGCGACCGGATGCTACGAGTAAATGAGCGTCGGAAGAGATGAGAAATCGAGATTGGCGATTGGAGGCTGAATCGAGGGTGAACGGACTCTCGGTGGCGCGGTCTCAGGCTCAAAAGAGGTGATGACGTTGATGGGTGTTACAGCCGTCGAAACGCAGAAACGCAGAAACGCAATGTTTCTGTTCCTGTGCCGGAAGGATACCACCGTAGGCCTGGGAACTGCACAGATGCCAAAATCCCGTGACTGATGGACTTATCAAAATGGGTTCATCAGCAGAGATATTGTCAATGGCCTCGCTTGAACGCTGGCGAGGCTTCGCTGAGATGGAGGAAATCTGGGGGGTTGGAAAATCAATGACCTCAGTGTCCGGAGTACAGAACAAAGGTAGAAAAGAGCGGAAGAAGTACGAAGTACCACGGCACCTGGAAATGGAAGTGTGCTACTCGGTCCTCGCAGTGCATGAAACAATGCCACTGGACGGAATCGCGTGATGAATTGTTTGAATCGAGAAATTCTGACGCAATCACTCAGACTCAAAATCTCGTCCGCACCATCTCCTTTCCGACTAGCGCATTGTGGTGGGGCTCGCAGTGGACCTTCGATTTCTGCAACTTCTCGTTCGCCTCCAACAATGCGCCATACACCAGACCACTCGCTTACCACCGTAGAAGTCCTGGCGCTGGATCGATACAAAGTAGGAGGTATACTGTTGTATATGAATCGGCCAAACCTACACCACAGTAGAGATTGGGGTATCATCAAAGCCCCCTTTACGTGCAAATCCGATTAAGCAGAGAATATCTCTGCACTTCAGTGCAGAGCAAATTACTAGTTGCCTCCTCTGGCAAATATTCACCGTGCATTAATAATATAGATAAATGCAGGAAATTCTCCACTCGCCGGACCATGACGCAAAAGCGAGATGGTGCTTTGGTCGAGTATTGATGGGCTTCCGGATATATTAGCCTTGAGGGGGATGAGTTGGATGTCTTTGTACCACTTCACAGTGTGCATTTGATTAATATTCTGGATAGTGGAAGAATGCGAAACGTGTATCGTGACCTTGCCGAACTAGGGGCCAGGGTACGAGTGACATACATAGTAAGGTGCATACCTTACTCGTAGTATGACAAGATGTATCTCTGGAGAATCTAGCTCGAGGTATCAGCATGACTGACGACTTCAATAAAATGGTATCTCAGTAGTACGAGTAGAGGTTCAAGCCAATTCACATGCAAGGATCATTTTGGATTCGGATGCTACACGTCTGAATGTCTTCTCAAGGCCCGGTACTCGAGTAGTTGTATGCTTTCACATCTGTAAACGCCGAGTAGCCCCCACGCCGCCGCAGCCTTGCAGCAATCCCAAGGCCCCTGCTTGCCGAAAAGCTATGGCAGTTTGTCGGCAAATACATCATCGGTAGAAATCAAATTTGTCGGCTTCTTGTGCTCCTTTGACTTGACTCGAGTAGGCATCCTCCAAATCGGCCTGAATAATGTTGTAACGGTTCTTGCGTACCGCTCTCAATCCTGCCTCTTGCATAATTGCTGCAATAATGGCCCCAGACAACGGGTCATTACGCACGATCAAAGAGTCCAGATCGACTTCGGGTGATAAAGACATTTTGCTGGCTATGGTGGAGAAAATCAGCCGACGTTCTCGTCGATCTCGTAGTGAAGGGAATTCGATCTTTCGATCCAGACGTCCAGGTCGAAGAAGCGCAGGATCCAGGGTATCTGCTCGGTTGGTTGCCATGATGACCTTGACGTTACTGGTCTGATCAAAGCCGTCCATTTGATTCAGTAATTCCAGAAGAATGCGTTGCACTTCTCTGTCGGCACCAGTTTGAGCATCAAATCGCTTGGTTGCAATGGCATCGATTTCATCGATGAAAATGATGGCGGGCGAGTTCTCTCGGGCCATGCGGAAAACATCTCGCACCATTCGAGGTCCTTCACCAAGATATTTCTGGACGAACTCTGATCCTACCACTCGGATAAAGCTTGCAGTTGTGCTGTTGGCTACCGCCTTCACCAGCATCGTCTTGCCTGTGCCCGGAGGTCCGTAGAGCAGCACACCTCGCGGGGGATCGATACCAATTTGTTTGTATAGGTCAAAATGTGTCAGGGGCAGCTCGACTGCTTCTCGGATTTCTTGCTTTTGCATATCTAGTCCTCCCACATCTGCGTATGTCACATCGGGCTTCTCATCCGCACCAAGCATAGCAATTGAAGAGTCGGCTTCGGGCGGTAAAATATCCACAAGTGAGTTGGAATGTCGATGGAGGGCAACGGAGGAGGATGGTTTGAGCTTCTCACGGTCAAGGGTAGACAGGACGCGGACAACATAGTTGGAGCCTGTCGAGGACTGGACAATGCCAGTGCTGCACAGAATCAGCATAAAGACGGCCCAAGGTCCTGGGAGATCCTTACTTTTGATCAATGGCTTCCATGAACTGGCCGATCACAAGCGGAACGCTCTGTATCCGCTTGATCTCTTCTTGCGCACGCACCAGTTCTCGTTTGAGAGACCTGAAATCACGTCAGATCGTGACATGAAATTCCAAGGGCGCGTTGCCTACCTCTGCTCATCCTTGATATATTCCTCTTGCAGCTTGATGTACCTGTTCGTTAATCAGTGGTGGCGTCTGACGGTCAAAGTAGCTTGTACACACTCCAAGTGTCGCTGTAGTCTCTTCAACGTAGAGTATTCATCACCGCCATCTGCTCCAGCTCCTTCTAAAGAGTCGATATCCGGGATCGAATCTGTTACAGGTGGTTTCTTGTGAGGCGGAATAGTATGGACCGGATTGTCAACAAGGACGTCTCCCATGGTTGCAGCAGAAGATGAGCAAAGAAAGGACGGCGGTCGCTAGGATACAGAAGAATAGTCTCGATGGTATACCTGGATCGATGACACAGAAGAGCCAATGGACGTAGGTTATTGTTTGTAGAGAACGAAACGGTCAAATCTTGGATCGCAAATGCAGTCTCGAGAAGGCGGACATAGGAACGCGTTGCCAAGATGGGCTTTGGCGCTAAGGGTTCTTCCGACAGGGGAGCCGCAAGTTGACCTCGCCGATAGCTCCAGGTCACCTACAAATAGGTCTGAACATGTCTCTTCACTTATACAGTTTGCTGCCTTGAGTATAATCAACCTTGGGGGTGACCGGCAAGCTGCAAGTAAAAGGACTGCTATCACTCAAGATGAAGACCACTAGCACCCGGTAAGACCGGCTACAGTCTGATGTCTTGAAGTCACTACTTCATGATTTTGGCATCGGGGTCTGATGTGACAGGAAAGCAATGAGGGTTACAACAAGTTATACATATTTCTTGCTGCAATAAATACTCCGTAATGACTGCGCAGGTTAGGGTGAAGTCCACGCTTTTCCTGACCATTGCATTGCCCTGGATTACGCTCGGCTTGGAAAAGAGCCGTGGAAGATCCCGCCACCAAAGCTGAGCCGTTGATCTCAAACTCTTGGTTTTGACTTGGGGCCAAAGATGCTGGGTTAAGGTAGTTAATCGTGCGGGATGGAATGTTCTCTCTTGTGCTTGCTGATCTGTTATAGTAATAGCGTCACGTATCCCATGCTCAAATAAATGCGTATCTCTCAGCACTCGGCGCAAGAACGGGTAGATGTACAAGCCAGGCAGCTATCCAAAAGGAAAACATGCAACTCGTAAGGCCGGAGCGCCAGACTTGCGTTACATTTGCCTTAGTGGCCTGAAACGAATCGCATCAACGCTTGGGTATCGGGATACCAGATTCGTCCCCGTTCTACGTCTGGGTCGTCCCTGTGACACGGCGAGGATTTGTGTCTAAAATCGCTTCAGCCTGTGGGATGAGAAGATTAGGATGATCTGCCAATCACGGCAAAGTCTGCCTACCGAGCATGAGGCATGCGTCGAGAAGGAGTAGATGAACGGGACGTAAGCTCTGGGACTCACAGCACTTTAAAATATTGTTTCTTCTTTAATCCTTCCTTCCAACTTCTACTCCTCGAAATTTCACTTCCCACAAGTATTTGTGTCGATCTATATTGCCGGCTCCTCGGATCAATGCCACTCTGGGTCAGATCGTATGAAAGTTGGCCTTTGAGGCTCACAAATGATACCGGCGATCAGGCAACATGCCTTTCAATCCTCCCTCTCTTTCCGTTGCGCTGTCCATCAGCGAATTATTGAAAGACCCATGTGGTCTCGGCTATAGGTATGGACACAATGACCAAGATTCGGCTCCATCATGCTCCAACGGAATCATGAACGGGATTTCATAGCAGTTGTATTCTCGAGTCCTTCTCACTACCAGAGAAACATATGACTGCATCCTCGGATCGAAGTCTCTCGGGACGGAAGGAATCAGCAGTAAAGTGGCAGCCACCTGGCAATAGGGAACGGCAGCAGAGTACCTCTACGATGGGATCGCTACTATTTGATGGCACAGACCCAAGGCACTTGAAGGTTGCCTAAACCCAAAACGAGTCTGGTGCGACCCTGATTCGGCTCTGCTTCCACGGGGGTATTGTCGATACGAGCCAGGAAACGTGGGTGTCGAGACAAACCTTTCGAGTGCTCAGGTTAGTCCTCCTCAGCAGATTATTGCAGCTGAAAGTCATTAAGGGAAAAGGCCTGAACCGAAGCATCTTTTTCGTGGATCGTACGGAGTACTGCCCTCGAAGTCCGATGGGAAGCGACATGCTAAACATGGTGGAGTGACCCAAAAGAAACAAGTTCGTCTGACAGCATCCTCCTGGAGGGAGTTACGGCATCACGGCATTTATGCTTGCAGCTTGCTGAGGCTTCTGTCAAATGTCGTGTCAGACACTCACATTCACTCTGACCAACTTTCGTCCCGCAGCAAAGTGGGTAAGGCCAATGCAACATCCAATCCGATTAATTAAATGCTAACGATTAAACCATAGGTAAGCGCCAGGGTGGCCATTTTCAGGGAGTTGATCCCCGCCCCAAAGCCCGTCATCGGACAAGCTGAGGTGCACCCTCACAACAGCCCTTCCTGTGTCCTGTTCATTCTGTCTCTCTTGCAGGCCGTTTAGGCTCCTCTTTTTCACTCACTCACCTTACAACACCTTTTTTGACCGGCCCAGTTCCCGATCGACCTACCTGACCATACAGTACTACGGGTATTGCTTCCCTTGGTCACTACTAGCATCTCGTACTGGTCTCAGTCAGCATCTGTTCCCTCAATTCAAGCCTCCCCGCTTCTCACTTCGTGCTTCTCTTTTTCCAGTTCCGTACCCGGCCACTACCACCATACGCACCACGTATCAAACAAGCATCAAATCGCCATCTAATCACACTCACGGTAAGCCTGGCATTGAACCTTTTTTGCCCCTCTTACTGTCCACCCCCTGGCAGTCTTGTGAAAGTGGGTTTGTATCGTTATCACCATCCCGCCGGTTCGTAGCAGCCGGACACGCAGACAGCACATGGCTTTTGCCCACCACATCGCCGACCCTTTCCTCTCCTACCGCGATTGTCCGTCCACAGATCCATCACTAGCGTCTATTGACCGTGGAAAACATCGATTGAGATCGTGTTGCACGGCCCAATAAACGCGAGTGGAACTGTCTTGATCCTCATTGCCAGTCTTTTTGGCCTGGTCGACCATGGCTAACCTCTGCTTTTGCCTTCCAGTTTCTCGAGCTAAGCCACTTTGGGCACCCCAGCCTCAGACCGAAAAATCGTTCCCTAATCTCGACATTCCGATTCGGTTTGCATACCTCTGCGCTCTGACGATACTGCTTCACAACACTGCCAGTCAGGTAAGTAGCCTAATCCAACTCCATTGTTTTCTGCTATACACCTTCCATGCTTTTGTATCACACGTCTGTTTCCGCCGTGTTGTCCTCACCCCTCCTTTGACGCGTCTTCCTGACCATTGGGCGCATCCAATTGTTTTCTCAATCACCCACCACCGATGGCTTTATCCATCAGAGATCCACTGGCTCTCACAAAGGACCTTCGTTCTACCACTCATGGGTCCCCCGTTGACATGGTTACGCGTGTCTTTGACCTGATACTGACAAACATGTGTCGGTATAGCCAATGGATGACCGAACCTTCTTCGAGCCATGAACCCTTGGCTTCCCGACTCCTCCTCGACTCCAAATAACCATGCTGGCTTTGGAGGCACGATGGATGGTGGCATGTCGTTTATGCAACCTCCTCAGACTATCAATCCCGCTCAATTCCAGAATCCTGCCTTCCTCAACGGCGCTGGTCGCACTGCCTCGCCCGCCTTTCATAACCCAGTATATCAGACGAACCCCGTAATACCTTCCAAAAGAGCAAGAGACGATAGTTTAGGGACATCTCCGCGGCAAGCACCCGGAAGCATACCTGGTCCGAGGTCACAAACGCCAGGACAAGGCCCCTTTCCTGGTTACAATCCACAGGCCAATGGCGCGCCTGCGATAACAAGCGCATCGACGCCTTTTCAGCATCTTCAGACTTCTGCCAATGCCACACCCTCCCCGACCATACAACAACTCAGCCACTTTAACCAGCCTGGAAGTAATCAGCGCGTCGCAACAGCATCGCCAAACCCTTTCTCTCCGCAACATGGCGCACCTCATGCTTCACCTGCGCCATCAGATCATGCCAGTCGCGTCGGAACTCCGCATGATAATCCACAGAATTTCATGCCCAACGGCGGATTTCAGCAAAGTTTTAACCAGCCTCCGTTTGGTCAGAGTATGCCCAATGGAATGCAACAAATGGGGATGAATCCCCAGGCCAGTATGCCGCAACATCATCCCGGGGTTTCGGCGACGCAGAGGAATTATCAGATGCAGCTTCAAGCACAAGCGCGGCAGATGCAGGCGCAAACGCAAGCTCGCAGTATGAACGGCATGCCACCAAATTCCAGCCAGCCCATGCCAAACCAGCCGATGCCTCAAGGACCTGGTACATTTCAACCCCCTAAGCCCAACAATCCGGAAGAATTTCTCAGAGGTTTGCAAGCGTTCATGGCAGCACGGGGCCGCCCAGTTGATCTACATCCCGTAATATGTGGGAGACCCCTGCAGCTGTTACGTTTGTATGCAGCCGTTGTTAAAAGCGGCGGATCACAAAGAATCTCGAAAATGAACCAATGGGCCGCTGTCGCTCAACAATTCGGATTTCCACCGCAACAACTAATGCAAGCGGCACAAGAACTTCAAGGATATTGGCACAACAATCTGGCGCCCTACGAAGCTGCATGGCAAATGAACCAACAAAAACAGCGGATTGCAGCCCAAGCTGCGATGCAAACTCAACATCAACATCAGAACCAAATGTCACCGTCGCGTGATCTAAACATGGGTCAAGACTCTCGGCATCAAAGGTCTGTCAGTGCTTCTGCGAATGGTCAAATGCCTCAGCCGGCGCATCAGGTACAACAAGCTGTAACCAACGGCATGATGCAACCACCTCATGGACAGCAAGATCCTTCAAATACACAACGTCAACAGAGTATGCCCAGGCAGTTCGACCCTCAACAAATGGCCTCCATCCCAGCCCCTGCGCAGGGACAGACGCCCCAGAAGGGACCCCAAATTGCCGTCAACAAGCCAGCGGAGCCAGAGATTGACTACAGCAAACCTCTGTCAACCCCCATCAAAGACCCATTCAAGCCCGATGTACTTCCAACAAGTCGATACCATGGACCAATCAACGTTGAGGAGATGCTGATCATTGGGCAACATATTACAGAAATGAAGCCAGTTGTGCCTACTGTAAGAGAAATGGGTCTAATTGATATTCATGCGATCACGATGGCGATCAAATCTGGGATGCATGCTGAGACAAGACTGGCACTGGACGTCCTCACCAACCTTTCGACAGAACCTGCATTGCAATTATCGCTCGTTGAGTGTGACGACCTAATGGATGCACTAATTGACTGTGCTCAAGATCAGGTCAATTTCCTCAGCGAGCATGCAAGCGAGGTCTCTGACGACATGCTTCTTCCATCGTACGAAGACCTCGTCCGCGCTGTAAAGACCGAGAACGAGTCATTGCAGGATGCGCACGAATTTGGCACGGTTCCATACGATCTTGAGCGAGCAGCTGACCGTTTGATATGTATCACCACTCTCATACGCAATTTCTCTTTCTACGAAGCCAATTTTGGAGTTCTTGGTCAGCAAGAAATCCTTAGGCTGCTCAGCTCAGTAATTCGATATCTCGGCACCACCGAGATGTTCTTGCGGTGTCACCGACATGCTCTTGATTTCATGAAGGATGTGGTCATCTTCCTCAGCAACCTGTCAACCTCTCTCCAACTTCCAGGAAAAGAAGAGGCTCTTTGCGTTCTACATTTCCTGCTTGCATTTGCGCCGACTCCAGGGCCGACATCAAGCTCAGGCAAGGTGTCCTTCGCAATGTATACCCCTTCGTTGCACAAATATTTGCCATCTGCAGTTGACAGCTTGGCGAAGCTGCTTGCTCGCGACGAACCGAACCGAATATACTACAAGTCAATTTTTGCAGCAGATGCGCATTCGACACCACCTTATGAACTGCTCACCAGAAGTTTTGGTTTGGCCATATCTCCAGTTCCTGCAAGTTCGAATTCTACCAGAGCAATCATCGAGGCTAGAAAGCCATTCCTCCTGCAGGGAATGCTGGCAGCTGAGATATTAGCAAATCTCGTCCCAGGTTCGGATCAGCCTCTAGCACGTGTATGGCTTGAATCGGAGGATGGATTTGCTGGCAACCTGCTGCGCTTGGTTGGCTTGTTGAGTGCCGATAGGACTACACAGACAGTGGTGAGACAGCCACAGCAGAACAGCAGGCACCAGCCGGAAGTGGATATCAATGGATATGGGGCTATTTCCAACCGTGCCATGGCCGTTCTTAAGACTCTGGTCCAGAAGGCACGTACGGTTGATCCCGATGGTGCAACGGTGGTGCCTTTAGGTGTCATGCCCAAGAGGGAAAGTCTTCTGGGTGCCATGATACAAAAAGACATTGATCCTGGCATTCTGCGACAGCTGTGCGTATATGCCAGTCTCGAGGACTGAACACACCTGCTGGGATGTACATACTGCGTCTCTGAGCCGTTGAGAAATGCTTTCGCCCGACTGCAGAGGTGGAGCTGTGTATACTGGGAGGTGAGCCCCGCAACACTTGAGGGACGGAGATATCCAGCGCGCGCTTTGAACCTTTTGAATCATGACTGAAAGCGCGAAGACTATTCATACCGACAATTGGGTAGATATCGCTTGTGCAAAGGAATTAAAGCATGCGTGTATGTGTATATCAAGGGCTCAGATGCCAAAATTATGTTTCAAGAAAAGAAAAAGTCTTCGTACTGTAGTCTAAGAGAAGTCATTGGCTTGGAACGGTGAGATTTTAGTGAGTTGTAGCAGAATTTGCATTGAATGCTTTCCGGCCTGCTGGGGCCGATCTGCTTCTATTGATTAAGGTCACCAATCGCACCCACCTTGCGCTGGAAAAGGGTTGGTATAAAGTGTATGCGGTTGAAGTCCTAAGAGCAAATCTTTCCGCACTGCTCTCATTCGTACTGTACATTGTCGGGCAGCAGCATAAACAGCCCCGGGCTCTTCTGCAGCGGGGAGGCGCTTGGGAATCCCGTACTGGCGGTCGCTGAGTCACGCTTGCCCGATTTGCTGGTCCAGCCTTCTCGTTCTGTTCCCATTGAATGAATGCATTTTGCACGAAGTCGTGCCTCCGCGCTCATAACATTCAAAATCCGTTTAACTCGGCCCACTTCTTGATCTCAGGCCCCCTCCATCCACGCACGACGACATGTCGAGTGGTCCAGTTGATCGCGACCGTCTCCTTCCGCCGTCCCCGGACGTCTGTGATATGCTGCTCCAAATCGAGCGCTTTCCGAACCTGATCCGCCAGCTCATTCAAGTCGCCCGTAATCTTGCGTATTGTTGTAATGTGCTTGGACCCTCCGGCCTTCGTGGATTCATACACAGGCAGATTCGCAGACCGTGTCCGGGAGATTTGAAAGGGTAGATGTGAGACGACAGCTAGTCGTGACATGATCGTCGAAGGCGAGGGTGTTGATGGCGGTGATTGCATGGGAATTTGAGTCTCAGACTCCAGGGTCATGTTTTGAGCGCGCACTTCGCTGAATTCGCCTGCGTGTATGGGATCAGTAAGACCCATACGGAGTGGTAGTGTACATACGTTCTTTCCGTATCGCAGCTTTCTGGCGCCGGTGTAGCTTGTCGAGACTGGTGAGTTTGGCGTACTTCTCTCTGGGCATCCAGTGCGATTTTGAGCGGATCTGACATAGCGGACGCCCAGGCCTCAGCCAAAAGGCATGAAGAAGTAGGTTCGAGGGCGCCTTCATTGTTATAGAGGGTTGTGAGAGGGAGGTCGGCAGGTAGATATTGGGAGAGACAGGGCATGTTCCATGCAGAGGTGCATAAAGTTCCATGCCAAGCCAGATCATTGTCGCTGCCTTATCAGAATATCGCTAACCATATGAAGACTAGCGTGTCTCCACCCACCCTATGAATGGCGACGCACAAGAATTCAATATGTCGTCCGGTCTTAATGTGAATGCAGGCCATCCCGAGCATATCAGCAACCTTGGTTCACCAGGGTACATCTTCCCTATTGACGTTGACCGCCCCAAGCTCTCCGAGGCGATCCTCAAGAAACACCAAGAAGAGCTCGCTGCCCTCGATACGAATCCAACACCGAACAAGAAGGTCGAGGACTGGTTCGAGAACACAAAATGAGTACCGTCGACGATCCTACAGGCGAATATGCCTTTCTCTCAAAGCTCATCCAGCATCTGGACCGTCATCTCATATTTCCCTTGCTCGAACATCAACTCGTCTCCGAAGACATCTCGCAGCAGCGCTATGATGATCTCAAACTCGCCATCTTCAACCTCCTCAAAAACACGAACATGATCGACTACGTAGGAAACCTCTACAAGGAAATCCACAAGACTGATACGATACCCCCACAATACGCAAAGAAGAGAGAGGAAGTTCTACAAAAGCTGGCCAAATTCGAAGAAGAATCCGCACACCTCACGAACCTCCTAAATGATGAAGCCGTCACCTCCCAATTGCGCAGCGACAAAGTCGCCAACCTGAAATTCCTCGAAGAACAACATGGCGTGACGCAACAGATGGTAGACAACCTCTACGATTTTGGCCGATTCAGATATGAATGTGGCCTATACCCGGAAGCCGCTGACCTGCTCTACCGGTTCCGCGTTCTTTCCACGGACAACGACAAAGTCGTCAAAGCCACCTGGGGTAAATTGGTCTGCGAGATTCTAGGCGAAGAATGGGAGAACGCGCTTGAAGAGGTTGAGAAAGTCAAAGAGCATATTGAGACACGGCTGTTCAACAATCCCCGCGCACAACTGACTGCCAGAGAATCGCT
Organism: Exophiala xenobiotica; assembly: GCF_000835505.1. NCBI lineage: Eukaryota > Fungi > Ascomycota > Eurotiomycetes > Chaetothyriales > Herpotrichiellaceae > Exophiala > Exophiala xenobiotica. The sequence goes on along the minus strand of NW_013562494.1, from coordinate 4,262,526 downwards.
TGTCCACTACGCTCTGTTCCCTTTCTTCAATTATGAACCAGCCCGTGAGAAGCTCACTGAAATGTTCTTCTCTCCACCATATCTCAGCTCCATTCAGACCGTCTGTCCCTGGATTCTGCGCTATTTGGCTGCAGCAGTCATCACCAACCGCGGCCGTACGAACAATTCGCACAATTACCAGAAACAGTTGAAAGATCTGGTCAGAGTTGTCAAGCAGGAAATATACGAATATCAAGATCCCGTCACGGAGTTTGTTAAAGCTCTTTACGTGGACTTCGACTTTGAAGGCGCGCAGAAGAAACTCACCGAGGCCGAGGCCATATTGAGAGGGGATTTCTTCTTGGGTTCGTCGACAGATGCCTTCATGGAGTCGGCGAGACATTTGATCTCAGAAAGCTATTGCAAAATCCATCAGAGAATCGATATCACGTAAGTTCCCAAGCGTGCTCTTGAGAATTGCCAGCTAATAATTCTACAGGGACCTCTCCACTCGTCTGGGCTTGTCTCAAAACGAAGGCGAGAAATGGATTGTCAACTTGATTCGCGACACGAGAGTCGATGCAAAGATCGACTACCAAGCCGGAACTGTCGTGATGAATCATCCTCCTCAGAGCGTGTACCAACAGGTCATTGAGAAGACCAAGGGCGCTTTCTTCCGGACTCAGGTGCTCAGTGCTGCCGTTGCCAAGTGAGGGAAAGGCGATCAGCAACAATGGACCGGAACGACACGAGCCTCGTGCGGGCTCGACCTGAACTGAGCTGACGCGATCAACATGAAGAGCTTTTGGGCTTGAGGATAGGAGGCGCCCGTGTTCTCGCTTGCTCCGGCTTGTCTTCTGCAAGCGAAGAGGATCTCAGGCCGTCAAACCTGGAGGCATAAGCGTATCTCTGCCTCTAGGCAGGGACGGATGGAGAGCTAAGCGTTACTGAAGAAAACTAGAAGAGGAAAGCTATGGGCTTGTTGTACAGCATGATCTGATACCCATGACATTGATTCATGACAGGGCAACGAGCTAGACAAAAGCATGAAACGAAAACAAGGGCACAAATGAGACGGCCCTAGCATCACAACCTGCTACAAGCAGGAGCAGCGAAATGAACAAATGCATTACGATGCTTAATTCTTGTTGTTACAGCTTTATTTCTTTCCAGGCTCATTGCTGTCCGACATCTTCGCTCGTAATTCCTCCTCTGCCAACAGTCCTCGAACCTCGTTCTCGCTCATCCACTCCCTAACACTATCCATGAGATCCTCAAGCTCATGTCCGCCACCCAGCACGGCGTCAAGGTTACTCGACTCCTTCCCACTCCTGTGGTCTGTCACCCGGTTCTGCGAGTAGTTGTATGTGCGCACTTTATCCTCCCTGCCCGTGCGTGCCACACCACCCATGACACTCCGCCGCAGGTTGATCACCTCGGCCTCCCTCTGCTCCCGACGGATCTGCGCCAACTTCGATCGTAAAAGCTGCCAGGCCTTCTCGCGGTTCTTGTGTTGACTTCTCGACTCCTGCATGCTTATCACGATCCCCGACGGTATATGCGTCAATCGGACCGCGCTGTCCGTCTTGTTGACATGCTGACCGCCAGCGCCTCGGGCACGCATAGTCTCGCTGCGCACATCTTGCGGTGCAATGTAGTAGTCGCTCTCGGGATTCTCGTAATCCAGATCGTCCCCTCCAGTCTCGGGTAGATTTGGCAGAACAAGCACGCTCACGGCACTCGTGTGCGTACGGCCCTTTTTCTCCGTGCTCGGCACGCGCTGGACACGGTGCACGCCGGCCTCAGTCCTTAACAGGTCGTAGCTTCCCGGGGCGTTGATTTCGAGAAGGGCGTCGGTCATTGCGTCCTCGGGCACGGATTCATCGGGTGTGTAGCTTGCCAGGGTCGTGGGCCATCGCATCCGCGCGCAGAAGGCGCGGTACATATCGAGCAATGTCTGGGCGAAGAGGGAGGCCTCGCTGCCACCGGCGCCCGGGTGGATTTCGATCATGCAGGGCATATTGGCGAAGGGGTGGGGCGGGATCAGAGAGGTCCTGAGGCGGGATGTCAAGGCAGGCAGGGAGGACACGGTTGAGTCTATGTCTGACTGCGCAAGGGTCCGTAGTTCGGCGTCGGACGATGGGTCGTGCAGGAGGGCGGTTAGTTCGTTCAGGGACTTGCGCAGCTTCGTCAGTATAGTTCAGCACCGATGAAAAGGCTGCAGGAGGGGCATACATTCTGCGCATCTTCCCAATCTTTCAACGCTGTACAGACAGGGCTCAATTCGCCGATTTTCTTTGCGACTGTCACATCGTAGTTCTCTGCATTCGCCGCGGACAGCTGGTCACGCTCAGCAGCGACGGCGCGAGCGCGACGCAGTAGGATGGGAGAGATCTGAGTAAAGCTCTCGGAGGGAGTGGCTGTGGAAGGGCGTTAGTCCTTGCACTCGACATACATTGTAAGGTGGGACACGTACAGGAGGAACTTTGATAGCGAACTCTCGCAAAGGAGGGCCTAGCTGCCGTGCGTAGTGAATGTCCAAGGCATCTTGAGCATTGCAGCCAGCTACGACTGCCACTCAACATGCCTTGGGAAGAGTGATATCTTCAATCAATGACGAAGATATGGGATAATTAGCCCGTCAACACTACCTAGGTATGCTGCCGATTTCAAAAAGTTCATTGCTCAAGTTTCCGCAGTTCGATTGATTTGGAGGCAAGTCTGACGGGACCAATCGATTGCGTGCCTGTTCAGCCTCGTCAATCACAATGTCAGCCTTGCATGAACAGATAGCTTATGGGTTGACCTGGCGGCTACGCCTGATGACTCGCTAGTATGAACCTGAAGGAGAAGGAATCAATGCTGAACAAATCTCAAATCTCATGAGCTGTCTGTCTATGACATAGGACATTTCCCAGCCTGATAATAAAGAATTACTAGGCTCAAACCTTGCATTGCCCATGTACTCATCTTCTCTTATTCCTGCCCTGCAATGCTGAATAAGGCTCCGATCCCAGGCTAATATGCATGCAGTTTTATTCTCTTTGGACGCCGAGCAATGTGTATCCAGGGCGGCTGTAAACGTAGAAGGCTGTACATTTTGGACCCCGTATCGTAAGTCGTCAGTTTCTGAGCTTCGTGTGTGCATGAAAACGCCTTTCGATCATGATTGGAAAGCCCACATATTATCGTTCTTGCTGGATGGCAGCCCTCCATTGGGTCTCTCTTGAACTGGTGCAAGTCTCGGTGATTGGCCAGTCCAACCGGAAGTTTTGTCGACTCCATCCATGGGAAAGAAAACACCCTCGACCTCTTCGTCAATCTTCTTTGAACTCAGACCCGGACTGGATATACCACGATCCAATCGACCAATTGGTGCAGACGAATGCCTAAGTCCACTACTGCGACCGCCGTTTGATTCGCCGGAGTCAGTCCGGCTCAGCTGGATTCTTGCCATGGCCTGAGATATCCCCGAAATCTGTACGCCTGGCCTTGAAGATTCTTGCGGCATCCATGATCCGCGCAGGGGTGAACCCACGTGGCCGATGCTAGGAGCGGTGTTCTCTGCTGCCTTTTTCTCTCTTTGCTCAGCCCACAATGCGCTAAACCTCGACGGACTGCCAGCAGGTGGTGATCCAACCTTGCTGGAGGATCCGCTTGGTATGGCGAGGCCGGGCGTGTTATCTTTCGAGGTAATGTCCTGTTCCGGCCGAGACATTCGTCTAATCTTTTCCTGTGGTGTCAGGACCTCATCATGGAGGCTGTTTGGTAGTAAATCGGTCTCCGTCCCCAGATTCTCCTCCCACTCATGATAAAGGCTTGAACGCGGGACACTGGCTGATAGACCCCTCGTCTTGATAGGTCTCTGAGAATGCATTATTCGTTGACTGATGGATTCTTCTGTGTTCTGCGGAGACATGGCCATGGGCGATGCGTTCCGCAAATTCGAACCTAGATTAGCATTTCGAACATTGACGATGGAGTCAGGAGGACTCCCAAGTCGTCTTGAAAGAGAAGATGAAGCAGGAGAACGCAGTCCAAATTTATCTGGCACAGACTGTCCAAGAGGTCCGTACTTTGCGATATGCGAGATACCATTTGCATCGAACGATTGTGGGAGAGGTGCGTTGAGCGCGGTTCGTAGGTTGTCAACTGGAGATTTGGGGAATTGGTAGTCGTTCGGAGGCGAGCCAAAGTGTGAGGTTGGAGGAGAATTGAGGCCGGAGTCGAGTGCGGAATGCGGTTGATATTGATTGTATCGGTCTTGGAATGCATCTGCTTCGTCATTGTCCATGAGAGGGAATGCTTGACCCGGGAAGTAGTCCGGCCCGTAAGGTGTTTGGTTTAGCGTCGAGTCATTCAGGGCTGGGTCTTGAGAAGGGAAAGGAGGTTGGTCTCGATTGGCGTAGTTGTAATTTCGATTTCCCATGGCTAAACCAACGTCCAGATCGGCTCGATTGACTCGCCGTCCATCAGGCAGGTAGTGAGCAAGAGCACATTTGGCGCCAAATTTGCAGTTGCCCTGGTCCAAACTTTAGCAAAAGAAAACGATTTGGAGGGGTGGACTGTACCTTCATGAAGTATTTGCAAGGCGCTTGATGGCTAATGGACTCGAGAGCGTGGGAGAACGGGCAGGCATTCCCTGCCTGGCACGCGCCTTGTCTGAAGAACTTGCAGGGGACATGTTTGGTATCTTTCGAGGCATCAGGAGGCGCATTCTTCTTCAGGTTCTTGACAGGACTTACTCTTGTTTGATGTGTTTGGAGGGCTTCTTGCCATATCGAACAACGGAGTTCCCCCTCCTATACTACTTTTTCTGTCCACCCCATTTCCGTACCCTGGGACTGGGACCGCCTTTTCTCCATTCGCCCCGAAGCCGGCGCGGGCTCTGTTTGGTCCTTGCATCATTGGCAGCGGCATTTGAGCCGAGGAAAGACTGCTTGAATGGCCTCTGTTCATGTTCTGATATTGGTCTAGACCGTGCCAGGTTTCTTGAGCGTTCGAGGTTGGTCGCGGGCTAGCGGTGCTCATGACCAGGAAAGAGAAGCGTTGAGGAGGCGGGTTCTCGAGATTGAAGAAGAGTTACCCAAGTATCGAGGTCGGATGAAGGCGTCACTGCCTCTAGAAAGCGGCCGCACAAGAGGTCAGACTATAGGGTAGACCTGGAATGTCGGAGTTGTGCCACGAGTCATGCGCACTTTGACCGCGCAGACTCGGGACGGTGTAGGCACTTCCACGTGCTTGGGCAGATGTGCGTGGGGTTAGAGGGAGTTGAGCGTGATGGGTGGTTGTCTCGCTCGATGCAGCCTTCGCCAACAGTATTGTCAAGATCAATGGTAGATTGTGTGGAGTGATTCATATCAATGAATCCACGTCGGGGGAATGAAGGCTGGGGACACTGATAATGGTCTTTATCTATGAGGCACTGGGATGTAGTGGGGCGCGGTTAGAAGAGGAGGATTATCATCGTGGGATGGGATGCAGCCTGGGACTGGGAGTCTGATTGGGTGTCTGGTCCCCACTCGGTATACAACGCGTGACTGCCTTCAGGATCGCGCCAAGCCACTAGCGACATATTTTCCGATGATGTCACGTGGTATCAACTTCTACCGTCGCGGCAAAGATCTTCAGCTTTACACAGTACAGAATATAAGTCCTCTCAAAACCTGGTCTACCTTGTCCAGCATGGCTGGCCGCACAGAGCTATTGTTTCTCTACCAGACAAGAACTATCCTCCGTCGGGCCGTCAGATCTACGAGACCATCGCGCCGCTGTGTAGCAACTCAGTCTGCCAGGGTATCCGTAAAGGACAAAGATGGAACCGAGATCCCATCAGCCTCTCCTTGGGAACCATTGGTTCAGCATAAAGCTCGTCGGGCATCCGAATCAGCAAGTTCAAAACCTTCGCCAGAACCACGGACCACTACGCTGAAATCCACCATCACCCCAAGTGAACGCCGGGCCTTTGAGACAATTCAGCGTTTCACTCCCTCCAAGTCTCAGTCCGAACCATTAGGCGTCAAATCCCAATCACCCTTCGTCGACGCCCTGGACACTGACATCGAAAACATCCTCAACATATTTTCCTCTTCGGTTCAAAGCTACCAAGCCGAGCGTGATGCTAAAGCCGCGGCCCTTCGCGAGCGGCAACGGAAAGCGGACCCAGTGAAGGTCGACATCGTCGAACGACCGGCTTGGGCAACGCCCAATCTCGACACCACCCAACAAGCATCACCAGAACCTCTCGTCCATCCCGACGCCGACCGATGGGAAGACCTTTCTTTTCCAGGCAGCACATCTACACAACCAATTCCACAAGACCATCACCTGCCAAAGGACGAGCTATATCACCTCCCCCTGCCGGGGAACTCCTTCAAACAAATCGCCACCCCGCGGGACTTTGAACGCTTCAACGAGCCCATCAAAGTCGCCGTGCGCAAATGCATGACCGACATCGCCTGCGCGCTCCAGGACGCTGCAGCTTCCACAACTAAGCGAGGCGACATCGCCATGTGGTCTGTCTGCGAAGAGCGGATCTTCTCTCTAGCCGTATACCTCCGCCCAACACCAACCTGGAAACCCAGATTACTGGGACCCCGACTCCTGGGACCGGAGAGCGTCCACTTCTCCCCTGCCCGCTCCGACAATCCCCTTAGACTCCTCGAAGCTGCTCAGGAAGCCGCCGTCTCCGATCGCGAAGCCCTCCAGCAACGCAGCCATGACCAATCCTTGTCCGACGAGGAATCCAAGGACCTCATTTACCTGACCATCCTGCACCACGTTTACCCTGCCGCCCTCCTGCTCGCCTTGCGCCTGTATATCAACCACTATCCTTCGTCGCCACTGCCACACAACCTCCTTCCCCGCATCCGCTCATTCGGACATACATCCTACGTCCTGGGCGCGAGCACGCAGTTCTACAATTCGCTCATGTCCCTCGTCTGGTTGACTCGCTCGTCTCTGCGCGAGATTGACGCCCTTCTTCTAGAGATGGAGCGTGGCGGCGTCGAGCTCAACGAGGAAACCTACCGCATCCTCCGGCAGATTGAGGACGAGCGTGCCACTGACCTGCAGCAACATGAGAACCATTCTGGTGTGCAGCCGGGCAGTCGAGGCGGGTCGTGGTGGCTCCGGCATGAGCAGACGTTCTGGTTCCCCCGTATGCTTCATTGGCTGGGCGTCGTGTCGAAACGCTTGAATATGACTGCGATAGAGGCCGGGCATGCTTGAAAATGCAAAAAGCCTCCTTCTCATTGTACAACACTCGTGAGATATTAGACCTTTAATTAATTTCCAGGGCTGCAGAGGCCAGCCATTTGCGTCTGACGCTGCTTCTCCTTTCCGCCTCGGCATTGACCATACCTTACCTTGCATACCTAGGTATCTCTTCCCCTTGACGATTGCCATACTACTCAAAGATCTTGTTTCCGCATTCCCCGCAATTTACCTCCTCACGAAAGTGCTTGCTTCGACTTCTAGCGTTCGGAGCTGAGGAGAGCAATGGCGGGTGTTTTTTGGGATCGCTGACTTTGTCAGGCGGTCGCTGTTAAGCGGACTGATGCAATGCACGGCGGTGCATTACATGCAAAGGCAAACGAAGCAAGAAGGGTTAAATCACATTCTTTCATTCCATCAAAAGGCACATTTGCTCGAGGTTCATGCTCTCTGTCCAACTCCTGATTTTCCAGTTTCATGCTCTCTCTACCCAAGTCTTGGTTCTCCCGTTCGTGCTCTCTGCATCCAAGTTGCTGGTTTTCCAGTTCGTACTCGTTATCCAACTCGATAATTTGTCCCACTTCATGCAATCCAACTTGCTGATTCTCAATCTGCACGCGGTTTCTTTGCGAGTCTCGTCCCAAGGTATTCAACTGATGACTCGCTGTCACCATCACTCTCATCCTCGATCACTGGTCTCGCACGCCGCCGCGGCGCAGTTTTTGGAATCACAACGCTGATCTTTTGCCCTGTAACGGCCGGCTCTTTCTTGACGTTGACTGCAGCGGTGCCACCGTTCCCTCTCTTCTGGAGACTAGCCGACCAGCATCGACCGATTTGGCGACCGACCGAAGCACCCAGATTCCAGGGCACGCTGTTTCCGAGCATTTTGACTTGGTCGGCCACCTTGCCAACCAGTAGGAACGAATCAGGGACGCCGAATGCAAGGCGGATTTCCTGGAGCGACAGCGCGCGATGCTCAAAGGGATGTAGCAACTGTCCCATTTTACTGCAAAGCAGATTAACTTTTGTGGTGATCGTCTGGAAGGGTTTATCCGGGTTGATTCGTTTGAAGGATTTTGAGCCTTTCGCCTGCTGTGTCTCATTTAAGCTACGTATCCATCTCCGTTCAGATCGAGAAAATAGTCCCTGGTTGTAAGCCGTCATCAATGACGTCCCACCTGGTCGAGTGGGTATTTGTTGCACGATTTTCAATCGAGAGACTTCGTTATCAAGATCGACGGCGAGTCGATCAATGGGTATGTGATTCGGATTCTGAATGTTGAGGATCGTATCGTTATGTAGAGGCGGTAGATGGCGCATCACCGCCTCCGCCGTTCTAACCGGTGCCAGCCCTCTACCATGCGTTCTGGGTATAGCATCAGGCAGAATCGCACCTGGAGCAGCAGCGACGATAATCAGCCTCTTCCGATGAGTAGCTCCACCAAGGTCGGACACCTTGTAAACATCCTTTCGCACTTGATAGCCCAGCGAAACCAAGTGGGTAATCGCATGCGAGCATGCACTAGACTGTGGACTGTCCATGGCTGGTACGTTTTCGATGGCCACATACGCCGGCATGAAAATCTCGATCCAGGACAAGAGGTTGGCAAGTAAAGAACAATTCTTTTGCCCCTTGCGCTCATGCTTATGGTGGTTCGCAGTGCTAAAGCCTTGACAGGGACAGCCTGCTATAATGCAGTCAATACTGATCATAGGTTCTTGCCCTGACGCGAACTTCGACAGCCATTCGCAAACGGACCCAATCTTATATCGCGTCTTTTTGCTTGGGTCGTTCTCATTAGCTTGGTGACTTCGGATAGCCATCTCGAAACAATCTATACCAAGAACGATTTCAACAAAGCCAGTAGCTTTGAAAGCATAGTCGAAGAGACCACAGCCCGAGAATAAAGACAGAGTCTGCATTTTCGGGAGATGCATGCTTGATGGCGGCCGAGGCGTTTGGACCTGATTTCTTTTTCTGGTGCTACGACATCGACATGCGAGGTCTTCTTCATTTGCATTGACAATCGCTTCCTCGCCCTCTTTATAGAGACATTGGACGAACAATTGAGAGCCATCTTCCGCATGATCGGTGAACACAGAAGCATCAATAACGTCCACAACATTTTCGATATGAATTTCGTCACAGTTGCATTTGTCAGAGAAGATAACTGTAGACCGTTAGAAGACTACTTATTCTGCCGAAGCGAGAGAGTATAGGGTGGATACTTACGCTCATCGCCAATCGGGTAGAAGACCTTTCCTGTGAACGAGCAACAAACGGCTTCAGAGGGTAATACAAGCCAAACCACGCCGATAGTCTTAGTAGACCTCGACGCGGACCTGACCCAAGCATACCTATACTTCTCGCTGTGACTGACGTCGTCCAACTTGATGATAACAATTTTTCTCAGCAAGTTATCAACCAATCGAACTGGCACAGGGCGGTGGCCTTCGGCGTTTTCAAGTAGATATTCAGCTCTCGAAATCTTGTCTTTGCCGGAGCGGACGAAATTGTACGTCTGATCGTAAGCCAGCTTTTGAGCGAAATTCCACTTCCTCGCCCTCTCTTGTCTGACTGATTCAACTTGTGGACATATCTGCACAACCTCAAGAAGCTCAAACTGAGTTTGCCAATGTGGAGATGCCTTCAGGAACAAGTGAGCGACGTTAGCTGTCACAGTAGTCTTCTCCTCTTCCGCTCTGATCACTTCGTTGTAGCTGAACTGGCCAACGCCAATTTCTTCCCAGATCGGATGACTCATTATGGCCTCCAGCTGAGATAAGTCCTTCTTGTACGCCCGGTAAGTTTGGTCTCGAATGAATTGACAGTGGCGTATCACGTCGTGGGTAAAATCCTCACGAAAGTCACACTGACTCTGCCAATGATTTACATTGTCGCCATGCAAGCGCTGTAACCAACTGCGGAACTTAGACTTGAAGTCGTGCAGTGACACACCTTCACTATGGACATGAAGGAAATCGACAAAGTACTTGAAAAAGTTGGCAAGCCACACGAAGCGTGTCCAGTATGATTGATAGTCCGAGGAGGGACGCCGAAGGCGATACCAATAATCCTTGGATCTGCCCTCTTGTGTTCGAACCCAGATCTCGGTGGAAGCTTGCTGGAGGTCCTCCAGCCCACCTATATTGACACGGACGATCTGTGCTGCGAAAAGCCGTCGTCGAGTACCATTGTGTTCGAGAAAGCCGTCGATGAGCCAGTGAGACTGATTTTTTTCAGATGCAACTGTCGACAACGACTCGTACTTGCCGTCAAATCCCTTTTTGGCATGCCCCGGAGCACGGTAGACGTGAAAGTCCTGTAAGACGAATTCATTGAAGAGATCTTCTTCCTCAGCTAACTGGGAGTGATCTTCTGTTGCCGCAAATTCGTCTAGAATGACGTGTTCAGGGATATACGGCGGTATGGAAGACTCCCGAAACTGCGGTGGGTATAATTGCTCAAGATTGTTGCGAGATTCGGCCACTTTCAATTTGCGAGCCAACGCCAGGAGATCGTCGTCAATACCACCGTTGATGTCGACGGGGCTTTCTGTTGTTTCCGTTCGAGATCTCGAACGCGTCATAGGTCCCTTGTTTGGGGTGTCGATGTCTAGCTCTTCCTCCTCTTTATCGATGCGTTCATCATCAGATGTAGATGTAGACTCAGACCCGGAGTCGGTGTCGTCCTCATTGTCCTTTTCAGTAATAGTCCTACTGACTTGGACCGTGATAGAGGAGCGTTGATTCACCCGCCGCGAGACAAGGACGTCTCCATTTGGCGACGACCTCAAGGTCGTCCGTCTTATGACGGGGTAGTGAAGGTTGTTGGATTTGTCATCGTCGTCATCGCTACTTATCGTAGAATAGAGCGGAGGCATGTTCAGGTGAAGGACGATTCAACTCGGTTGGATAGAACAATGTGATCAATTGAGACTGTTGGAAGCTGACAATGGGTGCTGGTTGGAGAAATGAGTGATGGACAGCGGGAGAGATCGAGAGATCGGTAGGATGAAGTGAAAGATATCCTTGTGATAAGCCTATAACCATGAAGGCGGAGATGATGATACCGCCGGACCCGTTCAACACAAAATGGCGGTGTTAGGAGTAGAGCACCGAAGTCCCGGCAGACGTTTGCTTCATCCAAGAACAATCTGCAGTGGTCCACACCCAGTCGGCAAACGATTTTGCAACACCAATGCATTCACAGGCAAATCATAGTCCATGGCGATACCCGTCGGCTCCTGGGCTCCTGTAGAAGACAAGAGACAAGATATGTTTTCAAGGAAAGATGGTTGTAGGTAGAAGGTGCTGTGTTGGCATACGAGCGTCGTCTCTCTTGGTTGATCTCCTTGCTGCAGAAGCATGTGATGTTCCGTAAGTGAGTTCCACAAGTGAAGACTCGCAGTCAAAGGACAAGTGAGGTAGGTCTTCATCACGTGCAGAGGAAGTGAAGGAAGACCACCTGAAGTGAGAGAGTAGCTGATCCTGCTGAGAATGAAAACGAGCCTGAAACGGAGGCTGTCGAAAAGTGCTGGCGTTAGCGACGTACCAGGAAACAGAATGTGTATAGCCCGAAATGATCTCTTGTTCATATGTTAAGGTATCTACTGGACATAACACTTATCATCGTCGCTCACTGTCGTCAAAGTTCATGCGTCGTCATCTCCGTAAGGTCGATCGCCGGCTTTGCTCTTCTTCCGTGACGAAGAGCTCATCAATTCAAATAAACGGTTCTTGCTAGGTCCATCGCGGCTGCCTGGTAATGCTCTGCGTGGTTCATCTGTCATATCGACCGATGCTGTTGAAGAATTCGTTGAGTTCGTCATTGCACGAGCATCTGCAGCTTTATGCGGGAACGGAATTCGCCTATCCCATGCAATGGAAGCCGAGCTCGATGGCGTAGTATCTCCTTCTCCGGCAATGGGGGAGACTTCAGCATGCTTGTACTCATTGTCTGCTATAGCTTCGGCCGTTTGTGGTAGCGCAGTAATCTCGGTGCTCATTCGGGGCTGCATGGGATGCTCTTCGAAGATGTTACCTGGGGAGTTATCCTTCTGCTGGTCCGTGAGCATTCGCTCCCACGCGGGTTCCGACCGTTCGTCTGGTCGTTCGGCCGATTCCGCCGCCTTGAGACACTCTTTGCTCTTCTTTGATAACCTCAAGCAGAGAGAATGGAAAACACTGACAGCTGAATCATCACTAGCTTCGCTTATATTTTCAGGAGCATGTGAGACCCATAGGTCCACGAGCTGCGCCAACAACTTGGTGTGATCCAACAGGAATGGTAGACTTGGAAGCCCCTCCCTTGAGATTGGCGGCAGTCGATTCTTGATCTGGTTCGGAGCCGCAAATCGTGGCTCGAGAGTTACCGACGCCATTTGCGACGCGCTGACGGCACAAATTTCATCGATGAAGCTTCTCAACTCGTTTGTGGAAGCAGCCAAAAACTTGTTCATTGGTTCCATCCAGGGCTCCTTGGTCCCGAATCTGGCCAGGTTTGCGAGCACATTAAGGGACTTTGCAATCAGGGTAAAAGTCCTCTTCGTACGATCAGGTGGAAGTTCTGTTGGAAGTTAGAAGAATTCGTAGCGAGATTACACAAAATTTACCTTGGATGAGACCAAAGAGCTTAGGATTCAGAATTGCTGGGCAGAAGAATCGAAGAAAGAAAAACCCGGAGACGCTGGTATATTTGACCGTTCGAATGAAAGATCCATATCTGTCCTCGGCACAAGACCGTATATGTCGAAAGATTAGTCGTAACTGCACTGGACAACGCGCGGCTGAATCGCGAATCGATTTCCAAATGGTGCTGGTAAGGAATATAAGGTTGGCCCAGTTCTTTTCGAGCTGCTCTGGCGATCGGACCCTATTGGGGTCAACTTCACAGTCCGGATCTCGTTCGATGACTTTGCGCAATTTAGCGCCCAAGACTTCCTCGAGGTACTCCTTTCCTAGCCGTCGCATATGAGCGTCGAGTGCTTTAGTGACGAGAGAATTGCCCCGGAAGAGTAGGTTGGCCTCCATGGTAGCCGATCGACTGAGGTCCCGAACAAGCATTTCTCGTTGTTCGGCAGATTCGTAAGAGTCATTGGAATGTATACGACCGCTAAACCGCATCCGCATAGGTGGGGTCTCTCTGTATATACCATCAATCTCTTCCTCAACCAGACTGATGAGCCATTCGCTAGCGTTTCCCGAAGCCTGAAAGATATCTAGCAGAATATCTGATAAATGTCGGAGATCTGGCCCAAGTAGTTGAGAAATTTGTGTCGTCAAGCCATTGGAAAAACTCTGCAAGACTGTTGAGAGCTCCTTGTAGTCGTCTTCCATCAAGACCACGGTTTCCTGAAGCGCAAATCTGACCAGGAGCGTTCCGACCGACTGGTCATTGTTGTCCAGTAATGGCCACCACTTGTCGATCGTTCCATGATGCTCTAGGTCGTCAATCGATACATCAACTCTGCCAAATATAGGGTCGTGGGAGGAGATTTCCAGCCCACTGAGGCCTGAGAGATAACCTGCATCTGCAGAGATATCGTAGAGACTGTCAGCCACCATCGTCCACTCTTTCTCAGCGGGATTGCCGAGCTTGACGGCGATGGTGATTTTTGATAGGGTGGCAGGAATATCCTCTACGTTGAACTCTTCCGCCCAGAAAGCCGAAGTCAGATTTGCCTTGGTGGTTGTGCGTGCCCGTAGATCATTCTCCAGCAGGACCTCAGCGTACACCCCTTCTTTGGTCTGCTCACCCTTGCCGACTTTTGTTTTGTGCTTCTGCTGCTCATGAGGAATCTGTGCAACGAACCGCGGCGAAAATTTCGCTTCTGTGATTTTCACAGTTAGCGAGCGTTCTATGCGGAACATTCCTTGGGTAGGCTGTATTTCGTCGGACGTATCGGAGTGTGACGCCTGATGGAGGCCTTCTGGACCTTGTTCCGGTCCGTACAGCTCAGGCACCGTAAGTGCACGTAAAAGGACGAACCATGCCTCATGAGCAGTGTCTGACTCCAGGCACAGAACCATTGGCCTTGAGTATCTCACTAGCGGTGCTTGAGCGCGATACTGGGAATAGATGGCGATACAATGAGGCATTCGAAGAACACTTTCGTCAAGTCTCTGAACGCCAAAGCGGGACAGCTGGGAGAGGTGCGTCACAGAGAGTACAGTGGGTTCTGCATCCGCCAGGATCCTGAAAGTGCCATTCTCGTGCAGAGTACAGTTTACCCTGCGCCAATGATAGTTGTCTTCTGTCATGGATCGGCCAAGGCTGTTGGGAGACGACACCAGTTGGGAGCCGGACGGTAAGGGGCCGTCCCATAAAAGCATCTTCCCCACCTTGACAATCGCCGTACCTTTGGTATTGCCAGTATCTGACAATCTCCGCTGCGGTGCCGTCTTCTTGTCGGCCATGCTGACTAGTTGGGGTTTTGTCATTTTGTTGTGAATGCCCTTAGGTCGTAGTGGTTGCCAACAGAGCAGTGCCGCAAGCCAGGAATCAAAGGTTTCCGGAACTGGTGGTCGAAGTTGATAACCTGTGGCCGAAGAAGCAATCAGAACACTCAAATATGTGCTCTGGGTTTCATAGTCGTAATGCGTTCTGACCGTACATCCTCTGAGGTCAGATATCAAAACTGTTGCCTGGGAGACTTCTCCTTTCGTTTGGCAGACAAGGCTACCAGGAGCAACGTTGATGGCACAATAGCCGGAAGCCCAAGCAGACGTGTGCAGTGGTCTGAAGAAAAGAATTCCATGCATTCGCCCACAAGTAGTCGTCATTAGGTGCAGGATCCTGGCCGAGTCAATGTCCAGTAATTTGGGCGATCGGACGCTGCTGCCACTGACACCGAACATCTCACTCGGCGAAAATGGTCGACGTGGTGTCTTGGGAGGATTGCGTGAATCGTTGTACTCCGGCGTGTCCGGACTACGCACCACGGAAGGAAAGCCAATGGATCCGTAGTCGTTCTCTTGACGCTGACTCAGAGGAGGACCAGTCGCTATAGACCCAAGTCTCTTGCGAGTCTTAGTTATGAAGGAGCCCGGGGAGGCATCCAATGGCGGATCCTCTTTTGTGTTTGTTCTTGTCTGGGCTCTCCTCCTCCTTCTCTCGATAGTGCCTTCTTCATCGGTGTTCGAAATCGAGGCGGAGGTCTCGCGCCTCCTCTGGGAGTTTCTGCTTCGGGTCGATTGCAGGACGGGGGAATGGACTTGACTGCCATCAGTGGAATCATCGCGAAAGGTTGTGTATGCACCCGAATCCGGAGTCACCGCACGGATCGTTGTGTGCTCATACTCCTCAAATATTCGGCCATGCCGATCTTGAGAAGAAGCGTGCCGGCTCGTTCGCCGCTGTACATTTTGTGGCCTTGACCTCGACTGACTATTGCCATTGAGTACTTCGTCCCGCGGACGAGGCTTCATCGCGGCCGGAGACCCCTCAAAGCCCTGTCTACTTCGGCTTTGGAGTTGTTGTCTCTTTGTCACAAGTACAGCCTCTTAATGTTTTGTAACGGTACATGCAGTGCGCATACTTGTTCGTTCGACACGCTTTGGCCGGGTTGAATTTTGCACAACCCAGCATTTGCGCGGGGTTTCGCGAGGACCAACGGGCAGTCGTCCTTAGTAGACGAAGTAGTCAGCTCAGTGACAGCCACAAAATTGAAAGGCTCTGGTCGAGTCAAAGAAACGGCAGGGACCGAACTGGAAGGTGTCAGATCAAATGCGACATGGCCAACACCGTTGAATACGAGGTTTCAGCCGGTCGACTGGCGCAGGAGGGTTTCGCAGCCGGTCGGAAACATTGGGCGGTGTTCGATCGCAGGAGGAAATGGGAGGAAGCCTTATGCAGGAACGTGCAATGCGACGAGAGTCGAGGCAGATCGATGTGTGGCACACTCAGGACTATGGTGGGAGCGGTTATTGGAGATGCAATTCGGTATGGATCGATAGGCCCGCGAGTGGGTGGGTGGGTGGGTGGTGTCGATTGGTATATGCTGAACTAACTATGCATCTTGCTGTCGCTGGGTTTTTAGTTTTAGGGAGAGCGGCCGTTCAGCCATGGGTTTGTCCTGTGGGGTTGACACGCCGCTACCCCCAATCCATTATCGACCGTCGACTTCTTCTTGCAGCAGTCAACCTCGCTAACCAACTTCCCGCGTGCTTTAGGCATGGTCAATCTGGAGTTAGTGCCCCGGACCTGGCTTTCCTAGCCTGGGAATGAACCATAGTGCCCTCCATGATTGCTCGCGTCGCCTGGAATGCCTTTCAGTATCATGGTTTGCCACTCAACCGACAGGAGGCTATCTCACGGGCGTAACGTTAGATGTAAGAACAGTTATTGCCGAACACCGAAAGCATACAGCGTCCAGATCACGCACGGTCGCTTATCCTAAGCACGGAGTCTTACGAGCAACGAGTATCCCTAAACCCAATACCTGTGACTGGAGAGTGTCCGGACTCCGGACTCTAGAGACCAAGCGAAACGCCAAGAAGGTCACATGATCCCTTAGTAAGCAGGCTTCACGTATTCTTCGACGGCTTTTCCTTCAATTTGACTGCGGCATGAACTGTTCAGACAAACTCATCCAACTTCCAACCCCGCTACCACAATTTTCCCTGGTGTAATCGAAGTCGCCTCGACGTTCATCATGTCGGACGGTATGGACCATTATAGCCGTTCTCCAGAGACCCAGCTAACCTCCTCCGCAGCCGACTTCGACACCGTCCGACGTCTGCAGGCTGAGCGCAACGCTCAGGCTGCCGGCAAAAAAGGTTCCAAGACCTTCGATCCATCTAGTCAGCGCACTGATTCGTCCACCAAGGTGTCTTTGACTGAGAATTTCGATACCACTCTCTACGACCGCGATGGCGACAGGTTTGCTGGTTACCACACCTCACTTGCAGCGGATGGCGAGGACGAGGAAATGCCTGATGCCGATAGCAGCAGAAGATTGGTAGGACAGTACACTGCAACAAATGAGCAAATGCAAGAATTTGCGACAGGAAATGGCGTGGAAGAAGAGGACATTCTCCTTGGACGTGAGAAGTCTGCCAGGATCGCAGATCGTGAGACTGATTATCAGAAGCGAAGATTCGAGCGAGGGCCTCTCACCCCTACGAGAGCCGATCCTTTCGCGGCCAACAAACAGGCCGGCGTCACTGAGGGTGCTACTTATCGGGAGGTCATGCAATTGCAGGACATAGAGCGTGAGGAAGAACGGGTCAAAAAGCTGATCGCTGAAAAACAGGCCAACGGCGACGGAGTTGTTGAACACAAACCGACCCTGAAAGAAGAAGCCGACAAGGAAAATGCAGACGCAGGCTCGACCGTAGAGGCCACCAGCCGCAAGCGGAAGAAGAGATGGGATGTCTCCAGCGAAGCTACACCCGCGCCCGACGAAATTGAGACCAAGAAGCGATCGAGATGGGATCAGGCTCCTGCTCCTGATGCAGCGCCAGCACCTGCAAAACGTTCCAGATGGGACCAGGCACCCGGACTGGCTTCAGCTACATCTGTAGCTCAGACATCAGGAGCGAGTTTTGGCACCGACATCTCTGCGCGGACTGCTCCTTGGTCTGACGAAGAACTCGATATGATGCTTCCCACGGAAGGATACACTATTCTCGAGCCTCCTCCGGGCTATGCGCAAGTTCGTCCTGTTGCCAGAAAAGCTGTGGCAACTCCAGCGGCGAGCGGTAGCTCTGCAGGTATTGGCGGGTTCATGATGCAGGAACCTGAAAATCCCAGGATGATGGGCAAACAACTCCCGACGGATATTCCTGGGGTTGGAGACCTTCAGTTTTTCAAAGCCGAGGATATGGCGTACTTCGGAAAATTAGTTGATGGAGCCGACGAAAATGCCATGTCTGTGGATGAGCTCAAGGAGCGCAAGATCATGCGATTGCTGCTCAAGGTCAAGAATGGTACTCCGCCAATGCGTAAGACCGCTTTGAGACAGCTGACGGACAACGCGCGACAATTTGGAGCTGGCCCTCTATTCAACCAAATCTTGCCTTTGCTAATGGAGAAATCCCTCGAAGACCAGGAACGGCATCTGCTCGTCAAAGTCATTGACCGTGTGCTCTATAAGCTCGATGATCTCATCCGACCCTATGTACACAAAATCCTGGTCGTTATTGAACCCCTGCTCATCGACCAGGATTACTACGCTCGTGTCGAAGGCCGGGAAATCATTTCGAATCTTGCCAAGGCGGCAGGACTGGCGCATATGATCAGTACAATGAGACCCGACATCGATCACGTCGACGAGTATGTTCGGAATACAACAGCAAGAGCTTTTGCGGTGGTCGCTTCAGCTCTAGGCATACCCGCACTTCTACCTTTCTTGCGAGCAGTTTGTCGAAGCAAGAAATCGTGGCAAGCTAGACATACTGGTGTTAAAATCGTCCAACAGATTCCAATTCTGATGGGATGTGCTATCCTTCCTCATCTGAAGGGCCTGGTCGACTGTATTGCCGACAATCTCAGTGACGAACAAGCCAAGGTGCGGACGGTTACGTCTCTGGCAATTGCAGCGCTGGCAGAGGCGGCAAACCCGTACGGTATTGAAAGCTTTGATGACATTCTCAATCCGCTCTGGACGGGAGCTCGGAAACAACGCGGTAAGGGGTTGGCAGGCTTCTTGAAAGCCGTGGGCTACATCATTCCGCTCATGGATGAAGAATACGCCAACTACTATACCAGCCAGATCATGGAGATTCTGCTCCGAGAATTTGCCTCTCCTGACGAGGAGATGAAAAAGGTTGTTCTCAAGGTCGTGTCCCAATGTGCAAGCACCGATGGTGTCACTGCAGGATATCTGAAAGAACATGTCTTGAATGAATTTTTCAAGAGTTTCTGGGTGCGGCGAATGGCGCTGGACAAACGCAATTACCGTCAGGTCGTGGAGACCACCGTTGACCTTGGTCAGAAAGTGGGCGTCAGCGAGATTGTTGGTCGTATTGTGAACAATCTCAAGGACGAAAGTGAAGCATACAGGAAAATGACTGTCGAAACTATCGAGAAGGTCATTGCATCACTTGGTGCGGCGGACATCAATGAGCGCTTAGAAGAACGACTTGTTGATGGTATCTTGTTCGCCTTCCAGGAACAAGGCATTGAAGATGTTGTCATGCTTAACGGCTTTGGTACAGTCGTCAATGCTCTGGGCACTCGCTGCAAACCATACCTCCCACAGATTGTCAGCACGATTCTCTGGCGATTAAACAACAAATCAGCCACTGTTCGACAACAAGCGGCAGACCTGATCTCCCGAATTGCCATGGTCATGAAACAATGTGGCGAAGATGCTCTGATGGGTAAGCTCGGTGTTGTTCTTTACGAATACTTGGGCGAAGAATATCCCGAAGTTCTGGGTTCGATCCTAGGTGCCCTTCGATCGATTGTCACCGTTGTGGGGATCAACCAGATGCAGCCGCCTATTAAAGACCTGCTGCCACGTCTCACCCCTATCCTGCGAAATCGTCACGAGAAGGTCCAGGAAAACACCATTGACCTTGTCGGTCGTATCGCTGATCGAGGTCCCGAGTCAGTGAACGCCAGAGAATGGATGCGTATCTGTTTCGAATTGCTTGACATGCTCAAGGCGCACAAGAAGGGCATTCGTCGTGCGGCGAACAACACTTTCGGCTTCATTGCCAAAGCCATTGGACCGCAAGACGTTCTCGCCACATTACTCAACAACCTGCGTGTACAGGAACGGCAGTCCCGTGTCTGCACTGCTGTCGCCATCGGTATCGTTGCCGAGACTTGCGCACCTTTCACTGTCCTTCCAGCCTTGATGAACGAGTATCGTGTACCCGAGCTCAATGTTCAGAACGGTGTTTTGAAGTCCCTGTCCTTCCTCTTCGAGTATATCGGCGAGATGGCGAAAGACTATGTCTACGCTGTTACGCCCTTGCTTGAAGACGCGCTCATCGACCGTGATCAGGTCCACAGACAGACTGCCGCAAGTGTGGTCAAGCACGTCGCACTGGGCGTGGTTGGACTCGGCTGCGAGGACGCCATGGTCCACCTACTGAACCTGCTCTACCCGAATCTGTTCGAGACCAGCCCTCACGTAATCGACCGGATCATTGAGGCCATCGAAGCTATTCGCATGGCTGTGGGCCCAGGTATCGTCATGAACTATGTCTGGGCAGGTCTTTTCCATCCAGCCCGGAAGGTTCGTACACCGTATTGGAGGCTGTACAACGATGCTTACGTGCACAATGCGGATAGCATAGTGCCATACTATCCAAACATGAAGGATGATGGGTTGCCTAGAGACGAGTTGTACATTACCCTTTGAATTGGAAGATTGCTTCGAGCTTGAGTCAGGGTTGGCTGGACAGCAATCAGACTCTTCTGAAAAGCAACGCGCCTAGCCGAGGCCCGCTGACGGATGTAGCTTTCACGAATTCATATGCTAATCAGCGACTATTCGAGTCGTCTGGTCTTCTTACAAACTGTTCATTGAAAGTTTCAGGCTCCAACGCCTACAGCCTCTCGCCATCTATTTCAAACCATGGCCCCAAAGTCGTCTTTCGGAGGTCTTTACCAGCATGTGTTGCGTGTAAACAACTCCACCGCAATGCTACCACACCTCAAGCTCAACGGATCCATCAGCGATTTGCGGCAAGTGCTCGGGTGGCTCAATCTTCCCGAGTACATCATACGACAACCCCATCAGCGACTATCAATCACCACCAGTAGCCTCAGCCTTCATCCTCGCCGGCTTCGAATTCAAATATGCGTTTCTATACACCTTTTGGGTCAGCCTGTCTAAGCTCTTGACAGTCTCTCATTATCCGCGCGTCTTTAAACCACCACAACAATAAAAACTGCTGCATCCACTGCCTCTTTTGACCTTGCAGCTGGGGAGGGCTGTACGTACGGATTGAGGCCGGAACTTACCGCTTGTTCGCCCAGTCAATAATCCACCAGGCCATCACCAACGGCGGAACAACGTATAAGAACTGTGCCTTTGAGCGGCGGAATGTGTTGAAGATCGCATTGTGCCATGCATGAGCCAGTGGATTTTGCCGGTTTGCTGAAATCCTGTATTCCACGATGCCCTTTTGCTTGGGGATACGGCGGTGTCCCCAACAGTAGACAGGGCGGCTGCAGCGTTCATTAGAGAAAGAAACTTATCGCTGGAACCCAGATTCCGGAGAGAGGGTGAAGGGAACTAGGGAGAACGGGGGCAGAGGTTGGTGAAAGTGAGTGGTCAAAGACGTTGTTGAGGGAAGCGTAGGAAGGTCTTGGAAGCGGTGCGGTAGACGAGGAGGAAAGTTGTGCTGGTTGGGAACTCCTCAGATCAGGGTGCTAACGCAGGCAAACAGAGGGTGGGTGCTTGGAAGGGTGGACGTACTGGCTCCTATGAAGGTCTTGATTGTACTCCATCGCGTCTTAGGCGTGTTCTTTCGTGCGGCATGCGTAGGTGGGAAACGAGAGTGGTGCGAGTTGAGGTACTGGAGGAAAAAAGAGCGAACATCTTGACGGGCTCGCTGGTTGCTGGGTCCATTATTATTATATCTTTTGGGACGAGCTCGAATGGTCCTGACAGAAATGCCTTGTTGTGCTCAGAGATATGTACTTTCGTGCAATAGTTTCTTAGAGGCCGTGAGGCTCCGTCCCACAAGGGAACCACCTAAAAACAGAGTGGATCGGTTTCTTACGGAAGTTAAACCCTGGAGGGAAACGCTTCAAAAAAGCACCGGGAGAAGGCTGTGGATTAGACCGATGGAGGCATCAGTGGTGAAAGAGATTCGCACTCCAGGAAACCGAGTTTCAGGAAGCCTGAGATTTGACGAGGGACAATCCGAACACCGCTGTACTGTGCGAGACTACGAGGACTACTACGTACTACGGTCTCAATGGGTAAATCGTGTAATTTGGTGCTAGGGCGCCATTCGACGACAAACAGCAGCGAGGACAATTTGTGTGGCAGGAGGGCCTCCTGTTCAATGCGAGGACAGGGCTTTTGATTTGCAGCTACCGTCATAGCTATTGCCCAGGATAAAGTCCATCTTGAGAAGATTGCCGTTGGTGTGTGATCATTCAATCTCGCTTCCAAATCCACGACTTTGGCCACCCATATTCCTCTGTCAAAGCATACTGTTCAAGCATCCATAGGCCAACCAGACTACCCGGAGCGAGTCTACAAAGCCTTGTTTATCCATTGTCTTGTTCGCATATTCATCCAAACACAGTCTCCTGCCACAACTCTAAGCAATGCAAATCCTGAATAGGCCGTCGCCACAGCCAAGGTAAGACCATACTGGCCTTGGTCTCCTCTCAAGATACGCAACTCATCTCAGCGATCGTTGCGGCCCTGACATCATTGCTGAGAGCATTTAAGTACTCTACCATGAGATGTCCAATTCGTCAAGCCGTTGTTCACACTGCTGTCAGGTCCCGAAATATCCATGGACGGAATGTGGCGATGATTGCAATGAATTCTTCAATCCTTCGCTGCTCGAGTATACATTTTGCGCTTCCTTGCGTTTATTTGGTGTCATCACGCCTTTGCATCGTGCACAACAGCAGCTTTACTGAAGTAGCCGATAAGGAGCAGTCGTTGCAGCATGCCGTCGTACTCCTTACGAGGCTCGGGTCCTCCGCTCTCAATGAACTCGTGCCAGGATATAAGACTGCATTCGATGCCGCCATGCTCAGCTATAGCCGCCTGCCATTCGGCTTCAGTGTTGGCTTCCCAGACGCCGGTTCTGGCATCAAAGGGCAAAGACTCCACCATTGGTCGATAGTAGAAAAAGCCACGATAGATCATCTCTAGAATTACTTCCACCATGAGGGCAAAGATGATCGTTCTACGCGTCGTCTCTGCTAGTGTCCAGGCCTGCCAGGCTGAGAGATCCGGATCAAGCCTCCGCGGGAGATGTGCGTGGAAGTGTTGCGTCCATTCGGGGAAGAGGTCTCGGAGTGCCCGGAAAGCCGAGACTTCTGCTTGACCGCGGACTTTGTTCAACGTGGAAGCTACTAATATGGCCATCAGTTTGTGGAAGTTGGCCAGGAATTCTGAGAATGGAAGACTCTCGACGTCAAGAGACAAAAGTCTCCGCTGCTCGTTCTCCATGAACCTGAAAAGACCCGTGGTGCTGTTCGGTTGACTATCAAGAGCTTGGGACTGGTGGTCCGTTGAGCCCTGGCGTTTTGAAGACAGTATTTGGGAGTGAACAAACGGTGTCGACCGGAGTTGGAACGTCGCAAGAGGTATCTCGTTCAACTGTTCGAAAGCCAAAGCGAAAGGCTCGGGACTTGACACTGCTGGAAATCTGTAGTGTGGGTCAAAACCATTGGCAGTATAGTTCTTAATGGCATCGGCATGTGCTGCTTGTATGGAATCGTAGACCACAGATGGAAAAGGTTCCCGGACTAGCTGGCGCTGAGGGAGAGTGTCGGGACCACCTCTCTCTTTGTTGGTCACAGGCTCAAGGTCATAAGTGCATTCGAGACCCTTTGCAAAGCACCTGTCACACTTTGGCAACTGCGGACGACACGGTCTTTTGGCCTTCCTACATGCGTGACATGCTTTTCGTAGCGGTGCTGGCATGGGCCAAGGTACCGGGACAACTTGGTGGAAGAATACTGCAGCATGTACCAGCTCAGGTTTCGATCTTGATTGTTTGATTCCTCCTCAGGCCCTTTGGGTCATACACCTGCGTGATCGTTTAAAATGCTGGAGAAGATGGAATAAAGTATCCGGCAAGGCTTTACGGACGACACGGAACGAGGTGGGAAAATAGACCCGGAGTCCCTTTTGCCCTATTAAATTTGTTGGAGCAATATTGACGCAAGCCCCCATCATCGTCCTACAGCACGCAGACAGTACCTTGCCATCCTCCACACGGGACATCCGACTGATGTCACCCGCTTTCCCACATCGTGCTGCTTCGGACCTCATCATCTCGCTCATGAAGGGGAGCCCTAAAGGTGGTCGTACTACGGATTTGTAACAGCGGTTGATCGAAACTGGGTTGGCTGGAAGCGATGTCCGACTCGTCTAGGTGCTTGAACGTGTTTATCCGATGACGTTGAAGATCTTGACCACCGACAACTTTGCAATGCCGTGAGATGTGCCTGATCATCCCTCAAGCTCTGACGAGGTTTGAAATATGATACAATGAGCGTAGGAAGCCGACATTACAAGAATGAGGAAGTCCCTTCGCGGCGCGCAGATGCCCACAAAGAGCTCATCGACTCCTTGACCCGAATCAACACTTACAATCCTCCTGTTCAGACATGCTCGACAGGATGGACATTCCATGGCCTATACTACGGCCCAACGTCGGTAGCCTACCTGTTCTTTCGCTTGTCCCAGGTCTATCCTCATCTCTCTTTCAAGAGTCAATCTCTTCTGGACTGGGCGCAAGCTTACCTTGGCCTCGGCGCATCGCATCCAAAAAGTGTCGACTCAAATCACTGCGGCGTCGCAAATGAGGCACTGACCCAACTAGCTATTCGTGCAGCGATGGACCAGGATGCCAGCCTTGTGCAGCAACTCTGCTCATATCAAAGCACGATCAATGAAGCAGGCGGGTCGGACGAGTGGCTCTATGGACGATCCGGCTATTTGTACCTGCTTCGACTTGCCGGTAGCGGCTTCAACAAAGACTCAAATGCTGCCAGAATGGTTCGTGCAACGATACAGAAGACTGTCCAACGCATCCTGGCCAGCCAGCAGCCCTGGACGTGGCATGGCAAAGCCTACCTCGGAGCGGCTCATGGAACCTTCGGTGTCCTCTGCCAAGTTGTGATTTCGGAACCCTCAGCGGCTCAGTCGGTGGAACAAATCCTGTCACAGGTCCTCGATACCCAGTTTCCGACTGGCAACTTCCCATCATCGCTACCCCCAGGCTCGGATAAGCTCGTTCAATTCTGTCACGGAGCACCCGGAGCCGTTCTCTCGTTGAGAGCCCTACGCCCGTATTTCCCCAAGCTACAGCACAATATCGATGCAGCCATCGAAGCTGCCCAAAAAGATACGTGGAAGCGGGGGGTGCTCGTCAAGGAACCATGCTTGTGTCATGGTATCGCAGGAAATGCACTTGCGTTGGACGATGAAGCGGAATTCCAGCATTTCATCACGTATATGTCAACTGACTACCTCGAGAGTCAAGGATGGTTGGAAGACGCGGGCCGGAGTGACCAGTTCGTCGGACTTTATACCGGTGAAGCTGGCAGAGCGTGGGCCTGGGCCGTGGCGGACAAACCAGAAGAACTTGGAAGAGCCTGCATTGGCTTCAACGATCTATGAGCTGCACAAGATTGGCCGGCACTGGTTGGTATACGACCATCTGTATGCTAGTGCTCTGCGATAGATACAAGCCTGTGGCCTTTTTACTTTTTATCCGTCAAACGCTGCTGAAGCGGGTATTAAGCACCGCCTTGTACTTAGTATATTCTCGACCGGCCAGATCCCTGGACGATCAATTGTGCATGAGCAATGATCCACCTTGCATGTTGGGCTTAGTCAATCCCACGTAATATCACACCTTTTTCTATTTTGCTTCTTTCAATCTATTGAGTTACCCTCGAGGTTGTCGAACACTTGCGAGCGCAATAGGTGCCTAGTAATGTGTACGAGTCATCCGACACACAACAAGGCTGCGTCTTGACTCGCCCAAATCTCTCCGCGTCGCTCATCTCCATCTTCTATCAATATTCCACTGCTTTATCACATTCCAAACGGCGGCTTCCTTTTCTCTCTCTACCAACTCAGTCCTCCACACCTCCTTCGAAAATGCCATCAGTCACATCTCAATCTCACCCCGATGTACCTCCCTTCCCTTCCCCCTCGACCTTCTCCATCCTACCCGACATCTACCTCCTGATCGCGCGCCTGAATATCCTCCAGCAAGCCACGACACAGACGGGTCCCTCTCAAGCCGAATCCTCGTCGCAGACCCAGCAACAGTCTCAAACCCAAACGAGTTCGACACAGCAGCAACAGCAGCCGCCGCAGCACCTCCAGACCGGCGGCCCAGCCCTCGAGCTCAAGGACCTCCCGTCGCAAGTGTACGGTATCAAACAGCACATCGCGAAGGCAAGGGCGGCGGTGCAAGTTCTGCCCGACGTCGAGAGGAGCGTTGAAGAGCAGGAGCGCGAGATCAGGGAGCTTCGACGGACGGTCGGACTGTTGAGAGGGAGGTTGGGTAAGTTGGCGGGGATTGCGGCCGAGGGCGGCGATGTTGTTATGAAGGGTGTCGAGGGCTGAAAGAAAGAGGGTGGACTGAATCACTCTATACACGGACCACAGACCGATACACTCACCCACGGCAGGCGAATTGGAACGTCGGCAACCCTGAAAGGAGCAGCAAACAGAATCAGAAGGCACGTGTCGCAGGTCTTAGGACGGACAGTACGACCGAATTAGACCAGAATAGCTGCATCACTCAGCAGAGGGAAAGGCCATAAACACCGAGCTGAGGCTACGTGTCGATAAGAAGGGATCACGACTGGAACAAGAACAACTGGGCTGGGCGGGACGAAGAAGCACCTTCATACAACGTGGATATCACGATCTGAAGGGTTGGAGCAAGAAATTCGTATTGCACGACATTATCAGTCGCGACTTCTCCCGAACTCGGGTATGGGTATCGTTGAAGATATGCTGTTTGTCCTCAGCCCCCAAGAAAGCCTAGCCGTTGAAAATATTCCACCGCATCCGCCCATCCCTCCAGACGCCATTTCACCAGGTCACCAGAATCAATCCGGCTAAATGTTTACACTGGCAGAGGGAAAGACGAAGCCCAGTCTGCAATCTCTTGCCTGAGCTTCAAGATCTCAGGGACACTGTCATTCGCCACAGCAGCCTTGAAGTCCTTCAGCTTGTTAGCTTCCTTTGGCAAATCCCCCTGGACCTTCTTGCACAGCTTGATGCTCTGGTCGATATATCCTGCAACGCGCTTGAAGTCTTCCTCGCCGAATCCACGGGAAGTCATTGCCGGCGTGCCAATGCGAATACCGCAGGGCGTGAGGGCTGATTTGTCGCCTGGGATACTGTTCTTGTTGCACGCGATGTTGATCTGCTCCAGGACCGCCTCGACGCGAGCACCGTCCAAACTCTGGGGACGCAGGTCAAGCAAAACCATGTGTGAGTCTGTGCCGTCCGCGACCAGCTTGTATCCGAGGTTCTTGAACTCGATTTCAAGAGCCTTAGCGTTCTTCACCACTTGTTCCTGGTATGCTCGGAACTCGGGTGTCGCAGCTTGTTTCAAGGCGACAGCTAGGGCAGTGATGGTGTGGTTGTGCGGGCCACCTTGATGGCCGGGGAAGACGGAGAAATTGATGGGTCCCTCGAGGTCATACAGGAGCTGCTTGCCAGTCTTGGGGTCGGTGCTGCGGACACCCTTACGGAAGAAGATCATGGCTCCACGAGGACCACGGAGGGATTTGTGGGTGGTTGTGGTGACGACGTCGGCGTGCTCGAAAGGTGAAGGGATGACACCGGCGGCAATGAGACCGGAGATATGAGCCATGTCGACGATCAGATAGGCTCCGACCTTGTCTGCGATCTGACGCATACGGGCATAGTCGATCAATCGGCAGTATGCGGATGTTCCAGCCACGATGCACTTCGGTCGGTATAGCTGAGCATTCTCTTCAAGTCGGTCATAGTCAATGATGCCGGTCTCGAGGTTAACTCGGTAGGGGAAGGTCTCGAAGTAGGTCGACACAGCGGAGATCCTGCAAAAATGTCAATCACAATACTTCCGCACCAATCCTGATATACATACTTCTTCGACGGCGTCTGGTATCCGTGACTCAAATGTCCTCCGTGAGGCAAGTCCAAGCCCATCAACCTGTCATGTGGTCTCATAATGGCCTGGTAAACCTGCAGGTTTGCTGGACTCCCGCTCAAAGGCTGGACATTGACACCCCACTTCTCCGGGTCGAGGTTGAACGCTTTCAACGCTCTTGCCTGACATGTGAGTTCCACCGCATCAATATGTTGGTTGCCTCCGTAGTATCTTGCTCCAGGGTACCCTTCGGAGTACTTGTTTGACATGGGAGAGCCAAGGGCATCGAAGACAGCGCGGGAGGTCACATTTTCGGAAGCGATGAGGATGATGGACTCGCGTTGGCGTTTGATCTCTTTTTTCTTCGCAAGAAATGTCAGCAAGGGTCACTGCAACGGTGGACATGGTAGTACTTACCATGATCTCTGCAATCTCGGGGTCAGACTCGACCAAGGACCTTTCGAGCATCTATGCTTCCTGTGAGCGGATTGGTTCTCTGAAGTTCGTGAGTCTCGTCTACTCACGTCCTTATGAGCCTGGGAGAGAGCATAGCTGGAGGTCGCCATTGATCCCATATGTTTCACAGTGTGCAATATGTCGGGCTGACGCTGATGGTGTAAGAAGTCGAAGTTGTAAGCTCAGAAAATCGGAAGAACAATCACCCAAGGGCAAACACGGGCTTGGGCTTGAATATTTTTTTCTATGTATTTCTCGTGGAGAAATCTTGTCTGTCGCGATTTTCCCCGCGCAAAGTTCACGCTAAGCTTATCCATACACTAACGTGACTAGTAGTTGCTCCACGTGACGCTCATGGCCATCATACGCTACGGTAAAACACTTCAACAGAAGCAGATGCTTATCGTTCAGCAAGTCTTCTACAAGACATCTTCATCCACCAACTTGGGCTTTTTCTTCTTCTTCTTTTCTGTTGGAACCTCGCCAGTCGCCTCCTTAGACTTTTGAGGACGCTCGCCGGTCATCGACCCTTGAGACGCGTGTTTGGACTTTTTGGACTTTTTCTTCGGTGATGGTTCCGGTACACCCTCAGGGACCTGAAACGTGTCGGTCATTTCGACGTCTTCAAGCTCCTCCTTTGCTGGCGGAGCCCCGTATGGAAAATAGCGCATTTTCAAGCCTTGGGGCTGTTCTCGGACCACTTTGGGTTTGCCAGTTTGTGTGGCCGTGAACACGAGCGGCGTCTGTGTCGCATCATCGTCCTGCACATCAGGTTTGGTAGTCATCTCTTGCATTCGAAAACTTCTTTCGATCCTCGCTGCCTGCTTGTAGGTTGACTTGGGGCCCTCGGGAAGAAGAACCGTTTCGTTATTGGAGGCTATGTTCTGCATGTTGTAATCAACGCCATCTTTGCTGTGGATCTTTTCTCCCCTTAGTGCGGCCTGAATATCGAGTTTTTCGATAGATTCGATGGACACAGAGTCAGGCACTGAAATATGCCAGATCTGCTTGCCGGCCAAGTCGTCGAAGAGAGCGGCTGAAGCCGAGGCATAATCCGATGTTGATAGTGTGACTGATTCGTAGCCTGTCGGTGCTTTGAACGGCTTAGGAGCTATTCGGACTGCCGAGGATGTCGTCTTCTTTGCTCTTTTCAAGGGAGTTTCTGAAATGCTCTCCGAGTGTCTTTTCTTGCTTGGGACGGAGCTGGTTGATGACTCAGATTCCGAGTCGTCTCGTCCACTATCATCTGATGACTCCGAGTCATCTTCGGCATTTGATGTCGGTGTTGTAGATTCTGATTCTGATTCAGACTCTACTTCCGCGACCTGGGGCTCGTCCTCATCACTCGAATCATGAACCACCTCTTCGCTGAGGTTGCTTGGTTTGGCAACCTCCTTTTTCTTCGCCATGGTCAGCCGTGAGTGTCGCACTCGGTCTGACCACAAGTCCCAAGAGATGGAGTGCTGGTCGGTGTAATGATTTCAGGTCGTCCTTGTTTCTCGTGCCCGGAAAATAATTTGAAGATCAACGAGCACAAAATCTTCGCGGCAATAGCCGTGCGCTAATATTTTAGCGTGCTGCTAGCTTTTGTCCTTTTTCTCCTTAAGTGCTTTTTTATTATGCGCTCTCTCCAGTACCACATCCAGTTGTATGCCTGCGAGTAAGTGGTAATCATGACAAGGCTATGCACTGCTAATCTACGACAGATGGTGAGAGATTGAGCGCAGTTGCGAGGCAGCGCCGTCTGCGTGAGGCGCGGTCTGCTGCATCTACTCCTCCAGCGCCCTCGCCAACACCAGTGGTTCGAAATGTGCTTCCTGACCCAGCATCTCAGCCAAACTTGTCGGACGAAGGCAGTGACAAGGACGGCAGCGATCAAATTGCGACATCAAACCAATTCTCGACATTAGTGGAGGCATCGGCTGTCAATTTCAGTTCGTCCCGAGAAGTGGAAAACGTAGATCAGACGACCATCAAGGTCAGATTGTCTCGAGGCCAGGTCCGTTTAATCTCAAGCTTTCCTGGCTGCACTGACAATCAAAGAAATGTGTCGTTCTGGGGTCATGTCGTCTATGGGTCAAACATGGATCAATCTCCATTTATGGCGCCATCATTCATGCTTCTATTGCTACCTATCGCGTCTATGCTCCGGCTACTGACGCATTACCACCTATCGAAGCACTGACATCGAAAGCCGAGGTCCAACTTGAATCAATTGAAGATGGGATTCGAGACTTGCCATATATTGGCATAAGAGACCAATGGGAACCCAGGGGCGTTGTCAAATCTAGACTGTCTTTCCACCTTCTAGGAGTTTCCTTCGAACAGGATCTGAAGGCACCTCAGCGGCTGAAGGAGTTGAACCTGAACGGTTGGGAGACTGTTCTCTCGCATTTTGCTAGCCCAAAGGCTGCGAAGCCATCCGCGCCATCTTGTCCCAGAATCTTGATCTGTGGTAGACGATCTTCTGGGTTGTCAACGTTCGTCAGATGTTTGCTGAATCGGCTCTTAACGGCTCAGGGCACGAGTAAAGAGCTCATTCTGCTTGACTTCGATACAACGATGCCGCAATTTGCACCTCCTGGGACAATCAGTCTTGTCAAGGTTGTTGGTCCTGGCTTCGGGCCGTCATTCACACAGGTAATGCTCGCTCAATCCACAGCTGGGCGGATCCTGAAGACTCATTTTCTGGGTGACTTTGACGACACAGAATTATCTGATTGGCATATTGAGCGAGTTAGTGATCTCCTGGCATTTGAGCAGAATAATCGAGTCGAGGAGAAGAATGTGCCGGTCGTTATGCTCGCCCCGAAATGGCTGAACGACATTGAGCAGCATATTGCGATCAGTCTATGGAAAAAAATGCTACCAACAGATATCATCTGCATGGACACTAGGCCCAGTTCACCGCACCTACAAGCTTGGAAACCATCCGCCGAGGCCGTCGAATGTCGCATTCATCAGATTCCAGCACAAGTTTTTGACAAGATGTCTCCTGCTCGAGAGCACGATCTTCAAATGCAGTCATACTTTCACATGTCAGAATGTCTGAGCGGCAGTCCGTACTGGACTGACACCCCTATCCTGGCTCGGAACCCTGTCATACTTAGCTATGGCGGCAACAATCCCGATATCTGTGGTGTCGTGTTACTAGGTGGAAATGTCGCGCTTGAAGACACATATGATGCCCTTGAAGGAAGTATTGTGGCTATGCTGCTCGTTCAGGAGCAGCAGCATGAACATTTGACCCCGATTGACCAGGAAGGTGAAGTTATGGACGTGGACGGCCTCCAGCGCTGCAGAAAAGACAAATGGCATGCCACTCGCACAAACGAGCGCATACCCCGACTTTTGCAGGGTTCCTCGCCTCATGCTTTTCCGTATTCTGCAGAGGGATCTCACTGCATTGGTTTTGGGATGGTGGCAGGGGTCGATGTTGTGGAACGACAATTAAGTCTCGTCACTCCTGTCAATTCCCAGAAGCTACACGTGAGGCACGATGGGTGTCGGATAGCACTCATCATCCACAAAGCCACTCCCAACGGAAAGTTCAAGACAGACTGGGCTCGGAAGGAGGTAAGAAGTAGCGGAAGCGACAGACAGGATCCGAAGATGTTGGTCTGAAGCTGGATAAACGGAACAGTTCACTCCGTGGTCCAAGTGGTGTGACCGGCAATTGCCAACCCCTGCTGGCATAACCGTCGCACCGGGACTGGTGGCCGCAGGAACCTCAGTAACCTCAGTAAGCCAGAAACCAGGAGATGGTCCAGACCAACAGCGGCATGAAATAGGTGCTGAGTAGTGTACCACAGTACATTAGCGTGCATGAACGAAGAATTGTCATTGATGCCACCCTGATTGGACACGGCGGATTTCCATCACCGAAGTGGCGGTCTGAGATTCATCAGAAGGGCCGCCCCGTGTCATCGCTGCCTCTGCCACTGCCACTGCCGGTGACGACGACAAGGTCAGGTCGCCAGATCCTTTTCACCCCTCTCCCTTCTCAACAATAATCTCCTCTCTATCATTGTCCACTTTGTCTTTTCTTCATTCGAGACACGGACCCTTCAATCGGCGCACTGTTGCATTTATTGGTGTCCACTGCGCCGGCTCGTTCCGTTACTATTCGCAGCGAACATTTCTCCCTTGAACGCCAGGTCACACGACTTCTCACCTTGCTCGACTTCGTCGCTCCGGTATAGAACCTGCTGCGCAATCGCTCTTAGCAAAGTGCACTTTTCCTCAAAGCTGCCAACCGTTCCTGGTCGCGGAACTGGAACGGTCTCCCATGGCAGGCTTCGGTTTACCCAGCTGCGCCGGCCTCCGAAACATGTACAACCACCCTCAAAGACAATAGAACCGAGTCCGAGAAGAGATCACAAAGAGAAGAAATGGACTTTACAGTAAGTGCAAGATCGAGTTTCTGTGCTGTCATGTGTGCTGTTCTGGCATCATCTTCCAGTTCAATGGCGCAAGCAGTCAGGCGCATGACATGTTTGCATTGACGCCTGCTTGCGCATGACCTTTCGTCCTTGAACAAAAACTAATGGCCTCTCCAGCTCGCACTCACGCATTTCTGCGAAGCGCATGGTCCCAAATCAGTCCTCTGTACACAAGTCCTCCCATTAGAATGTGCTTTATGCCTTCCTCCTTCGCCGCCACTACGACCTTGTTCCTCTGAATCCTTGACTACCCAAGTCCACGACTCATCCTTTGACTCTAACCAGAGTGACCATACAACACCTCTTATACGCAAGACCGACACCAACTTGACCTTACCCACCGACTTCTCTGGCGCGTCTACCACGGTAGATTCCGAGACCGAGCCAGAAAGCCCGACGATTGAGAAGCACCCCCTATTTCAGCAGAAGCGGGAAATTGGTTCACAGTGGCCTTATGGAAGAGCGCAAGGTGATACTTGCGCCAGTTGCAGCTTCAGCGTCCCCAAGGCTGTAGCAGAGAAGATACCAGCAGGAGCTCCTGGCAGCAAGAGATCGGTCGGGAAGGACACAAGCAGTGCACCAGTTTTACGTTCGAGGGAATTCGTCTGCCTTCGCCAAAGAAGACGCAGCAGCGTCAATCATGACTCGAAACCCTCATCCTACGGCTCGTCTTTTGCCTCTTCACAGTCTCATACGCAATCTCTCCCTCACTCAAATGCCGGCTGCCACGATCACACCCTGACATACCTCACTGCAAAATCTCCCGACGATCCAGAAGGCTACGCGCAATTACGAGCGTCCGTCATTCGAACATTATCTTGTGAACTCCTTCCGCGAGGGATGTCGGACGGACCCTTCTGTTTCGGTGACTCAAATATAGGCTACACGATATCCTACGTTTTCCGACTAACAGATCCAAGAGCGCGTGGACGGCGGCGGGCGTATGCTTTCATCGCTCTCGCCGGAAAAGATGCCAGCCGTGCGTTCCAAGCGTGTCCTATGCTTTGGGAAGCCTTTGCGAGCATGGCCAAGGGCATCGAAGCTGCGGCGCAAAGACACCTGGAAGAGCAGCGGCAAAAAGCGGAAGAAGAAGCACAACTCGCCGAGTCCAGATCTTCGAGAAACTACACCCCAGTGTCGTCCTTCCTGACAGCGCGAACCGTCGACCCTGACGGCCATCCGCGACGAGGGGGACATGCAACGCCGAGAAGTCTGGCGGAAATTGTGGGCGACGAGAACATCTTCGCCTACCTCCATCAGTATTTTGTGGCGATTTTGCGTTGTCTCGGGGACCGATTCGGAGGACTTCCCTTAGCTGGAAAGCCTTCGATATACCAGTCCGTTAGCGACGAGTTGCCGCGATTTGCAAAGACTTCAGCTGTCCAAAATCGTGGGCAGTCAACATCACTCGGCCAGCTGGAAAGTTTGCGGGACGAGGACACAACACCGACGCCTCATATGCCGATTATGGGTCAGACTCAAACTTGGCCGAAATCGCCGAGCGCCCCAATTGCGGCGTCGAGGGAACGGGATGACCTGGAAGTTGCAAAGACGCGCGCTAATCAGGCGTTCAAAATGAAACCCCAATGCGCACCGCTGACGGTCAGCGAGACTGCGCAACGACAGGTCGTTGTCTAGATACCATACAGCCTGTACTTCTACCATACACGCTTGGACATGTACCGTTGGTGGTCCAGGATGTAGGGTTCAAGAAGCCCCAACCAAACACTAATGATGGAACGGCCTCAACACCATATAAGATACACGAGATACGGGGAGTGGATGTCCCTGGGCATGGCGGAATTTTGCTATACGAATTGACACTTGAGCAAATGATACCGCGATACATCGAAGCGACTCGAGAATTACGTTAGTATCTAGAAGGCGATTGTACCGAGTGGGTGGATATCCTGCTTTATATAGCAGCGATCGATAGCGTGGTGCGTGCTTGAATATATTGAGTTGAAGTAACAACATAATGCCGAAGTTCGACTTCTCTATTTCAACAATGAGGTGCGGCCTGTTTGACGCAGCAGGAGTCTCTCAAGCAATTAAGGCTTGCTGTGCTCATCTTTGGTGATAGTGGCTTATTGACTCTTGGTGATATGGCAAGTCAAATTTGTGCTGCTGGCGCCGTTTTCCTCGAAGGGTGTCGCTATCTCCTATTACCATGTCGAACCTCTCGATCCAAGGAGCTCCAGAAGTAGCAGGAAGAAAGTCAAAAGGTATTCAATGTACTCCATGTTCCACTTGGGTATATTGAGTTTGGGTATATGAAATTTCCACCTTCCATCCTCCTTTGACCTTGTAAGGAAAAGAGCGTGTATTTGGTCATGTCAATTGCCTCCCCGTCCATTTCGCCGCCGTCATTATCATTGCCATTGTCATTGTCATTGCATTACTGCCTCAACTTTGTACCCGGTTTCTTTCCTTGTATTGTGTGTCTGGCTAGTGTGTTGGCGATCGGTTGCAGTGGTGGTCGAAGGAGACCGTTTAATGCTGTCACCCAGGTCAGCATTATGACACTCTAAGCCGAGGGGAGGATGGTATGACGCAGAGCGCAGTGGTAGGGGGAAAATGAAGCAAGAATTGAGGAAAAGGAGGGGGCTTATGCTGGATATGGTCGAACAGTTGACGGGGCAAGGCAAGGAAGAGCAGGACAGGGCAGGACGGTTTCCCAGCGAGGAGTGGGAGGAGGGGAAGGCAAGGTGTACTCGGACATGGTAGAAGGTTGAAATATGATATCTCAGAGGGACGACCGCATGGTGGACAGGAGGTCAGGAAGTACGCACTCCACAGCTTTTGCAAGCACAAGAGCCGCTGCAGGAGCCGGAGCAACAGTTGCAAGACGCGCAGGGACCCATTGTTCTCTGAAGTGGGTGTTTGTTTGTTTTTGAGCGATGTGATTCTTTGAGGAGCTGTACGAGTAGTATTGATTTTCAGGAGTCTGCAATGCCAACGTGTGTGAAGAAGTGAGAGGTGAAAAGAAAAAGGAAAACGACGTTGATATACCAACCCCTTGGGCATCGACGGACCCCTCTTTCCTCTTTCATGAAAGACATCCCACGCAAGAGTGCATCAGCCGACAAGGAGCCAAGGGTCGGACTGCATGAGGTGTGGGCGAATGATGAGATGTTCATCTGGGATGGTTGGGCCCTTCCAAGGTAGGATCTCGCTATCACTTTCGGACCAAATGCAGGACATCGCCCACGTGTTCGAACGAGAAGGACTTCGTGCGTACTTGATGTTGAACAATACGTCATGTGAATAGCTAGGATTATCTTGTGTCCCTTGTAATCAGGCAGTCGGGATCACGAGTCACAGGGCTGAGGCATTGGGATAGTGTGGCTTCAATCTCGTCTCTAGAGTGGAACATGGATTGCAAGTCTGCTTAGGTGTGGTGGGCACCGTTGTATGCGGCATGGAAGGATCTGTGAACACTAGGAAAGGAGAACAGCAGTGGTCCGGAAGGGAAAGGAAGATAAACAGCTGGGAAGCGTGAAGAAGCGTGGGATGTTGGTTGGTGGTGTCAATAATGGACGTTGGAAAAAGGCGAGCGCCGTGGCTTCGGGTAACGAGATCCATTTCTTAGCCGAGCCACGAGTACAACCTCGACTACAACGACGACCTTGAGAACGAACACGACACCACAACCCTACTACGATCGATATAAGTTGTCGTGGAATCAGTATTCGAGTTCCAACCCATCTCTCCGCGTCGCTGTACTGCCCTTGACTCACTTATAGCATAGTCAAAAACAGAAATCTAACGTCTTGTATGGTCGTCCAGCACGTGTCCATACATCAACAATTTGGAGCCAGGCCAACTCTACAGTCCACAACATGCCAGTCTTCATCGGCTCCGGATTTGACAGATATCAGCGTTTTGCGAGCATGGCACATAGCGGCCGCTATCACCGTGAGCTGAAGCCTCAGGGCTGGTTGCGAGATTTCTGAGCAGAAGCCTGTACATTGACGAATCCTCGTGGACGGGTTCCATGCCAATGCTGTACGCTGACGTACATCTATCTCAGCGAAGAGAGCACTTTGCTCTGCTATAAAGCCATGGCCCATCCTGATACCAGTAAGTGAGAAAAGAGCAACATTGCGCAAAAAGTGTTCCAGATCACGGCTTCACTTGTTCTTCTCGAGGTGACTTTTGACAACTATTTTCGCGAAACAAATCACGTCCCATTCTGCCGACGATGGGTTCTCTTCCTCAGCCCGAGAACGTCTCGTTCTTGTCCCGCAACTGCAAACTTGCTGCCCACTTGTACCGTCCAGTGCCAGGATCTCCGGACCGACGGGGCGCAGCTGTCGTCATCTGCCACCCCTGGACCAGCATCAAGGAGCAACCACCGAGAAACTATGCGCGAGTGCTCACCAACAGTGGCTTTACCTGCCTAGCTTACGATGCTGCGTACCAGGGAGAGTCCGAGGGCGAACCGCGAAACTTGGAGGACCCATACCAGCGCGTCGAGGACATCAGATCCGCCGTGACCTACCTTGTCGGCCTGTCGGACGTCGACAGCGACAAGATCGGTGTCCTGGGCATTTGTGCCTCGGGCGGCTACGCGCCGTTTGCGGCACAGACAGACTTGCGCATCAAAGCCTGTGCCACATCGGCGGCGGTGTGCGTGGGCACAATGGCCCGTCGAGGCTTTGACAAGGATTCATCCAACATGAGCATTCTACACTCTCAACTCGACGCCGCGGCCAAGGATCGGAACAGCGACGTCGCCGGCCACGACAAAGTGCCCATAGTTCACCTTCTTCCAGAAAAGATTGAGGACGGCCCGGCAGATATGCCCGAGTCCTTTAGAGATCTGGCCAACTATTACCGCACCCCGAGAGCTTTCCACCCCCGAGCGACGAATACGTGCCTCCCTAGAAGCTGGGATATCATGGCCAACTTCGACGCGTTCAATTTCATTGACATGATCAGCCCTCGCCCGCTTCTAATGATCACGGGCACCAAGGCCGCACAAAGTGGTATAGTGAAGAGGCGGTGGGCAAGGCGAAAGAGCCAAAGGAATTGGTCGTCCTCGACGGATTGACCCATGCAGATTTGTACGACAAGGTCGATGAGGCAGGGACTAAGTGTGTCGACTTCTTTGCGAAGTACTTGATTTAGATTTGGGACTTGTATGATTTCTTCAGGCTACGCAGTGCTAGTACGATGTTCATGGTCACATAAATGATGCCCCTTTGGTTCAGTATCTGTGCCATCCGGATGACTCTTGTGCATGTTTGAGGTAGATGAAAGGTTTAACCCCGAAATACCGTACGAGTAGAAGTCAGGGGCGCAAGGAGAAATTCCTATAAACGTCTAATTTGCACTGGTTTACGGAGTACCAGTCGCGCGAATTAGAACGACAGAGAAGGCAATCATTCCTGGTATTCCATCATTCTATTCCTTTCTAGCAATGCGCACTCCATGTTCTGGTAAGGGAGCACGCCAAAGATAATGGTCTTGGTCTATGCCATCGAGGTACTCGGAAAAGCTGCAACCCTTTTTCTCTTGAAACGACTCTCTGGAAAGCAATGCTCAATCCCCCAGGGAAAGGAACGCGTCAAGTAATCCCTTACTCAATCCATTATCCTCGAGTCCTCTCACAGCCGCATACTGCCTCTTATTCTTCCGTGCCTGCGCCAGTGTCATGAAACACCCGATCCCACAAAACCCAAGTCGCTGATTGTGAACGCACTAAACAGCGCTAATTCGATTGTAAATGCGCGTCGCCGTCCCTGTCACCATCATCATCACCGAGACTATCGCATCGCATTGCGCGTATATTGGAAGATGTAGTGTCGTGGTCCCATCTAGACGAGGTTGAACTCGGACTTGCCCTGCTCCTTGACCTCCCTCAATGTTGCCAGCGGCCGGGGCTTGGGCAGACTCGAGGCCAAGTGTGTCTGTGTCTGTTTCTGTGGCATATTGTACACAATGACAAAGGGTGCCAATGCAGTAGCCGTGGTGGCGAGGAAGGTCGTCAGTGTGAAGTGAGACATTTTTCTTTTTTGGTTCTTCGTTCTGGTGATGCTTTGCTTTTTGGATGTGTCTTGTTTTGTCTATCGGTTCTGTTGTTGATCGTCGCGACGTAATCGAAAAGCCTCCTTGGGAAAGTGAGTGTGGAGTGTTGGCCTAATCAGTTCTCGGAACGAAAGACTGAAGCAAAGCAATGCGGGAATGCAACAAGTCTATGCTCTATAAACAAACTGATAAAAAAAATGAGTGAGCGAGGGAACAAGGGAGAGGCGCACGGTGTGTGTTGATATACGCAGGAAGGGGGAGACAAGTGGCGGTAAGAGAAAAAGGAGAAAATTTAATTGACGCAGGTACACCGCCACGACCACCTATCGCAATTGTCGCATCCCGGCAGATCCCAAGAGCCTCGACGCGGTCAGGTCAAGGGCAACAAGGGGACGAGGCGAGCGATGGAACCTGGAAGAGTCGGAGATCAGGACGACGAGACATTTTCGGTCGGGGAAGTCGGGGTAGCGGGCCGGTCGAGATCCATTGGAATTGGAGCCCAGGCACCTAATCAAGGGGGATGATGGGGGTAAACAAAAGGAGAGTGTGGTGCGGGTGTGGAGAGCCAACTACTATGTACTATCGTTGAGTACTGTGAACCAAGCTGCTCGTCATGCCGCTTATGACAATACGACTATACTACCTACATAGTCCGTAAATAACAGTACTCCGTACATAAAGCCCAAATCTAAACAAGATCCTATATGAATTATCCTCCGTGTCCTCATCACACGCACCAGACACTGCAGACTACCTTTCCACACTTGTAGGGCTGTGTAACCGCAACAAGTTCGTAGCCTGAACGAGCTCGTCCCACTGAGGACTACCGATGAGACTATCGATTCTTCTGTCCTGACCAGTTACAGTCCTAGGTGCTGCCGGAAGGACTTCGATGTCGTGCTGTACTGCAGCGTCAGGATTTTCCAACGTCTCTTCGTCAGTCACAATAGCCTCCGAGCCCCATGGCAGATCCGGACGAGGGAGACTCGGGGAGAGTTGCTCTCGGCCAGCAAACACTAGGTTGTCCTGTTCCTGG
The DNA here is from genome assembly GCF_000835505.1 of Exophiala xenobiotica. Classification (NCBI taxonomy): domain Eukaryota; kingdom Fungi; phylum Ascomycota; class Eurotiomycetes; order Chaetothyriales; family Herpotrichiellaceae; genus Exophiala; species Exophiala xenobiotica. The sequence goes on along the minus strand of NW_013562494.1, from coordinate 4,222,590 downwards.
TCCTGGTCCTCCTGACTGCAAGCAGGGCATCTACCATCGTCGGCAATCCACTCGACCCCGTTTTCGTCTTCTTCGACTCGAAGGACTTCTGCGGGATTGAGTTGAACGAACCTCTGGTGCCAATAGCAACGTGTCTCCTCATCAAACTCGAGCAATGCAAACAGACGCTCAAATTCGTCTCGCAACTTTGCACACCGGATAGTGTACTTGGCCGCTTGCTTACGGCGGAACGACATGCGCACCACTGGAGACACAGGGCTGCTGTGCAGGCCGGTAGGATCCTTGGCCATTCGTTCTGCGGCTCGCACCAGGCTCAAAATGAAATGGACCCAGTGAGAGATCTCGTCAAAGTCCACGGTGCCCTTATGTTGGCGAAACTCGATGGTCTTAGCATCACCAGTCTGCGTCAGTCTTTGGAAGTTGACGAACTTGTATCGTGTCAGGCGGCCTCCGCTGACACGGCCTCCGAACCTGTCGTACGGTGTGATATCCGTGTCCATCATCTTCGCAAGAATATGGGCGGTCATGTTCTTGGAGAAGATCTTCTTCTGGGCCATCGCAAGGTCGAGCTCATCAATTCGCCGGCACCAATGCTCAGAGCGGCGAATGCCCATCAAGTTTGATGCCACAAATCGGGAGTCTCCATTGCCGCGGGATCGTCGATCTTGGTCATGAAGAGCGGTAATCAGCTCCTCAAACTGGACGAGCAGGTAAGCCAGATGTTGAAGAACTGGCAACGGAAGCATTGCGTCCGAATCCGGATATGTACGACCAACGTGCACATGGAACCCACAGGATTTATTGACAAACGCTCCCCATGGGTCGGTCGATGTACCGTGTATGGCTTGCAAATAACTCTCGATTTCTTTCATGGCACGGCTGCATTTGAATGTTCCAAATGTTAGCTTGTCAGGGGCTGTTAGTACTCGGGAGACCAATTCGTGGCGGCCCTGTATCCAGTTCTTCTCCATATATGCGTCGAGCTTACCTGGCAGATCCTTGCATAGGTCAGCAGAATACCGGATCGATAAGTCCTACATTGCAATATAGTTAGCCACTGCGCTAAGGTAAGATGTTAGCATTCGACTTACTTTGTCAAGGCTCCACGACGCATAACCGCTCCCATCAATTACACCCTCAAGACCTGCGTGATTGAGGACGCAGAGTGCCACAGGCATCGTACAGCATGGCATACCAAGACGGGACTTCGCAGGGAGAACTACACCTTCAATGTCAGCTCCAAGTACACGACTGCTAAGTCCATCCTGATGGTCTCCTCCGCAGTCGCGGCCCTCGAACCCCATCCATTCGAAGCCGGGCCCCGGATATATGTCGAAAGCGAAAACGTGTTCCAGCTCTATACCGAAGGTTAGTGATATTGGCTCTTTTGGCAACGCGTCTCGCCAGTACGGAGGAGGGCTGTAAATCGAGGAAATTGGTGTGTCGAGGAACGAAATGGAAGATAGTGTTGGGGTATTGGCAAGCCAAGGTGAACGCGCCGCATGGGCCTGTAGAGATGCCGCTTCATCCCATGGCGCTGATGAATCATCCCATGCCAACGCCACGAGTCTCATGGCGGATTTGACGCCAGAGGTCGCAATTTGCAGAGCACGCGTGGCACACTCAATATCTAAGATCGCCTCTCTGAGTGCGTCTCTGGGCGTCAAATTAGCCTCGTCGCCATGATGGTAGGTCGATGCCGAGCTCGCAGAGGCTGGGCTGGCGTGGGACAAACTGCTCGACAACCTGCTATTGTTCGAGCGCGAGGATCCTGGCCGCGCGTGCCGAACATTGGTCTGAAGCGGAGGGGGACGTGGAGGTCGGTCTGAAAGCAGTCAGTCGTCGACACTCGCTTCAACGCGCCTTCCACTTACTGATTTGGTTAGACATTTTTAAAGGGCGAAATCTGTAAAGGATCGTCTGTCAGACAGTATGGTGTCCTCCTCACAGACATTCTGGAAGTGCTCGAGTATACAAACGCCTGCCTTGCGACGCAGCAGAACAAAGAGGTGGTTATGACGCTCGAAATAGATGGACAGCTTGCAAGAAAGTCAATGTGAGGGATGAACAAAGCTAACAATGAAATGGCTCAGCATGCGCTATTTCAGAAATACCTGTTGCCTTCAATAACAATGGCAGTGTCGACTTGGTTGTGAGAGAAGAAAGAAATTGTGAAAACAACGCACTTCTGGTTGCTGTCTCGACCCTGACTTTGGAAATGCAGATTTTGATACATGTCATGGGAGCTTACTTTCTGGATTGATACTCGAGGAGATGAACCGGTGGATAACGCCCATTTCTCGTGGTACACAGTGCTTTCTCCGGGAGATTTGGTTCCTTACTTTGCAAGAAATGCTTGGAATGCAGAGTGTTCAATCACCACGTTCCCGACTGCTTTCAGCTTCTTACGACCTTCCTTCTGTTTCTCCAACAACTTCATCCGTCGAGTCTTATCGGCAGCGTGCAACTTGGCGAGCACATCTTTTCGAAAGGGTTTGATTGTTTCTCTTGCGATGATCTGCTTGCCAACAGCAGCTTGGATGACAATTTCAAACATCTGTCTGTCGACATGTTCTTTGAACTTTTCGACCCATTGTTTGCCCACATGTCGGACTTGAGATTGATGGAGAACACGAGAGACAGCATCAACAGGTTCTTTGTTTACCAACAATTGGAGCTTGACAATGTTGCTCGGCCGCCATTCGGATTCTTCATAATCGAGAGTTGCATATCCCTTGGTGCTCGATTTCAATTTGCCGAAGAAGTCGTCCACCAGCTGAGCTAGTGGCATCTCGTACTTGAGGATGACTTGTGAGGACGTGAAGTACTCCATTGACTTCTGTTCTCCGCGGTTGCCTTCGCACAACTCCATGACCCTTCCAAGATACTCTTCAGGGAATGTCAAAGTGGCAAGCACATAGGGTTCACGCAGTTCTGCGACGTCCCGACGTGCTTCTTCACTGTCCGGAAACTCGGCAGGATTGGCGATGATGTCTTCCTTGCCATTCTTGTAAAAAACCTTGAAGGGGACGGTAGGTGGTGTGATGATAATGCTGGTGCCATGTTCTTGTCGTAGCCGGTCTTCAAATACGGAGCAGTGCAAGGTGCCTAGAAATCCTAGACGGAAACCTGCACCCAGCGCCTGTGACGACTCCTTTTGTACCGTCACACTCCGATCGTTGAGCAAAAGTTGGTTGATGCTATCTTCAAGGCGTTCAAATTCACCTTGATCGACCGGAAAAGCTGCAACAAAGACCATGGGCTTAGGTTCCTCAAAGCCGGGCAAAGGCTCAACCTGTTTTTGCAGTCCGACCTTCGTGTAAGTATCACCAATTTTGGCTTCGCTACTTTTGCGCATGGACGGATTGAAGTAGACATATCCGACTTGTCCGGCACGAATGACTTTTTGAGGCGTCTGATCAGGATACATGATGCCGACCTCTCCCACGGTGTATTTGGACCCAGTGGCAAAAGAGACGATTTGATCTCCTGCACGAAGCTCACCATCAAACAATCGCACCAATAGAACAACGCCCTTGTAAGACGAATACCATGAATCCACTAGGTAGAGTCTCAATGGCTTCTTGGGATTGCCGACCGGCCTGCGCGAGGTCAGAATGAACATTGTCAATAATTTCACATATACTCACGCAGGGATCTGTTCGATCACGGCGGGCAAGATGCTTTCCACATTCAGTCCTGTCTTTGCAGACACTAGAACAGCGCTTCCAGGATCCAGTTCGAAAGTATCATGCATTTGTTCCAATGCTCGTGGAGGGTCGGCATGAGGCAGATCAACCTTGTTGATGACTGGAATCAAAGATAGTCCTTGCGCAAAAGCCAGGTAGAAGTTTGCAACCGTCTGAGCCTGAACACCTTGACTCGCGTCAACCAGCAAGATGGCGCCACCACAGCTCGCATAGCTACGTGCGACTTCGGCTCGGAAATCCACATGGCCAGGTGTATCAACCAGGTGGAGCAAGTAATCTTCGCCTTGGTAATTGTAGATCATGGAACATGTCTGCGCCTTGACTGTAATGCCGCGCTCTCTTTCAACATCTAATTTGTCCAAGACCTGCTTGTTTGCGCCGGGCTCAATGGTGCCTGTCAGCTCGAGAAGGCGGTCACTGAGGGTACTCTTGCCATGGTCAACATGAGCCACGATGCAAAAGTTGCGATAACGATCGATAGGGATTGCTGCAATCCGGGTTTCGAGGCTGCTGGGAGGAGTAGGCGGCGCGGCGCGAAAGGGTGCAGTTGTCGTAAAAGCTCGCAAAGGAGCGACGGCGTTATAAGCCGACCATATCGAGGCAGAAGGATTGCTCAGGGCAGTTCTTCGCCTTGCAAAGACCTGCAGCCATCCTCGCATGCCAGTAGGTATCGATGATTGAGGTGGTGAAGACGGTCTCGAAGATTCTTTTCATTGGTGGTCTGAGAGAAATGTTCCATTTAAAGATTTGGCGAGTATTCGATTATCGCCCTGCCAACCATCAACGTCAACATTAGAACCTGCACTTCTCATCCTGACATCTTGCCTGCGCTCCATTTCCAACATCAAGCAAAATGGCGGTCGAAAAGAAAGAGAAGTCTCAGTTGCATAAGGTAGCACTCCGAGGTTCGTCAACAATGTTGAGTTTTTGTGGGAAACGCGCTCATTTGATGCAACAGGCTCCTCGAAGCTCGTGGCCGAGTTTGTGAGTTCAGACACGACTATTCCTGGCCGTTACTGATATACATCAGTTTGAATACTCGATAAATACGATTCTGTGAGTTCAGATGCAGGAGCCAAAGCAGAGAGCCATTGACAATTGGCAGATTTCAGAGAGGCGTCTATCCTGCGGAAGACTTCACCCCGTGAGTAAGATACGGAGTTGAGGAGGCGACATCAGCTAAAAGACCGTAGTGTCAAGAAGTATGGACTCAACATGCTGGGTATGGAGATATACATTGCCATTGAGCGCAACAGCTAATTTGAATGCAGTCTCCTCCGACGATCAAGTCAAAGCCTACATCAAAAAAATCATGTCACAGTTGAACAAATGGATGGTTGGAGGCAAAATCTCAAAGTTAGTGGTGGTCATTACCAGCAAAGAGACGGGAGAGCACGTTGAACGATGGCAATTCGATGTACAAATTCTGAGCAAGGCCTCAAAACATCGGTCATCGAAGAAAGCACCAGACAAAGAGAATGCAGCGCCTGAGTGAGTGATCTCACCGACATGGTTGGATCGATGCTGACTATATCAGGGATGCAGCGCGAACCGAACCAGCGTCAGAGCCAGAGAAGACGGAAGCCCAGATTCAAGAAGAAATCCAGGCAATCTTCCGACAAATTACGGCCTCGGTCACATTCTTGCCTGTTCTTGACGGCAATTGTACCTTCAACGTCCTGGTCTACGCAGATGCCGACTCGGACGTGCCAATTGAATGGGGTGACAGTGATGCAAAAGAGATCAAAAATGGAGAGAAGGTGCAACTACGGAGTTTCAGCACCAGCAACCACAAGGTCGATACCCTGGTCAGTTACCGTTTGGCTGATTGAGAGTCAAAATATCAATAGCGAGGAGTTATGGGTCTTTATGTTGCTTCTCCGGGGTCTTTTGTGTTACGGGATCAGGCACTGCAATGATAATGACTCTTCAAACATCAAGCCTTCTTTCTATTAGCCCCCTGTCCTACCAGGTACCTCTTTAGTCGCATAGCCACGTCCGCCCCCTCCCATATTGCAGGAGTCAATGGTGATTGGAGCGGAACGGCAAGGCTGTGAACCTCGCCCACAGCCTCGTGGCGGAGCGGGGCACAAGACACACTGAAATTTGGAGAAAGATTTTGGCCAGCGATGGTCGCCCACCTTCATTCAGAGTCATGGCTCGCAATCAAATTCGACACCGCCACGGACTGCCTGCACTTGCTTTACAATTGACCCTTGGACTCAACATGCAATATTCTCTCTGAAATTGTCATCCCTACGAGTCCGGCCTGTAACATACCTATGCCTGAACGATTTCCTCATCCCTTTCGGTCCCGAGTATTGCGGTGACATTTCCAGCATAATGCCTGTGGCTACAGAAGTCTCTGACAACTGGCCGGGTAAAGAGCAGGTGGTCAATGATGTTCCGAAAGTCATCAAAGAATTACATTTCGGCGTCTTGTATGGAGACAACGGGGGAGGGCAAAGAATATTTTCTGACACTTCTGCAGATCCGATCAAGATATCATAAATCAGTCGCAAGTTGAACTTGTTGACCGTCGACTTTTTGATCTCGACAAAGGCCGCACGTACGCCGAATATGGACCTCTCGATAGGCGCATGGGGATATCAGGCAAGCGAGACACCTGCGCAACCTGCGGTGAACAATTGCAAACCTGCAACGGTCACTTTGGCCATGTTCGACTTGTTCTACCTGCTTTCCATGTCGGATACTTCAAGAAAGTCATACAAATACTCCAAAGCATCTGCAAGGCATGCATTGACATCTCGGACTCTCTCGACCACTACTGACCTTTTCAGGACTGTTCCTGCATCCTCCTCTCCGAGACCGATCGACGGAAGTTCATCGGTGCTTTACGCAGAAATCAACATGATAGTTTAAGACAAGCCATTATCGTACGGAGAATAGCGGATCAATGCCGAAAAACAAAGACATGCTTTGAATGTGGTGCCATCAACGGATTGGTCCGAAAGGCCGGAACATCTTCTCTGAAGATCTCCCACGATAAATTCAAGTCATACAATTCGTCCACAGCTAAATCGAAGGTCCCGCCGCCTGAAAAGGTCGACTTCGATCAGTCCTTCAATCATGCAAAGCAGTCGAATTACGAACTTGAAAAGCATCTCAAGAAGGCTATGGATGATCTGAACCCCTTGCGAACATTGAAGCTATTCAAACGCATACGGCAGGCCGACCGCGAGCTGTTGGGTCTGCGTTCTGCCAGTCCCGAGTCATTCTTGTGGCTATACATTCCTGCTCCACCAGTTTGCATCCGCCCATCAGTCGGCCAGGAAGGTGCTAGTACAGAAGATGATATTACTGCGAAACTGGGCGACATTGTCGCTGCGAATGCCGCCCTCGAAGAAGCCATCGAGAAGGGCGCGCCTGTTCAGTCTGTCGTTGAGCATTGGGATTACCTCTCCCTCCAACTCGCCATGTACATTAACAGTGACGTGCCAGGCCTTGCGAAGGGAGAGTTTGGCAAGCAGATCAGAGGTTTTGTTCAGCGTTTGAAAGGTAAACAGGGTCGCTTCAGAGGCAACCTTTCAGGAAAGCGTGTCGACTTCTCTGGACGTACTGTCATTTCCCCGGATCCGAACTTGAGAATTGACGAAGTTGCCGTTCCCGTGTTGGTTGCGAAGAACATGACCTATCCCGAAGTGGTCAACGAAATCAACATCGATAAGCTACGCACGAGAGTCCGAAATGGACCCCACGTGTGGCCTGGTGCCAACTACGTCTGGAAGAAAGACGGAGATTTTCGCATGTTCCTGAGATATGGTAAACCACCGCTAATAGCCAAGGACCTCAAAGAAGGAGACATCGTGGAGCGCCACTTGGAGGATGGAGACATTGTCTTGTTCAATCGTCAACCGTCTCTTCACAAGCTGAGTATTCTCAGTCACTTCGTCAAGGTTCGACCGCACCGTACCTTTCGACTCAACGAATGTGTATGTAACCCTTATAACGCCGACTTCGACGGGGACGAGATGAACTTGCATGTTCCTCAAACAGAAGAAGCACGTACAGAAGCAACGCTGTTGATGGGTGTCAAGCACAACATCGTCACGCCAAAGAATGGTGAACCCATCATTTCGGCTATTCAGGATTTCATCACTGCTTCCTTCCTTCTCAGCCATCTGGATCAGTTTTTTGACAGAAAGACATTCGTCACCATCTGCATGGGCATGTTGGAGCCCGAGACAAAATTCGAGCTTCCACCACCATCCATCGTAAAACCGGAAGCGCTGTGGACTGGCAAGCAGGTTTTCAGTGTCCTACTGAGACCGAACAAGCAATCGCCGGTGACGGTCAATCTTGATGCTGCTAGCCGAGATCACAATCAATACCATCCAGACATGCATCGAGATCTGCAGGATGACAGCTTTCTTTGCATTCGCAATTCGGAAGTCTTGTGCGGCAGAATGGACAAGGGGACGGTTGGATCAGGAAAGAAAAACTCGGTCTTCTACATCCTGTACCGTGACTTTGGCCCCGATGCAGCCGCTCAAGGAATGAATCGGCTATCCAAGCTGTGCGCGAGATGGTTGGGCAATCAAGGCTTTACTGTTGGTATCAGTGATGTCACTCCACCCAAAATGCTCATCAAAGAGAAGGCTGATATGATTGCTAAAGTCTTTGACGACTGCAACCAGTTTGTGAGAACATCCAAGGCAGGTAAACTGAAAAGAAAGCCTGGACTGGACGATGCAGGTAGTCTTGAAGCAGAACAAGTCAGAGTGCTGAGTACGGTCCGAACAAACATCGCCGGCATCCTAACTTCTCAGTTGAGCAAGAGGAACAGCCCCATGGTTATGGCCATCTCGGGTTCCAAAGGTTCCAACATCAACGTCACGCAGATGGCCGCTTTGCTTGGACAACAAGATATCGAAGGGAAGCGTGTCGCCGATGGTTTCCAAGACCGAACACTTCCGCATTTTGCAAAGCACGAAAGATCACCCCCGTCGAAGGGATTTGTATCCAACAGCTTTTTCAGCGGTCTGCTCCCATACGAATTCTTATTCCATGCTGTTGGTGGTAGAGTCGGTCTGGTCGATACTGCCGTCAAGACAGCCGAAACCGGTTATATGTCTCGACGACTCATGAAATCACTGGAAGATCTCTCCACGCAGTACGATCACACAGTACGAAATTCAGCATCGAACATCGTACAATTTCGTTTTGGAGACGATGAGCTCGACCCCGTTGACATGGAAGCCAGTGCAAAGCCAGTCGATTTCGAGCGCACCTATGCCCACGTCGAAGCTACCACTTTCGACATTAACGATCCCGGCCTTAGCGATACCGAGATCTTCGCTACGATGGAAGAGATCCTGGCGCCGAAACGTGGTCTTCTAACGCGTAACAATCTCAGTAGTGATGAGCTCGGATACGACGTTGATGACGACAGATTGGTGGACCAGCACGAAAGTCATCGCGCATTTCTGCAGTCTATAAACGACTTCGTTATGGGCAAGGCTCGCTCCTTCGAGGATGCGAGAGCACAGAAGAGAGGCTACGCCTTACCTCCGGCTAGATCATCCAGTTCAAGCAAGCGAAAAGCCGACGCCGAGGGCGACGCCGAAGAAGACCAGGTCGAGGCGTCAAGTGGACCAACACGACGCTCGGGGCGGAAGAGCACCACTAATGCACCAACATCACCCAAAGCCGTCAAGAAGCAAAAGAGATCCGCCTCCGATGACCAAACTCTGGTCCGAGTCCAAGCCCCTCCATCGACGAAAGATCGCTTCGACTTGACGTCCAAACTCTCCAAAAAGACCCTCCAAACCTTCGTCAACTTGTGTCTAGAAAAGTACGAACGCGCCCGCGTTGAACCTGGCCATGCCGTCGGCGCTGTTGGCGCTCAGTCTATTGGCGAGCCAGGCACCCAAATGACACTTAAGACCTTCCATTTTGCTGGTGTTGCAGGCATGTCCTTAACGGCCGGTGTCCCGCGTATCAAGGAGATCATCAACGCGAGCAAGGACATCAGCACACCCGTGATAACATGCCGCTTAGAACGTCGCCGAGATCTCTCCATTCCTGAAGGCCTTGGCCGGATCGTCAAGGGCCGTATTGAGTGTCTGTACCTGGAGGATGTGACGCAGTACATCGAGATCAGACACTCGTTGGACCGGCCAAGTTGTATTCTGCTCAAGATCAGTCTTGATACAATCACCGAGCTTGGTCTCGATTTGACCATGGAGGATATATGTCTTGCAATCCAGCGGCATCGGCAGCTCAAGGCGGCGAAGTTGCGGCTTCAAATTCGTGGGAAAGATGAGCTTAAGCTTTCGACGGACACTCCAATAAAGTCTGCCAAGCGCGGGACCGCCGCGAAGATCGACGAGGAGGGACAGAGCGAACGGCTGTTGAGGCTGCAGACACTAAGACGCATTCTGCCGAGCGTACATGTCCTCGGCCATCCACAAGCCACGAGAGCGGTTGTCATGGCCGAGGACGATCCGAAGAGCGACGAGATCAAGGCTTTGCGCGCAGCAGCGGCGAGGGTGAAAGCAGAAAACGAACAGGAGCGAGCAGAGACCAAGTCCACGGAGCCAGAGGTCAAAGATGAAAACAGCTCTGCCTCGAAAGTCAAAGTTGAAGAACCGGCCTCATCAGTCATCCCGAAAGCACCAGCTGCAGATTCAGGCAAACCCGTACAAATGCACAGAGTCATGGTCGAAGGGTACGGATTGCGCTACTGCATGAACACCGATGGTGTAGACCCATACCACACGCAGACCAACTCGGTCATGGAAACTCTACAAGTCCTTGGTATCGAAGCCGCGCGGGCCAAGATCATTCTCGAGATCCAGGAGGTCATGAAGTCTCTGTCGATTGACCCGCGACACATGGCGCTGTTGGCCGACGTGATGACGTACAAGGGCGAAGTGTTGGGCATCACCAGATTCGGCCTGGCCAAGATGCGCGACAGTGTGCTCCAGCTGGCCAGTTTTGAGAAGACAGCAGATCATGTCTTTGACGCGGGTATCGCGGGGAAAATTGATAAGATCGAAGGAGTGAGTGAGAGCGTCATTGTTGGGAAGACGATGAACGTGGGCACGGGGAGCGTCGAGGTTGTGAGGTATCTCAATGTCGATTTGGGCGCGAAAGATAATGGGAAGAAGCCTGCTGTATTCGAGGATGCTTGGAATAGGGCTGTCAAGGCGGAGAGGAAGAAGAAGTAAGAATCATTGACCAGCGACAAGGAATATGAGATTTGCAGATAAGTCTCGACGGGATGTGATGGTCTGATGGGTCATGACACGAGATAAACACTTATTGCAGCGATGATAGATGCTTGAAGAGCTGAATGACCACAGAAATGAACCATGCAACCTTTGCTCTTTGTCCTCTGATCTCCTTCTGCCAACATCCTGAGACAGTAGATCTGGCTTTGGGTGCTTCTTCAGCCATGGTTCTAGCCAGTGCTTGACCTGCTTTGAAATGGGAAGCAATGAGCTACGTTCACGTTCACTGGTAGGAAATCAGAACAGACCGAGTGGAACACTGAAGATGAAGACGCCAGTAATCTCTTTTGCCGTTGTGATTGAGCAATATGTACAATATCCCCGGTTCTTTGCGGTCTCTTGACTCGACTCCCCTCCCTTGAAGGCAGATCGCGCTTCTCCCTCAACACTCCATAGTTCAATGATGGTTTATTTGAAGCCGGCGTCCCTGGCTCGCTGGTCTTCTAACTTGGCGTAAAAGTTGTCTCGGGCTCGGACGCGGGGCAGGTGATAACCTGATATTGTTAGTCTTGTCGCGCGTCTCAGTGTATCTGCCTCGAGCTTCCCCATTGTTCTCAAGCGGAGGCGAAAGCGAGCCATGTCCAGCAGAATGGGTGTCTTGTCACGTACCGTACCACCACAGATATCCGAATGTAGTTCCTAGACCTGTCGTTCAAACCCTTGTTAGCTTCAATTCGTCTTTTGCGTCTCATTTCCAGCCCTTCGCTCCAATCTCTGAATTCGCTAAGGCTGCGTGCTGCTTTTCCGATTCGAAGCTGTTCGGCCGTTGTATGGAAGGAAGGTACTTCGGTTCGCTTACCCATGGCAATACTTAAATCCAAGACGAGGCCTCGTCGGAGCATCTGTGAGAGTTCCGGTCAGTATGCGGGTTGAGTAACGGCCTCCAATGCATATAACATGCTCATCTGAGCAAATAAAACTCGCGTGGCAGAAGGTGAACGTACTCCTGTGATTGGTTTGATTGCCATTGTTCTTCTGGAGCTCGCACCGAGCTTCTTTTCTCTGGCGGTGTAGGAATGCAGAACGCTTGATAGGGCGGCAAAAGGGGGTTGTGCCGCGTAGGAGGTCGTCAATGTGTGGTTTGAGAGAGGAGAGAGCGTTTAGAAGGGTCAGTTGGTAGCTGGTTGAAGCTCCCTCAAAGATCCGCAGGTGAAGTCGAATTGGAAGCCGCAAAAGGGCTTGGCAGTTTTCGCTCGGATCAGTCCACCTTTTGTATCGTCTGAACCAGGCGTGACTAGGCTAAATTGCCATTACCGCAACATAAAGACTCGAAGGGATTGACCAATTATTGCTATCTGACGTCCAAGGCCTGTGTATACTCGTCTATCACACTAGTCCTTCTTTTCACCGTCCTGTGGACAGATGTTTACGACCTCGCCGAAGCGCAAACAACCCTACCATCATCACCATGTCATGCGACACAAGGCTCAGAGTATCCCTTCGAAAGAGCCGGCGCTCATCGAACAAGAGGTGGTCGACAAATTGCTAGTAGATTGTGTCAAGACAATATGCGAGGCAGAGGCGCTGAAGCAGAATATAACAAACCCTTACATCGAGTCGGTAGCCTTGGAATCCTTGACCGCGACAATGCAAGAATGTACATACACCTCTAACTGCAGTGCATTGTACCAGCGCTGACCAATTCACAGTCGTGCTCAAGTTTCTCTCCATCGTCCGCCGGTCAATGCTGGCTGCTCGGCGAACAGTCCCAGTAGCCACCGATTTTGAGAGTGCGATCGAGGCACTCGACATCCCTCGACCAGATGACCAACTCAAGCCCTACACATCTCAGCCGCCCATCAATCCTCCCTTGTATCCCACTCCTCCTCCCGAAGACTCCTTCCACCATGTACTCGAGCTTCCCGCCTCCTTCCTCGGCCCCGAACTTGACGGACACGGTGAGATCAAGAAATTCGCTTTCAATACCAAAGGGCTACCCGAGCTCCCTTCTGCGCACACCTACAGGGATACCCCGGTATTCCCGCACCGCGAAGCTGACACTAGAAAGATCAGAGAATTGGCGACGCAAGAAGGCAAACTTGGCGAGCAGGCGCTGCGAAAATTGGCTGGCGCAGTCAAGCTGGATGGGTCCCATCCACTGGAGCTGGAGGCTTCCAGACAGAAATTGGCATCTGGAACACGGAGACGAGCGAAGAACACCGTGGCTATATCCGAAGAAGCTGTATTCGAAGAGACGTTGCGAGAGCTTCTGGCCAAAGAGCCTGGAGGTTTCGAATTGGGGCCGATTGTGACCAGCGAGAAGGCTTATCGAATGCCGGATGACGTCCAGGTCAAGAGGAAGGCGCCCGTGAACGGTGCTGGGTCGAGCCAGAATGAGAAATCATCTGACTCCTCTGTGCCGCGGCACCGTACAATGGAGCTCTTTTAATCTTGGAGATTGTGATTCCACAGCGTCGGCGTTGGCGGTGAGGAATAGGTTGAAGATATTGCATATGATACCCGCGGAAGAGATTCATTTTCCGGACCAGAAATAGCTCCCATATTTGGCAATCGAAGTTGTTGCTGAATCATCGGCTCTGTTATTCATACCCGCTGTTGGCCGCGAGCCTGGCGGTGGTTTCCAAGCATGCTCGCCCTCCCATGCCGTGGTCTCGACGTGAAATACTTTGCCCTTCTTCTCACATCTGCTATTCTGTCAGAACGCAACCTTCGCCCACCGTTGGGCAGCTTCGTACCTTCTAAACAGCCTCACGAACGGATGGCACTCCATTCGTGGCTCAGAACCGGGATTTGCTAGAAGTCGTTCGGCTTGCTCCTCGGGTGTGGTGCAGCTATACTGGACCAGCTCGAGCAATTGACAGTCGCGTTTGAGGTCGAAATCTCCTAGTTTTCTGCTCTTCTCCTTGAAGTCGACGGTGTGATATTGCACGCGCTGTTCGAGGGCGCTGACGGGGAACGGGTGTTCAGGCGGAGCCATTGGCTGATCTTAAAGTTTTCTCTTTTTCGTTCTCTGTTTTCCCTCCACTACCACCAAGGTCAAGGGAAGATTGAGTTGTCGGCTTCTGTCACGGTCATGGCGCGATCATGTCGGCTGGACAATATGGCGCCAGACTCCTTGAGGATGTGCAGGAGGAAAGTCTAGAGCAGGTGAGTTGCGCTTGAGCTTTTTCCTTAGATGGTATCCGTCTCCGTACCGGCGCAATGAAATGGAGACGATTCCGCTCCCGACTTGCTCCGCTAAGACTCAGCCTTGCATAACCCCATGCTACCATGAATAAGAATATCTAACACACTCCCTGGGATGTGTACCAGATTCTAGCAGAGATAAGGCGTACCATAAGTCCTTGGTCGAAGGGTGTGCTGGGCTTTCCACAACTTGATGCCCTGTTGGAGGCATTTCGCTATCCTGCTCAACCAGCAGCCGAGGAACGTCCCGAGTTGCAACAGTCTACAGCACCAAGTCCAGCTTCAGACGATCAGCTCCAAGCAGACCATAATGGCGATGATGGCTCCCCGCTTCGCCGATATGAGCTTCGTCAGCACAAGTACAGTGCCAAACCCGCCGCAATCGAAATAACCTCCCGCAAATCCTCCTCCGGCAAGACAACGCTCTGCTACCATCTTGCTGCCCTCTCAAGTCTGCCAAAAAGCCATGGAGGCAAAGAGTCGATGGTAATCTACATCGACACCGACGGACGCTTCTCAGCGACGCGACTCTTCCAGATCCTTACGCACTACCTCTCTACCCACACCAACAGCCTTTCATCTGGCACTACGCTCACCCAAGCCGCCATCCAAGCCACCGCCCGCGAAGCCATGAACCACATCCTGATCCTTCGCCCCCAGTCCTCATCTCAACTCCTTTCACATCTCGACTCATTGCCGACATTCCTCCTCGACCGAACACGGCACTCCTCTAGTCATCGGCCGTTAGGTCTAATCGTTGTCGACTCGGCGACTTCATTCTACTGGCAGGATCGATTTGACAGGGACATGGCCCGTTTACAATCCAAGAGCCCCGGTCTCGTCGAAAGCACGTCGCCCTCGCGGACGGCTCAGATCATTGAGCGGCTCAAGGCGCTACAAGCGAGGTTCGAATGCGCGGTTGTGTTTAGCACGACCACACCTGCAACCTTTACAACCAGCCACGCACCGGCAGAGTTGCAAGGGCAAGCGCAGACGCAAATCACACCCTCAGCACCACAACAAGGACCGGGGATATCGCCGTGGATGGCGTATGCCACACTCACCATGACCCTCTCGAGGACCCGGGTCCCACAGTTCGCGCCGCAGATGTCGATAGAAGAGTGCCTTCGCGATGCGGAGAAGAGGTTCGACGCAGTCAAGAATGCTAGATTTGTTGCTAGCGTGGAGTTGAAGCCTGGTCAGACTAGAGAGAAGGCGACGGCGGAAGGCGCAGGTCGCGGTGACAGACAGCAAGCTGGCGGGTTTGCTTTTAAGATTGGTGAGGGAGGCCTTGATGTTGACTCGGACTGACTGCGCATTGGGTCTCTTGGACTGTCCATGCTGAAAAGGTTGGGTTTGCCGGTGCTAAGATCACAAAGGGCACGAGAGCTTCTCGCCAACACAGCCCTGAACACCTGTAGATCGATGACCCGTCGAAATATCTATCCACTACTCCGCAAATGTGACAGACAGTACCTGATGGTCCATGCTCGTATCGGGGCAAATGTTAAGACCCGTTGAATACCGGTCCAAGTATCGATTCATGTTCAATAGTCTAATCTATATACATTTCTCATTCTCATCGCATTATTGTATGATGCCATATGTGCACTCTAGTCCCGAAAAGAAGACAGATGGCCCACGAACACACACCTTGCCTCTATATCTATCTTGTTTAGTGATCGAATCCATGCCCCTCAACCACATCCTTTGCACAGGCCTTCCTACACTCCTCAAAGACTTTGACCTGTTTGGCAACCTCACCGAGCCGGCTAATGACTTCCATATTGCCCTCTCCGAAGCCGTAAATCACATAGGGTATCCCGGTATCCTCGCAGAACTCCTTGACATATTTCTGCGCCTTGCGCAGATTATGTCTCGGAATGCGCGGGAATAGATGGTGCACGGCCTGGAACTGCAATCCGCCATGGAAAAAATCGAGCCAGGTAGGGCAGTCGACGTCCATGGTCGTGCGGAGCATTTTCTGTGCAAAAGACTCGTGCACGCCCATGTCTGTAGTCGACATGGCGAAGTGGGACAACGTGATCTGCACGTGCAGAGGCATGGTGACCATGTGCGAGAGCATGATGAAGACAAATCTGTCCCAACCTGTGGGGATGGATTTGTAAATGATTCCATACCCGTACCAGGTCCAGAAGAAGAATTGCCCTGCAATCTCGAGGTACCAAGTCCACCAAGCCGGGCCCTTCTTGGGAGCTTGGCCCAGCAACAGGTACTCCCAGGACAGGCGGTAGAGGTTGAATCGACCGAACAAGAGAATTGGGTAGTATAGCCAATGTTGTTTAGAAATCGCCCATTTAGCTACAACGTCGAAGTCCATGACGCGATTGTAGTATGTCGAGCGCAGGCTCTCAAAGAACCGAGTAGAAATCGCGAAGAAAGGCATATGCTCGATATCAGGATCGTGCTCGGGAGAGTTGGTTACAACATGATGGACATTGTGATTCCGTTTCCACCAACCAATAGACAACCCACCTAGGAAGTCGGCGATGAAGATACCGATGCAGGTGTCGACGTGGAAGTGGTGCGTAATGCCCATGTGGCCCGAGTCGTGAGCCGTAAAGACAAGTTGATGCCAGAACATACCAATCAACACTCCAGAGATGGCGTAGTGGCCGTAATGCAGGGCTACGAGCGCGGAGACGAACAGAAACAAGTACCTGCAGGACTCGATACCATACGACCAGTAAGGACACTTGTACAGTCCAGCAGCGCGGATGCGTGCGTCGAGCTCTCGGTATTTGGCGACAATCTGATCTTGAGAGGTGTAGTCCAGGGAAGGGTATTTTAGGATATCAGAGGCCTTTTCCGCAGAAAGTTTCGTCTGGATGGGGTCTGGTCTGATAGTTGTGGATTCGAATTCCGAGACCGCTGATGCGGATGAGCTCGATGTGCGCTTGCGGACTTCCGAATCGATAGCATCGAAGATAGGAGATGGTGGAGTGCTGCTGTTCGAGCTGCTGAGTCCACCATCGGTCTGCGAGCCGTTATCATCCTCATGTTCTTCCTCCTGGAGAAAGGGTCTGAAATGTCCGCCCTGGATGGGAGGCAGGAAATTGATCCAACGACCCTCGACTCTTCCAATGACAAATTTCTGCATATGTGCTTGAGCTTCGAGAGAATGTAGGGCTCGGATTTCGTCTGTTCCATCTCTTCCAACCATGTGCAGGATGGCCTTGTCGCCTCCAGGGTGGAAAGGGGCCCATGCATCGGCCTTGATCACTCGTCCATCTATTATGAATATCTTTCTCCCATCCGCTATCAGCGCCTCGATCTCTCGTCGTGACCAGACCCGATCTCTGACCGAGGTAATCTTGTTCATGGTGCAGTGGTTGGGCACGTCGAGCTGGGTTCAGATGAGCATCTTGGGGTGGAAAGTGAAAGGCGGTCTGGACGATTTAGGCCGCCTTATAGGAAGCTGCAGCTTAGAGGCAGGCCAAGATTGATACTCCGTGCACCGATTTATGCAAGATATGTAAGGTAAGTTATCTGGTATTGATGTTTCTTCCAGCGGTGGCCTGAGGTGTGAACTCGACTAACCTTCCCTTAAAGAGAAATATTCCCTCCTTTAGCCTAGTGAGGCTCGTCAGCGTCCCCATTTTAAGCCCCCTTGAACTAAACTGACCACTGACTTATTACTTCTGCCTGGGTTCCTCTGGGGGAAGCAACTGGAGGGAAGCTACTCCGTACTCGCGAAAGAAAAACCTACAGTACTCGCCAAACACATTTCGGTCGTAATGTGTAGAGAGTGAATGAAGGCCGCTTGAACCTTAGCTTTTTCTGGGCCTAATATCCTGACTTCACCAGTGGGGGACTATCTGGGCTATGGTAAAAGACTGATACACTTCGAGAGGCAAGTCTCTCAAGCCCAAGAAGACCTCAATGATCATGTACCCTCTTGAAATCGCATAAAGGATCACGACAGGAAAAATCATTCCAACCTCCCATGCTAGCATCGGCTTCGCCTTCCTTTGCTCCTCTTCAAAAGCGTTGAGATAACTGATAGTCACTTGACGCACGCCTGGCTGGATTGAATCCTCTTTAGAAATTGTGGTAACTTGTGCTGCTTCTTCCCCTGCTGACGTAAGAGTAGTTTGGTGGATTTCTCTGGTCTCTTCGTTGGTCACCGGCAGGGGCAAACGCTGCCTCTTCTTCAATCGGAGCCATATTAGATATTTGTCCCATCTGCCAAAGCGTTGACGAGCCGCGATAGTCTCGACGATCCAAAACAGGACCGTTGTGCCAGTGACAACTAAGCTGGACGTGCGCCATAGTAACGATTCGATTCGTGTTGGAAATGTGAACCGCCAACCAATCAGGTGGAGGGAGGCGTACGCCGTCGTCGCGCAGAAGAGGGCAAACTTCTCAAAGGGACTGATATTCGGGAAGCGATCGTCTGGAAACCGCCGCAGCGGCCTCTCGCGGTTGTCGCAGCTGAGATTGAAGAATCCCATCACGTCATAACCACAGGTAAATGACTCCTTCGCTACGAAGTCTAGGGGTGTATGTCGGTATGGCACGATGGCAGCGTGCCCGGCTTCAGTCAGGATCTGCGCCGTGGTGGCCGTCGTGTTGAGCACAATACCCTTCTTGACGTCGCTTGGTTTGTGAAGCCAGCAGATGAACGTCCCGAACGTGCAAAAGACTATGGCGCCGGCAGATAGCTCTAGAGTCGACGTGGCAAGGTGTGTGATCGCTCGACCGATGAGCTGACAGATGAGCCAGCTCGCTTGTATCAACGTGAGGATTTTGCTGAGTGTATGTGCTTTGGATTTATCCCAGATTTCTTCTGCGGTTATGTTGGGGTATTCTAGGTACTTATGCTGCACCAAGTACGCCAGTTGGCGGCTGTTGATGAGAAACGGCGTGCTATCTTTAGGCTGCAATAGCATACCACCCATATCAGCGAAGAAGGCGTGCCGGAGCGTCCATTGCGAGTAACCAAGGTTGCGGAAATCGCTTGACCGAGCGCCGGGCAGAGGCATATTGACCGATGGCCACTGACAGGACTAGCTCGGGACCTACAATGGCCCAGAACATCCATTTCGCCTTCCTGCCCAGTACTTGAAGCTGGCTATCTTTGGGGTTTGGAATGTTGAGGCAAACAGCTGTCCATGTACAAAGGAAAATGGTGAGGAAAGACCCCCAAATTATGTCTATCGTGCCTCTGCTGTCGGGCCCTGATACCCAACCCGTAGCCATTGCAGTCAATACTATTAGCGCGAAAAGGTTATGGACAAAGTATATATGTCATTGGGATCCAACTTGTGAAGTATATGCTCTTAAGACGGCCAGCCTCATTTCCACTACAATTGAAACAGGGCTGATATCTTGAACACAGGTTACACAGACTTGGATTTTCAGCCTGACACCGCGCGTATCGCCAGAATGCAACGCAGAGCGCTCTCTCGGGGCGTCTGCAAAAAGGGTCCTCCTACACCGCCTGGGTCGAGGTTTTAACAAGAGTCGCCTACATAAGAGTCGACTCTTCGAACCGCTTATTAGCCAGTAAGAATTTACGCGTTGTGGCCTCCACAGAGTCGACGGATTGCTTGTGGTCTGTTGGTGTTCTACGCATCGCTATTCCCACATCCTTTACGCCTCTAAAGTGAAACTGGTCAAAGGCACGGTCGAGATAAGAGCGGTGGCCGTTGCATGGCTGAGTTTGAGCGAGCACTTTACTCCTGTTTTCGTGGAATCAGAAACACGCAAAATCTTCTCTTTGAAAGACCGAGCTCTATTATTAGGTTTGAACCTGCAAATGAGACAAACATCAGGCGCAATTACCCATTTTCTTCCCCCTTTCTCCTCAAACCTTCTGCTGGCAGAGGTAGGCGGAACGTGGGGCGGAGGGCCGTCGAGTGCTGATAGACGCGGAATGCCACCTCCTCGCCTCACCGTCTCGACTGCCAGCACCTCTAGCCACCAGCAGCAGTCTCTGGAAATTACTTGACGATGGGTGGAGACCACGTAACAGTACGGGTAGGGACGAGTTCTGGCGATGAGTTTTAGGGTGGTCCTCCACCCTTACCTGCACCCTGGCGACTACGTCTGTATGTAACCGTGGATGTTTCTCAGCTGTTACAGTGAAGCAATCACCGCCCCTTCAAGTCAAGGAAGGCTCTGGAAGCACACTCGACCACTTCGGAAAATTTCACCCTGCGCGTTGATGGTTACTGTATAGTAGACCGCTGATGCCTCGAGGATGTCATTGTACGTAGATAGTCAGGCGAAAGCGGCCAGGTTAGGTCCCCTACCCTCGGCTTAGGAGTCCCTGAATCTTGCTCACCCGACACTCACTCTCACGCCCGCTTTCGCCTCACTAGCTTCACTGCAGCTCTTAGTACCTCAGCATTCCTTCCAGGTCCCCTTCACGGTGATTAGTTCGTAGTGAAAATTCGAGATCAGACACTTAGGCCATCCGAAATTCAACAACGCGGATATGCCTGGCGGTATTTGTATCCTGTAATGAGGGCAGCAAGATGGAAGGCTGTGCCAGTCAAAGCGGAAATATGGAACATTTGATGAGAGTGGCCCCAGATGTCGAAAGATCCTGGACTCAATTTTTCGGGAAGTCGGCCAACAAACAAGCCAACACCAAGCAGCAGAGAAAGGGCTTCGGCAAGATACCACTGTGCCCCAATCTGATGACATGCTTCCTTCCAACCCAGCGAGCCAATGCGTTGGAATACCGGTAGCATTGCTGAGATTGCAAGTAGGGAGAAGACGCCGCCACGAAGGGTTCGCATCTTGCTGCCGCCACCACCAGTGTCAAAAAGAGTGACCGCTGCAGCCACTCCAGCTCCCAGATTGAGTGCCCAGTAAATGCATCGCGTCGTTTCGTTACAATAGCAAGCATAGTACGTCGCTGATGCCCCGCCGCCCACCGCCAAAATACAGATTCCGAAAATGTCCATCTTACCCTAGAAGTGGTGCACGTTGTACGAATGGCTTCTGAGCGTGTGAAATGTGGTGCTGAGCCCGAAACAGACCACAGCTGTGGTAATTGAAGAGGCAACGGCGAACTGGTCGCCAACGCTGAGGGTGAGAGTCGCGGATGATGCTCGGGAATAGCCATACAAGGCGAAGCCTACGGCCACAAAGGCTGCAGATCCGAGGAGATGAGTCCATATGTTCATGGTCTCAATATGCAAGCATCGCCAAAGACGAAGGGAGCGCCTATAAGAGTATGTTGGCATCGGATGCCCTCCGACGAGGAAGTCATTGTCCCGAAGCCATCCTGGTATCTGATCTTTGCTCCCGACCGTGGGCCAGTACGCCTCCGTGTTTGGCTTGCCGGCGGATAAATGACTGTCTGGCGCTACGAAGGCTCGGGTGGGGGCGGCACCTCTCACCATAATAGCAGCGATTGCTGAAGAGCACGCTGTTGCAGTTCTTAGAGATGAGCCCGTTTGGTCGATCTAGTCCGATGGCAGTCTTGCAGCTGGATACGTGGTATGTTGTTCGTTCTATCAGCCAAGCTGAATGCTGGACGCCAAGAACACCTATTTTTAGCCTGTTACTAACTTGGCATCAAATAAGAGTGGAATCGAGGGGTTTCTTCTCCCCTTATAATCTGCCCATAGTGCACGAGTTCAGCCTCCTCTGTCCTTGCACTGCCCTCAGAACTAGGTCAGCCCATGCAACCATTGCTCGTACGGGCTTGGTCGACAACAATCCGACATGAGCAGAAGCCAGCGGTTGACAAAAGGTTTATCATTTCGATCACCTATAACCGGACATTACCGCACCCGACCTAGACCAATGTCGCCGAAGGGGAACCTCCGATGATCAAGGAGAGAAGTCGTCTGGAGAATTGTTAGGTTGACCTATCGAGCAGAATCGTCATTCTCAACACGCCGCCCTGGCCTTGTTGCTGCTATGCCATAATGATGATTTCGTGCAGAACGCGGTCCGCTCATACGATGTTGAATGCTAAGACTCCAGCAACAAGCATGATCATGGTTCCCATTCTTGACAGAGCATCTCCTGATCGTGCTTGCCCGCTTCCGCTAGAACTACTATTGGAGCTGCTATTGGAACTTCCATCTCCGAGATTGACGCCGAAAGGTAAGCCTTGGTATCCGAATGTCAAATTCTGCGGAATTGAGGAGTTGTAGCACTGTCCATTCGCAATATCGAGACCCTTCAAGTCGTCAGGGACCTTAAAGAACATGTAGGATGACTGGTTGAGACCCTTGAAGCCCGCAGTATCGTAGGGAAATTTGTCGCCGGAATCGGTGGCCGACGTGTTGCGCAGGAATATGCACTGGACCTGTCCGAACTCCTTCGCCATTTCTGGATAGTCCCGCATGACGTCCGAATTGCTGGTGTCTGCCACCAAGATGAACTTGCGGTTTGGGAAGGTCTCGAAAATCTTGACAAGAAGAAACTTGCGGATTGATAGCGTTGCTGAGACGTCACTGAAGTTCAATGGGCGTGTGTCGAAACCTGCAGATGGTCAGCAATCTGGACAGAATCTGTGGTGAAGGTCTGAAGTGGAAGAACTCACTTCCACCAGGATAAGTGTCGTAAATGAACTGCATATAGTTGCGTGTGATCTGTTCGGGAGTGGTCGTGAGGTAGTGGAAATGCACATTAGGGATGCTGTTGGACCAGTTGGTATAGATCTCCGGCATATTCATCCAGGGGGTGAAAGGCCGGGCGAAACTGTTGAGCAGGCCTTGTTTCGGTTCATAAATCTTGGTCACACGGAGGATATCGTCGATGTCACTGATTATGGTAAAACCTTCGTCGGAGACTAGGTAGGAGGTGGCATTGCCTGACATGGTACCTTGGGCGTACACGTTGAGTCTTTGAGGTTGCACGTTGCCCGTACCTGGTGTCAGTGCCAAAGATGTGTTCGAGACAGGCATAAAGACGTCGAAATCTCCTTCCGGAGTAGTCGGATATGGCAGTGTGAGGGTCTGCTCACCCCCGGCTGGCGTGACCCCGCCACCGCCTCCAGGCTGACCACTTGAGCCAAACTCAGGACCCGGCAGGACATCCATGGTGACTGATTGATTGCCTTGCTGGACAACATAGATCTCTCGGGTGAGATTTCGAGCCTGGTCTTGTTCTGAGGGCTGAAGATCTGCAACACTGGTATCAATCAAATAGAAGTTTGCTAGCTTGTCCACCGTGGCGTTGGATATTGTAGGCTCTTTGTAGACATTGCCGTGAATTCGCAAATTCCAGCCATTGTTTGTCCAATTTCCGTAGCCAGGTATATTCAGGACTTGTGTCGGAGAAGCAGCGAGGTCGGTACTCTTTGCGCCAACCGAACTTGCAACAGCACTGCCGGTCGGCAAGTTTTGGAAATTGGGGAACAGGCCATTGGACACATATGAGGGTATGGCAGATCCAAGGTCGCTGAATATGCTATTGACATAGGAGTCCAAGTCGGCAGTAATATCACTCAAAATCCCCCGTCTTATCCCTGCATACTCTCCATAGACTGCGAGCGTAGGTGTTGGAGCAGGAGTGATTAAGGCTTTTTCTTCTGGCAGGACCTCGGTCGGAAGAGCATAGGTTCGAAGGACGAGGAGAGTAGAGAGAAATAGCGAACGGAAGTCCATGGTGGGAACGATGGTGATTGAACCGGACACTGCAACTAGTTAGAAGGGCTCGCCTATTGTCCTCGTAGGAATGACCAACAGAACCAATGTTTGTACTGATAGAAGAAGGCCAACCCGATATCAGGCTGCAAGCATCGTCAACAACCACTGTACAGAGCGACACGTAGCAACGCGACACTGGAAAACTCAAGACAAATTAATGATGCGCACCTCTAGTCGACAACGCCTACACGAGCGTTGACGGGGGACGACGGGCACGGACGGGGTAAGGAGGAGGGAATGTGACCAGCATTGGGCCGATAAGCGTGGCCCAAAACAAGGAATCGACCTGCACATCGAGGGTTGGGTGACAGATTCACAGGCTTTGACTGGAGCACCATCTGCGGGCCCCTCGGCAGTACATCATCGACGAAGGCTTGATTAGCATAAGCTTTTTCTCCTACAAATGCCATCCAGGAGTCTTGTGTGTCTTGTCCAGCATTTTACCATGGTATTCTCTGCATGGCCACCATTGTGATAGTTAACTGAGGTGGGCACGGCGTGCTCTCCTTCGGCTCTTGTCAATGCTTAGGAAGTACCAGGTACTCTAGACACATTCTGCACAATGGCCGGCAAAAGCGTCTCTCGAGTATTGATTGCTGTGAGTACGTACTTCGTACAGTCAACATGTATGATTTCCGTCGCTCTTCGCCCATAGAGCATTAATACCAATGCCAGCTTGCCAGCTTGCCATTTGTCAGACGAGGTTTAATATCGTAAGACAAACCATCAACCCTGTCCTCGCGCCTTCGCCTTACATGTTGAATGCGGTTTGTTGGGAGATCTGTCCTTTCCATGCAAACGCTCAAAAGCTCGATTCACCTGTTCGAGCCAGACAATGATCCATGATAGGTTGCCCCAAGTACAGCCGTCTACTCTATCTCGGAGCACGAAGAACTCGGCCAGATCTATATTACTTCAGTGCACCTTGTTCTTGCTCAACATCCACGTCAATAAGTCTACCTTGGTCACGACAGCCACTGGTTTCATGGCTGGCCCCTTTCCAGTCCCCGAGCTGTCGCTGTTGTCTCGTTCTGTAACGATTGCGGCGCTCTGCCACTCGAAGAACCTGTTCAGGGCACTGAGAGGAGTGTCCACGGTGATCTCGACAAAATGTCGCCTCTTCTTGGGTTGACGACCCTTGGGCCCTTGGGCGTCTGGCTTCTCGCTCATTTCGCTCGAAAACGTCGTCGACCCGGAGGCTACTAAGTCACTGAAGTCGTTGTGATCGACGGTAACTTCGCTGATCTTGCTGAAGTCGAACATAGCGTCGGAAACAGGCGAGTTCGCCGTGGCTCGACCGTGACTGATCCGCGATAGAAGGTTGCCGAGAGTGACTAGACCGACCAGTCGGCGGCCTCTGGGTGCGAGGACGGGGAGTTGGTCGAAACCCTTCTCGCGCATGACTTCGATGGCGGATGAGCATGGCTGATCGGATGTAACTGTTTGCACGGGCTTGAGACGCAGATCTCTGACACGTGCCCCTTGGAACTGGTCACTTTGCTTGACGCTGTCTCGTCGTGAGATACGCGGGGACCCTGGTTCTGGCTCTGGTTCAGGGGGCGGTGTGGGTGGCAGGAGGTCGTTCGCTGCAAGCCAGTCATCATCGACGAATTTCGTTAGGTATGATCGAATGCTGTCAGGTAAAATGGTCACAATCACGTCGTCTTTGCCCAATTTGAGTTCTCTGGCCGCCGCGATTGTTGCGGCAATGGCAGACCCGCTGCTACCGCCCGCTAAGAGACCTTCTTCCGCGATCAGCCGGCGAGCGTAGTGGAAGGAGTCCCTGTCGTCCGTCTTGTACCACTTATCCACGACTTTCTGGTCCAGCACATCGGGAATGAAGTCGTAGCCTATTCCTTCGACTTTGTATTGCTGGTTGGCGTATTGTTCGTTGAGTTGAGATGGAAGAGCGAGGATTGAACCTTGCGGGTCAGCTGCTATGATCTTGATGTTCTTATTGTGTTTGTGTAGGCCTCGGGCGAGACCGGTGATTGTTCCTCCCGTGCCGGCTCCTGCAACGACTGCGGTAATTGTGCCGTTTGTCTGTTCCCATATCTCTTCTGCGGTTCCAAGTTCGTGTGCAAGCGGGTTGTCCGGGTTGCCGTATTGGTCGAGGATATGGGCGTTCGGGATCTCCTTTTCCAGGCGCTTCGCGACTCCAATGTGGGATTCGGGGCTGTCGAAGGCTGCTTGTGTAGGTGTGCGGATGATGGTGGCGTTCAGTGCTTTTAAAACGGCCACCTTTTCTGCGGACATTTTCTCTGGAAGTGTGATAATGGTCTTGTAGCCTTTAACGGCTGCAACCAGAGCGAGCCCTATCCCACTGATGTTCCTGTCAGTATACCTCCTTCGTCCGGGGTTGCAAGGACATACGTGTTTCCACTAGTCGGCTCGATGAGCGTGTCTCCAGGTTTTATTCGACCAGACTTTTCCGCCTCTTCAATCATGCGCAAGGCTATCCGGTCTTTGACGCTTCCGCCGGCATTGAAAAACTCGCATTTTGCGTAAACGCTGGCCTCAATCCCGAGAGACTGGGGAATCTTCTGAAGGCGGACGAGGGGTGTATGACCGATGAGTTCCAGGGCGGAGGCATGAGTGCCCTGCGCGTGGAAGCGATTAACTGCGGTCATTTCAGAATACAGAAAGTATAGACAGCCTAGAAGCGATTTTCGACGAAGAGGTCTTTAAGGAACTTATGCGATCGACGAAATAATGAACATGATGGAATCGTATGATGAAAGTCAACGGGTTAACAGCCGGCGATAACCGAATTTATCACCCCGCCCAAGGCTAAACACAAACAGTCCTTTTGTTTAGGTATGGATTCGAGACACCCCTCCATCAAAAGATTGTCTGCGTGCATGATAATTCCGCCCTACAAATGCACCGGTATGTGTGTGCCCTCTTCACCATATAAGAATTGAGTTCCACCTCTCCCACCCCTGCGTTTTAAATTGCCCTCCGACGGACGCGTTACAGCAGGAGTTCTTCTGATTAAAAGAGGTCACCCTAGGGGACCTTGTGATTCCGAAGGTAGGGAGAGAACACGGCCAGCAACTCTGTCAAGCCGCCGCCGTTCTGCTGCTGTGCTGCCGCAGCCTGACCCGCGGCAAGATGTCATTCCCTTCTTTCACCAAAGTTTATCATCACTCATCATATCCGGCCATTGATACGTTGAGGTCAGAGTTGTCAGTCAAGGACAAGACAGTCATTGTATCAGGGGCCGGGGGTGGAGGCATTGGAGCTACGGTGGCTATGTCGTTTGCGCGAGCCGGGGCACGGAAGATTGCCTTGATGGGAAGAACTGAGCAATCACTTCAGAGGACAAAGGACAACATTGTCAAGGCGTTTCCTGACGCTCAAATCCTCATTACCACCACCGACATATCCAAAGCAGAGAGTGTGGGGACCGCCGCCCATAACATTCGAGCGAATCTGGGGGCGTGGGATGTATTCGCTCACTGCGCAGCCGTCGCACCTGACCCTGTTAGCATTACTGGTGCTGACGAGGACGATTGGTGGCACACGTTTGAGATCAACGCGAGGTTCTCGTCGCATTTCGCAAAGCACTTCCTGCCCAAGTGCCGACCTAATGCCACCTACATCGGCACGAATGCCGCCGCCTGTCACATTGCCGCTTCACGCATGCCGAAAAGCTCCGCGTACTCGGCCTCGAAAATCGCGGCGGCGAAGCTTGATGAATACATTGCGCATGAGAATCCACAGTTGCGGGTATTCACCCTTCATCCTGGCGTTGTGAAGACCAAGATGTCGACAAGATTTCTTGGAGATGGTCCTCCTGGCTTCGTTTTTGATGATCCTGAACTGCCTGCCAATTTCATGGTATGGCTTGTCTCCGCCGAAGCCGAATTTCTGAGAGGGAGGTACTTGTGGTGCAATTGGGATGTGGAGGAGTTGATTGCTAGAAAGGCAGAAATCGAGGCTAACCCGCTACTCTTTACACTGACATTGGGGGGTTGGCCTTTTCAGTGATCATCGGACGCATTATCGCATTTGTGGATATTCAAGGTCAGTTAGGTGCTTTGGGGGTATATCAATCTGGACACGTCATGACAATATAGCTAGGAAACAAGGGCGAACGCAGGCCGTTGAAGCGAAGACGAAGTGGTTGGGACGACTGAGTGGGCCTCGATGCATTCGTGGAGGCTGTGATGGTCATTGTCTACTGCTCACCGCTTGGTTATAAGGTCCATATCATATCTACCGGGGTCGTCTCGCACGGGCGGCCGCCTCATCATGAATAGTGTACGATCTACTAGAGAATCTCGCCAAACGGATATGGAGAGGGGTCTGCTAAGGCTATCATCAACAGCAACACGAGATAAAATATTAGGGTGGTTTGCTAATATAGATCACTTAAACCATCAACCTCGATAAGTGCCAAATTTAATCAGTGAGTTTCGTACCTCTTAGCTCTGCTAGTATACAATCCTAATCCTCCGTACAATGCTGGCTTTTCAATCTCAGGTATTCCAAGCTTCAGAGACGAGCAAAAACAATGAAAAAAAATCGACACGAGCAGGATTTGAACCTACGAGGGCGAACCCATTAGATGGCATGAACTTTGCGTAAATTCAAGTCTAACGCCTTAACCACTCGGCCATCGTCTATATAAGTGTTAGAATAAAATTCATGGGTAAAGCCTGAGTAACCCTTACGTCTCAATTCACCTCAATTTCAGGGGTTATTTACCCGAAAAATTTGGTCGTAAAGATATATGATCTGCACCGATTTTAGCACAACTAATTCGCTTAAATCTCAATAGAAGGGGATGGTCACTAGTCGTGTTAGGCGACCGAATAGGCTTAGTAGCCGAGCTGGAAGATCGTGAGTCTGACAGTACCTTAGTTTTAAGTCCCATACTGTATTAGACGCGAAGAAATCTGAAGTCTTCTTTCCCAAGCTCAGGCAGACTTAAGTGTCGAACTCCCCAACGAAAAAGGTAGCATTGTTCGATAAGAGGACTCTTATCCCATCAAGCGGACTTTCGCATGTTCGAGGCGATACCTTTACCTTCCTCAACCCGATGACTGCGGCTCCGAAGACATATGGACGTCCACCTCAAGGTTATGTGATGAAGCGTTACTGATCTACATCTTATGCCTCTGTAGTCCACGTAGTGCATTGGATGAGGTGTCCCTCACGATTTGATGCCCAGAATTCATCAAAGGAGAACGGCTTCGAATCACTGACATGTAGACAGACGCATTTTTAAATTGACGCTATGGTTAAAGACGCACACCTACCTCACACGGTACTGCTAACGATGGGATACGAGTGGTCGACCAATCTTCAAGCTTTGGACGATTTCTTGACGACAGATCGGTGTAAGTGCCTCTGCCTTGAGAACTTGGAAAAAGTCGAATACCCCATTGGCGGGACATATTGATGCAATGGAGAATGTGTGGTCCGTTGCCCCTTCGATCATGCATCTATGAGGATTCTCGCACGCATAATCAACGGCGAGTATCCCGTCATTCCTGAGCGACGATCCCTTGGATTCTTATGCCACAGCCTTGTCTCGCCGTCGTCTGTGCGGTGTGGTCGAGATGGGGAAGATGGCTGGAATGCTACATTCTGACCTTGTTGTTTTGATGTCGCGTCGTCATTTCCCTGCCTCTAATAAGCCAACCATTCTGCAGACTCGCTTGCTTTTTCATCTCGCCAGTCACTCGTTTGGTCTTTGGAGTCCTGCGGTCCTCCTTTATTCTACAGTCTTGTTTCGAGAAAAGCCAAGGGGCCCATCATGTGGCCGTCTTCCACGCTCCTTTTACCATTTCTTGCCCTGCGACTTGCAGTGGCCGATGCGCAGGCTTTGTCAACCGTCACTTATGGCCCTGGTGGACTATGTCCCGCGCCGTCGACTACAAGTGTCGTCGTTGTACAGCAAGCCGTCTACAGCTCTTTCTTTCAATCTGCATCGCAGATCAACAATATCTTCGGCGATGGAAACACGATCATGATTAACAACGCTCCAACGACGTACATTACCACTTCATATATCACGACAACGATAGTTACTACGGTTATGACGACTACGGTCAGTCCTACAGCGCCGATGAGCTCTTCCACGTCCGCCACCAGCAGTGTGGCAGCTGGACCGATCACGCAGACAACCAGCGCTGCTCCAGGCTCCTCCTCAACTCCGATGTTCAGCACCATGTCTACTACTGGTTCTTCAGCAGGTGGTACTTCTGGTCCCACCACGACTCAACGACAGACCTTCGCTCCGGTGGCACCTCCAGCGGCGACGACAACAACTCCACCAGTTCTGACTATAACCACGACTGATGCTAATGGAAACACAATTACGGTGACGACTACGCAGCCGACTTTCACATTGGGCGAGGGCCTGCCGACCGGAACTGTGAGCGATATCCCTGCGACTTCGCCCGTCATGCTTGGCTTCTCTTTTGGCGGGGCTGGCGCGAAGGTGAAGCGAGAAGCGTTAAATAGACAAGAAATGAAAAGGCAGGGCTCCACGCTCGATAACCCGCCGCCTCAGGGACTGCTCCAAGGCCAGTCTGGAGAAGCAGGCAACAATTGCGGTTTTGCGACCAGATACTACCTGGTGGGCGGTATGCTGATGAGCGGAAACGAGTCCGTAGGACGCAACTTGAGCGACATTTTTGTGGTCATTACGCCAGAACCATATTACAACGATGTCAACACCACGTTCTTCTTCGCTAACGGCGTCCTGGGTTGGAATACTACAGATCAGGGTGCAGCAACATTCTATCAATGCGGCGACGGCTTGATTTATGCCGGATTCCCTAATCCCACACAAGATAACTGCTATCCCATCACAATCGGAGGTATTGCAGCTGCGGCTTGTCCGGCGGACTTCACCAATGATCCAGTCCCTCCTCCGGATACAAGCTCATCGACTGCTTCTACAACTACGACCGTGGAGCAAGGAACGTCTACGACAGAAATATCCACCACAATCCAGCCGACTCTTGATTCAACCACAACTCCAGTCTCAAGCACCCCAACGGACGTCAGCTCATCGGACAGTTCTTCGCCAAGTTCAGAGACAACTCCTCCCTCGACTGCACCAGCATCTTCGCCCTCGACATCTCCAAGTCCCAACGGGCCTGTCTCAACGTCGCAGACCACTGTGGCAGCGCCAGGCTCGACCTCCGCTACAACTGGCGTAACGACTGTGACGGTCGCTCCAACCACCGTTGTGTCTCCTTCTGTCTCAACCACGTTGCCGAGTGTGCCGGTATCTAGTACCTCTCCGCTAGCATCGCCTACCACCACACCAGGCGTCAGCACCAGCAGTCCATCCGCAAGCTCTGCTGGGGTTGTGAGCGTAGTGACTACTTCAACAGCTTTGGTTGGGGCCTCTAGTACGATGTCTTCGTCGGGAAGTCAAACTAGCCCTGCATCTTCCCAACCTGGAACGAGTAGCGGACCTGCTGGTGGATCAAGCACTACCTCAGTGGTTGGTCAGAGTTCAAGCTCGACTACGTCTCCTTCGTCAAGCACGACTCATAGTATTGTGAGCTCTGCCTCGAGTACTTCAGCAGGTACAGTGTCTTCTTCTCTTTATTCCTCTACGTCTGTCCCTTCTACAAGCATGATGTCCCTGCCTTCAAGCAGCAGTTCTCCGGATGGAACTTCGTCTCCATCATCGACGACCTCAGTCTCCCCAACCGGAGCAAGCACGAATTCGGTGGCCACAACTACTCAAAGCATCCCGCCGCCATCATCCTCTTTTGCGTCCAGTAGTTCGTTGGCAACGACTGCGCAAAGCCTCTCGCCGTCATCATCGTTTTCTGCGTCCAGTAGTTCGTTGGCAATGACTACCTCAAGCTCCGGTACGTCTTCTGCAGTAACAGCCCCAAGCTCTTCCACTGCACCCTCACAATCCTCAACTACTTCTTCGTCCCCATCGGCTACCACATCTACCAATGGTGCACCCGCGTCGACCACGATCAGTACGTCACTTCCTACAACTACAGTGAGCCCGGTGACAAGCTCAACCGGTCTGATCACGAGTATATCAACACTGGTCACGACTTCCTCCGCCTCAACCACAACAACTTCCTCTGTTCAGCCAGCTTCCACCAGTTCGAACGGCGGTACGAGCTTGAGCACTACTTCGACGGTGACACCGACAACTACTAGCTCAACTACGAGCTCAGTTACTACATCATCAACAACAACGTCTTTGGTCGGGACTAGCTCTGCAGGTACGTCACAAACTACGACCCAAGTTGTGTTTTCCACGTCCTCCACAGCATCCTCGTCCATAAACGGTGGTGGAGATACCACTTCCATTAGTTCTCAAGGCCAGACAACGACGACTACTGGAAGCACAACCCAGGTGATGACTTCAACAAGTACTGCTTCAACGACCTCGGCGACAACCACAGCCGTTGTTCAAGGTACTACAGTGACTATAACATCACCATCAAGTACTTCCTCTATCAGTACATTGACGACCAGTACATCCACGATGGGCACCACGTCGGGGACGACGATGACATACGCAACATCCCAAAGCAGTTATAGGACTTCTGCGTCGTATACCACTACTTCACTCCCGACGAGTTCCCCTTCGATCAGCTCTATCAGCTCTTCCACTTCAAACGCTGCATCCACGGTTGCGAGCTCTTCCACTAGCTCTTCAACTTCAGGCACCGCTGCCAGTGCTTCAATGTCGTCCATGAGCTCTTCTACGTTAAGCACTACATCCATTGCTTCAACATCATCCACCAGCTCCTCCACCTCAAGCACTGCATCCGCTGCTTCAACGTCGTCTATGAGCTCTTCCACCTCGAGTATTACTTCCACTACTTCGACGACGCCCATGAGCTCTTCTACGTCGAGTACTGCTTCTACTACCTCAAGCACCGCATCGACTACTTTAACGACGTCCATGAGCTCTTCCACGTGGAGTACTGCTTCTACTACCTCAAGCAGTGGACCCCCTGCTTCGACGTTGTCCATGAGCTCTTCCACGTCGAGTACTGCTTCCACTACATCAACTTCCTTTAGCACCGCGACCGTCCCCACTACTACGACGAGCACAACAAGCACTACAACAACGGCAACAACGGGCCCCACCACGACGGGTACGTCGATGAATCGCACAAAGAATACAATTCGTTTCTCCTGATGCATCTTGCTTCCGTCATCGTGTATTTGACTTGTTGCAAAGAACTTCGCTGACCAGTTGCAATATAGGATCATTCTCCAGCAGCACCAGCACCAGCACCAGCACCAGCACCAGCACCCCTACGCTGGGAAGCACTTCTTCAAGTACAACCACTAGTATGTTTTCAATCACCCGCCTCTACGAACGATCATTGCTAATATAAATGCTCTAGGCACCACGACTCCCGTAGCCACAACGTCCACAGCGGGAACCACGACTACTGTAGCCTCCACTACTACAACGTCGGACCCAGGCAGTACTTCAACGAGCACAACAACCAGCACCTCAACAAGTCCCGCCACGACTTCCACGACGACCATAGCCCCAACCACTACCACGTCGACGGTCACAGTTACAAGTGGGACGACCTCATCAATCACTTCAACTTCCAGCGCGTCAACTACAACTGCGACTCCCACGGCTACTACTACAACTACTATTTCCACTTCCACGGCAACTACGACTACTTCCACAGCCAGTGCTACTACCACTACTTCATCCACTTCCACAGCCAGTACTACTACCACTACATCTTCAACTTCCACGGCTACTACTGCAACTACTACTTCCACAACCTCCACTCCCTCTACATCTAGCACATCTAGCACCTCATCCTTTTCCACTAGCACGACCACGTCACTGACCACTACTTCTACAGCTTCCAGCACCACCTCAAGTACTACTACCGCAGCCGCCACAACAACAACGTCCTCCACTACGACAAGCACCGCTGCCTCAACCACCACCACCACCACTACAGTAGCATCAACCACCACCACCACGACTGCCGCCACGAGCACTGCCAGCACTAGCAGCACAACAACAACGACTACTTCGCAGACTCCAGTCACGGCCGTCCCTCCCAATTTCACATCTCTGGGATCGACACTTTACGCTAGTCCCGCGCTGTCGGCCCAAGCGACCGGCACGTTGTGCGCAAATGTAAATGTCGCGTCACCACAGGCCACTTATCCTATTCGTCAAGGTACCTACAACTACAGGAAAGTTGCACTATCAACTAATCCGAACGTTGTGTATGAGGTTTCGTGCTACATGAACGCCGGTAGTACCACGACTGTCACATCCACTATCAACAGCGTCAGTTCTCTCGAATGGTGCATGGATCTTTGCACTTCGGCAAATGCTGCAACTCCGGGATCTTGTACGGTCGCTTACTGGGCTTCGTCGACTTTACAATGTCAGCTGTTACCCAACCAGATCACCTGTAATTCTGGAACACCAGGCAACAGTTGCTTCCCGAGCAACCTTATCTTCAACGGTGTGCGTACTGCTAGATTGCTCACCCCAGCGGCTGCGAACATTATAGACGCAACGTACATGCACGCTCCTAGCAATCTCTACGATCTGGGACTCTGTGGTGGAACGAACTCGAATTACTACGACAAAACTTTCTTGGGCCACATCCATAAGGACAACACCGTGCGACCAAATACTGCGGATATCTGGCTTATCACCTGTGGCACTTCATTCTACGGGCTCTCAGCCGCCCAGACTCCTCTCAATACCCAAAGCGTCGCGACGACCCAGAACATGGCCGTTCCCACAACATCGGATGACTGCATGCGACTCTGCGCTTTCTACAATGACGGCTTGGCTGACAATGGTTGTCGTCTCTGGCACTTTTTCAATGACGGCTCGTGCGTTCTGTATCCCAGTCGAGGCAGTGCTGGAAACGGGGCCCAGCCAGTAGCAGTGACTAACCTTACTGCCGCCGGCGTCTTCCGAGGCTCGACCGGCACCCAGTGGCCTGGTACTAGCTACAAGCGTTCGCTTCCGCAGGGAGCTGCTCCTGCTCGCTACCATCCAAGAGATACGCTCATGGAGACTGATGTCGTGGTTGCCGATGTCATCCTTCCGTACGTGAGGAAGAGGAGAACTTAGATGTGGCATACTGTGTGATCGAAAGAGGTGGACGGTCTGGGGGGTTGTGTGCCATTTGAAGGGGGCCCGGGGAAGGCGACTGTGGTGACAGTTGTTGTGCATGGTCCCTGGGATCCAGGATATTTTGAATTTTTTTTAGTCTGCATTGCACCTGTTCCGCTCGCTACTTGTTGATCCATCAAAGCGTGCAATGGATGGTTCTCTCTGAGGTAGCGGTTTGTTGAGAGTTTTGGGGAGTTTAATACATTATCATTAGACCGCAGAAACCCACGGTTCGCTTTTTGGCAACGGTCTAACATCAGGAAACCCCGGAGTTGAAGTCTTCGCCGATAACAGTGGCAGCGGTGGCGTGGACTCTGGCAGCAGGGACTCTTGCCTTGGTCGCATGCGTCATTCTCCTCCCCTCTGAAGCCCATTGTTCTTGAACCTTGCTTATTGTGTCGTGAAAGGTCGTTGCCCTCACTTTTGTCTCTACTTGGTCGATGATAATTTGACACATAGTTCTTTTCGACCCGGTCGGTTCTTGGGTCAAGGCCACTGCCTCGTGCATGGCGAGCCACACAACTGACAGAGTCTTGTAGATGAGGCGGTACACGAGTGGGCCTTGAACCCCTGCATTTGCTACGAGGCCTGGATGGGTGGATCGAGGCAACGACGAAATAGTTGTCTCGTCCTCGTTTTCTCCGTATCGAGAGATATATAGATTGTCGACATGCTAGGACCAAAGCTGTCGCATCGAAGGACGATCTGATCAATGCGTCGTGGCTGGAGCGCCGTGGTTGCTGCGGGCGGACTTCGTTGAAGTATTGATGTGCATATCTGTCATTTATATATAGCGGCCTGCTAGTCCACAAGCCGCGCTCACGGTACAAGCCCCGTGTTCTGGAGGAAGGTTAGACAAAAGCCGATGCAGGCACTACAGCGGTCTGCTGGTGCTTACCATTGCCAAGGTGTTCGGCCGAAGCCGCTGGTGTGTAAACAGAAGCCTGAGAGAGCGACAAGGGATTCTAGAAATTGTGTCCTGAGGCTGGAACTTGATGGCATATAAATACTGTGCATGTCAATCAGTGCCAACGGGTGGGATCAGGCAGCCTGTGAAGAATTTGAAACATATGGAACCGGAGCAAGACTATGACTCAGGCTTTGGTCAATTCGAGCGACACCGGTTTCGGAAAGGAACCAGAATATGCAATCGCAGAACCACGGCAAATCGTGCATGGGGACTTGAAGAGTGATGACATGGTACGATAGCTGAATAGCAAACGCGGCTTTGCCCAGGACACCGTTCCATGCAGGAACAGGATCAAACATCGGTGTAAATATAGAAACAGAATCAGAGACATAGTGCGAATACAGGAAGCGGTTCAAAGACATGGTGTGAATCCATCTGTATTACTGGCAGACTCATCTACCGCAAGAGTGAATCAAGTCAATACAATAGTTTTACTCTACTTACCGTTGGTTTTGGCCCTGATGAGACTGTGTGTCGATCACCATAATAAGGGCTCGTAGCTCTTGGGCTACCACAAGTGAAGCAAAAGGAGGAAGGGATTTCGATGAAGAAGGGGTGAGCGGGCGACGTGAAAGAGAAATTGGCAGGTTCACTTATGCAGGACTGCACAGGAATACCGGCATCGCTAAAACGGCGGAGACTGGTGAGAGGCGTGGCTGGGTTGAGGACCGAGGGTTGGTGAAAGAGTTCGAGATGGACTGAGAAATAGGTGCCGGATGTCTGAGGGCTGTGCGAGGGGTTTACGACGTTGACGGTACGGCGAGACAGGATACGACGCGGCGCGAGGACGGTGACAGACGAGGCTTGACGATCATGGTGTGTCGAAGGGCAGGAGGCGGGAAGAGCGGCGGTAGAAGCGTTCTAGGTATCGTCCGACATTTCGTATCGAGGTCTCGATCGATTAGGATACGCTATCGAAGTAATGGTTGTGCCCGAAAACCGTTCGCTCGAACAGGATCGATCTCGCATCGTTCGCTCGAAGTCGGTCTAACCTCGTATCAAGTCAATTACCAACCGCTGTGGTTGTTTGCCTTGTTCAGTTGTGCCTTGCTGCGAAAGCATCAATGCAAAGGTGTCAATGATAAAAAAGAGAAACCTATGTCTTCCCACATCGAATAGCACTTTTCCAAGCCTCGAAGTTTCCATCGAGCGCAGCACAATTGGTGGCTTCATGATGGCGATACCATGTGTTTACTCGGCAGTGTCGAGCTCGTCGTGAGCAGGAGGAGGGGAGTCCACGGCTGATACGGGTGTCAGCTTCAATTCCAGGGATCAAACAACGTCGATGTCCATCATACCTTTGCGATCGTCAGCATTTCCTACGTCCCGATCATCGTCGCGTCGGTCCCGATCATCTTTCATGTCACGGTCACGGTCCCTATCAGCTGGGCTGCGGGAGCGGCGGCGGTCGTCGTAGTCCCGGTCGCGATCCCGCTCTCGGTCACGGTCTCGGCGTTCGTCCTTGCGGGGAGAGTAGTCTCGGCGACGAGGAGAGGGAGAGCGATAGCTGCGTCGTGGAGGAGTACGGTCGCGTCGCTCACGACCATCACGGCTGTCACGACCCTCGCGGCCGCCGCCACGTCCAGCTTCGTACCGCCAGGTAGCCGACGGAGGAGTCCTAGCCCACTGCTTGTGATCAGCAAATGTCAAATATCCCTTCTTCTAAGCCACGAACCTCGATCTTAAGCACATCGTCTCTACCGATGCGCTTGTTGTGCATCTCGTGATAGGCATCATCAGCATCTCGGCGGCTCTCGTACTCGACAAAGGCGAACCTGGTGAGAAATCAGATCGAGTGACACTTGTAGGGCCGAGGTTTTAACTCACAGTCGGCTTGAGGCAGTTCGAGGAGCTGGAATGTCGCATCTGACTAGTCGCCCATAGTGTTCGAATTCGTAGGCAAGGTCACGAGCACGAGTGCCATGACCAAACCCGGTGACATAGAGGGTGGTACCTGAACGAGAGGACATGATTGAGAGGGGGCGATTGGCGCCGGCAAAGAGATCAGTAAGTTCCTAGTATTCCGAATCAACAATGGCCGCGCTTCTGAGAAGTGCGAGGCTTCGAATGAAGATGTGTTGAGTGGTTGCGAAGATGGAATTGATGGATGAAAGAGCCTGCGTGAAAGCTGAAAGAAGGCTGAAGCGATCGTGTAATATCCGCTAGTCCAAAATAGCTATAAAGGCTTGGCGGGTGATCCTGGATTGTCTCAACTGCGACTGGACAGCGATTGGGCTTTTGTAGGCTCGTCTGGTACTCTGATCAAGCGCAGTCTCGGATGTGAAAAGACGGCGATATTCGCGGCTCCCAACTTGGTCTTTTCACTTTGATTGTGACATCTGGACGGTGACACCGATCTCTAAACTCTCCTCTCTGTTCCTACGACCATTCTTCAACTCCCTCTCCAAGTTCCCTTCTCCCAGTTCCATCCCTTCCTCCACTCGCCCGGGTCTTCCCGTCATCTCTCCTAAACCCCTTCACGACTTCACCTCCAAACAAAGGGACTTTTGCAAAGCAGCGCACGATTGCACGACTGCCTGATAACGACGGTGCCGTTTGTGCCTGGAGCAAAACAGATTGTACAACACCCTATGCTTTTCACATGCGAACAAACATCCTGAAAATTTTCCATGGACTCCACAGCTTCAGGCGATTCCAGAAAACCACTTGCTGTGACACCGTCTTCCTGCTCTCCACTCGCGTCAAAAGTGCAGAGTAACTTGCCGTGTTGTCTTTCTTTATCGTCTGCGCATATAGCGCGTCCAAATCATGAAGCTTGGAGAGAAGGACCCTGCAACTGTGGACGGTAACATTGGTCAGAGTTCGACTTCAATTCGGGACTTGTCAAGTTTACCACAGGTTGGTGTCCTGGTACCACGCTCAATATAGTCCTAACAACTGCAGAACCCAGCGGCTATGGCCACAAATGACATGCTCACGCGGTCGCGTGAGTTCATCTCCACACCGTTCACAGCCGCCTTTTGTGCAGGTGGTGTGGCAGGAGCGGTTTCCCGAACTGTCGTCTCTCCTCTAGAACGGTTGAAGATTCTTTATCAGATACAAAGCGCAGGTCGCAACGAGTACAGAATGTCTATCGCCAAAGCCCTGCGGAAAATGTACAGAGACGAGGGCTGGAGAGGTTTCATGAGGGGCAATGGCACAAACTGCGTACGAATTGTTCCTTATTCAGCTGTCCAATTTGGATCATACAACGTCTACAAGGGATTCTTTGAGCCTACACCCGGAGCAGACCTCGACCCCGTCCGCCGGTTAATATGTGGTGGCCTGGCTGGCATTACATCCGTCACCTTCACATATCCTCTCGATATCGTACGGACACGTCTGTCGATACAATCAGCTTCGTTCGCAGCACTCGGGAAACATGAGGGAAAGTTACCGGGTATGTGGCAGACAATGGTCAACATGTACAAACACGAAGGAGGGATGTTCGGTCTCTATCGAGGCATCGTCCCGACTGTGGCAGGCGTGGCACCATATGTTGGTCTTAATTTCATGGTGTACGAATCTGTCAGGTTCTGGTTCACGGAGCCTGGCGAGAAGAATCCTGCTTGGTACCGCAAACTCGCCGCGGGAGCCATTTCAGGCGCTGTTGCACAGACGTGCACCTATCCATTCGATGTGCTGCGCCGCCGATTCCAGATCAACTCCATGTCTGGTATGGGATTCCAGTACAAAGGTATCTGGGATGCGGTGCGGACCATCGTTTCACAAGAAGGTATTATGGGTCTCTATAAGGGCATAGTACCTAATTTGTTGAAGGTGGCTCCTAGCATGGCTAGTAGCTGGCTCAGTTTTGAGGTGACGAGGGATTTCTTGGTTGATTTGGCGCCTTCCAAACCAGACCCTATATGAAATGATGAGGTTTGATGCAGTTTGCAATCACATAAGCAAAATCGTGCCACGCAGCCGGCATAGAATTGGGGTATACCTTGGACATGAAGCTCGGTGGGAACAGGATGGCAATGACAGTTGATGCTGCATTTGCGAGGGTGCTGCAGCACATTACCACAGTATTCGCGACATGTACTGGATCAGCGGACATTTCATGGAGTCGAGGACCGGAAAGCTTAGACAGAATGGGTGGAGCATTTTTCTTGGAGTACAAAGAATGCACCTCGGTATTGGGACGATGACTGATAAATACAAACACCGCGAATTGCAAGCGTTCCAATTTTGGATCTTATCATCAAAAAAACAAACATTGCAAGTGAGGCTGATCAAATCGTAGAACATAAGGTACATTTGGCAGCTGCCGAGCCGCGGCTAGTCTACTCGTCGACCATCAGTCACGTGACCATGTGCTGCCAAGCGGCAGACCTTTTAGCGCCAGACAAATCTTGGCACTGTCTTGAGCCCACGAATTCGCTTGCGCTGCGAGAAATTTCGAGGTCGGAATTGAACGTCGTCGCCAACTCTCAATCAACCACAAACCGACAAACACCGGGATCATGGGTATGTCGAGGAATACGTGACTACGATGATTTGATCAGCCTGCTAATCGAGTTTATCAGGTATCGACCTCGATCGCCATCACGTCCGGAGCAGCCACAGAAAGGCGCCCAAGAGCGACAATGTCTACCTCAAGCTCTTGGTGAAGCTCTACCGCTTCCTTGCCCGTACGTTACAAACTATGGGAACAGATGAATGGGCCAGGCGATACTGACAGATTTTAACTCCAGGCCGAACCGATGCCAACTTCAACAAGATCGTGCTCAAGCGTCTTTTCATGTCCCGCATCAACCGCCCTCCCATGTCCATCTCCCGCATCGTCAGCAAAGTCAGCACCGAGAGCGCACAAAAGGCCTACAAGGACAAGACGATCGCCGTCGTTGGAACCGTCACAGATGACAACCGCCTCTTGACCGTCCCTGAACTCCACATCGCTGCTCTGCGATTCACAGCCACTGCCCGTGCCCGGATCGAGAAGGCTGGCGGTGAGTGCATGACCCTCGACCAGCTCGCCATGAAGCACCCAACTGGAAGCAATGTTGTTCTGTTGCGAGGACCCAAGAACGCCCGTGAGGCCGTCAAGCACTTCGGTATGGGACCACACAAGCACAAGAAGCCATATATCGAGAGCAAGGGTCGCAAATTTGAGAAGGCCAGAGGACGAAGACGATCAAAGGGTTTCAAGGTGTAAACAGCTGGCACATTCTGATGTTGGTGATGGTGACCACAAAAAAACCAGAAATGGGTGTCTGCTTGCAGGCCGAAGCGACGAAACGGCGCAAGTCTTTCATGGCATGGCGGTTATGGGCTTATTACTACGATTGCGTGGCAAGGAATCAAGTCGAGCCTGCTGACAATGAGCGTGCAAGATCTCTTGATTGCGTGATGCCGGGGGTATGCATGGCATGATCAAGGTATCTCGAGACGAATGACAAAAGATTCAATGTTGACAAAAGCTCAATGATCCCCATCCATTTCTCCTTCTGCATCTGGTTTACCTGCTGGTTTCCCAGCAGATGCTCCTGTCAGGTGCAATTTCGGTCCCGAGTTCGTCGTACGTTCAGCAAAACTTATCCGGCATGAACTGACTCAACAGGCTCGTACTACGGACTCATGGGTAAATCGTATCATTTGGCGCTGGGGTGCCATTCGACGACAAACAGCGGCGACGACAATGTGTGGTAGGAGGGCCTCTGGTAAACGCGAGGTCCAGCTGCTGCTGCGACGGCTGTTCCGCACCCCCCTCAATCGAGTTTCATTACACGATTTACTCATGATACCGTAGTACTTGCTGCTTGTGACCAAGACCAGCGTGATGTTCCGGCTCACGGAAAGGGCGAGTACTAGGTCCCCCAGTGTAAGTCTATGGATTCGACAATCACTAAGGGGTCCAGAGTCTCGTACGGTCAGTTATTCAAGAGCCGCTACCACAAGGATGTAGACCCAGAATCCCAGGGAACAGACGACCGGAAGGATTTCGACCGCCCATTGTGTCGTAGTACGAGCCGAGAGAGACAGTCCGCCACAACGCAAAGCAGATAAATGGTTCGATGTCGCATACCTCTAATCATCAACTTAATCTAGCGGTCGAGAAGCACTGTACAGTTTCCTGGATGGTGAATTGGGATGCGCTCATCGGTGTTGACAATTTGTTAGTCCTTAAATAATTTTCTCATGTTCTTATTTTTGACGTTTCCAACGTTTTCAGCATCTTCCTTTTTCCATCATTTCAAGTTCTTGCGTGATTGATTGCTCATTGATACTCTACATTTTCGGAAGTTGAGCGAGCCCTACAAGAGCCATGGACTTCGACTTCGCGGAGTCGACCTGTGCCGTATCAAGCCTCCCTTGCCCAGGCCGCTAGCTGGACCTCACGGCTCACATATGCATGATGTCGCTATTCACTCCAACCAAGAACTCTCTCTCCAACATACACAAACAGATATCCTTGATCTGGAGCTGATGAAACGAACACACTCGGCTGCGGTTGTCTCGTTCCCCAGGCGAGTCGATGCCTGCATGATCAGTGTCTAACCCCTTCAAATCTCGTATGCCCAATGGATTCATGCCTCGGACACCAGATATTCAGCCCATGAAGAAAACGAGTGACCACTCCAAAACTCGGTCATAACCGCCATTTCTCCAGCGTACAATATCCCTGAACCTGCTCTTGGGAGAATCAAGGAATGTTAAAGGAACTCCTCAGCCCTGTCGTGTCATTTTCTTACTTCGCGTCCTTCCGCTCCAGCGTGTCAAATTTCGACACCGCCTCCATCATACTGCCCACCTCCTTCTGGACCTTCAGCCAACTGATCTCGGCCCTGGCGGCCTCCATTTTGGCCTTCTCCATTGCTTTCTCGGCGTCTCTCACAGCGCTGACCACTTCGACCATACACTTGCTCATATTAATGAGATGAGTCTTGCGCTGAACATTGGTCTCGGAATGTGCCAGGTGAAGAAGGCTGTGCGTCAGCGTCGTCGCATTGGAGAGCGTCCCGCTTGACGATTGAGCTTGTACACCGGTGGACGGATGTCTCGCAGTGTGCAGACCCGGGTCGGGAGATTGCTTGACGGTCGCGGTGAACGGCGTGGTGGGACTGATGAACGGGTTGCGGATGATGTTTCGTGCCCCTCGGTTCGGGTAGTGGAACATGCGAGCTTCGCCAGATTGCTCCGCACTTGGAGGATTCAATGACAACGGATTGGTTATCTTGTCGTTGGGCACAGGTTTGCGTCGAATGGAGCCGCTAGACTCTGCAGGGGATTCGACTGAGCGCTTGTGGAAAAGACCTCGGATGTTGGAGATGACTTTCTTGCTGCTCGACGAAGGGCTGTGGCCCAGTTTGTGGGCAGCTCTTCGAGCCTTGATCGAATCGGTGTGGGAGCCGATGCTTTGAGAGAAGGTCTTCACATTTTTGGGCTTCTTGAGCGAGTCGGGATCTACTTCGTGGATATTCGACCCGCAAGCCTGGTATGCAGATGGTGGCTGACTTGGTGGAGAGACAATGATTGGTGGTGGTTTTGGCTTTCTCGACGAGGTTCGTGGTGGAAAGTTCGTGCTTGAGTCTGCGCTCGGCGTCCT
The DNA here is from genome assembly GCF_000835505.1 of Exophiala xenobiotica. Lineage (NCBI taxonomy): Eukaryota > Fungi > Ascomycota > Eurotiomycetes > Chaetothyriales > Herpotrichiellaceae > Exophiala > Exophiala xenobiotica. The sequence continues at coordinate 4,179,180 of NW_013562494.1, read as the reverse complement.
CGATGCTGCAGCGACTTTGTTACCCACCCCACGCATCTGCTTAGCTTGTTTGGTACATTCCGCATCGTGACCCTGGAAGAGAAAAGGTGCAATCTCCTTGCTCGGTGGAGCCCGCAGGACAATTGTAGAAGGCCTGGATGAGACCGATTTAACGCTTGCAGATCCTTTCATGACTTCAGCATCCGTATAGAAGGATGACTTGCTCTTTGTTGGAGACGACCGAGTCGGGCTAGAGCACAAGTTGAATTCAGCAAAGTCTTTGCCGGGCCAGTCACATTGAGTTGAAGCTGGACTTCTTGGGAGCTCATATGATTCCCTTAGCGCCTCTTCCGCAATGACCGCACTGGACTTGCAGTCGGTGGGCGCTGGCAATTCGACTTCACTGCCTTGCAATTCTGCTGGTTCCGAGCTTATCGCGGAGTTATTGTCCCCGATTAGTTTTCGGACCTCGTCGTCATCCAGTGCTTTGAACTCACATGAGCGGTCTGTGATGTTTCTCGCAACAAAGGACAATGGACGTTCGAAATCGAACATTGCACTGTTGCGTCGACCGTCTTCCATCGCATGTAGCCGCCGGCCAAGATCCGGAGCACTCCTCTTGCGTCTGAGAATGACGTTGCTATCATTTGGAGCCGGAGGACTGCTCGCTGCCTTTTCGTCGCCCAGGAGAATTCCTCGTGCTGAATCCGTAATACGAAGCGTTGGTCCTTCAAGCGGTCCATGTCCAAGACGCTTAACCCGGAAACCACCAAAGGCATCGTAGCCGCGGATCGTGTCACTAGAAGAATTGCTCCCAGCGACTGACTCATCGTCTCGTGTAGCAGGCGCTGATAGCACGTCTTTGATACTCAGGAACTTATCATCAGAGCCTGAGAGATAATCGGATAGTTCGTGGTTATCGACCGTCCCAGCTGTATCTGATGATTCGAGGTGGCACTCGCTTTCAAAATCTGTCGCTTCTCCGTTCAAGTTGGCGTTGGAAGCAGTTTGTTGCTTGGCGTTGACATTGGAGCTGCCCGTGCTAACTCGGTCGCATTTCAGGCGGCTGGGAATTGGAATAGAGCTATGCCTAACAGTGTCTCTTCCTGTAGAGGGCTTTCTTACATGTTCTGGGCCGGTACCAGTTGTATGTGCGGCTGAAAAGCCGACCGAGATGACCATAGACTGAGTATCAGATTGCGCTCGATTGACATTGGCTGGAGATGCAGTCTTTGATCTTGACTTGGATCGAGACGGGAGCGTGTAAGGCGATCCACGAGCTGTGACTCCATGGCGGCCACGGGAAGCTGAACGAATGGGACCAACACCAGAGACTTGTCTCGATTTTCTCAGCGACGGTGACTGTTCATGAATAGAAGGAAGCGTGCCTTCATCCACCACCCTCTTTTCACCAGAGCTCCAGGTCCTCTTGCCCGCTGCGTTTTGTAGTCGCATGGCCGAGGTCTTCGTTTGTCGCACAACAGGGCTATCAGTATGGCGTGAGAGTGATTGCAGCATAGAGTCGCGTGGCTTGGGAAGCTGACTAGATGATAAGGGACGTCCAGAAGCATTGACTGGCGCGTCTGAAGGTGTATCATGGCCATCTTTCGTCGTGTCGAATTTGAAGCCTTTTGTGTTCAGCGACGAGTTGCCAAACTCAATTGGTGTGAGTGGCTTGTTGGCCTCATTTTTCTTGTCCTCCAGATTCAATCCTCGCATGCCTTCAATAATGCTCTCGCCCAAGCTTGGTTTTACCAAGGACTTGTCAGGTTTAAGGTTAGTCGTGGCGGAGATGCTTGACGGCTGAATTGATGGCCAATCCTCTTCTTTTGGTGGTCCCCCATCGGGAGGCGAGATAGAGCGTCGAAGAGGGCGTTCACTGCAATCGATGAGAGATCTGCGCACAGGGGATTTGTATTTGACTGTCGCCACTGGAAGACTAGGCAGAGGTTTGTCGGTTGGACTGGGGCTTGGACTAGGACGGTGCGGACGAATTGGCGCGTTTGGTTGACGGCGTTCATCTGGAGTCGCGAGGCGAGTCTTTGGCCCGATCTGTAGATGGATTAGTATCGTGACTTAAGCCAATCCGATGACATACGATGAGCTTCCGTGTTGACGAGTTCTTAGGTGTCTGATCCTTCTCTGAAGATGGTGGTGTCTGCTCTTTCGCAAAGCTCACCTTTTCGCGCAGCTTCGGAAACCGCAAACGCTTCGATGCGCTACCGACCCAGGTTTTCTTCGTCTCTTTGCAGTCGGAGGGACGAGGAGAGGCGAACAGAGGCAAGATCTTTGGAGGCGATGGAGGCGTTTCTCCGCCGTGGCGCGGCTTCAAATTGAGTGAATCGGAATGAGCTTGGCCAAGATGAGAGGGCATTTTCGAAGTCGTGCTTCGAGAACGAAGCCCAGTCGGTCTGACGGGTGGATGAGTGTCTGGAGAACACCCGTGCCCCTCACGCTGAGAGAACATGGCTGCAATGAGTGTGGGATATCAAGCAAGGGACATCTTCGATGAAGGGATGAGCACGTTGTTGTGTTTTGATACGCGCGTAGGTGAAGCAGTTGGTGGGTGTTTTGGTTGGCGCGGTAGACGAGCACACCTTCACTGAAAGCGGATGCCGTGTTGACAAGGTGCGGCAGTCAGTAAGGTCGATATCACCAGTGGCCTCCCCTGTCAAGTACGGTTATGCCTTTTAAGCCGTCCGTTCTTGTTCATCACACTTGTGATCCATCATGGTGTGGCTGCAACATATCCAGCGTTTAATAAGCCATCCAAGGCTCGCAGCAAATGCTCTGAGAAGGCCTCCATCAATCATTGTCATCATCAGCATTCTGCTCACTACCATCGCCTCTCTTCTGCTTGCTAGCCTCGTAGTGCTCCATGTTCCTTGGCTGCCAAGTTGGACCTCCCAAATCGTCATCCCTCAATCGCCCGGCATCATCAATTGGAATTCCCTGCCGATCTGCCATGGCCTCCAATCTTCGCTGCTCTTCGAGCATCTGCTTGAGGTACTCTGTTGTCTTGTTCAACATGACTTGCTCACTTTTCTCTTGACCCATAGCTCCAGGAACCATGTGAGACAGCTCAGTGAAACGTTCTCGAATGGCTGTGCGTCTTTTGTTTTCGGCATCCTTATGGTTGAAGTTCTTTTGAGAAGCAGTTAACCGAGGCTTGGATGTTTTGCTTGATTTCTTTGATGAACTTGCTGCCTTCCCAATACTATTGTTTGCCTCAGGTTCCCCTGACGACGCCCTTGATGAAGGGGCGGACTCCGTCGCATCACCGGTTGACATTTTGATGATAGTCACCGGGATCTGAGAGACATACGAGCTTTAATATACTGACGTCGATGGTGAAGGATTATTCGTGGGCCGAGAGAGATCAACGAGAGATCAAACGAATGACGATAGGAACTGAAATTTCTTCCCCCGATGTTTCCCTTCGGCGAAAGACAGCAGCTATTGACTCTGAAGGATCATTGTTGGCTGAGATCTAGAGAAGATGTAGTCGATGGTATCCTGAAGTTCAATTCTTGTCTGAAAGACTGATGGCCGGAAGGTCCCTTCCTCCTGTCCAATCAGGTTGCTTCACGCTGGACCCGGCTTTATGAGTGACGTGCATGTGATTATCCCCGTCGTTCTTTTGTAAAGTCGATTCCGCTTTCTTCCATCATTACACCATGAATGGATCCAACACCTTCTTTTGCTAACATCGAAACAACACCAATTCCAGATCTTTGCAAACTCTGAATCGTTTGTCAGACACATAATCCCGTTACACGCACTTTCAGCCCGGTCGAAATGAGCAGACTACGGCCCCTCCAAGGCGCTTGCAACTGCGGCCGCATCCACTATACAATTGCTGTTCCGGAAACTGCTACAGAACGAGCCCAAGTGTTTTTTGATGACAGCAGTGAAAGCAGTATGTCAAATTGCTATGAGCTATCCTAATGCTAACTTGTTGTCAGGACGAAGCCAGGCCACACCATTAACAGCATGGCTCCGAGTCCCGTTGACCTGGTATTCATCCTCGACTGAAGCGTTCTTCCCTGACGAAACACATACCTCGATTCGACGGTCTTTCACTCCTCTGCATAGTCCCCACACTCAACGAGTCTTCTGTGGATACTGTGGCACACATTTGTCCTACTGGACTGAGCAACCTCCCTCCGAGGCCGACTTCATGAACATCACCCTGGGCAGCTTACTTGGAAGGGACATACAAGCACTTCAAGAACTTGATTTAATTCCTGAGGATGTCCAGCCGGAAGATGTACAAGGCCCCCAACAAACAGCCGTACAAGCACCTGTGAGGGAAGAGCAGACTCAAGGACTCACCCGGACGGAACGCAGCGGCCGAGCCGGAGGATTGTCCTGGTTCGAAGAAATGCTTGAGGGTAGCAGACTGGGTCGCACGCAGAATGTCCGAAGAGGTATTGGTGTCAGTCCTGACGGCAACACGAGAGTTGAATGGGAAATCTCAGAGTTCCTCGAGGAGGGCAGCGGAGAGCAACAGACACCCGCCGGCTCAAAGCGGAAGATTGGAGATGTTGCAAGCGGGGAAGTGAGGATGCAGGGCTGAAACAGTAAGCAGTCAAATGCAAAGTAGACATACAACACGGTGTGATATCACAGAATCATGCAAGCTTAGCGCAGCATCTGATTTGGCGGGCAGATTTCAAACGAGACTCATGAGAAAGGTGGCGAAGGCAGAGGTAAAAAGAAAAAGAGGACATTGCTGTGATTGCTGTACAGTCGGTTGATGGAGCCACCAACCTGATGAACCGAGTATTTACAACACTCTATTCCATCCTTCTATTGCACGCGTCTTTCTCTTGCGATATCGATTTCTCGCATCTCTGGTCTTCTACGCTGACCCAGTAACCTTATTCACTGCCCCTCTCAGCGTCTCCGGCAGTGTGGCGACCTTGCTGTTGTACAACTCCTCTGCCTGCTGCCATACACGGCTCGTCTTGCGTTCCTTAAGCGCCAACAGACTCGGCAACAGAGCTTGACTGAACGCCTCGCTGGCCTCCCTGGGCAACAGGCTGGGCAGATGGTCTATGCTGATAACGCACAGTGGTGGATTTTCATAACCCTCCACCTTTATCGTAGGGCTCTTGAACGTGCTGTTCTTGGTGTATATCGGCACCGGATTATGTGGGTTCGTTGTGTCGCAGGACACATCGCACACGACAGATAACTTCCTCTTTTCGCTCGCCAGACTCTCTTCATTCAAGAATGGCGGGATCGGATCGGACAGGTATATGCAGTTGACAAAGATGTCGGACTCGACGATCTCGCTGAATGGCCCTCCCTTTGCGGTCTCCGCCATGTCCCACTTGAGTATATTCTCTTCTGGTATGCCAGCCTGGGTGCAAAGATCGACGGCTCCGCGGCCGCAGCGGCCGAGGGCCCCAATGACAAGAACCTTTGGCTTGCGTCCCACGATCTTTTCGCCCTCGGCCATTCGCGATCTCACGTCGTCTAGAAGAAGGTCTTGGTTTGGATAGCTTGATACGGAGGGCATGCTTTCTGCGTCGGGGTGTTGTAATTGGTACGCCCACGCTTCGACGGCGAGTGCGGCGCCCGCGTAGCCGGCATGGTAGCCGAATGCAGCGACGCGCCTGCCAGTGTCGTCTTGTAGAAACTCGAGGTCGAGCAATGTACCGCCGCCTTGAGGGAAGCGGGACAGCACCTCTTGCCAGCCGCCTTGGCCTTTGTAGCAGTGGGCGAATTGGACGTGTGTGTGCTTGAGGGCGACTGATAGAAACAAAGTATGATCAGCGGGTGGTCGGAGAGGTGAAGAAGGTTAGAGGGGAGAGTACATTTATCCTCCGGTAACTCCTTGAGGCCGATGATGATATGGTCCTCTGGAGCGTCCACCCAAGTGCCTGTAGGCACGAGAGTAGCACCTACAGCCTCAAACTCGGAATCTTCGAATATCCGTTCGGGGCTCCGTTCGACGTTGACTTTGTAGCCTGCGTCGATAAGTGCTTTGGTCGTGGTGGGAGTTACTGGAGTGTATTAGTAGAGCTCGCGTGAGAATGAGTCCGACCTACAAGCTGAGCGGTGCTCGAGAGGCTTGGACTCGGAGCGTAAGTGTAGTGTTGTCGCCATCTTGTTCTCCTGCTGATCTCTTGAACAAGACTGCTTCTGCTGAGAGTGTTTGGAGATCTATGTCGACTCAACCTGTGCACAGTACAGAATGACTCAATTGTATCAGGGCGGAATCCCTCCAGAAATTTCCCCACAGCAACTTTTTCTGCCACCGCCTCCAATCGGTACCTGACGGACATGCATACGCCATCCTCTGCAAGGCCCGGCCTCATGTACGAGCACCTCGTGGCACCTGTACCTGTACCTGATTCCGCTCCTCTTCAGACTCACCCATACCTCGCAGCCTCGTCTTGTCTTGTTGATCCTCAGACAATGACAGACCAGAAACCACCCAAAGACGCCCCTCCCTCCTACGAAGCCCTCTCCATTCCTCCCGCCACTGGATCTCAACCATCTACCACTTCACAACCCCCTGGTCCCAGACGCCTACGACCCCCTCCACCACTCGACATCCCCGCCCTGAATGCCCTCCGCGGTCGGCGTGTCATCCTCGCCTCCCAGTCGCCACGCCGCAAGCAACTCCTCGCCCAGATCGGCCTGACAAACATCGAAACCATCCCCTCCAAATTCCCCGAGGATCTTCCCCACACATTGTCTCCATGGGAATACGTCCTGGCGACAGCAACCCAGAAAGCACTCTCCGTATACAAAGCCGAACTCGACTCTCCCAACGGGGAACCGGCCCTTATAATCGCAGCAGACACCATTGTCGTCTCGGCGCCAGGCGAGATCCTCGAAAAGCCCCGCTCCGAAGCCAACCATGTCCAGATGCTCCAGTCCCTCCGCGACACCGGACCTCACAGAGTCTACACAGCTGTCACTTGTATCGCGCCGCTAGCGTCAGCGCGCGACCCGGGTTATGCGCTCGAATCAGGCACCGAGGAGACGGTGGTCAAGTTCGATCGGGAGATCACAGACGAATTGCTGCTCGCGTACGTACGGACAAGAGAGGGCGCGGACAAGGCCGGGGGCTACGGCATCCAAGGCACGGGCGCGATTTTGGTTGAGAGGATAGAGGGCGGCTTTGATAATGTCGTTGGACTGCCGTTGAGATTGACATTGAAGCTCATTGAGAAGGTCATCTTCAAGGCGGATGATGATGACAACTTAGGCGAGGAGGAGGACTTACTAGATGAGGAATAGGCCCCTTGTCCACTGGAACGGCATTGTAATGGGCGTTGGAAGAGCAATGAATGTCATGCATTGGCGGCGTTTGGAGCAGCAATATGGGTATGATAGACTGGGATAGCTAGACACTGGAAGTACGTGAAAAAGTGTTTGATCGACCGGTATCGACAGGCATTCAACGCTCGCTGCGCGACACCCTTATCTTCCGATCTCCAGCAGTGTGTGTGTTTGTGTCATATACATGTCTGTTTACCAATCACTGACTCCTTCAGCCATCCGCTGCCGCAAGTCCTAAGCTGCTGATCTATTTCAGATGCTTCAGCTTCCCATCGTGGCCCAACCCAGAGAGCTCTGTCTTCCCAATTGTCGCATCATTCTCGCCGGCATGCCATATCCTCTTGACTGCCTCCGTGACACCAACATCGTTGGTCTCAAATTCGTAAAAGCCAATACCGACGATCAAGGTGGCTAAATTCAATGCCCACATAAACGCCCTCCGCAGTGTTGGGTGCTTGTGAACTGGAATGTAGTCGATCACAATGGACCTACACGCGAACGATTAGCCCAGATCATCGTGTAGTGCAACTCCATCTCTGCATCTGTGTGATGTGAGAGGCGAGGAACAAGAGGTAACGCACTGAAACCCAATATGCGAATGCACAATAATCCCAAATATTAGCACGGCATCGAGGGTGGGACTGATACTCCCTGACGCGAAGGGGACCATGGTCAACGGCACGAGGGCGGCGGACATCAATCGCTCGAATGTCCAGTGATAGGCGCCGTGGAGAGGATCCGGCTTTGGCACGGGCGCAGGATCGTTCACGCCGCCCTCAATCACCTGCGGGCCCGGCGGGAGGATCTTTCTGCTTGTGGTCGTCGAGAATGGTGCATAGCGAGAGGCTGCTGCCCAGGAGGGAACGAGTAATTGCTTGGGAAGCACCGACGGAGCAGGTCGGAGGAGTCGAAATGGTTGGGTCGTTGTCGTCGAGAAGAGTCGTGAAGAGGATGAGAGGAGCCGGGCTTGTCGGAGCATGGCGGATCTCGACGACGCTGCCATCGTGACGGGAGGCTTGGACTATGTCTATCGCAGGTGACTTAAAGATTCGATAGATGCTCGAAAGAGGGTATGTCAATGATACGAAGCTAGCTGCGCTACGAGTTCCCGAGGTGCCAAGATCCACGTGAGCGAGGAGCAGACCGAGTGATTCGAATAATGACCACCGTGATTGGCTGGTCGCTGGACCCTCTAGCATCTCGTCCATATTGTGAGCTAACTCCTAAATGGTAACTGGAAGTGTTCAGAAACACCTACCTAGATTGCTCACCAACGATGTAACCTAGTCACTATATACGGCTTAATCTTAGAGGGGTGAGCAAAGGCTGCGGTAACCTAAGCGTTAACTGAGCCATTAGCTGAGCCTTACCGAGCACTCCCTGAGCAGCACGGTGACCTACAAGAGAGCCCAAGCTGGCACCTGCCGAAAACCTGCCAGATCCCCCACCCCAGCATGAATCTATTCCCAGTGCTACTATGTATGCTGTATAGCTGCGTATTTGCTCATAGTCTTCACTTAAAGCTTGACCAAGTGCCTAGTCACCAGGATCAAGCGAGTCTCCTCCGTCATGCAAGAGCCCTGTCAAACAAATATGGCCAGCTCGTGCTTCATGAGATCGATCTACCCATTGGCAATATCCTCAACGGCCAATATTACAGCACCATCGGCATCGGCACTCCATCACAGTATTTCAAAGTTGTGATAGACACTGGAAGCGCGAATCTTTGGGTGCCTGGCCAATGTCGCCTGACTATCTGCCAAAGCCATGCCAGGTACAATGCAACGTGGTCGTCGACGTTCGAAAAGAATGGTTCTCAGTTCAGTACGGAATATGGTACCGGAGGTGTCTCAGGACACATCTCTCAAGATACCCTTTGGGTCGGCGATTTGCAGATCGAGCACCAACTTTTCGCCGAGGTCACTCACGAAGATTCACTTATCGCAAGTGGCAGCTTCGACGGAATATTCGGCCATGGCCACGACGCCGTTGCCATCAATGGCATCAGGCCTCCTTTCTATCGTATGCTGGACGAGAAACTCCTTGATAAGCCCGTCTTCTCGTTTTATTTTGGAGATACGGCTAGAGGTACAGAGTCCTTTTGCACCCTAGGTGGCATCGATAATGCTGCTTATGAAGGTACGGTCTTGACGTTTCCTCTTCGGAGGAACATCTTCTGGGAGGTCGACTTAGATGCCTTTTCGCTTGGTGAGGCGGTTGCTCGTGATCTAAATATCGGTGCTTGCCACCCTTGACACCCGAACTTCTCTCATCGCTATGCCAACTCATTTTGCCGAATACCTTAATCGCAACATTGGCGCCAAGTAGGTCTCTGGTGGACTTTATGAGGTCGATTGTCGCAAGAGGAATCAGCTCCCAGACCCTTACATTGACCCTGTCTGGCTCGAATTTTAGCATCTCTGCGTACGACTACATCCTCGAATTGGAAGGTGGAAGCTGTATTTCTTGCTTTTAAGGGTTAGAGACAGGCGAGAAGATTGGACCGCTTTTCATTCTTGGTAATGCTTTTTTGAGACGATGGTATTCGATTTTCGACCTCGAAAACGATACTGTTGGGCTTTCCAAAGCAATTTGAGCCCAACTAGATATAGTATTGATCTAGAGCTCCAGAAGTGCTAACGAAGTGGAAGTTGTTTAACATTATCCTCCAAGAAGAGAAGACCAAAAGGCCCAGAAGACTCAGGAAACAGCAGGTAAGCCGAGAGGCGGTGTAACTTAGCACGATGGCTCTATTCTAGACCGCTCGACCGTTGTTCATCCGATGGATGCGAGCAGTCCGGCGATACTACGAGTCACCTCGTTTGGTACGAGTATTCCCTACACAGCCTCGACAGCTTGTACGTCCGTAAGTATCACTTCGCATGAAGTCATCCAGTGAGTCACCATGAGTTCTCACACCATGCTGCTTCTCTTGGCGCAAGATTCTACATAACGTATGCTTCTTCAGAAACCTACTGTATGAACAGACCGTCATCAACCCAATTCGTGAACATCCACTAGGAAGAATCCCGATCCGAAAGTCGTTCCTCTCAGCATCTGAGGTTTTCTGTGCCCTACACACATCCGACATTGATGCCACTAACGTGCGACACTACTACTACCACTCCAACTATGGAAGGCGAATTGGGTCGAAGCGGCATCCTTGCTGCTCCACTTCGAGGGCAAACCTCCGACAAGAATAGCGACAACACCGTCAATCCGTCGTCTCCCACCATCGACTACGATTTCGATGAATCTCAATGTTTGTTCTGCAACCAGACGAGCCCAGACCTGGACCAGAATCTGTCCCACATGTTAAAGGCCCATGGTCTATACGTAGACCTTACGAATCTGTTGGTGGACGTCGGGTCCCTCCTCGCCTACTTCCATCTCGTCATTTCCGGGCGTTACGAGTGTCTATACTGTGGAACGCAGCGGAGCACTCGCCAAGCGGTGCAGCAGCACATGATGGCGAAGGGCCATTGCAAATATGACATTTTGGACGAGGATTCTGAGCTCAGAGACTTTTATGAATTCTACTCATCGGAGACAAGAGAGGAACTACTGCAACAAAACCTGCACGGCATGCGTTTCTCGGACGACCCTCAACTCCCATCGCAGGTGAGACGGAGGAAACCAGGACAACCAAAGCCTTCACACAAACATGGCCCCGACATGACAGATTCTCCGCTCGACCAAGCACTACCGACTCCGACGCCGACACCGCAATCACACACTGATACCAATGCCGAACCAACCTCAAATGCTGCCCAGACACCTTCTCATTCCTTGGGCGAACTGAGCACAAGAGCGCTGAAGCAAGAATGCACGCTCAGCAACCAACTCGCACGACTTCGTGCAGATGACCGGAGAAGTCTTTTGCATTTACCGGCTTCACAACAGAGGGCGTTGCTTGCAACTCACCATAAACTGATCGAGGATGCCAGGAGGACAGAGCAAATAGAGCGGACCAACTTGGAGAGTGCAGGGAACAAAGTTAACTGTCTGGGCAAAATCAGGTTGATACGAAAACCGCCCCATACAGGGAATGTCCACAGTTTGAATAGGTAAATCTTTTGGGCTCCAACATTATAATGTACGTCCACTATATTTTCAAGTGGCGAAGGGCTATTGAGACAGCGCTGCTCTAATAAGACTCAAACTGAAGTTGAATAGAGTGTGCTAACCAAACGCCGTCCATCACGAAAGGGACCGTACCATTGAAACGACAAGCTAGAAGATCGTTCGATCCGATCGCCATATCGCTGACTTCATCAGACAGGATACTTTCAAGGATTGCCAACGACTCCGTTATCCGACCGATTGACACCTTGAACAGCAGCCAGCTTCCTTGCCAAAGCCTGGGCACACTCATCGATCTTTGCCCTTGTGTCGGACTCCTCCAGGTACTCGCGAGTAAGCTCTTTCAGCATGCACATCGCTGCAAATCATCCGGGTTGAAGATCTCGTTGCGCGTGAGTGCGTTAACCTGGAATACCTCGCCTGCTCATCCAGTGGTAGTCGTTCATTTATCCTGCGCGTCCGGAGAGTCAAACGTGCTGCTATGCTTCAAACGCACCCTGCACTATCACTTCTGGGTCAAGCAAGTGGCGAATTTCAACAGAAGTCACTTGGGCATCAGCACCGGTGTAGGAGACCACCCCAGCATGCTCGAGATTGTTTGAGCCAACAATGCCCTCATCAAGTAGCATGAGATGTGATGCACTGGGGATGTGGATGGCATTTCGGAAGTCAAACTCCTTCTTCTAAGTAAGTATCTTCCAAGTAGACATTATACTGGCTAGCTTGCACCCTCCAATATGATCTCCAGAATACTGAGAGTACTTCCCACGGGCTTCGTCATGGATTTAAGTGCTAATTTTGCATCAGCCTGCTCGAAAAGCATTTTCCAGTCTCGTAGATCGCGCTCTTTTCCATTCAATAGCTGTAGCTTTCCCAGGTCGGTAGCCCTTTCGAGTGCTTCTTGCCGTAGAGATACTGTCCCAGGGTCGGGTAGCACGGCACTCATGATGATCAACCGCGAAGTTCGCCCCATCGCGGAGACAAGGTTATTGAGGATGGCTACAGCTTCTTTGTCATCGTAATTACTGAAGATAAGTCGGGCAAAAAAGACATCTGCGCCGCGAGATGAGTGCGGTTGTGGTTGGAAGAAATTGTGCGCTTCGAACGTCAGGCGGGAAGCCACAGATGGTTCGAGTGGGCAGGAAAGCAAGCTCTTTTTGGCGCGTTCGACGACGTCCGGAAGGTCTTGCACAATGAAACGGAGACGTGGAAACTTGGACGCTAACGCAATACTCGCGTGGCCTTGTGATCCGCCAACCTAGAATACATAAGTATGAACCAAAAAGGATCAGTTCGAAAGACTTACATCAACAATCGTCGCCTCCCCTAACCCTGCCCAGTCATACCCATTGATGAGATGATCGAGGTTGAATTCCTGACCAGCACCGAGGAATCTCATTGTGCCTGCAAATCGAGCACCCAACGCCGAGTTCTGGGATAGATAGCCATAGAAAGGTAAGTCCGTGTCAAATGCGATGTTGAAAGCGGTCTCGTTTTTCGAAGAGGTGAACCCGAAACGCTCCGTCTTTTCTACCATCTTGGACGCAGATCTGGAGCTTATCTCCGTCAAGAACATCATGGCATCAAGGAAAGGAGAGCCTTGACGGAGCTTCTTCGACAGGGTTGAATGCGCCAGTGTATCCTCATCGACTTCCTGGAACAGCCCACTCGTTATGGCCATGCGACAGATCCTACGCAGCTGACTTTCAGGCACACTTGCTTTCCGAGCAACTTCGTAGTAGGTCATACTGCCCTGCTCGGGCACAATCGTCGGTACTTCATATCGAGATAGCCACCGTACACAAGCGGTGTATTGATACTGAGCCTCTTAGCATGGCAGTTTATCGTAGGTAGAATATAATACATACGTGAATCAATAATTGCTGGTGATACTCTACCGGACCCGCGATAAGCTGCTGTATCGCTGTAGTAGACTCGAAGATTGAGGTCTTTGCTTTCCTGATATGATCAGGGGCCGATTCGAGTTCGTCAAGTAACTTTGTGGAATGTGCATCGTCTCCTTTGAGATGTTCAAGTATGGCTGCTGTTGAGGAATTAAGGGTTTCAAGCGCCGTACGTAGATCCTCCATGAATATGGTGTTATTCGAAACTAATCAGGGCTTACCTAATGTTTCGAGTCACTGATTTTAGCAAGTTGAAGGAGAAAAGCTCAGCGAGCCTTGAACAGCTACTCGCACCAGACTACAGTACTTATACTTCGCCAGTGTAGAACTGAGCTGCAATCCAAAGAACCGTCGGCGTTGTCACCGTTCGCAAGAGCCAATGGAAGGCAGCGCTCTACGCCATGTTTCGTATGACCTGAAGCTGTGCTGAGGGGACAGCTCATTTGCACATGAAGCTAGGCATTGACATTCAGCCGTGGCTGCTAGCATCGCCCAGCCCTTTGAGACGCGTCTGGCGCAGGGCTTCAGGACACTTAAAGACCGGCATCTGGCCCTCAGGTTTGAGCGATCCAGTGAATCCAGCCTGTCTTCTTGACAGATATAGACAAAATGCCGAGACGCACGCAACACTTTACCCTCTACCAGCAAGGGCAGGTTGTTCGTGTGCGTGATCGTCACAGTTTTATGGACGAGCTGATTGGCTTGGCCACAAGTACTGTGGTGTGGAAAGGCGTGACATTTCCAAGGCTGGACCAGGCCAAATGTGCCCCCCGTCCTCCATTGACAGCCCCTAAGAGTCCTCAGTGGGGAGCCGTGGGGTCTGTCGATGCTCCTAATCGGCCTCTATTGGCAACCATCGCGGGCTCCCTAGCCTTAGCGAGCAAGAGCTCCCACCCTAACAAGCCGCCGAGCAAACTCTCCGCTATCAATCGATTCTTCTCCGCTCTGTCAGATCTGCTTCTCGACTCACAGGTTTCTTCCAGGTTGCGACGAGCCTTGTTGAGCTGATAGGAATGATGCTAGCACATTGCTGTGCATAGACAAGCAGTATCACTCTCATAACAGCTGAGGGCTGGTCACCTTTTCCCTTGCCTCTTCACCATGTCGAAGCGGAGTTGGCAAGAGGCGAATCTGCCTTCCCCGCGAGGGCCAGTCGCTGGCCTGCAACGAGCAGCTTCGTCGGTTTCGCCGCAGTCATTCGCTTCACCGGGCCAAGCTCTTTCGCCGAAGAAGAGTCGCAGCTCTTTTGACGAACCTCCACTGATCGCCAAAGCTCCTCCGAAACCTCAACGAACCAATTCCTCCAACGGCGCCCAACAAGAGTCGAGTAAACTGCCTGGAATCTCGAGGAAGGTCAAGGCGTGCGCCGCCTGTCGCAAGCAAAAGGTCGGCTTGAAAAGCTTCTTGCCTGGTTTATACTGACCGATGTCTGTGCAGATAAAATGTATCATGATCGGAGATCCGCCGTGCCAAAGATGCAAAGAACGAGGATTGTCATGTCGTTTGAACAAGAGCTTGCAAACACTCATGTCGGAAGATTCCAAGTGGAAGGCGGCAGTGACCAAGGATGTGACCTCGTTGTACTCTGTGGTGGAAGAAATAGTGCGGACATTACAACTACCACCTCTGCCGCAGATGCTCGTTTCGACGCAAGATCCCGCAATCTTCTTCGACCATGAAGAGCAAGGAAACGATCCGGACGATGAAGATCAATCAATCGACAACTCACCGAAAGTTACGCCAATCGCCGACAATTTGTCTCATGTGCCAATTGAGTCGTTGTATCAAATCACGGGTATGCGATCTCTGAGAGCCTCCGAGAACATCACAGAAGATCAGTCACGAATATGCAAGCAGCTTCGTGATACGGACTTCATTGCAAGAGGCCTCATCAAGCAGGAGGACGCCGAGCATCTGGCCAACTACTACTTGAGCAAGCTTGATCCATATATATGGCACATTTGTCCTGATTACAAAGATCTCGACTCATTCAGGCGTCGCTCTCCCACGTTGACTGCCTGTGTCCTTACAGTGGCTGCTCTGCACGACACAAAACTGGGCCATCTGTACACGATATGCAATAAAGAGTACCGAAGGTTGGTCGCCAACGCGATGTTCGAACGAAAGATCGACATGGAATATCTGAGAGCGCTAGTTCTTGGATCATATTGGCTGAGTGATATCTCCTGGACCTTGTCTGGATATGCTATTCGTCGCGCAAGCGAATTCCACCTACGACAGTATTATCATGAGATTTCCGAGTCGGTCAAATCACCTGAAAAGGTGGATCGAACAAAGCTACAAGAGGCCATTGATGGCATTCGGGTGCTCTACCTACTCTACATTTGCGATCATCACTTGTCCATTCTTTATGGGCGATCGTCAATCATGCGCGACAACGAGAGTTATATTACTGGTTGGGAAGCTTACCTCTCATGCTCACTTTCGACCGATGCCGACCGCAGAATTGCCGGACAGATCTGCTTGATGTATCTCATGAATCAGATACGAGAAAGCCTCGGACCAGAAGACACAGGTTCCGTGTTGCCATCATCTGCTCTTAGCAAGATTGCAGGATTTGAGAGGGACTTGGACGACTGGATAGCTAGGTTCTCTCGTCACAGTAAGTTGGGCATATGTGATGCTCCCATCTTTCTAGACTAACCTTGACCCAGATCCGAGTCAATGGATTGGCAACTGGCCCAACAAAGGCGCAGTCATGCACTATCATTGGGCGAAGCTGTATCTGCAATCATACGTGCTCCGTGGACTTCCCGAGACAGGCGCTGTCATACCGGAATACTTCCTCGAGAATGCCTCGGCTGCCGTAGCCGCCGCAACAGCTATCATCAATCTTCTTCTCGAGGACAAGGATGCGCAGATAGCCATTGCCTATGTGCCGCATCACATCCACGGCATGATTGCTTTTGCATGCATGTTCCTGCTGAAAATTGCGACGAAATTCAGTGCCCAGCTGTTCTTAGACACTGTTCGATTTCAACGTCTTATCAATGCGCTGGCACAACATTTCAAGTCAACTGATGTCGGAAAGGACCATCTGATACACAGAATGGCGGAAGGACTCGAGAAAATGGCAGAAACGTTCGGAGGTCCAGCTCGTCCCAAAAATCGAAAAGTGAATGGGGAACAAGCAAAGCAGCCAGTGATATCGCCCAGTCAGGCCCTCGTCGAAGCGAAACCGGAAGTCGTGACGAATGGGCAAGATGATGTGACTGACTACAGCTCCCTTGATCCTGCTGCGTTCGACTTCGGAGATCCCTCCATGGGACTTGGTATGCCGTTCTTCGACTTTGAAGGGACTACTCTGGGCGGTATTGGCGACACGGGCGACACGATGTGGAATTTTAGTACTTGATGAGCGCCCAGCATGATAATGGACAGCGGTTTTGATTAGCGTCGCAGCAAGGAACGATAACGGATGGAGCGGTACTATGCAATCTGTGCTCATCAACTTGTAGCAGCCTCCATTCAAGAACAATACTCCGTAGGTGTTGACAGATTCTACGGTAGTCGTGAGTCGTGTTAAGAATCTGGTTGCCAGAACTTGGACCAATCAGACGAGTTGTAAAGGGCTAGATGGTGCTTCCTAAATTGGTTTAGCACAATGTGAATCTCGAGCTTGCCCTCAGGAAAGTGCCTGCACCGAAGCTCAATCTTCAACATCTTCAGCTTCTTCCTCTTTCGTGCCTTTCTTCATACTCCGCAATGGCGTCTCAACGGCTGGCGCTGAATCTTCAGCGTTCCATGCGAAGCCGACAAGCTCTCAAGTCCATTCAATCCCCTCTCAGACGCTATGCCAATCCCGTCACGCCGACGAGGACAGAAAGCACAACTCTTTCCAACGGCCTGACTGTATGAGATCTCAGTCCTGCTGCAAAATTGTCAATGGGCTGACTGGCGGTAGATTGCGACGGAACATTCGCCATGGGCTCAGACTTCGACCGTTGGTGTTTGGATCGACGCTGGTAGCAGAGCAGAAACAGACAAGACCAATGGAACGGCTCACTTCCTGGAACATCTGGCTTTCAAGGTACAATCGGTCTCACGACGTTGCTAGAAGAAACATGGCTCAAAAAATACAGGGCACAAACAGACGCAGTCAGCACCAGCTAGAGCTCGAAATTGAAAACATGGGTGGCCATCTCAACGCATACACCTCGGTAGGGAAAAATTGCGCTTGGGTCGGCTTCAGCACTAACATAAGATTCAGCGTGAGAATACTGTCTACTACGCGAAGTCCTTCAATTCCGACGTGGGAAAGACTGTTGATATCCTCTCCGATATTCTCCAGAACTCCAAGCTGGAATCCTCCGCAGTCGAACGGGAACGAGATGTGATTCTAAGAGAGCAAGAGGAGGTTGATAAGCAGCTGGAAGAGGTGGTTTTTGATCACTTGCACGCTACCGCATACATGCACCAGCCTCTTGGGCGAACAATTCTTGGACCAAAGGAAAACATCGAAAGCATCTCTCGCCAGGACTTGGTCGACTACATCGGTACCAACTACACCGCGGACCGTATGGTTCTCGTTGGCGCTGGCGGTGTGCCTCATGAGGAATTGGTCAAACTTGCTGAAAAACACTTCTCCGGATTGAAATCTGCACCAGCTACAACGTATGCTGCTGAAATTGCTGCCGAGCAGAAGCGCAAGCCCAACTTTGTCGGCTCTGAAGTCAGAATAAGAGACGACACAATCCCAACGGCACATATCGCCATTGCGGTTGAGGGTGTCAGCTGGAAGGATGACGACTATTTTACTGCGCTGGTCACACAAGCTATTGTTGGCAACTGGGATCGTGCCATGGGCAATTCACCATATCTTGGAAGCCGACTCAGCACGTTTGTCAACGCCAACAACCTCGCCAATAGCTTTATGAGCTTCTCGACAAGTTACAGCGATACTGGGTAAGTCTCAAAAAGAAGACCGTGGGTGGACAGGCGCTGACACATCTAGTCTTTGGGGTATTTACTTGGTCAGTGAGAACAAGACCAACCTCGACGATCTTGTTCACTTTACTCTCCGCGAATGGTCGCGACTGTCATTCAACGTCAGCGAAGCCGAGACCGAGCGGGCCAAGGCTCAACTGAAGGCCTCTATCCTGCTTTCCCTTGATGGTACGACCGCTGTTGCCGAGGATATTGGCCGACAAATCATCACCACTGGGCGAAGAATGGATCCTGCCGAGATCGAGAGAGTCATTAGTGGCATTACCGAGAAGGACGTGATGCGCTTCGCCCAAAAGAAACTCTGGGATCAGGACGTTGCTGTTTCTGCCGTTGGATCAATTGAAGGTCTCCTCGACTACACGAGAATACGGAACGATATGAGCCGAAATGCGGCATAGACGGGGTCCTGCTAAAACGTGCAAGAAGATGAGGGTTCTGGCAGAGCTGGGGCCAAAGAGGCTATGTATTGTACAGTGCATCATAATTCGAAAAGAATTGCAATGAAATACCTGAAATACCTGAGCATCCTCGGTTTGACCACTTCAAGCTGTTGGTGGACTGAGCAAGCCTGGAAGCTGTCCGTCTTTGCCATCTGCCGTGCTTCCTGCTTGCCTAGTATCTGGTATAAGCATTGGTCATCATATATACCTGGTATTTCCTTTCACAGTTTGACATGTGGACATATCATTGGCACTTCGATAATCCACAATGCTGAGCGGAGCAAACAAGTCGACTTCCTACCGAGTTACCTGCATATATCTTATGACTGTGCCCGAAAATGGGCTGATAGTATTGCCAGATGCAGCATAGACCATCGTTGGCTCGACAGAATACTATTATCTTGTCCTACAATGCTGAAGACCATGATATAGACGAATTCGATCAGCACAATGGATCCGACGGTACCGTCGCTGATATCTCGGCCTAATTAGTGAGCTTCAGCTTTTCCATGACGCAAGTCCATCAATTCGCCTTATGGGTATCGCTCCGTGGTGTGGCTCCATTCATGCTCCGTGGTGTTAAAGGGACTCGGAGAAACATCCAGCTTTGGAAAAAATGC
This sequence comes from Exophiala xenobiotica, assembly GCF_000835505.1. Taxonomy (NCBI): domain Eukaryota; kingdom Fungi; phylum Ascomycota; class Eurotiomycetes; order Chaetothyriales; family Herpotrichiellaceae; genus Exophiala; species Exophiala xenobiotica. The sequence goes on along the minus strand of NW_013562494.1, from coordinate 4,159,884 downwards.
TTTCATTCTGGCATCACCACCACGACCGTGCAAGGATTCAACGGGTCGCCAATCAATAACGAACGACTTCTGCTTCTTCTTTCTGGTTCTACGAACCACATTACGAGCTGCCTGAGGCAAGTCATTTCGTTCTTCCTTCTTCTCCTGGCCTTCTAGAAAAGCTTACAAATTGTGTCTCTGTTCCTGCACCTTCGGCATTCCACATGGTAGAGTACTAGTATTTCTCTGATATAACATCCGCGACCATTCCGTAACGGTCCTTCATACAGGCAAAAACTCTAGTTAGATACTAAGTCCTCGCTCAGCCCTTGATCTTCTCGCCAGCCTTTCTTTTCAGGCACTAGCACCACAAGAATCCATCGCAACAGTCTACACAGTGTACGGCCTCCCAAAATGCCTACCAGGAATCTCTCCTTGATCTTCACAAAGATCCCCACGGGCCTGCCCGTGCCCGGCGAACACATCACCGTGAAAGACGTGGGCTTTGACCTCGACGCCCCGGCGCCCAAGAACGGCCTCGTGCTCGAGACTCTCTATGTCTCGTTCGACCCGTACCTGCGCGGCCTGCTCCGCGACCCGAGCATAAAGTCATACATGCCCCCGTTCCCGCTGAACTCGCCCATGGTCGCGGCCTCGCTGGCCAAGGTCGTCAAGTCCAACCTCGCCGGCTACGCCGAGGGCGACATCGTCCGGCATTTACTTCCCGTGCAGGAGTACAATGTGTTCGTCGCAAAGGATGATGATGGCCAGAAGCCCATGAAAATCGACCCCACCGCCGTCGACGATATACGCCACTACCTCGGCGCACTGGGCATGCCGGGCCTGACGGCGTACTCGTCGCTGTACGAGATCGGCAAACCCAAACGCGGCGAAACGATCCTGGTGTCGTCCGCGGCGGGTGCCGTGGGCCAACTCGTCGGCCAACTGGCCAAGCACGAGGGGCTGACCGTGCTGGGCAGTGTGGGTTCCGACGACAAACTCGAGTTCATCACGAAAGAGCTCGGCTTCGACGGCGGGTGGAATTACAAGAAGGAGCGCGGCAGCACGAAAGACGCGATCGACCGCCTGACGAACGGCAAGGGCATCGATATCTTCTACGACAATGTCGGCGGCGAGCAGCTCGAGGGCGCCATCGAGGCCCTGAACTGGCACGGCCGCATCGTCGAGTGTGGCCAGATCAGCCAGTACAATCTAGCCCCCCAGGACAGGTATCCGCTCCGCAACACGTTCAACCTCGTCGCTAAGAGGTTGCTCATGCAAGGCTTCATGGTGGGCGATGCCGAGTTCGGGCCCAAGTGGTTCAAGGAGCACCAGGAGAAGGTGAGCGCGTGGTTGAAGGATGGCAGCTTCAAGGCCAAGATCCATGAGACCGTCGGCATGGACAAGGCTGGAGAGGCGTTCGTGGGCATGTTGAAGGGCGAGAACTTTGGCAAGGCCGTGCTTAAAGTGAAATAGAAATGGAAATGGAAATGAACGGGCGGAGGGGATGAGATGTTCTTCTTGATGAAGGGGGCTTGAAAAGGAGCGACTCCCTCAAACAATTTGTAGTGCGTTGTAATATGTACAATTCAACATTGAATTGATGACTTATTTGTTCAAAGGACAAGCTTGGAGTGTTCAAACAAGGCACGTTCCCACTCGACTCGTGGCAAACCGCATGGCTCTCAGGCGCGTCAAACGAAGCACGTCCCACTTTGCTCATGACATACCGCATAGCTCTCGAGCGTCTCAAGTAGATTCGACTATTCAGAGAATACTGCGGCCTGCTGCTTGTCACTCCATCAGTCTCATACAGCTAACGAGGGTGATGTTGCTGCTGACTGCCAATGACATAACCATCACTCGTCTGATAACACCCTTCCATCACCAGACGCGACATTCTGCCCTTTCCGCACGGTATATGTGTGAAAGGCCACAGTTTCTCCTCGACCCGTCAATGCTCTGACCCCCTGCTTCATCGGTGATGGGTGGGATGAGCGAAGGATGGTGATTTCAACAACCAACCCTCTTGGTTGCAGGAGTGGCAGCTTTTTCGGCTTCTCCCGCAATCAGATGAACAACATGGATTCGAGCTCGCCTTGTCGCGAGCTTATACGTCTCTTCAGTCGGTCGAGTGGCGATATCTTCGGACCGCCCTTTTGGCTGACATACGATTCGTGTATGACTGTGGCGAAAGTACGAGATTATGCTTGGCCAAGTACTGCTTTCATATGAAGCAGAAACTACCTTAGCAGGGGCGGTGGCTTGAAGTGGTAAAGCTAAGTTCATCAAGCTCTCCGTCTCAACTTGGTCTATTGCGGTGATCATCGCCTCCGAGCACGAATTCATCAGAAAACCATCGAGGCACAGTCGCCGTCCTGTCGTCGTTTCGTTGGTGTCGCTGGTCCGAAGAAGAGCTTAGCTCGCTATGGCGACAATGCGATTCAGATGTGGTGTCCTCATACTCTGTACCCGCCAGCGCTGGATATTGAACGGCGCGGTCCCAGTCTCTCAGATGCTCGTACGGACTGCGTAACCATGCTTCAAGGTCATGCAGGAACAACCTCGTATTCTCTCTGCCCAGAAAGTCCTTTAACAATTCCTCGGCTTGTCCCGTGCTCCCTTTCAGATCGATTGATTTGAGAATGGCGATGATGTATTCTAGCAGAAAGTCGGCATTGTTTGCTCGTCGGTCTCCTCCAGCGACCGAGCTTGAAGATGAAGGGGAACTGGAGTTCAAGAAGTCGAAGACTTGCAATTCGCGACGTATCCACATGCGTGCCCGAGATGTCAGACGCTCATCCTTTGTAAAAGATGCCGGCGTGAGGTTTCGGTATCGAGATATACGGTTCGTTCCGACGTGGAGAGAGTAGAGCTTGTGGCGGTAGACTTGCCTGCGGGCATCGAGCGAAGTGTCCTTCGACCCTTGTGCGGACGGCACTGCAGGTGTGCGTCGCCCTCCTCTTGCGTATGATCGTTCATGTCTTGCCCGTCGATGTCGTGCAGTGGCCGCTGCTGCGGTGCTGAAGCGTCGCCTCTCCGAGGACGAGGGCTCTGCTTCGGGAAGGTAGAAGACCTGGCTTCCTCCCTTATCTCTTTCACCTTCACCGGAGTTGAATCTGATGGCCTTGACTTGTCTCTTGCATAGCGGACATACTTGCTGGCGCTGAAGCCATGTGCCCAGGCAGGGGAAATCGAATTGCTCGTGGCGACAAGGCAGGGCTATCGCTTTCTCGGAGATGTGTTCGAGACATATAACGCAAGTCTCTGGCGGAGGAATATTCGCATCTTGTAGTATTGGAGGTGTCAGGACCGGACCAAATGGCGCTGATATGTCTAGTGTTGGCTCATTCTCATCCGGATGTTCTGCCATCAAGTGGTTCGTAGAAAGTCTCACGAGATGGTGGCGGTTCGCGATCGAATATCACTCGAAGCTGTGCGCCTCCGAGAGAAATGATCCGCCGTAGCAAGAATTTCAAATGACCACGTCAAAATGTCACAAGGCTGAATTGGGCTGACCCCTTCGTGCCCCTTTCATCCTTATTAGCCAGACGCTCTAAGTGCTCTTGAACTTACAAAGTAGCATTTTCTAGTCTGACTGTGGGAAATAACTATGGCAAATCGTGTCGGTTTTGATCAGAGATGGTACTCTTGTAGTCGATGATGCCTAAAGATGGCTAGGACTTCAAGCTAACCTCGAATATATCTCCCGGTTCACACAATGACCGGCTTGCGCACTACATCGGAGGCATTTGGCCGGCGACCACAGCCCCTTCTGCCGCCAGCGTTGCATAAAACAGCTCGGTCTCTGCGCAAATGACCATACGGCCTTTGCCTGCAAAATTGAAGTTCGCCGAGGTTGTTCCAAGGAATATCTTCCCCAGTAAAGTGCCCGAGGGGTTCCAGACCTGCACTCCGTCGCCAAGGCCTGCGTAGACATTGCCATTGGTGTCGCAGTGGATCCCATCGGGGACACCGGGCGTAGCATAGGTAAAGAGCTTGCGATTGCTGAATGTGCCATCTGCTTCGACGGTAAAACGATAGCTAGGGAAAAGGTCAAAAAGGTCGCAAAGGGTCGCAAAGGGTCGCAAAGAGGTTTGACTCAGCTTACATTGAGGCAGGGGCAGTCATGTTATAGCCATAGAAGGAATATTGCGCCCCTGTATCGGTCACGTATGCGTATGAGCCGTTAGGTGAGAATGTAATCCCTGGTCAAGGAGTCATATCAGCAACTATTGGTCAAGAATGAAAGCTGGCTGAGTGGACTGTACCATTCGGTAGATCAAAGCCATCAGCAACTACTGTGACTGCTCCGGTCGAAGGGTTGAAACGGTAGACTTGATTGGGCAAGGCAGGAGGAGGGCGAAAGTCTTGGAGATAGCCGTACAAAGTGTCGGTAAAGTAAACGTCGCCATTGCGTGGATTTACTGATATGTCGTTGAGCGAATTGAATTGGCGACCATAGTAGTTGTTGACAAGTACTGTCATCCTTAGCACATGGGACCATCTTTACCCGTTGTCGAGCTTACCGGTAGTGTTGTATGGCTGCTGAGGGTTCATCACGTAGAGAGCAGGCGCAGTATTATTTCCTTGCCCTTCGCCAGTGTAGATGAACTGGCCGCGATAATTCGTTGCTCCTGCGAGTACTTAGTCAGCTAAGCTTCTAAGTGCAGGACGCCTTCGGCCACACCATTGGAGTTGACCACAGTGGGGTTAGCATTGACTGTCGTCACATTGATATCACCACTAGCGTTGCGCTGTGTTGAGAACTGAGCGACTTGCGAGAGGGAAATCTTCTGGATAACATTCGACTTGTTGAGACCTGTTCCAGCAGCCGTGGCCCCAGCATTCTGTACGAAGAATACTTCGTCTGTTGGTGGATACCTGGGAAGCATTAGTTGATATGGCTTCTCGAGTGAATCTTCGTTCGTACCAAACAACAGCCTCGTGATAAAGAGGGTTGATACCTTGACTGGCGATCACGGTCAGGGTAGGATTTGAACCGATAATGTCGTAAAAGGCATCGTCGTAGACATGGAAGGGTTTGGCCAGAGCTTGTTCTTGTGTAACGCCAGGAGGTAAGAAGATCTGCAGCTGTTCAGTAGGAGGATGGCCCTCTATGGTCGTGGCGCGCTTACCGTGGTAAGGTTAGACACTGAAGGTGGTGGCACACTTTTCAGTGCATTGAAACTCTTCTGGTCGATGACAAGGGCTTGATTGGGAGTAGAGCTACTCTGGCCAACAGCCAGGGAGGTAAGTCTGGCCAGCAATAGAAGTGGTAGGATCATGGTTCTGGTCTCTTGAGGATGTTCGTGGAGTGAAGTTGTCGGATGGGGTGCACAAAGAGGACGTACCTGGAAGTATAAGAGGTGAGGAGCTTCGGCTTGACCGCTTGACTGATACCCCGGAGTGTCTCCGCAGTGGAGGAGGACGGATGAAGTCATGATAGCGGGATAGCTGGGGAACCACAGGGAACCTAAGCCAGGAACGAACTCTGCAGCTCTCTCGCTCTTGTTGATTCGCGGTATCTGTCCGCTAGAGTCGTTTGACATGACGATCTTTGCAGGTTCAAAGATGCTTAGCTTCGTTGCTGTCGGCAATTGAACCGATCATAACCGACCTGTATCCGATCCCAGAGTAGACACTGCACCCGATGCTTGAAGATGTCATGCTGTCAAAGAGCCCAGGAAGCTCTTCGAGAGGCCATTAAGTCCATGTTTGCACGACGAGGCCTGAGCGTCGCTCAGAAAGCAGCACTCGAAGTTTTGCGTGGCTGCACGGCCTGCACCTGAACTCGTGCTCCACCTGGAGTCTACGACTTCTTTCCTGATGAAGCTTCAAGCAAGACATGAAGTGGCCAGTGCCAGTCCTCGCGATTGAACGATTCCTGGTCGGATTGATCGTCCAATACAGTGTTGCCGGCAGGTGCGATTCACCCCAAATGCTGAGCATTCTCACTACTTTCCCATTGTCGAACCATGTCCTTAGCAAAATAGTAGTGCTGCTTTTATCACACATGCTTCGCTTGATCATTTCTAGCACAATCATTCTTTGCACATGGCGGATCATGCTGAGCCAGAGTCCGATGCCGGGGTGAAGCAGGTAGACGGAATCTCACAGATTACCACGGTCGCTCTGGAAAACGTTTCGATCCTGGAGAAGGTAAGTTCGCACGCTCATCGTTTAGGACAGTGCTGATCATCAAGCAACTGAGATATCTTGGAATGCACAATGCAATTACTGCTGACATCGAAGTTGCGCTCCACTCTCTCACGCGTAGCAACCGATCGTCTGCGAGCTCCCGCAGTCAAAGCCCACTGAAGGCACCAAGTCCAACCCTGCGAATGCTGCCATTTCCTGTGGAATACAGGTCCCCGTAGAGCGCAGGATATTTGGGTCCAAATCTCAGACACATCACAGTACCGCCGGGCCGGCGAGCTTTTGTTTTCGGGTGGACGCCGAGTCGTGACATGGCACTTGCTTACGGCCCCAACTGCGGTCGAGTCGGATGGATCCCAGCAGATGTTCTGAGAATAGTCTACGATCAGCCACAATATGGGTCCGAGATCTGGACTTCACTCTCGAGCTATGCTGTGCCAACTCCGGGATTTATAACTTGGGAGGCGGGTGAAAACATCTTGATCTGCAATTGGGAGGTGGAGAACTGGGCCAGGCAGTCTGGTGCCGGGATCAACTTGGCGACTGGTGACTTCGGTTGCTTTTATATCAGAGGCGTGGGCTTGAGACCGGGCAAAATGATGGTAGAGGACTGTACAGCTTACTTACAAGGATTGAAGGTGTGCAAGGAGTTCGACTCCGAAAGCGGTGAATCTGAAGAAGGTCAACGAAAGAGCAAAGAGTCGTTCTCTCGGTCACCAGAGTCGGAGGTGTGATAGGAGCGTCGGCAGTAGTATCGTTACTTGTATTTCTACAGACAGCAATTTGATGCCTGACAATCCTCAGTTATTGATAATGATGATGATGATGATGATGATGATGATGATGATGATGATGATGATGATGATGATGATGATGATATTTCTGAGAAATATCACCAACATCACTACGGAGAAGTAGACACTCGATAGCTGCACTTTTCGGGTTCCATTCTCGCACCCAAAGCTTTAGCCATCAAGCATCCACCATGCATTTCACCAAATTCCAGTCGTGCTAATGCCAGTGAATGCAGCTTTCTTCCTTTTGGTTTGGGTGAACATTGTCCATCCCTGATGTAAGGCTCGTCAAACCATCATGAAGCTCATAGGGGTGGGAGCGTGCTACATGGACACTGTGTTGAGGTCGGTGACGTTATGATGCGCACAAGGTACCGGCGCTGAAGTCTGGCCAACAGAGTACCTTACTACCCTTCCGAAGATGAGAAACTCAGGGCCACACACATCGCCCATCGCCGTGGAGGAAATGTCCCGAACACTCTGGAGGTCCTGCAGCAGCTGGTCCATCAGGATGAGGACCATGGGCATGCACTGGCGCAGCTCATCCTATGTTCTGTCATGCCGTCGGCCTCCTCTGTCGGTTCTGGTAAGATCAAGGCATCGCTTGGCCCAAACATCGACATGTCGTGCTGTCTGTACCGAGAACAATGCGTAGAACCGGCGTCGAGTTATGTCATCAGAAGCAGTTCTACCGATAGCAGGACCATTGTGAACTACAACGACTTGCCCGAGATGACCTCTGTCGAGTTCGCTGCAGTGGCGGACTCCTTTGGGCGTGAAGCCAGCTGGTACCATTTCGAAGTATGATCTATACCCCGGCCTCTCCTCCCTTACTCAACAGGCTTCCTCACATTTGTCCGAGGGACGAATGCCGGATGTCACGCTGCAGTGTATGCAGTATCTTCGCCGAGCGTATCCGACTGTCAGTATCAGCGTCGAGGTCGAGAAGCCTGGCCGCCCCGGTCTGCAAGAGCTGGCTGCCGAGGCTGATGTCGTCTTCTACTCGAAGAGCTGGGCGCTTGATCGTGGTTCTCGGGACCCTGCTACATTCCTGCTCGAACAGGCTGGTAAAGCTCAGAAAGCGTATTCGCACTCTCCACAACGACCGCTGGTGCGCACCGGCTGACGAAACCCTTGACTAGTTCTCTCTTGTTTTGCACGTGGGGTGACCAAGGCTCGACTGCTTTTGACGTCAAAAAGCAGGAGATTCACCGCCAGCAAGCGCTGCCCGTAACAGCCGTCGTTGAGTAAAGCCCACTCCTAACCTGTCACACTTCGCGACGGCCACACTGACTGCTTGCAGCACCATTGGAGCAGGTGATACTTTCATTGCGGGTGTCCTGTATGGGTTGCTTTGGCACTGCGACGATTGGGACGTGGCTCGGAAGCTCGAATTTGCAAATGAACTTGCAGGACGCAAGGTTTGCCAGGAAGGCTTCCAGGGCCTGGGCGATCTGATACGTCTCCCTGGTCCCTTACAACCATAGGTATGCCCCATCCTGGAAGGCACGTGGAAAGGGTACTGGAGAACCGATGGCAACTGGGCACGGAAGACTGCTTCAGAGCTCGGGGCACTGCGAGACATACTTCTTGGAAGGATACGGCCGTGAGAGATTGTCTGACCGCGGTCAAGCCAAGGCGACCGCCTAAGACGAGAGACTCCTGCTATGTTGACCTGACTTTTCGGTACGGGGAGATGTTTGTGGACGCAGGCCCCAAAAGAGAGTTCCCTCAGTGCCGCACCAAGATCACTTGCGATCAAAAGCACATGCTCTTCCGAATCAGGCATCGCATTGTGTAGCCGCAAGTTTTCTAGCTAGGATCCCCCCTTCCGATCCTCTCCCTCCAGCCTGACCATCTGGGCGATAGATTCGCCCAATGACGGCGCCGAAGGTGTCCAACCCAGCAGTACCTGCGCGCGCGAGGACTTGTAGACCGCATTGGTCCCCCAAAAGACGGCGCCGCCTGGCATCGCCGCGTTGGCTTCATCGACATCAATCGTCCTATCAATCGCGTCCTTCTTGATCAGTCCTTGCACATGCGCTGCCCTCGCCACCGCCTCGCACAGCTTGCCGAATGTCTAGAAACCCATCTTCGAATCAGCCATCGATGTTCATGTTTCAAACCTACCAGCCCATGGGACAAGACGGAAAGACTCACCATATCCCCATTTGCAGGCAGATAGACGCCGGTTTCGTTCCAGAGTGCGGAAGTTCTGGTGTTTCTCGGACCGTCGAGCGCAGTCTTGGTCAACAGCGCGAACAGATCGCCCAAGTCTCTGATGTGGACGTTGCTCCAGGTATTCAAGCCTCTCCGGAAACGGAAGCCTTCGCCATCCTGGATCGTCTTGCGCGCGATGGTGGGAGCCTGGATGCTGCGCTGATTACCTGGTCCTTCGCCATGACCGTAGATCAGGGGCCCGACGACCAGGCCTGTTCTGATGATTGTGGAGTCTAGGGAGAGGATGTAATTGTCCATTTCGCGCGACGGGTGGGCTTGGATGGTTGATAATATGCTCGAGATTCCGTTCAGGTCGTTCCACATTGTGCTTGGTGGCTCGCCGTAGTGGTCGCCTTCGATCTCGGGGATGACGAACATGGATGCGCCGGACATTTGGATGTAGCATGCTTCATTCGTTTAGTTTTATTTATGGCGGAACTGAGAGGGCAGGTCTAGTGAGCGGGAAAAGGCCTTGACTTACGGTGGGAATCTTTCAGTTGTGCGGATAATCCTTTGACGATGGCACGGGCGGCGCGCATGTGTTTGGTATCTGCGAGTTCTTTCATGATCGTATGTTAGTTGGAAACAGGATAGCCGGAAAAACAAAGGCGAGGATGTGGTAGCTAACGAAGCACAACCTGGGCCTTTTGGCATTCCTTCTCGATGATCCCGACATCGTCCAGGTCTCCCAGGACTGTCCTTACGTGCTCCGGATACGCGTTCTGCACCAGCTTGCCCTTCTCAGCGCTCCGGACAAGACATGCAATGGCGACCTGAGACGAAGGAATTGTTGAGGCTATGGCATGTAAGGTTTGACCGCCGATATAGCCTGTGGCTCCGGTGCTGGGCGAGTCAACCATCGAACACTGGGAGGGAGGTGTGCAAGTGCAACATGAGACCTTACAGGAATATTTGACTCTTGCTCTCCGGAGCGGGGTGGGAGGACCAGGCACCCATGACTGAGGCTTCCAGACTCAAGACTGATGTATCATTGAGGGTGGAATGCATAAATGAAAGAGCTTAGTCGTCCTTTACAACAAATGCTCGATGTTAATTGATATATACGTTCTTCTCCGGGCACCGATAAGGGTGGAGTCACCGAAGCAAGCCTTTATTGGCAGGGCGAGTTTGGGAGCCACGAAGGAGACTGTGCCTGGTTCGCGCCCGAAAAGTTGATTCAGCCGCTGGTTAAACAACGTCAAAGCATGGCTTTGAGTGTTGAAAGATGCTCGATTGCTGGGAAATGCATCTGTCGAAGATCCTCGCTGACTGCGGGTTTGTTCGCGACTCCTCCGACAGGCGGTTGCATAGCTCGACCATTGTGGATTGCCGCTTTAGATGCGATGGAGTGTAGGCCGGCTGCACTCACGGTAGTACGGATGCGATGAACGCTTTGTATCGGTCGCGAACGTACGTAGCCGAGCACGTAGAATCACCTTTGTCTCGCTTGCGCCGCGGTATTTCTTTATCCGCTTGGTCTTCGTTTCCTACAGGCTCTTCTCCATCCGGGAAGGCCGTCGACGCAGTCCGCTTCCGACCTTCTGATGGCGGCGAGGGACGTGTGGACTGCTGCCCATTTCGAGCTTTGATGGCGGAAGCCCATCGCTGCTTTAGCTGTTCGCGCAACTTGGCAGGCCAATTGGTATTCACAGGCAGCTCGTCTGGCGCAAAGGGCGGACATGGCAGATCGGCTTCTCGTGGAATCCAGAGAAGGTGGTCCGCATACGCCCGCCAGAAGGCTTCGTTCTTCTCGAAATTCGCTCCTCCATCCGGCAGTTTGCTGATCTCGCTCGGTGAACATGCAACATTCAAATGTTCCCAATTGCCAGTTTTCTCCACGCCTTCTGTCTCTTTCTGCTGACAGTGGCGTAAATGCCGGCGCACATCTCTGAACAGATCCTGCGGGCTCGGTCTGTCTTGCGTCCTCATTCGCAAGCACGCCTGGACAAGCTCAAGTAGCTCAGAGCTATATCGGCGATTGACTCCCGGGTGGAAGCGTTTTACAATATTCATGCCGTCGAACGTGCGAGTCTTGCCCATGAGAATATCGTTTATGCGGTCGCTCAGATCATCAATCTCGTCTAGAGTGAGTAAGCTCCACATGACGGCACCAACGGCCCATATGTTCGCTTGTGCCAGAATTTTGTGTTCGTCCCGGCGCAGCGAATTGATGCCCGGCTGAATGAAATAATATTTCTTGTAGTCTGTCATCATGGAGGATCGTTGTTCCTGTTAGTTGGTCAGGGATGTCGTTATAACAGAGACAGTTGCGCTTACTGGTGGGTACCACACTTTCGTTCCTTTTTGCAGAAAGCGAGCTGTGTTCCTCAATGCCTCATACGGGTTCGTGATTATGGACAAACCGAAGTCTGCAAATTTGGCGACCGGATACCACTGCCGCTTGCCGTCTTTGGTGATATTAGAGCCTAGAAGGACTGCGTGATGGTCAGCCAGAACTTGTTTGTCCGCCCTAAGCAGTGTACCTACTGTTCTCCGTCTTGATGTCATTGTGCAGGAGATATGCTCCAGGGAAGTGTTGACCAAAGCGACTTGAGGCGAGGTTCTTGAAAGGGCCAATACTGAATTTCAGGCATCCCTCTGCCAGAGCGTAGAAGACGTGCCATAAAAAGGCCTCCGGAAGGTACATACTGGCAGTGGCTGTATCAGCACGAATAGTTCATAAGCCGAGATACGACATTCTTACTTCCAAGCCTTGTACTTCAGCCGCAAAGACTCCAGGCTGTCGTATGGGCAGAATTCCGAGTAATACCGGCCATAATCCCCACTAACATTGAATTGCCGTAGTCGGACAACGCTTTCCGATTTGAAGGCATTGGTCTGGGCCATGACAGCGGCCTCGTGAGTGAGGCCAGCCTTATTCTCGTGAAGACATTCATTGTATTTCAGATCGGCCACTTTCAATGCAAATTGCTGGCTATGTCAGTGCACAGCAGGTAATGACAGGCTCCCCATAACTCACATCGACAACATTTTGCGTTTCATCGACCTTTACGAATAGTGCTGCCGCTCCAAAGGAGCCTTTGCCAAGCGGCCGTTCAAAGCGCCATTCGGATTCATCTGGGAGGTTGACACCATAGAAGAACAGGTGGGAAAACCTTTGCCCAATTGGTTTTGGATTGCCCTTCGCATCAAACTCTTCCCACTGGAAAAAGTGCTTGACTGGAGAGTACGCCGTAGCTTGCAGCTCATGCGGCGATGTCTTGAAGTCCTGTGCCTCGAAAGAACTCCAATCGACGTAGAAATCATCAAGACCTACTGGGGTCATTGCTGTACATTAGCGCTTTACCGAGTTGATATACACGAAATGCTGCAACAAGTCACGATGTCGCAATCGAAGTAGTAGTTAAGGCGAGTCTCAGGGGATATATCTCGTTATGGTGTTCGAGAAGCAGCGGATGGTCTTTGATCTTCGAGCTCCTGAAAGACACAATGCAATGAATGCCGGATGCGGCCAAGGCAGTCGTTCGTTCAAAGCGGAACATAGACAGGAGCCTATCATTCTTTGTGGATTTTGTGCATAAAGACAAAACCTACCTTGATTTATGGGACAATTTCTCGATAGTGGTGGCACTGTGAGTAATGATCGAGTGTGCGTCGGACGTCGCCTTCGTCGACGCGTTTTCTGCGGCCAAAATCTGATCACGTGATCCAGCTCGAAAAGCATGCGGAAGGACGGAAGGTCACGTGGTCAGATGCATTCGGAACTCCTTTGAACTGGAAGTGAAAGAATATTTATGCGGAATGCAGGTAGAATCTAGTATGTATTCTGACAACCTGCCGTGTCTTTTCTCTATCCGCGACAGCAGCTGTGTTTGAAGTCAAAGAATCTTCCAGCATCATTTGCATGGAGATATTTGTACTCATGCTTGGGAAGGCGCTGACCTTCATCATTCTTTCAATGTCTCTCTTACTGAGCATGGAACGTCGCCTATCATACAACGATATGCTATTCTGTGTCCAACGAGGGTCATGAACAATCTCGTCACTCTTCAGCTTCTTCAAGAGCCTCCATCTCCGCCTTCTCATACATCTCCATTACTTTCGGATCCCAGATGGTCGTGTCCTTGTCTGGAATGCCATGCTTCATATCCTTGAAGACAGGCCCGATGCAGCTCTCCCATCGCTTTCTCCGATCCATCAGCATCCTAGCACTATCTCCAATGTCCCTAGCTCTACTAAGGCTCATTGCAGTGCCTGGCCCGGTACCACCTGGTCGAGGCTTAGACCCAGGCCCGCCCTTCTTCGTCTTGCCCATTGTCCTAGTGCGCTTAAGATAGGCTTGCTGGACTTGACTGTCAAGATCTTCGTGAATAGTGCTGTACTCCTGATATGCTAGACGTTCCTTGGCAAGGTCGAGTAAGCGAGTCTTACGAGCGCCATTGGTGATCATGACTCGACGAAGTTCTCCCTGCAACAGTCGCAACCTCTCGCTGATGTCGTCGTCGTGGTGAGCATCGTAATCGGGGTTCTCATCCTGTCCGAGCAGGCCGAGATACCGAAGTTCGCCTTTGATGCGCTCTTCGCTCTGCACGTAGTCCAGACGCTGAGAATTCGAGGACTTTGAACCAGCCAGATCCGCGACGGCGGACGCAGGCGCAAGAGGCTTCTCGGATGAATCATGACCATTAGTGAGACCGTCCAGATCCATCGTGTCGTTGCCATCAGTGTTGAAAGCATTCTCGTTGACTCCGTTCATATCAGAAGGTGGGGAACGATGTTCGAATTTGAGAAGCGAAAGCAAACGGCTCGCTAGAGGTCCAGTCGACACTTGGTCGGTATTCAAGTTGTCGTCATTTATTTGTTCGACACTACCTCTTGGATGGTTGGGCGAAAGCTTGTCATTGCCGCTGTCCACAAGCACGGTTCCATCTTCTTCGGCCCAGATCTCTTGGTACGAACGTTTGCCTCGGGGAACAGCCAGGAAAGGTGTGGTTCGATCGCCCTGGTCGAAGATTAGTGAGTTTAATATAAAGCTTCGGAGCCCGCTACTTACTCGTTCTCTCAAGAACGCCATGTCCTCTTCAATTAGGGGTCGGACAAAAGGCTCGACGTATGTTAAGAAAGTGTTTGCAGAGACCTGGTTGGTAGGTTTGGCATTGCTGAAGTCTTTGTCGGGTGGAACACCTGCGATCTCATCCTTCAGATCCTTGGTAGGAAACGAGGTGACGCCGTAGATTTCTTTCTTCTCTGCGTCAGACATACCCGGAGTCACTTCGCGGATGTGATAGATGACCGGGTCAGGAGCCAAAGGGTCGGGAAAGAAGCCTTGCTGAGGAACCGGTCGTTGTCTGTGAACTACAGGATTATCTTCAGCATCAGACATAGAGACGTCGGTCTTTGCTGGTGATGCATGGCTTGCGGCGGCAGCATCCGGTGAGTCGGCCACTTCTGATAAAGATGAAGTACCGGGGCTGAGCTTTGTTTTCTTTGAGGGTGAAGGGCTGTCCGTTGGTCCTGGGGTGCCGGAGACGCGCATTTTGATCTTGTTGGAAGGCTCATCTGCACACGCTTTGTTAGTACTCAAGTATGTGAATAGGCCCTTGGTGAGGCTTCAGAGAATTCCAGATTCCCCATCACTGTCGCTGTCACCTACTACCTCACCGGGCGGGCGTGCCGATGTGGCAGTGTGGCAGAAGTCGATATGGGAGGTATTCCGGAGGCGGTGTCCTGCATTATAAATGATCTCACGTACCTTCACGTTTAATCTCAACACTGTCAAATGTCTCCGGTCTATCCTTCCGTTTCTTTGCCTTGGGATTCTTCGAGGACTGCGACTCTTCCTTTCGAGCCTTTGCCCGACGGGCCTGCTCTGCCTGGTGTTCGCGCTCTTGGTGATCCGACTCCAAATCTTTCTTCTGTTCATGGATCAAGCGAATGGCCTTCTCGCAGGACTCGGCGCGTTTCTCCGCAGCATCGCTCAGATGCTTCAACTGATCGATCAAGTCATGCAATGATTTCGGCTCGAATTTTGTGCCGTGAGTCTCGAGATAATCGATGATTTCGCCATAGGTAGGCTTTGCAGGTACAAGAAGTTTGGAGGTTTCCAACTCCAGTAGAGGCGTGGCTGTTGGTCCGGCCGGCGCAGTACCGACACTCAAGACCGAACTGGGGGTTGTGTTGCGACTTCGCGAGCGGCGCGCATCTGCCTTCTTCCCCTTGCTCTTACTGGCGCTACCAAGAGGAGGCATGGTTCAGGAATGTGGCTGAAGCGCAGTTGAGGTAGGATGAGAGGAGGTTGATGGGTATCTTCAGCGTGGCTCAAGAGTCATGTCGTTGGGCCGAGGTTAGGCGATGTCGGCGCACAGCAGACAAGGTCCAATTGTCAGTTGCCGAGTAGGCTTGGTCACTACAGAGGTAATGTTATGTCAAATTGGGCCTCCTTTCTTTGAACGACGCGTTGTCGATGTCCAAGGCGCATTTTGAAAGTCAGTCGAACGCTGCCTGTGTCAAGCGGGACTCACGGTCTCACACGGGTTCGGAAAAGATGCCGCGTTAGCCAACCGGCTAGGTACTAATCAGGTTTAGCCATACTCCCCTCCATGATTCAGGTAAGCGAGAGTGGGTGTGAGACTTGCAGGACGCAGCATTGGCGGAGGAGGCTGGCTTGTGCTGGATCCCCAAGTGATGGGCATTTGGCTCAGTGGGATAACCGCCATCGCTGGACAATCACGCAGATCCCGCTCCTCTTCTTCAAAATCGACGTCGTCACCGCTTCGACTGCAGCCTTACTTTGCCCCTTCCATGTACAGCAGGATATTGCGCTCTCCTGAACATACAAAGATTCCGGGGCTGACCAGCTATAGCCCTTCTCAGAGGCAGTGGGACACCGGAGGTGCTGACGAAACACCCGTGCCTCCCGAACTTCGTGTCGCATATCATGTACTCGCCCGTCTGCACCACAACACACTCAAAGAGTACGCCTATTCTCGAGTAGGGCTCGCAAGACATGTGTAAGTTAAGACCTCGTCTATCCGTCTACCTACCGGTCTAAAACTGTCACAGCTGCCCAGAACTTTGGCGTCGTCGCAGCGGTCGTGCCCAATCCCACGTATGATCCGAATCCAAACGTCCGACTGGTCAATGTATGAAGAGCACGAACGCTTAATATGAGATGGTAGAGCTAATATCGAGAAGCGAACATATGCCCTTCAACTGACCGCAGCGGGCCTTGTGCGGACGCTGTCGCAGAACAATCCGAATGACTACGGTACCATAGAAGGCCTCCTTTACGTCCCCGACCTTCCATCCTCAAGTCCATGCGACAATGCGACCAGGGCACTGATTCCTTCCAACGTCACGACCCGCGCTCAGATACCTGATGGCGATTATCCACTGATTGCGCTTGCACCATGG
Organism: Exophiala xenobiotica; assembly: GCF_000835505.1. Classification (NCBI taxonomy): domain Eukaryota; kingdom Fungi; phylum Ascomycota; class Eurotiomycetes; order Chaetothyriales; family Herpotrichiellaceae; genus Exophiala; species Exophiala xenobiotica. The sequence continues at coordinate 4,143,358 of NW_013562494.1, read as the reverse complement.
ACGCAGACAGCATGCGTGGACGCATATTTGTCGGCCATGGCATCCGACAATGTCCGTGGAGGCATATTTTTCCAGCCTGGCAATGACAGTCAACAGCCCCCTCCTGTCAGCGACCCTTCCTGGACGCTCCACGACGGTGGTCAATGGAAGGGCGCCAATCCGTATCCCGTCTACGCAATCCCCGGCATGTTGGGCGCTTTCCTCCTCGGCGAACTGGCACAGTATTCAGGGAACTTGTCGTCAGCACCGTACGGCAAGGAATTGATGGATCTTTACAACCCACATGACGTGGTCAGACTGGTTGCAAGATTCGATGTGAATGTTACAGGAGGTATTCCCACATTGTGGGTATTCTTGATAATCGTTCTGGCTGTTCTACTTGCAGTGGTGTTGATCACCTCCTTCATCATGCATTGGGTTCAGCGAAAACAGAGGCGACAGCTCCAGCGCAGGGTCGCCAATGGAGAGGTCGATCTCGAAGCTTTGGGCATTAAGAGACTCAACGTACCCCAGGATATACTCGACAAGATGCCTCAGTTGATTTATACTAAATCAGATGTCGACGATAACAGTAAGGCGGAATCTGAGAAGTCTGTCGAATCCGAAGAAAAAGGACCCAGCAACACTGCTGGACCTGGAAAGGCTCTCCGAGAGGTACATTTCAGCCAAACGACATGCTCGATCTGTCTGGACGACTTCATGCACGATGAGACAACTGTGCGAGAACTTCCATGTAACCATATCTTCCACCCTGAATGTATCGACCCGTTCCTTCTCAACAACAGCTCTTTATGCCCGCTTTGCAAGAAATCTGTACTGCCGCCAGGTTATTGTCCTGTGCAGGTAACGAATATAATGGTCAGAAGAGAAAGATTGCTCCGCAGGACCAGGCAACGGAATGTAGAGACACCTTCAGAGGCAAATGATTCCAGGCTCCCCGGAGTGACCGCCTTGAATCGTACGATGCGGCAATTGTCAAATCCACTGAATGCTTCTCGAAATCAACATGGTAGTGCGGCAGGCGAGCATACGGCAGGCTCCGAGATGCAAGTCGTTCCCCCAAGACGACAGACGCAAATAGATGATGAGATGCCTGCAGACGTTCGAGCTCAAGGGACGTCAGCCAGACGAGCATGGCGGCGAGAACGACTCGCCACGCAACAGGCCCATGAATACGGCAATCTGGCGCAGGAGGCGCGAGTCGTCGATGAATCGAGGCCACTGTGTAAGTTCTCTTGTCTCGAAAAGCTGTTGCGCACGGATTGACTAATCGTGATAAAGGGCGCCGAATCGCAGGTCGGGTCATTCCGAGCCTCGACTGATAGGCTCATGAAACAGAGCCCCTATAGCGTGATCCATTTGCTTCTTGGTCCATAGCGTCGGCGTCTCTGGTTGAACTTTCGATCTTTATGACGGTACAGGTTTGATGTATGATATGTTGATGGGAAAAGCGATGGTACATATCTCGTGGGGTTCGACGTAACAACAGGTGTTTTGCGTCCTTCTGTTGATACCATTCTTCGTACAATGAGAGGTTCTGACTCTTCCGGTGAACGTATTCGTTCTGGTGTGCTCTTTGGAGTTGGTGTTCGCTCGTCTTTCCGTCAGGGCTGCCGTCTGTTGTCATCATGGTCATTCAATTCGATGAGGAGTGTTCAATTCTGCGGTTGACAGCTCAGCTGGCAAATTTATCATGCTTCCCCTTGACTCTCACATCAAGCACTTCCTCGTAGTATGTCCCTTCTTTCTTTGCCCTCTTTAGTCTGCGCACCTCCTCGTCGTCCAGTTTCCGACCCACAACCTGTTCCAGTTCCCGCCGGCTGATCTTCTCGTTGGCTTTGGTCTCCTTGTTCTGTTGGACTCGGGGCTTGAAGCGTGCTTGCATCTTGATGATAGTATGCGTGGTTTCGGAATTTGCCTCGCCGTCGCCGCGGAGCGATACAGACATTTTCTTCTTGTCCTTCTCATCGTCGGATCTTGTGCTTGTGCGTGTGCTTGTTTCGCTGACGGTCGAGATGTATCGTCGGCCTTTCTCGCCGTCTGAGAGTTTACCCGCGCTCGTGCCTAGTCTCCATCTCGTTTTGCCCTCGGTCGTGGTGAATTGCTCGACGACAAACCCCTCCTCGTGCCCGCGTGCTTCGCGCCGCGCACCTAGGACGCCGATCGAGTCGCACGAGAGATACCCTCCGTGACTGGCTTTCAGGTTGATTTGGCCGGTCCCGGCAACGGAGCTGGCGACCCAGACTTGTCGCACGTCATGCGGTTCCGCCGTCTCGGGGACGTTCTCGACTATGTTCTCCAGTTGGCTGGCGAAGACGTTGCCGTGCGCATCGGAGGCGAGGACGGTGGATGGAACGGTCGGGAGGACAAGGATCACAGGGCCTGACAGGTCGGTCGGCGCGTCGGGGGTCGTCCAGGAGGTATCTTCTTCGTGGCTTGCAGAGGGGTCGGTGGAGGGGTCGGCATTCGCGGTGCTGAGGGAAGTGTCGTGGTGTTTGCGCTTCTTCGAGGGCTTTTTGTCGCCTTTGAATGAGAGTGGTTTGACGGGCATATTTGCTCGTCTAAGTCGAGTGATCGGGAGTTCAGACGCAGTAGATAGGACGGTTTTGAGAACAGAGAGACTTGTAGAATGAGTTAATGTGCGGGACGCAATGCTGGTGGGACGAAACAATCGTCAATAAATCAGAAAGTGACGAGGCTCCGATATCAATATCGCAGCCTTGTGCTTTGCCCGCGATAAAGTACGGCACTCGAAATTTCACCTTGTTAATGCCGTCCGGTGCTCGAGGGAATGCCATCAAGAGAATGTCTAGCAGCGAGACTGTACATATAAGTGATCATCCAGCATGAATCAAGAGGTGGAATTATTTCTCATTCAAAAGGTGATGCTGTTCTACCATATGTGTGTCGGGGATCAATGAAATCGGAGCCTTGTCTCTACCAAATACAATGCAACACTGTTGATGCCAATTGTCAGGACCAATGATACCGGAGCCAGATCCTGGCAAACTAATGAATACCGTTGTTCGCAGGGGCTTGATTCTCAATTTCAGCTGTCGTCTCTGTGCCATCCATCAAAGCTCTGGTAAGAGCCCAAGCATCGTGTCTCAATCTCTCGACACCTCGCTCAAGCCGCAACACTTTCATTTGTATCTGCCTCAGTGTGGGACAGCCATCCATTAACTTTTCCAACTGCGCGATCTCTTGACGTGCTTCGCCTTGTTTCTCTTTGGATTTTGTAGCCACCAACTTGACGACTGCTGTACACCACTTGCATGTAGCCAGCTGAATGCGTGCCGCTTCTGCGTCCTTTGTCCCATCTACACCAGCTGCGGGGATGATGGTGTCGGCGTAAGATTGTGATTTCAGAGCGGGAATTTCCGTGGAGTTGAGGTCTTCCTTCTCCGCTGGATCCCCAGAGCGATTTTCGAGGAGCTGATGGGCCGGTTGAAATAATGAGTTGAATTCCACTTCGGCCGGATTTCTTGGATGCATGACGACGAGTTTGCCGCAGCTCAGTCGTCCCCAAGGCTTTGGTTCATCGCAGGGTACCCATTCACCAGCTTTGTCAGGGAGGAAGATGAGAGCAGCGATTGGATCCTGATGAGGATAGGGGCAGGTATGTAGCTTGTACCGGCACATTTTGCAGGGGAAGATTGCTTCAGGTTTGCGTTGGGTATTGGAATTGAAGGTCGGTATAGGTGGGTGAGTGTTGAAAAGGTGTTGGGATTCGCTTTATAGCCGGTGACCAGCAGGCAATGATCGATGAGGTGAACTTGTGGAATGTTTGCTCATGCAGGCATTGATTGTGGGTGATGTGATTGTCATGAGTGAATGACTTTTGAACGGAGTAGACAGAACGCCGAGAGGCAAAGCATGGGGAGGCATGTCAGTAGAGCAAAGAGGAAGGCAGTCGCCTTCACAAAAGGGCTTTTCGTGTCGGTTTCAACACAGATCCGTTGACAAGAATCTCTTAGCCTTCACTCATCACATAACCCCTCCATCCATCAGAAGATTCACTTGTGCTTAATCGTCACCTGTTACCAACCGATCTGCATAGCCTACAAATCCTGGCCCTGGACATTCAAGAAGCCAACAAGGTAGGCGCCTTGGGTTCCTTTCACAAAGCTGTCATGACTAACAAATGTCTTTGGATAGATCCAGCTGCACAAAGACCTCCAGCGTGCAGCACCGAGGAAGGACACGATCGACGAAACGAATGATCAACCACGACCGAATCCTTCGAGAGAGCAACATAACATCTTCGGCCCTTGATCACCTGCCCACCCCTCGACCTCAAGTCCTCTTTATGCTGCCACACGTTTCGGCCAGGGTCTTGAACAAGAAATGTGTCGGTTGATCAAGGTAATCCACTTTGGATGTGAAGAGCAGCATACCGAGCAAATTTTGATTCGGTGTCGACCTGCGTTGGAATACATGTTGGACATGCCCTTCAAGGATGTGTGTAAGAGGATGATTGGTACCGAAAGTTGGGTTATGTCGCCTTGCCGCTTCTGCACCGAATACAAGGAGGCCCGGAAGCTCGCAACTGCAACGGCCTCTCATCGTCGAAGCATGTCTCTTCAGGAGAACGAGCTTCCTCACTCCGATAAGGCCAGTACCATGCGAGCTGCAAGTCGTGATGATTCCTCAGTTCCCGGTGCAAAGAGAAGCTTCGAGGAGGCATTTCACAGCGGGGAATTCAATCAACCTGCTGAGTGCAAGCTCCAGGCATCAACCGAGATCAGCATACGGGCCGTATCTTTCAACAAGCAAGTCTGACTTTGCATGATTCCAGTAACACCTCTGTTCTTCAGCGAGAGTGCTAGGGCCAATTTAAGCGAAGTCACATGTCGAGCTGTTCCAGTACAGCGCCGCAATACTTGGACTCTCATATTCTTTCACTGATCCAGATCGCCCCTCTGCAACCATAGCGGATGATATCGGTCAATGGCTGGTAGGGCTGGGCCTCTTTTGCATCATTTTCAACGGCGTGATCCAGATGCTCCAATTCTTCGTCACGAATCCTCTTAATATCATCAATCAAGATTTTCAGTTCGGGATCAAGCTCCTCTCCCTTTTCTTTGAGTTCCTGTATCCACTTAAACATCTCTCTTACTTGTCCATTGTAATGATCTCCGATCTCAGTCTCGACGGCTTCGGTGCAAGCCATTGCAGCTTCTCGTCCCATCATTCCCGTCGTCCAACCTAGCATCGTCGCCGCAGCCTGCCAGACGGGGTACATCGCGGTAGGTCTGATTCGATGCTTGGCTAGCAACTCATTGAAGGTCTTGAAGTGGCCAGCTTCTTGATCGTACATATGCTTCATCAGTGGGCGAAGGTGTGGATGTGCCTTGACAACCGGTGGCGTCTGAGCCGTATAGATTAGAGTGGCCGCAAGCTCTCCTGCTTGGTTCACACGAAGGGCGCTATCAAGGAAGCGTCTTTGCTCATCGGTGAGGGGAGTCTTGCTGGAGGAAGGATTAGGAGCGGGTTCGGAGCCAGCATGATGCTGCGAAGATAGTTGTCGTGTTACACATGGGAGTCTACGTTGTACTGAAGGCTGTGCAGACCTTATCATGGACAATGGGCTCTTACAAGCCCACATGATGCCCGAAATGTGCTGTGCTTGGGGTCGCGAAGGTGAAGACAGAAAATGAAGCAAGTTGCAGGATACGTTGAAATGCACTACCGCTCTGAGTCGTGACAATCGTCCAGCTCGAATCCAACTGATTCATGTCGTTCCGCAACGACGGCCACCTACTACATCAGCGGCAGCAAGCTGTTTGTACATCTAGGACACCAAGCATGAAGTAATCCTCAGAGTGCTCTGGGATCTTCTCGTCCGCTCGTCTAATGTGATCGTGGGCAGAACGATCCTTGCAATGTAAGCCGTTCTACTCCTTACTGTGAGGCCGATTCTGCATGAGTCATGATCTTCCGCTTGCCAAGACTACTTGAATCGTGAAGACAGGAACGTGCCTGCGACACGAAATCAACAGCATGTCACTCTCTGTTATTTGGTAAAGGCGTTTAATGTCGATGTTCTTACACTCACTCCATTTCAGTGAAGACTACTCTTTGACTGTGAGGTGGTCGAACATCTGCGGGCTGTTCTTGTCACTCTCTTTGGGTTTCTTCACTGCTCGCTTCTGTCCGATTCCCTTGACCTTTTCTGCCACACCCACTACCACACCCGGGCAGGGAATAATATCAAAGGTCACTTCTCTAGAAGTCACTACACCTTCCTCCGCCTCGTGCGCCACGACCGCCTTCCGCCTTCCGATCTAGCACTCAAGAAAGACCGCCTTGGCTAAGCGTGATTCTTTCATCACTGCCTCACTATGGCTGACATCGATGCTGAGCTGCTTGCACTCGCCGGAGGCGACTCCTCCGGTGAAGAAAGCATGCCTTCTTCTCCCAAACCAAAATCTCCCTCTCCACCTCGAAGCAAGAAACAGTCTCGAAGATCACCAACTCCAGATATGGCTCGTAAGGGTATCGCAAAGACCGTCAAGCGTCCTAGACGTCGCAAGGCATATTCCGATGATGAGGATGAAGTGTAAGTCACCGTCGCCGTCGAGACAGGTCAGATCTTGACTCATCTTTGTCTTCCAGGTCATCGCTCTCTCGACATTCAGAGTCCGCCTCTATGTCGCAGTCGGAGGACGAAGCCGACTTTGACCCAGCAGCGGACAAACCAATTTTCCCCTACGAAAAACTCTACTACGATGCCGAAGATAAAGCGCGGATTGAGGCAAAACCTGAAATTGAGAGAGAAGAGATTTTGGCTCAGAGAAGTGAACAAGTTGAACGACATGAACAAGATCTAACTCTTCGCCGCCTCGTAGCTGCAAGAGCCCGAGAAGAAGCAAAGTCGGCAGCAAAGAACAAACGAAAGGCTAGCGCAGCTGACTTGGAAGACACCCAGCGCAAGAGTACTCGTCAACGTACCAAGGTCGGAGGCGGTAGAGCTGGAGAAGCAAGCAGCGCCATTGAAGCATATAAACAACAACGCGCCGAAAAGAATCTACGAGAGCAGCAGAGAAAGAGAGATGGATATGTCAGAAAGTCCGCATCCCCCGAATTAGACTACAGCGATGCAGACGCCGAGGCCGAAAGTGACAACGACTATGACGACCGACGATACAAGAGACGATCTCCCAGTCCGCCAAGAGATGAACCAATCGCTGAACTCGCCGACATACAACGAGCCAGAGTCGGTCGCGACAATTTTGCGCAAGTGTGCTACACTCCAGGCTTTGAGGAAACCATTACCGATTGCTATGCCCGTGTCTGCCTGGGTCCGGGTCGTGATCCGAAGATCAACGAGTATCGACTTTGTCTCATCAAAGGATTCACAAAAGGCAAGCCCTATGCGATGATCGGCTCGAATGGAAGACCTTTCCCTGTCGACAAGTACATCATCGCCCGCCACGGCAAGGCAGAGAGACCATGGTCTTTTCTCGAGTGCTCAATGTCTAAATTCACCGAGGACGAATGGAGACGATATCGGGCAACCATGGCTAACGAAGACTGCAAGCTTCCTACTAAAAAGTTCATCAATTCTAAGCTCGACCAAATCAATCGGCTGTTGGCACATCGCTTCACTGATCACGAAATCACCGCGAGGATGCAGGCGCAGAATGATCTAATCGAGAAGATTACGAGAAGCCGAGAGAAAGAGGAGCTAAAAGAGAGAATCAAGGCAGCTATCGCTGAAGGCGATGACGATCTTGCTGAAGAACTGGAGAACCATCTGGCTAGCATTGTTCCAATGAAGTTGGCCTTCGGTACAAGTCTGTCTCGCGCAGATTCGGGAGAGGTCAGTCAAGAACAAGAGCGCATTGCGGAACTCAATCGACGAAACCAGAGACTGAATGCGGAGAACGTTCGAAAGGCGCAACTCGCTGAAATGAGAGCAAGAAAGTCAAAGAAACATCTGGCTCCTGGAGTTGACGAATTATTTGAGGGTGGGAGTGATATCAGTCGCGCAGGAACACCAGTCAACGGTACAGGGACGCCTAAGGTGGCAGCCAGTATCTCCAGAGCCGAAACTCCAAATCCCGTTACAATCGCCAACGGCACTCCACGAAGTTCGACTCCAACAATCAACGTCCTCAAGCCAGCGGCTGAAAAGAAGAAAGGACTGCCTGTTATTCGCAAAGCCGCACTGGATGATGAGATATTGGCAAACATGGATCTTGGGATTGACATCGACATCGACATCTGAACATGAGGCCCAGATTAGACTTGTGCGGAAAGGAGCGAGAGAATGTTTGCGATGCTTCATGCTGACCTGGGTCTCTCAGACTTTGGACTAGGAACACCACTTGAGCTGGGAAGAAGGCCCTTGACTGACGGCCGTCACGTTTACCAGAATTGGATCTCGGTGAACTTGGAGAATACCTAAGTTGGTATCACATGCAAATCAATGTCCTTCATTATCCAGTGTGTCCTCGTTCTCGCGAGTGTCAAAGGCTCCCTCAGTTAATCAACTCACCTGGTACGAGATTGCCTCCGCTCCAACCCACCTGTCCTTGACTACCTAAGGCAGGTCTCAACATGCTTTTAACTCTTACTCACCTCACCTTCAGCTGACCCTTCAAATTGGCCCGGCCAAAGCCACAGCGCACATATGCGTCTCGAGTTTCTTAGCCGTTTGTTGTTGTCCCCGTCTCAGTTCATCTCTTACCTTCAATCTCTCGCAGTCAACCCCTCGCATCAATCTCTCACATTACTCTCGAGGAGCATTAACCGCTACGTCAAGCATCCTTCCAATACCAATGCAACCAGTCTTCCCACAGGCAGCACGCATCTACGAGTCTCTACTCTCAACGGTCATCGAGTCTCCTAGTCTCTACACTCAGCCTACACTTCGCCAATCTTCGATTCCCTACCAATGTAGTCGCGATATCCTTGTCAGAGCGAGCGAGCGTGGGATACTGACTGCCGATCCTGGCTTCTCAGCGACTTGATCGCAATTTTCGACAAGTATACGTCTCATTGTTCTTATCTTGGTTTCTAAACATACACCAGCAGCACATCCACGAAGCATACATCATAGAGGGTGTCTCAAACTCACTTCAGAATGTGTCTATACAACATCCGACCCTGTTTATCTCGCCATGAATCGGCTCTTCGAAGAGCACTCTTTGACGAAGATGCACCCAACGCCGCTTATGATCTCATGCGATGTCGATGGTACAAGTGCGCTTGCTCAGGCCTCGGTCATGACTCGAAGCTTTGCCCGTATATCGTTGTACGCCATGATATCGTGGGCTTGAGTGAACGAGAAAGAGCGAAATTCCACGATGCCGTGCTCCATGAGGAAATGGTCGATCATGGTTGTCCGAAGTGCTGGGCTACAATATCTACAAGGAATTGGGCAGATGTCCTCAATACAAAAGATCGAGAGAACTCGACGGCTGTTATGTGGGCAGAAGCTCTACAAGATGACAGCGAGGAAGGCGTATCCGACGTAGATACGAGTCAAGGAGAATTCGACCAGGGCGAGAGCCTAGAGGAATCAGATCTAGATCGAGATCAGATGAACGATGAGAACGACGTTGCCAAAAATTGCAAGAGTGAGGGAGCAGAAAGGCCCAAGAAACGGAAGCGATCTCTGTCTCGCGAGTCTTTAGACGACGAGGATTCTGTTCCGCCAGCTCCTTGGATCCTACGGTCGTCAAGACGGAAACCACGGTTCACTACTTCTGATTCTTTGTCGCCGTCGGAGGGCGAAGGTAATCATGGTGATGACCTTCGTGACCAGCAGCGAGAAGAAGTGGAGCTCCATATAGCCATACAGGCGAGCAAAGACCAGTATGAGGTCGAGCAGAAGGCCAGGGAAGCAGCGTCACGATATCTCGTCTCAGATATAGGAGATGACGATAGAGAAGATATGCGGCTCGCTTGGGCGCTGCAAGCAAGCCTACAGGGGAATGATGCCGAATGGAAAGGCGGCTGTGAGCCTGCGAATTCAAGCCCCGACGCAATCAGAAAAGGCAAGGTCAAATCAAATGATCGTACTCCAGGAAATTCCGGAGACGATCTTACCAAAATCCTCAAGGAGCACCAAGCTACAGCGGAATCAACATCGACCGGACAGCCAGCCATTGTCACCGAGTTGGGTTTACCCAAGAGGGACGATCGTCGTACAACGAACACTCCTATTACAAGCACTCAACTTGTATCAAGCGTATCCATCGCTTCTACGCTTGATTGCAACACTAGTCCACGCCGTCCTACCAACATGACCGGGAGAGGTTTCAACAAGCGTGAAAAGGAGTTAATCGAGAAACATGTTCAGGAACCATTAATTCACCTCCGCTCAGTCGCCGAGCGAATACAGTTGGCAAGCCCAGAATCGGAAAGCAGCGAGACCGAGCAAGAAAATCTTATGCACGAGGCGGCCGGCTTTGTTAGCGACGGATCCTTTGAAAATGTACTGACAAAGTTCTGTCGTTCGGAGGCAAAGGTTATTCGGCCATCGCCCACAAAATCCTCGACCGCTCTTTCTGGGGTTATTCGAAGAGGTGCGACTTCCGATGGCCGGCCGGCCACTCCTCCTCCTTCCCAGGATAGCAATGAACATGGCCCTTCTCCTTATGCGGATGAGAGCATGAGTGACCAACTTGCTACATTACTCGAGGAAAAGGGAGCCTGGCAAAAGGAGAAGGCTACGTTGGTCGCGGAAAACGCGAAATTGCTTCAGCAAAACGCAACCCTCGTTCAGCGTCAAGCGGACCAGATGCGGCGGCTTCGGACATACGAGCAACTTTGCTTCCCCGTGGCTGACAAGTGAGCCAGTGAATATAATAGACATCAAGAAAGAGATGGGCGAGATGGTACATGAAGGAATCTGGCACGTTCGGGTGATATTTAGTACCCGAGGACGTTCATAGGGAAGAATCACTTTCTCTCGACCGATCTTCGCATGGGACGAGAGACTCTTTACAAAGAACTTTGACGCGGCTGCTTCGAATACCGGAGAATGGTAAATAAAACGCGCGTGCAATGGTTAGGACGCATTCCAATACCGATTCCCATTTTCGCGAATCCGACCTGATAACGTCTACCGTGATATACTTACTGTAAGGCCGGAATAGGATGCTTCTCCAGATACTCCTCAAACGTCGTAACTTTCCCTCTCGCATTCTTTACGGCCCATGCGACCAATTCCTCCGTCTTGGGCCCGTAGTACCCAAAATCCTGCTGGTACGACATCATCTCGATCAAACTATCGGCATAATTGCCCACCTGGCCGGTCAAAGCCTCGCGGAATTTCTCCTTAGATAGCTGTACATACTTGACCGTCTTGCCCGATTTCTCGCTCATGATTCTGCACATGTCGGCCAAGCTGTACAGCTTTGTGGCGGCGCAGAACGTCTTTCCTTCGTACTTGTCCGGATCTGCGAGGATCGCGCCGACGAATTTGCCGGTGTCGCCGACCGTGTCGATCAAAGGGAGCTGCGTCTCGGGACTGACATGCCGGGCGACGACGAATTCGCAATCGCCTGGGGTTCCAGTGCTTGTGGTGGCGGGTCGAGGGGCCATGATGGATTGGAAATTCTGCATGAAGCTTCCCGGCGCGAAGAAGGCGGATTTGATACTGGGGAGGGTCCTGATGTAGGCTTCGACGTCGGCTTTCGCGTCGAAGCTGGTGACTTTGGTGTATTTGTTGTTGGACAGGGCGGTCACGTTGGGGAGCGTGCTCAGGATGATGTACGATGCACCGTTGGCGACGGCGGCATCGGCGATGGCTTTGCCTGTGGCGAACTCTCGCGCGCGTGAGTCCGGCCCGAAGGATGGTGCGGTCAAGGCGAAGACAGTGTGGGCGTCTTTTAGGGCTGTGGTGAGAGAGGACGGGTCGGTCACGTCGCCAGAAACGACTTGGACGTTTTTGGCCTTGAGCGACTGGGCGGATGGCGAGGAGGGGTCGCGGGTTATGCCCCGGACAGTGTACTCTTTGGAAAGTAGAGGGTCGTTGAGGACGAAGTCCACGATCGAACCACCTTGTTGACCTGTGGCGCCGAATATGGCGAGGAGTTTGGGCATGTTTGATGGTGCCCCTGGGGAGTGGACCGAAGAGGGGCAGTGTGATGGTGAGGCAAGGAAGCTGCGTAGTATGTGCTTTAGGGATAAGAGTGGTGGGAATTCTTGAGAGGAGGAACGCTGAGGCTATATACTGTAGCTGTGCTTCGGTATCATCTCGAGCCGACTTTTGAGGCACAGATTCGGATCTAAGCCCTGAGTACTCACATGACAGGACACACGGCACGCGGGATGAGAAAGATAGAGTAAATAAAGGGAGGAAACTAACCGGTCCTCGCACTCGCCTGCTTCTCCATTGGCGTGACTCTGAGGTTTCGGGACTGGAGACATCTTATTCCGTTGTATAGATCCATGCTGTGGCACTCTGCCATCGCCGAGGGTATCCAGCTGCATTCAGACCAGGGAACACGTCTTTCAGGAAGAGCTTTGCAAGTCTAGACACATACAGGGATGTACGAATCGACCAACAGACGAATGGAGTGAAGCCAATTGCGACTCGAGGTTAGCGTGGAATGTTATCATTGGCTGGATAGATGAAGCTAACCTGTTTCTCGCTAGCTTGACTCTTCGACTACAGCGGTAGTACTTCCATCTCCGCAATGTCCGGAAGGTGTTGATGCCACCAAGATCTGTTCGTGATGATTCGACTGCCTGGACGTAGCACCTTCTTGCACATCTGTGTGCCATCTGCAAACTCTCCCCATGAGGAACAATAGAGTCTCACATCGCTTGCTAACCACCCAGGTGTATCGCAACAATGACGGCAGATCCCGCCTTACGCACGCGGAAGATTCAATCTCATCGAAAATCGCGGCGAGGCTGCCGGAACTGCAAACTACGAAAAGTCAAGTGTGATGAAAGGCGGCCAAAGTGTGACATGTGCGACAAGTATGGGATCTTATGTAACTTCGATCTGCGACACGACGACCTCCAGCTGTCCAGTACCGGCGCTTCAGCTATCGACATGACGATTCTCGACCTATCCCCAAATTCCACTTCGAGCAATGATCTTTATTCGATCAGTAGCACCAAAACCGACACATCGGCATCTTCCTGCACCGAGGAAGCTCACGACTACAGGCCCACAGCCCAGGATCTCGACACTCTTGGCCGCTTTTTCGCGAGGACGATACATACTCTGGGCTCCAGTAAATCGGCATATATATATCATGGCGTTTATTCGAAGCTGACCGAAGCAGTACGGTCTAATCTCCATGCGACTGACGCAAACTGGCTGACCCATTCCAGAATCCCTTTCTATTTCACATCGTCTTGGCCCTGACTCTCCTTCACGACACATATATCCAGCGAACAACCTCGCCGTCCAACTTTGAAGCCATAGCGCGGCATTGGTCACTTGGCGCAACGTTGTTGAACCAAGCCATATCGCAACCCATAGCTCGATTGTCTTCCTCGACTCGAGATGCGATGTGGGCATGCGCAGGTTTGCTGGGCTGCTTGGCTTTCAGCATCGTCGACGCCGACTCCGTAGAAGAGGCGTGGCCTTTAAAGCCACCTGACTCAAATGATCTCCGCTGGCTCGGCTTCTGCGAAGGGAAATCGGCCATCTTCAAAATTTCCGACCCATTGCGGGACGACAGCATGTTTGTTCCGGTGAGGGATCAAATGGCGTATTTCATGAGCTTCAAGCCCGACCTGCCTCTGCCGGAGTTGCGGAAGACCCTGCCTGACGAGCTCTTCGAGCTCTGCAGTTTGGATCCGGGATCAACTTCGCCAGTCCTGTCAAGCCCATACCTAGCTCCGATGTCGTTGTTAGCGCAACTGATGCCGGAGGAGTGCAATCAAGATAGTCACCCTCTTTTCCTGGGATTCTTCAGGACACTTCAGGCGGGATTTAAGGATCTGCTTACCAAGAAAGACCCCGGCGCCCTACTTTTGCTGCTCTTCTGGTACTCGAAAGTTCTGGTTTTTGACGCTTGGTGGTTGCAGAAGAGGGCGAATCTCGAGTACCTTGCCATCTCTAGGTATCTGGTCGAAGCTTGTACCGACGACCAGAGAGTGACCAAGCTTGTCGACCTTGTCCAGAGACGCTGCGGTATTAAGATGAACGGTTGACAGCGAAATTTGAAATACCGTCATAGCCTCGAGATGCGGTGTCCTTGTGAGCATTCGCCATCCCAGGGTACTGACGGTGTCTTCCTGCATCTAGAACTGCGATAGGTATGGGCTGCTTCTTGCTTGAGGCAACAGGCATCATCTTGCGAATCACCGGTAGGCGGCGACCTAACGGGCATCGCCCAGGCCGACGCTGTCTTGCTTCCTTCCTTTCCCCGCCTCGATGCGGAGAATGCAGACAGAAGCCGGGCTGCCTAGAGAGAGCAGCCTGCGCAAAAAAGAGCCATTGCCGCCGTCGCCCAGTCGGCAAGCTGTATGCGGTGCAGACCTTCGTCCTGGGCACAGGACGGAACGAGCCTACCTAGGTCAAACGACCGATTTAGGTACGTGCTCTGATATTAACGTGAGGATGGTGGTCTCGCCGAGAAAAAAGGCATGGGGTGCATGTGGTGCTTGTGGCTGCAGCTTGGAAGAGGAGACTGACGGCACCCCTTGGTACAATGAATGCCCTGGACAAAATCTAGCCCTGACCTTAGGCGAGTCGGGCAAGACACTCCGATAGCCAAAGACGCATATTCCGTACGAGTTACTCTGTAAACTAATTCCAGTAGGTATGTACCGTGGGTCGGTGACAGTTGTCTGCACGTGTACGGAATATTCTGCTCCAAATTAAAAAAAGAATAATGGGCTGCGGAAGAGATATCGTTATTCTCCTGCATGGCGCTTCATGGCTGGATTGCGATATAGACACCGACCCACAGATAGATAGCAATGGAGCATCCATTAACAATAGCAGTCCTTCGGAGGGGCGAGGCGGTTAAACTTGGGGTGCGTTGTTGTGAATAAATAAATGTACTATCGAGGAGCGCGAGGCTACGTATAGTAGTCGCAAGTCGCAAGTCGCAGTCGGTCGCCGATATGCCGTGGTACCGACAATTCCCCCCCTGGACGGAACAGTATACCTCAGTACATGGGAAGGAAAGGCACGATTCAGGCTACCTCTCTCTTCTCCCTCTACACGGAATAAGGACCGAAATACTAACATAGCAAATGGATTTAATTAGACATGCAGCAGATAGTCTTCATACTACTGTAGCAGTGTGCATAGAATAGGGTCTGCCACTATGGAGATATTTTTGGATGGCATTAAGAGGGCGTGGATCAAAACTCGTCCTGGACTGGGCCGTGCAGGGTTGTGCAAGTAGGATAGCAGGCAAAGACAGTTCCTAGACATGAGGTCACGTATGTGAGAAGAGAAACGAATAGAAAAAAGTCTTGCATGAGGCCTACCGACTACCAGTCCAGTACGTCGTTTGCGAGAGTATGCTTGTCAGTCCAGGGCTATTGTGTATGGCAAAGGTGACATGTTGAAAGCTCATCGTACTCGTCAAGCGAGAGTTCATCGCCAGGATGAGAAGACCATCAAGGTAGCGTCTTGGGGTGCTTGCGTCATTGCAGCAACATGGCTGAGCACTGTATTACTTGGCTTGAAAGGAATGTATTTGTCTCGTCCGCGTGGCCATGAGTCTCCTCGATGTACACATACTTCTCGATGCTTGCTTTCACTGACTGTGAACCGATAGATACCGTCTGCATGTACGAGGGTGGAGGGAAACGGATGGTGGTCCTGCAACATGAAACGTAGCGATATCCTGTGAACGGGTTTCTGAGGGCCAATGAGATGGACTTTGCAGTGCTCATGGCATCATATTTTCGAGGAGATGGGTGCACCGTACGTGAGTATAGGCATGCAAAGTGTCAGCACTGCGGATACACTATGCACCTGTGCGCATTGGTGTTGCGCGAGGGATTCTTAGCTGCGCCGGGAAGAAGCATAGCAGAGTGCTTGCAGTGGAAGATTGTTGGTTGAAGAAGTTGGGGGCCACAGTTGAACATGCAACTCGTCAACTTTTTCATCGCTTAATGTTGAACTCACCCCGCGAAGGACGGCTGCTGGTGGCCGAAACATTCGATTGATCGAAATGCTACCATGAAGATAAGAGCGGTTGAACGATGGAGACTTCGAGACGCAACTGCACGTCCGATTCTTTCGAACTTTGGGCCGCGGGGCGTCACACAGGGTGACATTCGCAGGGCAGGTACTGTACAAGATCCTCGAGTTGATGGGTTGCCGGAAGGATCTCGCATCGAGGATAACTGATGATCCTGCTTCATACTCATACGTCAGTTGGCACTGACCATCGAGATAGCGGCGCACGTGTGTAGGTTGTCGGGCTCCCACTCGGTATCGTACGTGTCGAATGGCATAGATATCGATCGCCAATTTTCGATCGTAGGAACGAGCGAGCTTGCATAACGGTGGTGACAGCCAAAATTCTGCATTTGATTGCCTACGAGTGAATGATCTACAGACCAAGTCTGGCCTGGGCAGCATTGATGTGCAGTTCTGTTAGTATTCGTACTCCGTATGATGAAGCCCATTATTCAAGCTTGTGTTGCGCGACTGGTCAAGAGTCGAATAGGGCAACGACACGACGTCATAACGAAGAAAAGCTTGCGGAAGCTTGGGGCGTCGCTTCAGGGCTAAACTGGTCGGCAGACTGCCTGGCTTGGGTGGGATTGGGCAGCCCGAGAAGGGTACCTGAATTGGACAAAGTGAATGCGTTCATGGTTTGTGTTGAGCGCTGGCGCTCGAGCGGGCGACAAAACACCACCAAATACTGTAATGCTGTCAGGGTCTTCAGATATGCAAGGCATCCCATGTAAACCGAGTTTTGAGCCTCTTTTGCACGGGCTCTGCATTGGACTCGGAGGCATGAAGGAAATGGAAATGATTTGCAGGTCAGGGCATGCGCCGGCCCATATCGATAGAGACCCAATCCCCTGAAGGGCCAGCTTCGGCATTTGGACTGTGCTAAGGCGTCAATGGCAACGATTTGCATCGGCTGGATTTTGACTCGATTATCACCGTTTCAGAAGGGCTGATCCGTGGGTGCCGCCTATTCCTACCCTTTCATGCCTTTCTCTGGCCTTCTCACGTTGCTTCCAGATCATCGTGATCGCCGCCAATCATATCACGGTCTGGGAGAAGTGGTCTTCGTCCAATATGCCCCGTTGGGTTTGTCTTTCCTCCTAGGACAGTCGTTTGCACTGTCTCAAACTCTCTCTATTCTCGGGCATAAACGTATATCAGGCAGTTGGAAGTTGTCCACCCAGCATGTGGTGTACCCAGGCCATCTAGGTCTGGTTGTTGATTGCGCGTTCATAATGTTTTGCGTGACATACCGACCAGGGCTATAGCACTGCAATTTACGGATGTACCTCGTCAAACATAACACATTCGGCACTTGCCACCCAGCTTGCTGTGGCCAATTTCCACCCAGTCAACACTGCAATTGGGAACACTAGCCGCCTTGACCCGGGAGACGTTGGCAATGCAAGTGCTGATTCGTTGTGCTCAAGATCTCCTTGACCAGTCAGGAGTAGCGTCTTCCTGCTAGGAGTGTGACTCCGAGTATATTTATATGTCAACTAAGTGATAAAGAGCAGTGAGCGACACAACAGCACACAGTACTGCGTGGTGCAGGAAATTCAGAGTAGTGTTCGGATGCGCTTGATAAGGCCACCTTGCCTTCTCTTCTCAGAACAGCTCTCTTTCTGCAGCCGGCATGCAGCGCGCTACTGTAGAAGGATATGCCGAATGTAGAACCAGATGTCTTGAGCCAAATGAAACCGATATGTTCATCTTCACAAATAGGATTTCCTTTTTTGGTACAGACCTACCTCTGTTCACGGTCCGAGGCCGCCATCACTTCATATTGGCGAACGGTCCAAATGCATATGGGCTTGTTGGTCGCGTCTCAGCACGCCGTGGCCCGGAAATGTGCAACCGAAACGGGCGACCTTTAAAGGCTGGATTTGTCGGTGAATCTC
The DNA here is from genome assembly GCF_000835505.1 of Exophiala xenobiotica. Lineage (NCBI taxonomy): Eukaryota > Fungi > Ascomycota > Eurotiomycetes > Chaetothyriales > Herpotrichiellaceae > Exophiala > Exophiala xenobiotica. Next base: position 4,125,331 of record NW_013562494.1, on the reverse strand, counting down.
ATGCCTTGGTGCCGTTGGCAATTGCAGCGAGACAGGGGAAATAATCTCTTTGCCAATAGTGCAGCCATGGTATTCCGGGTGTAGATTATGTTCGAGACGCGCATGCGATCAACAAACAACATCTCAGATGTGCTAAAACTTCACCAAGTGGCAAGCAGAGATCTGAAACCTCGATTTTGTTATGAGGATACCCATGTCCCCTTGCCTTTCCCCAGTTGCCGAGGTTAGTCGTTGGCGACGGCCAGGCTTCCCCAGAAATTTCCGGCGCCACAAGCCCACCAGCAGCGACACTAAGTCGTAAAGAGTGCTCGAGCCCGTTTGATTGTCGGCACACAAATCGCCGTTGTCCGACGCCAATCTGCTTGGTTTATCAAACTAGCGCCTCCTCGTCTATAGCAGACGAAGAGGCCGGGGAACGTTCGCTTCGAGAGTCCAAGCTCAAGACTAGAAGAAAGTCTGAACAAGCAGGTCCCGAGCCTTGGCCCGAGTTTCTCATCGTCATCGCATCGCTGTAACTCGCAAGAAGCTCCTCGTACTATAATCAAAATGGATGAGGGAAATCAGTGCGTACTGCTTAACAAGTTAAGGCCGATGCGCGTGACTGGGAAAAAGAAGCCAGCGCGACTTGGTACCTGAGTAGTGGCGAAGATTTTTCCCTATGACGTGAATGCCTACCTAAGCGACCAGAGAATTTTCTAATTTCGAGCAGTTTCATTCGTCGCGTTCTTGACTTGGTGACTGTGTCCTTGTCCAGTAACTGCGTGCGCCACACATACAGTGTCAGAAGGCGTGGCCAAATTGGCCAGCCAGCCATCCAGCCATCCAGCCATCCGAGGATTGCGCACGCCAAAGACACGTTTGCAGAAGTAATATGAGGGAGCGTGCCAAGTTGAGAAGCCACAAACAAGTCATCATCAAACAGGTCGGGCGTGTGCTGGTGGCAGGTTTTGCGTTGATTTCATGATACATCATATGGTCCATCCATGGATATTCATTTGCCAACTGGGAAATAAAGGCCAGTATTTGGTCGGCATGTCGGCGGTCGGAGCGCCGTCCACCGACAAGCCACTAAAGGTTAAGCTTGGCACCAATGAAGTCTGAAGCCACCAATGACATCGATCGGGACGCCAGACGAATACAGTCAGTACTGTGCCTGGGGAGCCACTGGAGGATACCAGGTACGTAGGCGGTCTCGAAACGACGCTCTGTTGGGATGCTTCTAAAGTACTCGTGCCTTGATTCAATGCTTTCGCAGGACTGCGCTGGCTGATCAACATCTGCAAGTCCAAGCTGGTCTCATATCGGGTTCCAGTACGTAGTCGTGGTAGTAGATCGACCCGCAATGGAAGCAGAAATGGTCTGGGTAGGTGCCGGGTACCACAGTACGAGTAGATCGGGCAATAATGATGGGGACTTTTGCAGCCGTGACTATTGATACCTAAGCGTCTGGAATGACGGGCGAGAGAAGTCTTCTTTCCCATACTGTACGAGATACTCCTACTGCACGGGTGACGGCGCCGAACTCATCCCCCAGACATGAGCCAATCGTGGCTGGCCCGCTAATCTCACTGACGTGACCAGCGAACGCCTCTCAGTTTGCAAGCGAACTCCCATGATTCCTGAGTCCTGACTAAACGACCAGTGTGACCGGTATCGCATTCCAACAGCCAAGTTGGCACCGAGGCGCAGACAGTGATGATGATTCCTTCCAGAGGAGGCGACAGAGCATCACTCGGGATTATGCGTTCCTCAGCGCTGATCGCATGGCCCGATCGGCAAGTCCCTGAGCCGCCCTCGAAGGTCGGAAAGAGGGCCACGAGGCAGGCCCTTGGCAAAGAGCGAAGCCTCCACATACGCGTAGAATGGGCTTAATGGCGTCAAATGGTTGGCCCGTCAGCCAGCTTTGTTCCCAGCCCAGCTTGCTATGTCCGATACTCGTCGAAGTACGTACATGTAGCGACTCGGATATACTGGTTGGTACTCGTAGGCGAGGAAGTATTCCCAACGCTTCCGGCTGAGGCTTCGCTGACCTGACCGGACCGGACTGAGCGAGAGAAAGAGAGGGTTCGCGGCTGAGGGAGGCTGAGAGGCTTGAGAGCGTGCTCTCTGGGACAGCCGTAACTCGGCAAGCGCGGTGCCAAAGGAATGCTAATGGCGCTTTGAGCAAAAGACTCGACTAGACCAGGAATGTTCTAGTCGTCCTAATGCACCTCCGGCGTGTGCGTGGATGGACATTGGACAAGGGGGAAAGGACGCAACTTCTGCCGAACTGCAAAGTTTGTGCTTGCATGCATGCGAGCAGGGACCAGGGCTGATCCAGCAGCTGACCAGGGTCAGGAATCACAGGGTGGAACCACGGCGACAGTGGGTTCCGTGTCACCCAAAACGAGCCGGGGGGAGGGGAGTTGGCTGGCTGCGTCAGGTGAAGGGCAGGAATGCTCCAGGCAGGCTCGACAGGGCCCCAGTGCTCGCCACAACTGATGCCATGGCCCATCCTACCCATGTCTGCCAATTACGCTGCTCTGGCCGCGCAAACAATGTGGCGACCCATTAATCGCTCCCATCAACCCCAAAAGGGTGATCGTCTGGATCGGAAATCCTCCCCCGTTTCAGGTCCAGCCTAGATATACTCCATCTACCGCCCTCCACCCTCCCTACCTATATTTCTCTTGACACCACAAACACAAACCATATCCACGCCGCTTCTTGGTTGCTACTGCCACGAAGGGTACTTTTTGATTGCACAAAGCCTTACAGACGAACTCTCTTGTGAGGCTGATTGCAATATACCACCAACACCTACCCACCCATCAACCATACGACGCTGACTGTGTTCGACGGAAGGGAATAAACCTTATACTCCCCCACCAGCGCAAGTTCACCAGTCTCGAGAGGAATTAAAAGGCTTCTGCCTCCTCTCCAACACCATGGCTGATTACGACTATCCCCAGTCACCCACCATGTTGCAAGACAGGCATATGGGCTCCATGGCAGCCGCCCTCAGGATGAAGTTGGAGCATCTGCCTCAACTGAGTCTTCAGAATCTCGACGTCCACAGGGCACAACGACTCTCCTTCGAAATGAATTCTGCCACCTCTTCACGTTCAGCACATTCCTTCAGCTCCCAACAATCAGACGATACCGATGCCACAGACGTCACGGTCACACCCAACCGATCACGAGCGAGCACCTTTGACAGCGCAGAAAGAATCACTTCTCCTTTGGTACAGACAGTATCGTGCAAGCCTCCCTTAAGGATAGTCCTGGGCACTGCTTCAGTAGGATCACACTTATCACCACTGGCCAAGATCACGACTGTCGAGGACGCCGCCAAGTTTATCAACCTCTTCCGCTCAAGAGGGTATGCCGACATCGACACTGCCAGAGCATATCCCGTGGGTCGAGGTGGCACATGTGAGAAGCTCCTGGGCGAGGAAGAACTGCGGTTAGCAAAATGGGCCAATGTCTCGACCAAGGTCTCCAGCTTCATGCCCGGTTCCCACCGAGCCAAGAACATCGGTCTCAGCATTGATCGATCCTTGGATGCTCTCAACACGGACCAAGTTGATGTGATGTACCTTCACGCTCCCGACCGAGCGACTCCATTCAAGGAGACTTGCGAGGCCATGAACAAGGCTTACCTGGAAGGCAAGTTCGAACGATTTGGCCTGTCCAACTACTCGGTCGAGGAGGTCGAAGAGATCGTTGCAATCTGCGAGGAGAATGGCTGGGTCAAGCCGTCTGTCTACCAAGGCCAGTACAATCCAATCTGCCGAGGCGGCGAGGAACGACTGTTTGCTGTCCTGCGGGAACATAACATCGCCTTCTACGCTTACAGCCCCTCGGCTTGTGGCTTCTTCTCCAACAAAGTCTCCAGAGCCTCCACCAAAGACAAGAGCAGCAGATGGAACATCGCTTCCCCACTCGGTGCTAAATATGCTGGCGACTACTTCCATGATCCTCTCTTTGCTGCCGCCGAGATTGTCCGTCAACAAGCACAGAAATACGGCATCTCCGGCCACGCAGCTGCCCTTCGATGGACCACCTGGCACTCTCAACTTGGTGCCGAATATGGTGACGCTGTCATTGTGGGAGCCTCAAAGCTCTCTCAACTCAAGGAGAACATGGACATCCTCGAACAAGGTCCCCTGCCGGAACCCTTAGTGGAGACCATGAACGGCGTCTGGGAAGATGTACGATCTTTCGAGAAGGGGCCCCGTTTTTCCTTTGTTTAAGTGTACTACCGTTACACATTGGCTATTCACGCACGGACATGGTTTCTATCACGAAATATAATTCTCGGGCAATGACTTCATGGCGTTCTGATGGCTTACGGGTACTAGAAAGTACCAAGGAGAAACGGCCATCTACTCAAAAAAACTCTCTACCTTTCGACGTCGATCCCTCAAGTGCTGAGTTGGATCCAGCTTTTGTGACGCCTTTTTACTGAATGGACTTGTATCACGTGTATGACGATACCCTATGTATGTTATTTTGAGAAAACAAGTTGGGATGAATTTTACCGGTCTCTGGAAGACGCAGGCTATACAATGATTATGGAACGGGCTATGAATGTCCTCGCACACCATTGACTTATCGACACAGACTCGCGCGAGCACATGCGGACATCTGGATGACCTATCATAGGTAGCAACAAAGATAACATGCGTGCTGCATATGCTTCAAGTTTCCAGTTTTCCCATGCTGTCTGATAGATCCCGCCCCCCCTTTTGTTGCTTTCGATGCAAGTGCTTACAGGCTCTTCCATCGCGTAGCACAACTGGGCGGCTGCAGGAAAGCACCCATCAAGGGACTCAGCGCGACCCGAATTGCTTAGCGATCGAGACAACCAATGCTGCTTGCTCTGGGCGCTTTTCTCGTGTCCTCAGGCATCCAGCAGGTGGGAAACTCCACCTCTGTACGATGTTGTCCACGCAACTGGTGTGCAGCACAAATCTGCCGCAAAAAGGCTTGCTCTTCGTAACAGACATCGGGTCAAAATCCTGCAGCACGACTCCATCGTGAATGCAGACATGTGTCGAATGTAAACTGTATTCTCAAACCTTTTCTAAATTGATTCCATACCAAAACAGCAATGTCTAAACAAAAAACTTACCATCAAGGTGGGACAAACAGCCGGAAGCCGAACATTTGATCGCCGCATCGTATAATGGGCGTTGTGAAGCATCCCACTAACGAATCAGCACAAGTACGCGGCCCATGCAGCGACGGCAAGCCTGAACATGGTCCTTCTATGCAGCCAGTAGATCTGCCTTCACATTTTGTTGTGCAGGAGAAGCTACCACCAGGACACAAAGAGGCAGGCCAAAAGACCCCTCGGCCAATAACCAAGGTGTATGCTAGTCCTCTGAATGGACAGCTTCTGCTGGAAGTTTCTGGTCCGCTTTGTCACCAGGATGAGAAGTATGTAGGTGGAGAGGCGGAAGAGGTCACCATGTCGAACGTATGGAGATGTGTCAAGTCGCCATGCCCATGTTGTTGGTGTGGAAGCGAATCGCGGGGCATCTATCTGCCACTGAACGAGAAGGATTATACTCCATACCATTCACGTCCTGTAGAACCAATTGGCATGTCAGCACCGGATCCTGGAAGAAGTTGCAGCCATGGACAAGTCCAGAGCTACACATCTACCCTCGTCCCACATCCGCTGCAAGAGGCCAAGAGCTCCTCGAAGTAATTCCCCGAAGTCTACAACTCCTTCTCCCACCTGGAGGCAACCCGAATTCAGGCCTCATCAGCCTTTCCAAGAAGTCTAGTGATCCTTTCTGTCCGCTCGCGTGACATCTGCCCGCAATCGATTCATCATCTGCTGGATGACAGATCAAACCACAGCGTGAACAGATGACAGCAAACCCGATCGATGACGTTGACCTCTTCGCGAATGCTGCTGGTCACCAGACTTGTTGCAAGAAGGGGGTTTGCCCTTCGACACCCACGGCTGACTTGGTGGGCTGACGAGTCACCAGTCAGAATGAAGGCACAAAGAGATCTCACGATTCATCCAACCGGCATCCTTCGACATGACTTTGGTTGAGTTCTCGGCTCGTCAGATCCTGCCATTCTGACCTTCATTATTGCGCATTGTAAACTCTGGTTCGGATCCAACACAAATACACTCACTCCCTCGACTCCTCTTTGGGAAGAGTCGCCTCCTCCACGTGGTTAGTGCTCATCACATCCCGCGTCTCCCTACAGCCTTAACCTGATTCAGCGGCAGGTAGCGAAAAGGATGCCTCTGGAGCGTCTTCGTACGAGATGGTCGACTTGTCATTGGTCCTAAGAAGCCCCTGCTCGCGGATCGCTACGGTGTGTGGCTCAGAAAAAAGTCGTTTCCATTCGATTCTTCCTGTGGCATTTCGGATGTACTTCTGATCACGTCGACGATGATTTGACACTAATTCACGCACACCAAACTGCTGGGAACTAACTAGGCTCGGGTTGGACGCCAATAGTGGACAAACTCTCCCACAAACACTTTCCTTATTGAAGGCGGCGGCATCCTGCGACTTCTTACCACGGGCATCCCGAGCCAGAGTGGCTGCTCGCCCAGCCTTTGCCGCTGTCCCCATGCAGCAGAATGGCTCAAACAGGCCAGCCCGTCCCGTTCCCGTATCGGCGCTTGCTTCAGGTAAATGATGCTTTTCGTTTTGCAGGAGACTGCCATTTGTCGGCGCTGGTGATGTTCCTATCTTTGGCTACCTCCTGCATTCTCATCATTCAACCTTGCAGGGGTAAAAACTCCGTCCACCCTGTGTCACTTTAAGCCTTCTCGCTTGCTTATGGATTATGGTTGGGTGTTCGTATCGTTATCAGCCATATCGATATCGCTTGCTAAATAAGTGGGTGCCGTCTCGCCTGAGCCGGTTCGGGGGATTTTGGTGGCAGGCGTGGCAGGCTTTCAAGGGAACTCGACCCCCAAAAATATCATCAAACCCCCCCTGCCTCTGCAGGATTTCCCCTATTATTCCCTTCAGTCTTGGTTTTCGGAAATGCATTCTATTTCCCCCCTACGCTTGGCGTCGCAGGTATACAGTAACCGTGAAAGGACGAGACATATTGGCGCTGACAGGGCTGTCGAGCGAATAAGCGATCGCAGGCGCCCAGGCGCCAGATCGTTGGCACGGACACTTCCGATCGAGTGCTTCAGGATGAGGTCAGCTATACGCCCTCCAAAGACACCAGCAGCCTTGGATGAGCACAGTATCATCTTACCATTGGGTCATCAAGTATGACCACGATTGTGTGAACTCAAAGCTATGCGCGCCGTGAGCTCTCTTGCCATTTGATGACGGCCGCGAAATCTTCTCAAGGTACGGAGACAGCCTCACATAAGTTCTGGGCTTGAAGGATCGTTGCGCCTTGCCATTTGCGAGTAATTGTCCTTGCGGGAGTCATCCATCTCCCAGCCTACTGGTCAATATTACCCATCCTGAAACTTATGGCCGCCTTCCTGATCGTGAGATCTTTGAGACATACCCCATTTGCTGCGAGGTGTCGACAAGGAGGGAAGGCAAGATGACTGCAGGGTATGCACTCTTCCTTCCATCGTCGAATGTGAAAATCGTCAGCATGCCGGTACCGCGACTACATCGGCGTATTTCCTTTCCGCTCCCAGAAACAGGCGGCAAAGCCTCTGGCTTGCAGACACCAACGGCCAAATTTTCTCATGTTGCCTGTGGATTCTACGCTGAGTTCCATCTGTCTATGGTATGCTACCGCACTGTTCCCTTCAGTCGTCACGAGTCGCCGCCGGTCAGCAAATGACATACGTACTACCACCTGGGCCTAGGACCTCATTCTCTGTCCTTGGACAACATTCTCCTCTTGGTCTCGACTCGAGTGGTGGCTGGGTTTCTGGGCACGTGATGAGGAATGTCAAAGACCGAGAACAATGCATCTCTTCTTGGCGAATTGCCCTGTGCGATGTTGAGAACTTCACTCGCCCCGTTTTACGCTGTCTGTCCTTGAGGAAGGTCTGCGACAGGGTTGATCCTCCAACAAGCCAGCATCTATTGTTGTTGTTGTTGTTGCCTAAAGCAAGCCAGGCGAGCAGTGATGCTTCGTCTTGGAATACGAGGCAGTGCCCATCACTTTCCAGAGCTATTGAACACCGGACAGCAGCAAGCTCATCCAACACGTTGTGGAGTCGCGACGCGAACCGAACTTCATGCAGTCATTGATTGACCGACCGTTGATCGAACGGCAGTACACACACCGACCCCCCGACTGCTCCTGACAAGAAGCTCGACTTTGCGCTGCTGTCACACGTCAACGTCAGGGTCAACGCCAGTGTCAACGCAAGTTGATTGATATCCGTGCTTTCAGCTCAGTTAACATATAACTCGCGCAAAAGTACGGTGGGCTCCGTTGAGGTGACTGTGTAGCTGCGATTGTCCGGCGAGGGCTCGAGCTCTTCAACCCTTGTGGGGCGGTTCAACTGCTAACTTTCTCTTCAAGTTCGATATGCCCCAACACAACAACACAGACCATAACCCATCAACTCCAGAACGGTGCTTGGCGATGCCGATATACCGATATATCAAACTTTCATTTCGGTGTCTGTGTGCTCGTGCTTGCGGACTTTGATCTTTCAATATGTAATTGTTTGCGGCGCAGCGCGAGGCTACACGAGCGACAGAAAATCTCCACTGTATGGAGATAAAGGCCGCGAAGGCATGGTAAGTTGGAACGAGATGGAGACGGGCGTCGATAGTTCTGGACGATCGCGAGGATCTTTTCGCTTATCACGAGAATATTGTTGTGGCATTTGATCAGTCTCGGAGTCAAGTTTGCCATGGCCATCCCACCCACAGTTTGAGCATGCTTGATCGAGCAGACCGTTTTGTATCATCGGTGTCTGATGTCGTCAATTCAACCAGGGCACCTGGCTAGGAAAGAAAACAGCCAGGCCCGTGAAAGGCGACTGAACCTGACAGCAAGCGCTCAGAAAGGGAAATGCACTGTCACGTGCTCAAGGCATATCAGGTCGGCGGCAGCATTGGACTTACATCACTTTGCACAGCATGAGATTTTCCATTTTCCTCCCTCCTGCCAATCTCTGCTTCCACAATTCTACGCCCAGGACCAGATATGTGACTCTCCGCAGACATGATCTCGTCCTTTGAGGCTGCTCAAACGGACTGACCACCAATCAAGCGCCTTCGGAAAAATTCGTTCAAAGCCCGGGTTCTCGATCGTGAGGCATGCTTGCGAGAGATTTGCACAGCGACGTCCTCTCGACGCATTGAGTCGAGTCGAGTCGAGACGAGGCGAGAATCAGCACTTCTCAATTGAATGAAATTGGCCACGCAATCCTCAGCCAGCGCGCACAAATCAAATGTTGGCGAAAAAGATTGACAACGCAAGCATCTACTAAGGGGCTGGGGGGAGACGTCGCTTTTCAAACCCAGCCGCGTTCAGCACTTTACACATGGATGTTTCCAGGACCAAGCCGGAATGTAAAAGCTCAAACGTGGTCGGCAAACCCTTCAAACATCCAAAACCCTGCCGTGCTACGGAGTACCATCCACCCGTTCGTCCCACGCCGGACTGGTATCACGATACACCGGTCCTCTCTGCTCCTGGTAATCAGTCATCCTGGTATCCCAATACTCGTCGGTCGCACGCTGGAAAGTCGTACACTGACCCATGACCCGGTCCTGGCCTGAAGTTGATTTTGCCATGCTCAATCTAGCTTTTTGGACTGCAGACCGCATCGCCATGGCCAGTGGTGTGGTGGAACTGGAGAATTCCGTACAAACGAGGCTGGAGCCACCAGGGGTTGTGTGGCCTTGAACCCTCAGCAGCTTTCTTTCCGTTTTTCTTTTCCGCTCAAAAACCGAGTCCAGAGAGCCTGTTCCTCGATCCCTGCCCTGCCTACCTGCCTCCCAGCCGTTTTTCGCTCCAAGAATCGCAAGAAAGGGTGAGCGTCCATTTTCCTTGCCCTGCCGGCTTCGCATTACACATACTCGTACCACGGCAAAAGGCCTCCACCTTTTCGTCCCCCCAGTCGAGGCTGGCAACTGTCGCGCCAGGCAAGCTACACGCTCGGAACATGCCGCCCAGTCCCCCGAGATTCAGGTCCGAACTCATTCGTGTGCGTGGTGATACAAGGGGAAATTTCCCCACGGAGCACAGGACTGGACCTGTCGTGGTACACGTACAAAGGTACACGTCCACAGCATGCTGCATACGGAGTACTAGTCCCTGCGTGATTGCAGTCGCAACACCAAATCCCTACAAACCCTGCCTTCGCCTTTCGCCTTCGCCTTCTATGCTATCTCCCCGTTTGCCCTTTGCAAACCCCTGCCCCCTGGTTATTTTTTTCTGTCGGCTTGCTTGGAGAACATGTAGGCTCTCCGTGCTGGTGTTCCAGATAGTATACACGAGTAAGTCCCTGCATTCTCAAACCCCACAACCCCACGTAGCTCAACGTGCAAGGGTCAAGCTCTGTTTCAAACTCCCTTCGCTCTCATGCAGTAGTAGGGTCCCCGCTCCTCAGCTCTCCAGCTCTCCCCCTCCGATCCAAACTCTTGACATCCCACAAACCCGACCCTGTGCAATGTACTGTAATGCAGGCGCAAAGCCAGGGTAGGGCATGGCACGACGTGACAGCGCATTTCTCAGTGCTTGACATCCTGACCGGGGGACATGCAGAACACGCGACAACGCAACAACCTGGACTATGCCTGCACGCCATCTTCCCTGTACAGTCTACGACTTTTCAAACGAGGGCACCCAGGGGGGGTACTGCCGTAGTACAAGGGTCAATCAAAGGAAACTGGACTGGACTGACATCACGTGGGCACGAGAACGATGCAGGGACATGCGAAAGGACTGTCCCTGCTTCGGAGGTGTTCGGGGGGTTCACTCAATCAGTCACTCACTAGCACTCGTTATTTTTGTGTACGGCAAATCCAAGTTCATGCATATCAAGATTTTTGTTTCCCGCGAGGCTGAAGCCAGTTGCCTAAGCGAGCCAGCTAAATAAAGCTTTGGTTGGCACAGATCAGATCTCGATGATAAGCGAGACACACAGAAGGAGAGAGAGAGAGAGACAGGGGGCGGACGCGTAGCGAAACATCATCCCGACCTTACGCCCAGCCGAGCCGGTGGACAGCTGAAACCTGAGACGATACAGATGGCAGGACAAAGAGCAGTGGCGTGGCTGTTGGTTCCGAGAACAAGAGTTGGACTAACGTTAGAACTTCTTGCACTGTACATTCGCGGAAAAGGCTCAAGATACGAGAGAACGCGCGCGCCGAGTCGATAATGCGGGCTGGCTGATCAGTAGCCCAAGCCCAATCCCAAGCAAGCAGCGTCAAGACATAGAACCACTGGCAACTGCTCAGTAGTATCCTCTTTCAGCCCCGGATCGCTCAGCCGCGAATGAATTCAGCCAAAAAGACTTCTGTGAAGATGCCAGTGTTGATGGAGGTAGGAATAACCGATAACATTTTCTGAGACATGCGGCTTGTCTTGTTTTGTTGTTACTCGTTGGGAGCGCGCGGGAGTCAACGCACCTCTGCGGCAAAGAGACCAATTCTGAGTGAACACTTGCCTAAAGAAGCGAGAGGCCAGACCAGCTCCAGATCTAGAACGGAGAAGTCCCAGAGCAGGCACGGCAGAATACGAGGTTTCGAAAAGCGAAAGAGATGGCGGCATGGTGGAGCAGCTGAAAAGCAGAACTCCATCCTTCCAGGCATGTGCCTGTCAATCAATGACAAGGGTGACCGAGAGATCAACACACACGTGGACTAGTTAGCATCTTTACGCCTTGCAGGTTGCAGGCGGACCGCGCCTAGATCTGTTGAATGGATGCACACTGTTTTCTGGTACGGATAGTGGACGCGAGGATTGCAAAAGTCTTGCTCGTGGCATGAGGCTGGATGCAAGCAAGCCACTAGGGCAAAGAGGGAGGTCGTGACGTCGATCACTTGTACAAGTCCGTAGTCGACGGAGATCAAGAACGAATAGCCATCAGCAATGCAAATATCAATTGTCAGTGCTAGCTCACAGTGTTAATTCAACATGCTTGGGCGATATGTCCTGGACCAATGCAACAACGAAGGGAAACAAGAAGTAACTCCAAGACCACACCCAATATTCCGCAATGCTTTGACCAAACCCACATCTGCGATCGAACACAGTCTCCTTCTCTGCCTCTCCAACTTTCACGGGTGACTTCCCTGAGTGTCTCCTAGAATGTCTCCTGCAAGAGTAGCTGCGGGCGCTTTTGGATGCATGTAGAGGAAGTCCTCTTCGTCGTCTTTGACTATCATGTCAGCGCCCGAGTAGATCTCATCAATTCTGGGGCGAATTCGTTTGTCTTCGACAGGATTGACGGACGAGGGGAGAGAATGAGCGTGGTGGAGGTTGTCAACGCAATAAACCTCTCGCAACAATTGCATGCCGAGGCATTCCCAAGTTTTCTGCGCCTCGTATGGTATGTGTGGGACAGCACCTCTTGAATACGACACCTGTAGGGTATCGTGACAGCACTGCCAGATGTATTCGGCCACTTGCTCCGGGGTCCGTTCAGTGGTTGACTCGCTTCTGAGTTGATCGTGCCACGAGGCACTCATCCTCATGGCGAGTTGGGGCAGACTGACATATGGCCAGAACACGCGTGTTCCGAGGATGCATCTCTGGACCGACTCAGGATTGATCCAGTCGAACGCGGCCAGAATTTCGGCGACTTGATCAAGACGCCAGGCCGGTATAGCTCTGAATACTGGCTTCCCATCGAGCGTCCTATTGGATTGTCTGGCTCGTAGCTAGCAATTTCCAATTTCCACCTTGACGCACATAAAACCAGCATCGACAGATGCCCCGAGAATCTTTGCCAGAGCATTTCCGATAGCCTTTGCCCTCTTGACCAACGGCGTCATGTATGTGTGACGATTTTCCCAATTGATCATGTGTAGTTTGTCCGGGTCAGTAGAGTCGTAGGTTGGATTGATGCGGACGATAAGTCTGTCACGCTCGCGCCAGTCGAAATCTTCCAAGTGCTGAACGGTGAGATTAGGGTCATTGAGGCGGAGAACGAAGACAACCCCTTCGACGGTGGTTTCACGACACGGATTCTCGAGAGGAAGTGGTTCCCGCGCTGGCATGGGAGGAAGTGGCGAGATACCATGTGACTCGCTGGAAGATTGACCTAAAGTCAGGTTTGGAGCAGAAGAAGACGACATGATGTGGATGTAGAAGGGAATGGTTCAGGCTGTTTTCGATAGTAAACTGATGCAAATGTAAATACTCTCACAAGGTACAATGTGGGACAACATATGCAGAGAGAAGTGGAAGAGGAGAAGAAGAACATAGTGAAGAAGAGAGGAATGAAATGAGGTTATCCTACCTGAGACGTGACTGCCATACTGAACCGAGTTCCGATTCCCGTGGAAGGTGGAATGAAGGCTGAAGCAACGATGAGGAAGAAAGAATCGCGGAAGGAGTCCTGTACATAGTATAGCTTGAAAATTAAAGGATGTCTGACAGTCTTTGGGCTCGTTAACCCCGTGAAGCCCCTTTACAAAGCCGTGAGTAGTTTGTCAGACTAGATGGACTTCCTAGCTCGCACTACCTTCCCAGATTGTGGATGCTTCCCCACCGGGCACCTGCGACACCCAAATTGTTCCCCTCAGGCACCAGCTGATGGTGATTGGCTGAATCTGCGGCCAACACCGCAAGTTGTGTGGGCTTCAAAGGAACATTCAGGAAGTTTTGTGCGCAAGACAAAGCCACGGTGAAGAGGTCACCGTCTCTCACAAGCTCCAATTCCTTCCACCAACTTGTCGATAACAGAATCCTTGAGCCGCATCCGGGACGCATTCCTACCACCTCAACTCCCAGTCTCTTAGCCCTCTCTCACCATGGCGGAGTCAAAGAGTGGTAAGCCTGACCAGGTTCAGTTGTCGTAAGATCCGTAGCCTTACACCATTCTAGGAAGACCTCGGGTCTACTTTGACATAACAATCGGTGGGAGGAAAGAAGGGAGAGTTGTTTTCGAGCTGGTAAGTGGATACGATCACCAGATAGACACCTATCTAACAGCAATTACAGTACAGCGATGGTAAACATGGCTGCTTTCCGAATTCCTTTCCCTCCAGCTGACCAGCTCGATAGTCGTACCAAAGACAGCGGAGAACTTCCGTGCACTATGTACTGGTGAAAAAGGAATGGGCAAGTCGGGCAAGCCTCTGAGCTACAAAGGTGGGATGCTCCGTTGGTGCAGGGAGCATAAATGCTAAGAGTTGCTTAGGGTCGATCTTTCACCGGGTCATCAAGTCTTTTATGATCCAGGGCGGAGACTTCACAGCGTTCAATGGTACCGGAGGAGAGTCCATTTACGGCGAGAAGTTCCCCGACGAGAACTTCGAGTTGAAGCATGACAAGCCGTTCTTGTTGTCCATGGCCAACTCAGGACCCGGTAAAGTGCATTTCACTCAAACTCTGAAGGCAAGGCTAACATTCTCAGGCACCAACGGCTCTCAATTCTTCGTTACCACCGTGCCTACTCCCCACCTGGACGGCAAACACGTTGTTTTTGGCGAAGTCATAAATGGCAAGAACATTATTCGCAAGATCGAGAATCTGCCCACACAATCAGACAAGCCATCGGGAGGCGATGTGGTCGTGGCCGACTGCGGTCAGCTTGAAGGTGATAGCTATAGCACGGCCACCCAGAAAGCTGCGGACGCCACCGGAGATCCATACGAGGACTTCCCAGATGACCAGGGCGAACTGAAGGGCGAGGAGTACTACAAGATTGCGCTGGATCTCAAGGACTATGGCAATAAGGCGTTCAAGTCTGGTGATATCGAGACCGGTATCGAAAAGTACCAGAAAGGGTTGAGGTATTTGAACGAGTATCCTGCCGTCAACGAAAATGACCCCAAAGATCTTCAAAGCAACATGGACTCGCTCCGGTTCACGCTGCATAGCAACAGCGCACTTCTAGCCCTCAAAGCCAAGCGATATTATGAAGCACAGAAATGGGCTGGATTTGCCATCGATGCTACCCCGAAAGATACAAAAGACACGGACAAGGCCAAAGCATACTTCCGAAGAGCACAGGCGAGAGTGGCTTTGAAGGATCCTGAGGAGGCTCTCAAAGACTATGAGCAAGCCGCGAAGCTGGCACCAGAGGATGCTGCCATTAAAAACGAACTGGCCAAGACCAAGAAGAGCTTGCAAGAAAGTATCAAGAAGGAGAAGGATGCATATAAGAAGTTCTTCAGCTGAGGCTCGCCTTGATATCTTCAGCAGCGCAGCCGGCGAGAGTCATGGCGTTGGATACAACAAAAGCGTGGGCATGAACGAAAACATCAGCGAATGCGAGAGATTTTCCCCTGCGCAGAGCGGAAGGGAGTCAAGCATCTTCAGCAGTTCGACGGAGCGCAAAAGTTGGATGATACCCATGCTGTATTAACGAATGCCATGCCTGAAAAGAAGTAGACATCCATACCTTAGGTAGAGAAAAAAGGTTGATACGGTTGTGCTCGTCCAGTCGGCTGAACGTTAGTAGAAAGGTCGAACGCATGAAGCACATTCACGGACAAGTCTTCAGAGGCCGGGCAGCCTTGTCCCCGTGAGAACCCAGACGTAGCAGGTTACCTGCCCGGATGGGTGACACCTTCGGATTCATGAGGTACCTCAGGCCCTCTGTAGGCTTGGCAAACTGCCCCAGAGTCACAGAGACCATCGTCATCGCCTGCGGAGGACCTGCAACTCCAACTCCAACTACGATATCTTTGCCATTCTCGAGTCCATGCCATTTCAAAGGGTGAACAGCGCCAATTTCCCATTCACGAAATATCCGGTGTCGGTGCAAAGGCTCTTCTAGCTGCGACTGTGACACTCGGAAGCTGCATGCTTCAAGTCTATAAAGAAGACTAGAGGCCAACAAGTGCGCCGCTCACTTGATTTCCAGAGCGGTAGTCCCATTCCTACCTAGGTGCACACATTGCCGCAAGATGCGCCTGGTCAAGCGCCATATCGACGACAACGGCGGTGGCAGCGTCACACTATGCCCAGAAGAACCAGAAGACTTGGTACCACGAACCTCGACGTCCTCTGCTTGGGCTCCTTCTAAGTCTGATTAGTGGCACGCATACAACCTCATCCGACCGACAGACCTCCTCACAGCCTCTGCGATACGACGTGTAACCACCGAATCCTCATCTACAGGCTCTACATCCTCTCAAAGGGTCCATACCAACCTTACAATTCGAGTCAAAACGCTAGACTTTGATCCGCAAGCAGGACAACTACATGTTTCCGGACAAATTGCACGGGAAAACAGATTTACAAAGATCGGACAATTTCATACCCTCGATCTTGAGTTGAACCGGAATTTCACGCTTGAGAAGGAAGTCGAGGGCCCCAATGGCGGAGAAGGATGGGACAGCGTTGCCCGAACGCAGCTTGAAGAGGCCATTGATCCGACCAGAGGAACAGAAGCAGTGGCTGTGGTCATGCAGGAAGGTCTGGCGAATATATGCTTCATCACGCAATACCAGACTGTGCTACGGCAGAGGGTGGAAGTTTCAGTGCCTCGAAAACGCACTGGTGCAGGCAGGTCGGGTGACCACGACAAGGGCCTCGAAAAATTCTTCAGTACGTTGTTGGACACGCTGATGAGGCAGCTGGAGGGTCTGATGGAAGGGAAGGATAGCAGCACGAACTTCCCGATACTATTAGCGAGTCCTGGGTTCACAGCTCCCGGCTTCTTGAGGCACATCAACGAGACTGCTGCAACGAAGGGCGACAAGTTACTGCAGGACCTGGTCAAGCGAAAAGCATTCATTGTGATACACAGCAGCTCGGGACATCTGCATAGCTTGAATGAGGTATTGAAGAGCTCGGAGGTGCTGGCGAGTTTGAAGGATACGAAATACGCCAGGGAGACGGCGCTGATGGATGACTTCTTCGCACTACTCAGGAAAGACGATGGCCGGGCGTGGTATGGACCCAAGGAAGTGGAAACGGCGGTTGACAAGGGCGCTGTTGGTCGAGGCGGTGGTATCCTTCTGATCAGTAATGCACTATTTCGGAGCCAGGACGTGGCGACGAGGAGGAGATGGGTGAGACTCGTGGATAGAGTCCGGCAGGTCGAGGGCGGCGAGGTCAGAGTCCTTAGCAGTGACCATGAGAGTGGGAGAAGGCTTGAGGGACTGGGTGGTATTGCTGCCATTTTGACGTTCCCCATAGATGACATGGAGTCAGAGGACGAGTCTGAACCTGACAATGATAGTGACGATTCATGAATGATAGATATGTGTTTCCTTGTCTGCAGTGAATCAGGCTGTAGGGTTATGCAGAGTAAAGGAAGTCTTGGAGCCTTATTCAGCCATTTCATATGGAGGAGGAGTAATATCCGGTAGAACATCGGCTACGGAGTACGCCGTATAATATGTGCATTCGGATTTCAAGATTAACCGCATCCTGCATCGCGTCAACAGAACCCCGGTCCTCATCCTTGTCGTCCTATGGTCCAGTTCACAACCTTTCTTCTTGTCCGTCACCATGCCACGGCCCGCAAAGCCTCCTATGACCTTGAAGGAGGCCAAGCGGGCATACAAGAAAGATGGCATCGGCTTCCAATATACTGCGTCGCAAATGGCACGGGCGGATCGACTGGATGCACGCGAGGAGAGGAGAAAGAAAGAACTAGAGAAAGAAAGACAACGGGTCGAGAACAAGCGCAAACGAGAGGAGAAAGACCAAAGAGAGCGTGCCGTGAGGCAGAAGATGCTGGCAGAAGGGAGAATTACAGTCGAGGACACCTGGGGAAAAGTAACTGCTAGTCAGCCTAGATTGAATAGGTTCTTTGGAGGGAATAATGCCGTGGTACCCGTCAAGAGGAAGATCATGGATGTTGTAGAGGAGCTGGAGAATGGGATTGATGACCGGGCTTTACTCAATATCTACGACAAGCAAGAACAGAAAGCTGCAACTCCGACCAATACCGAACTCTCTGGGCATTCTTCCAGTATTCACGATCGAGCCGATACCTTGCCATCGCCCTCTTCTTCCACCGCGACCTTGGAGTGTTCGTCTCCTCTCGACGGGCTCAAGGACAGTCCTTTTGTCGAGGATATCGAGACAAAACATACTGCAACAGAGTCAAAAGGGTTGATCGAGAGCTTCACGTCCGTGTTTAACGAAATCGACGATGATGATCTCATTGCTCTTGTTGAAGAAGTCGAGGCCGACATATCTACGCCTAAGACGGAGATCCCCAAGAATCGGACGGACATGGCTCTCCCGCAGAACAAAACGCCTCCTCCTCCACCCAATACCGACAAGCGGCGGCATAGACCCAGCGAAGTTTCGTCGAGGGTAGAGGCTCACCCTCCCGTAACCGCCATGCCTCCACCACCACCGCCACCTCCAGCTCGTCCATCATTAGGCAGCCGCCGCCTTAGGAACAGCGTACCGCCTCCTCCCCCTCCGAGAATCGGACCCCTGACGACAAACACCGGACAGACGATTCAACAGAAGCCACGGAGTCGTAAAATCCTACCGTGGAACGACCCGTCGAAGAAACATCACTACGCTACTCCGGCGGACGAGTTCGGCGCTCCAGGTCCCTCGACACAGGCGTTGATGGTGGAACTCGTGGAGCAAGTTGAGGCGCAGATTGGTGCGCGGTGATGACACTGGGATTGGTTGATGTCGACGACGCAACGTCCTTGGTGACGGCAGGGATGAATATCAAATCCTGACGAGCATGAATTACGGTTATGAGTGGCGGACGATTTCATGATTGCATAGCGCGGTTGAACATTTGGGTCTCAAAGTCGACACGCGAGTCGTGTGGGTGTTTGGGATATATCCCCGGCCTCGATTGTTGGATGAGATGATCAGCATGACGTGGCATGGCATGGCGTTGCATTGAATAGCATGGCACAGATACCGGAGAGGATCTGTGTGCGTGTGTTTGGACTGCATTTGAAATTCACACGGTTAGCATAGCGTTGGGGTGTTCGGTCGTATTGCATTGGGTATGCCAGTAGAGAGCTGCGGTGACCGTTCAGGGCGGTTGCAAAGTGATATCAACGAAAAATGGATATGGATATGGAAAATGCAGAAGCCTAAGGTACTAGAGTTTACGATGGGATATGAATTTGAGCATACAGCATTCAGCATGCAGTATTGCATTGCATTTGATACCCCGGTGCGAAATCCAATACGTAGTCACGAGAAAAAGCGTGTCATCATGGTGTTCATGTGCTACCTTTTCCCTCTCACGGCTCCCGTGTAAAGTAGTATCGGATCTTCCTTCCTCCCAGCTATATCAGTACAACAAGTCCGACTGCTGGCCCCTCGCTGTTTGCCTTCCATCTTCCCCCTAAATATCATAGAACATTTCCTCCCGCTCGACCAGTTTGGCTGTCTTGCATATCAACATCTCCTCCCCTGGCTTAACCCGTAGTCGAACTTTGAAGGATTTCGCGCAATTTCTGCTTCCAATGGTCCGTCTCCAGCCAGACCATTTCCCATGGGATCATTCTTCGGGCGGGTGTGACGCTGGCTCCACTCTCCTTAACGTCACATCCATTCTCTGACAGTGTAGTCTGAATAAGCGCCTGTGTCAGCGTCTCTATCTGTGTTTGCTGGCCGGTTGTGCGAGCACTCCTCCTCACGCGCCTGACGACGGCCAGGTACATCTTCACGCGTCTGGAGAAGCCCAGCATGGTGGAGTGGATCATGTCTGCTATTGCCCACAGCTCGTTGTATGTCCAGAAGGCGCGTCTCGCTGCCGTGAGTCTTGCTCCCGCTATTGCCGTTGAAGTCGCCGCCAGAGTCTTCGAGGTCGTGCTCTGATGTTCCAATCTCGATGGAGGCCCTGAGTATCCGTTGGGGTCGGGGTTGTCCATGATGCTCTCCAGCTTTCCAACAATTTCGGGCTTCATAACTCTGTCCTGGCAGACGTCGTGGAAGAGTTGGGCCATTGGTGGAGAGTTCGTAGTTTGGCTGGCGAATTTGAGGGCTTGACGAATAGCTGTTCGGTTTCGGCCGGCTTGGTCGATGGCGGCGAGGCAGCGTCGGAAGGGCTCGTATGTCTCGGTGAAACGCTTTTTGCGAGATCTGACGAGATTAATGTGGTCGGTAGTGATGAGGTCGGCTGTGCTTGGGCACGGTTTGGATATGAAGCTGCCAGTGAGTACAGGTGTTGGAGTCGGTGGTGGTGCTAGTGTTGATGCTGATGTTAATGCTGGTGGTGTTGCCAATTTTGCGAGCATCATGCGGGAGCGTTTCCAAGCAAGGCGAGTACGCCTGGGGTCTTTCCACACTGAGGGGATGCTTGGGAACATTTTTGGGAGATCGGATGGAGAGGTCTTGTAGAGATCGGATAGAGACATCCTGGAGAGGTCCAAGAGTTCGGACCTGGACGCTTTGGAGAGGTCGGACGGAGACATCTTCACAAGGCCGGTTGAGGTTATCTGCTTGATGTCGAAAACAGGCGTGGGAGACTGGGTATTCGAATGGTAGGACGTCTCTGATCTGACTGAAATAATAATTTGAAAGTTCTGGGAGACGCTTGGGGACCGGGATATTTATTGAAGGTCAGGGAGATGTCTCTGTGGCGAATTAACCGTTATGAGGGTCGTGAGGACCTTTTCATGAACCGCCCGTTACTCTTAATGATCGAGCCGTACCAATGGTTGTCATGGCCTAGTTAGACAGACTTTGCTTGGTGTTTGTATTTGTGTGGTAGACGTGAGGTTTCCAGTCATCGCCATCGACCAGCAAGCACATGAAGCCTGCAGATTCGCACTGCCAGGACTGGCAGCCTAGCAATGCGCGTGTTTCTATCTCATGCAGCATTGCACAATCTGCGTTCCGCGTACAAGGACATGCGGTTGGAGAGCATGGCACCACTGTGGGCCGACACGTACAATCGAGGTCGAAAATTTGCTGGCCTGTCAATCTGTTGGTACTGGTGCGAATGTAGATTTCTTCCGGAGCGCCATGCTGAATTTCATTAACAAGAACGGCACCGGAAGCATCAGCGCTGCCACTCCGCCAAGTATCGACATCGCAGGGCCAACTCCAAGATTGTGAAACATGGGTCTTGCGACGAGAGGTAAAGCAAACGCCATTAGACTGCGAAGGAAAGTATTGGCTGCTGTGGCGCTAGCAGCGTAAAGCCCGTACACGTCGACAAGATAATTGATGCCTGGCGAAGGAGTTAAAATGGCGACCTGAGAGAAGGTCCAGTGATCAACTTACATTGCTGAAAGATGGTATTAAAGCCCGCACCAATAAAAACTGCAGCGATAGAAGGCAGGACCCAGGAATACTTGGGGTCAGCATTCCATCCAAACCAGAAAAGCCCGATCACCATCAGCACAGCTCCAATGGCCAATGGGGGCAACCTTGCCTCCGGAACTGGTTTGCCATGGGCTGCTCGACATTTTCGAATATAACGAGGCTGATTTCCGAGGTTAATGCCTAACGCGCAAAGAACGCCAATGAACAACCCTAAGAAGGGTAATGAGGCAACGACTGGTGAGTACTTTCTCTGCTCGGTGAAGACAATGGGGAAGACTTCCAGCGTGAGGTAGAGGATGGAGTAAACAAAACTTGCATAGAATGCGATGCAAGTGACCATTGGTTCGACGCAAAGCATCTTCAAGGGTCTTGACAGTTGCTTGGTGACTATCGACTTCAAGTCGAGCTTCAGCCGTTCGTGAGGATGATATAGCTTCTGGTTGCCGGTTTCTTTGCGAAGTCTCTCAGCTTTGCGCTTCAACACGACAGGAGGATACATCTCCGGCATGCAGAAGTATGTCAAGGCAACGACCGCAAAGTTGATGATTGCGGTGATGTATTCAGTCCAGCGCCATCCAAGGCGAGGATTGACCAAAATGGCAGCCCCAATGGTGGGCCCCAGAGTTGGTCCGCCAACAACGCACACGGCATACAATGAGACTGCAGTGCCTCTGGCCTCGCGGGACCAGATGTCTCCCAAGGCAGCGTTGACATTACTGACCGCTGAGGAGCCAAAGACACCGGAGAAAAAGCGGGTGATGAAGACCGATTGAGCATTCTTGCTCGTGGCGGTCCCGATGGAGAAGAGCGCGAGACAAAACATCGCCGGCAATATCGAAATTCGACGACCCCAGATTTCCGACGAAGGTGCCCAGATCAGGGGACCCAAAGCGAAGCCAATACTACGGGGCATGGTCAGGAGGTGTTGTCCGACAGAGTTGAGAGCACAGGAACTCACACGTAAAGAGAAACGTTAAGGACCACGACCTCCTCACTCACCCCAACATACTCGGCAATTGTCTTGTTCGCTGGTGCTATGATGCTGGAGGCCAAGCTGGCAGTGAATGCCAGCATGCTCAACTGAAGAGTCACCCATGATTTGAAGGAGGTCGACCAATTCTGGGGATTTTCTTTGTCGTCGTCGCCATCCCATGTCACCACAATCCCAGCTTTCTCCGCTTCTCCCGCCCCATTCTCGGGACCATGGTCAACCTTGACTTCGGACGCAGTGTCCTGTTGACCTTCTAGGTCTGTAGGCCTTGCTGACGACATTCCAAGGGCACACCTTTGAAATTGGCGGTCGAAGACATGTTGAAGCTGAGGGCATCCACGCGTTTCATATGTTGTGGTGGAGCTTCGTACATGGGCAAGCGTCAAGCAAATCAAAAAAGGCGATGGTACAAGAAAGGTCTCCTCCCTTCAAGTCGCTTTTTGTGGTCGGAAAGTGTCCGGCCAAGTATCGAATGTGCCGGTTTGCCGTGTCGAATTGAAGTGTGAAATCTTTTCACCATCCGCCAGAGGCATGAAAATCAATGACGAATAACCGCGTCGGCTGCCCGCTGCCGATGGTGGCTCGGTAGGTACGAATATGTAAGTCCAGCGTCGACCAGTCAATCTCATCGCGGACCTCTCCTCTGTGACGAGCGATATCGGACGTGGGTGGCAGGCTCGCAGGCATGGAGATGCGCCATGCAGGATACGGCGGGATAAAAGACCTTTGACGCAGTCTACTCTGGAGCATTCTCACATGCACGATAAAGACACGTGAGGCACCCTTTTTCCGTTTCCTCTGATACGAAGGTACTCTCTGATTCTTCACACACTTCTTCAAGAAATGCCACTCCTCATTATGTCGAATTGCACCCTGGATCACCCTCAGGCTATGGTCTCCACCTTGGCACCCACCTTCTGAACCCCGGCTGCCTGCGCAACTATTCGAGCGAGCTGCCAAAGAAGCTGTGGTGGCCTTGCTGCTACAAAGAAGATCAGCTTCGCAGCTCACTCGAGTCAGGAGGAGTCGATGCAACCATCACCACTCTGTATTCACCCCCACTTATCGTGGTAGCAGGTTGGGGGCCTTCACACGTCCTAGTATACCATGAAATTTCGCCAATTAAAGATCATGTCACGGTGAACTTGTCTTCAGACATGTGACATCATTGTCCTTTAAAGTCAGATGGTCCTCCTACGCCCTCCATTACTCCTTAACTCTTGATCAGTTCTTGTATCACTTCAGTCCCTATTCTAACAAAGCCCCCACCTCATTCCAGTCGAGATCGACAAGTTATTGTTATTCCATTCCGCCACTCATCAACACATTCACAACATGGCCACCAGCGCCCAGAGCGCCAACATATTCGCTCGCCTGGGCTTAAAACCAAAAAGCCCCTTCGCAGCTGTTTCCGAGAGCTCTATCGACGAGCCCGGGGATCCTCAACCTGGAGCAGAGGACCATACAATTCCTTCTCATAGCCCCTTTGCAGGCGTTGCGCCGAGTGCCCCTCACGAGGAAGGCGATCCATACCCTGCGGCTGGCACACCTCAGCATACGACAACACTTCCAACACGGGGAACACCGGGTGGAAATGTTGGACATAACACTGGATCCAACGGTGGCACGCTGTCTTGATTGCGAGCGATGTGGTGGTGGGAAATTGAGGCAGGCACTTCTAGTCAATGGGGTTGCTGTCTCTCACTGCTCGCTCAATGGAGCCCTGCGCAGGCTATTCAGACGTGTCTTCTGTCAGATAGCTGGTCAAATCTTTCATCATAATGCAACGCCCAAAGGGAGCGTGCGACGATTAGCAAAGGAGAAAGGTGACCTTATTCCTCCAGCATGCTATCCATATAGGGCTACATCTTCATCTCTTACGGGACATAGGACTACTAGAAGGTAATTGGGATCGGACTGTCCAAGGCATATACCATTCACAGGTATCCGCTCCGCGGTTACATTGTATGCTACCACATTCCATCACCAGCAGCACCCTCATGCCCGTGATCGTTATGGTATTGCCCCATCTCGCCATCTCCGTAAGACTCGTCATGTTGATCATCGTAGACACCTCCACCATAGTCGTCCTGTTCACCCAACTCGTCCTCGTCTTCACCCAGATCCAGGTGAATGCCACACCAACTCCCGCGCATCGGGTCGCCATAGTTTGGTGGCCAGGAGATCACGGTAACATCGGTGGTGGCTCCACTCAGAGTTTGAACATCTCGCAAAACACCTTCTTATTCATGACTCAAGAGTTGCAAGCTGCTGGGTTTCGTCTCGATCCTGGAACGATCCGCGCCTTCACCGACGTCAAGATCGGCGAAAGACAGGAGCTCCAAAACTCATACTCGGCAACAACTTATGGCGCCTTGGGCGGTCGCAAATTCAGAGAACCACTTCCGATACATACTATCTCCCGCATGGCTCGAATGTGGGAGGAATACACTCTGCTCAGTGAGGAAGGAATACAACAGCTTCTGACACCCATCTTCAATCCACCGGAGGCTCAAGCCAGCCAACAAGGGGGATATGTCTGGACTACAAAACAAAGCAGACACACTGTTAGAGAATGGGCAGGACCGAATGGAGATGGGAACGACGGGCTGAAGCCCGTTAGTGCATTGACATCGCAGGATGAGTCGAGGGAGGGCCAGGGACCTTTGACTGGCTTCGCTGGTCAGGGAAGGACAATTGGTCAGGATCCCGAACAGGATGATAACATCACAACCATCGGACCAAATGTGCCCCATGAGGATTCGCACGCGCCTACTCAATTGCACCATTAAGGATTTCGAAGACAAAGATACCGCAGTTGACGGCGTCGGAGGAGTATTGGGGATGACCTTGTCTATGTAGATGAAACTCGTATCTGATACTTTACAAGCTCGTACAACCTCACACAAAATCCTTCCAACCCGTTTCTGGCCCCTATAGGAGCTAGAAAATCCCGTTGACTTGACTCCGGGGCTCAGTAGATGCCACGTTCGGATCTCCACCCATGAGCGCACAGCATTCAGATCAGATTTGGACTTGTCTCCTCCGCGGTTAAATAGCAAGATGCTTCCTCAATTTCCCATCCAGCTTTAATTGGCAGCATGAAGCTTTCACCAAGGGCCAACTGCATGATCAATTGTATAACATCTACCTGAGTTGGACCTGGCCCGGTAGACATTAATGACAGTACAAGTCAGTCGGGATCAAGTGACAAAATAGATGCGACCGAAACCTCCAAAGTGTCCATCCATCCATCTTTGTGCTCTACGTACAACAACACTGTCAAAGTATGCGTCACGCCATCCACCGCGTCGTCGAAACCGGAAGCTTCCTAGCGCTTCTTACCCTACCTAAAATACCCTTCACCTCTGCTCGATGGATCACCCGTACATTTGGTGTTGCGAATAATGCCCATCATCTGGCTGGTACTGGTACTGATCCTGATCCTGACCGTGATGGTGACCGTGCCCGAGGCCGCCGTGATCATAACCAAAGCCAGTGCCAGTGCCGCTACCGTCGTCATATTGCCCTTCACCACCATGGCCTCCATATCCGTCGGCTCCAGGCATGTCATGTCCTTGACCGCCGTATCCGTGGGATGGATAATCGGGATCATAGCCATGGTCGTTGTCGGGATCATAGTCATTACCGTCCTCTTGACCATTCTCGTAACCTTCTCCTTCTTCGTAGCCCATGTTATTATTATTCCCATCGTCATCATCATAGCCAACACCCTATCCACCACCACCGTCTTCTTCTTGTCCCTGTCCCTCTCCGTCATCGTCGTCGTTCCCATCCTCACCACAACCACCCTCATCTCCTTGATCACTCTCAGGCGGAGGATGGTAATGCGCATATCTATGCATCCTCCGCATACACTCGCCGCCCTCCCAGTCCTCCGCATGCCCCATGAACGTGCCCTTCTCCGCGTGTCCAAAATCGTCCAACATCCTCATCAAACCGGGATTTTCAGGCTGAACCTGATGCATCTGGTGCAGAAGTCGGGCCAATTGGTTCGTCGCAGCATATAGAGCCGAGTTGGCCTCTCTATCAGAGCCTGCTTTGTTTTGGATTTTGGTTAGAGCGTCAGGATCTTGTCTTTGTTCGAGCCTCGGTTGTGATAAAAGTCATGGGGCGTGTGCGTTGGACTGGATCTGGATCTGGGTGGTTGTGTGTGTGTGACTGCGTGTGACACTGCGGTGTAGTAGTACTGACCTTGCATGGAATGCGCCTGCTCGTAATCATCGTGTGCGTCTTGGATGCGGAGGGCGATGCGGACCGCCTCTAGGTTGATGTCGTGCTCGGAGAACATGGTTTTCTAACTCCTTAGGAGCAAAGCACGGGGGTTTGCCCACGGTAGTGGTAATGAGATGAGACGAAGATGAAGATGAGGATAAAGATAAGGTGAATGCTGCTGATAATCAAGTAAAGAGCGTTCGTGCTCGGACCGGAACAAGATTCGTCTTTGGATAGGGGTGAAAGAGAGAGAGACAACGAGCCCCAATGCAGTAGATTCTTGATGCAACAGAACAGGGCGGCAACAAATGAGTTAAGGCCCCGGGGTTGCTTTTGTGCCTGCAAACTCGAACTTGTCCAGCGCTGCTAGAGGAGTCACATCCACCAGCCTCGACATGTTTCGCCCTTCGGCGCTGCAGGTTCACTGCTATACATAGCCCCTGTCCTGGACCACCACCCTGAACAACGAGAATACAAGCGTCCAGCCTTCAACAGGGACAGCGTGAGTGACGGTCCCTGAAATGCCTACATTGGGGACCTGTATCCGAGCGGGGAGGGGGCGATTCTGGCTCGGATTAAGATCTGGGTCCTTCTTAGTCCTTCAATGCCGATGTCACGCCTCATAGAAAGTATGTCAGGTAGTACTCGTAGCCGCCTGATAAGCTTTTGACGTCTATATTAGAATTAGTATACGTAGTATCCGTATTGCAGTGTTGATCCGCCGAGCCACCCAAATTCTACGTAACAGGTTAGTACCGGGGTCTGGATCGACCCCATCGCGAATGAACTAACTTACCATAGTCCGGAGTATTTGGTTCGAGAACAGCGCCGGGCGCTTGCTAAGTCACTGCTGAGTCAGGTAGGTAAGGTACTGCACTGCCCGTAAGCTGTTACGTACCGTATCATACTGGACTCTCTTCGTAAGGTAGATATTCTTGCATCTCGTAGATTTGAACTCAGTTGAGCCAATCCCTGTTTGGGCGGCCATAAAGGGGCTAGAATAAGGGCCATCATGGTCCCAAAGAAGACACAGCCGGCCAGGCACTCTGCTTGAGGCATGAGGCGCCGAGTCGAGGCAAAAAAAGGTGATACCTGGTCAGGAAGAGTGGAAGAATTGAAGAAATGAAGAGTTCGGGGTTGAGCAAGACACGGGACAACGTTTTTCCAAAATATACCACGAGCGCTGATGGTTTGTAGGAACGGTCAGATCCTTACAATTGGGAAGGGCCGGAATGTTTATACTTGTGTGTAATTGCCTAACTATAGACTCGCAAAGATCGATGCACCCTCATCAGCTCACAACCGCGGGTATCTGCATCGCGCCTTCTTACCTCCCAGCATCGCCAACGCCAATGAAGGGATACTTATGCATGATGTCCCATTCGCAGGATGAGGATGGATCGTCCAACCTAGACCCGCTACTGCAAATCCACCCATTATAGGCTCACTCCCCAACATGCTTGTGTACCACAGGGCAGACTGCGTCCTTTGAGGCAGTTTGAAGACTTGGATGTTCTTGCACTTTTCCTTTATGATGGCCCAGAGTAGCATTCGTTACGGGGCAGACATCGCCCTCCTTGGCATTTGTAGTAGAAGGATGGTTGGGAGGTAGTACGCTGGAGACGCTGCCAACCACGGGACAAATGGCCTCGTCCATAGCCTGCTGTTCGGGGCGTGAGACGATCTTTGATAGTGCAGGGCAAGCCTCAGCATTCGAGAGGTCTCCTGTGGTATCGAAGATGCCAGGGTGCTTGTGGAGGTTGTGATGGTGATCGGTCGTGGCCTTCGTAACTGGGCAGACGAGACCAGGCTGGTTGGCGTCGAAATCGGGATGTTTAGGTGGGAGGACAGTGTTGGTCGTACCAACGATAGGGCAGACTTCAGCCATGATGGTGATATGTCTGGAGCAAACGATCAGGAGATTTAGAAGTGGTAATGCGACGTCGCTTTAAGGCTTGAGGTGCAGATGAAGAGGTCAAGAGTAGTTTGTACACCAGTAGGCGAGCCCGAAGATGCTGGAAGAAGAAGAGCGTGAAGAGCACAGGCGTTGAGGGCGTGTCAGGTGGCAGCCAGGTTCCTGGACCTAGTCGCAACTATTGGCTGAGCAATGAAACAATCAGCCTTGTCAATCAATGACGTAGCCAAGCATTTCCCCGCATTCCCAAAGCGGAATGACTATTGCCCAATTAGAGACCCGATGTTGATAATCACGGTGCTTGGGATCTTAATGGTCACGTGATGGATTACGGTAAGTAAGGCAAGAACTTAGTCGTGGTAGTCCCAGGTCACAACACACTTCAGGGAGTACACATTAGGTGCTAGTAGCAGTAGCATAAGAATTGGATAGACATTTCCCCTCAGCCAAATCGGGCCTTCACAGCCGGTCCAAGAAGACATTTGTAAGCATTCAAACCTTCACCACTCTGGCCACACCTGCTGGAACATCGACAATCTTCATCAGCTCCGAGTCTTTCGCTGGTAACCTGCCGCCGCGGACATTGACTTGTAGGGAGGGCGCAAGTAACATGGGTTCACTAAGGCTGCTGTCCCTCTCCGATCTCCACTGAACAAAATCCTTCATATCAGTTCCCATTCTGACGTGCTTGTTTTCGCGCCGTTGCGTTTCGACCGTCGTGAATGGCACTGCTTTCTTCCCATCCACATACTGATCGGCAGGAAGATCCCGGCTATCAGGCGGGTAATCGTGGCCAGTGTAGAGCCTGTAGTGTTCTGGAAATGAAAGGAGCTTCTGCATTGAGTGGTAGAGTTGCATAGCTGACCCGCCGGGGAAGTCGCACCGAGCAGACCCGACATCAGGGTTGAAGATGGAATCTCCCGTAAAAACATTGGAGCCGATGATGTATCCTATATGGTCAGGGGTATGTCCAGGTAGATGGATGACCTTGGCTTCGATGGTACCGATAGGGAAGGTATCATCGTCTGCGAATGTGCAATCGAATGCGGCTTCAAGGTCCGACTTGGGGATGTTGTACATCTTGGATATTGTCTCTTGAACCATCCGAATCCGTTCTCCAATGCAGACCTGTGGCCGAGCAGAATCAGGCTGTCGTTCTGCAAGCACATTCTGTAGATAACGCGAAGCAGTCAGATGGTCAGCGTGGGCATGTGTCTCGAGGATTCGTGAAACTGTGTAGCCACATTGTGCAACCAGATCCAAGATCTTATCGGCCGACTGCGTGGCGATTTTACCAGTTGCTTTGTCATAGTCGAGTACTGGGTCGATGATCACGGCCTCCTTTGTCGTCTCATCGGCAACCACATACTGCCACGTGCCTGTGACGGGTTCAAACAAAGTATGTACCTTTGGCTCCATAGTGATATGCCGAACGGTACTCGCTGGACGTCTGTGTGGTGTGTTCACTTTGAGCAAGTGGGCAGGATGTCGCTGGGACCTGTGAGCAGACTTAGAAAAAAACTATGTTGGGTCTGGTATGTTGATATTCACCTCGAACTCGCCTCCTTGGCCACCAGATTACTGAATGGCCGACTGCCTAGGGATCGCCGAGTACGCAAAGCTGAGATCGGGCTTTGGAGGCTGGAGCCCGAGTAACCCCTGTACAAATGCTCGATGGAAACTTGCAGTCTTCGGACACTTCTGCCGTTCTTGGAACTTGCTGCCATTCTCGACAAGAAGTAGCTCGTATGTTGAGGTCAAGTCTTGGTGTCGGTGAGTTGAAATGAGACATTTATCTTCGCTGTGTGAGAACTCCCCGAGCTTCCCGGTGCCATCCCGCCCAACGCCCAATTTGGCAATTCGGGCTCTATCATCTCGCGCAAAGGAGGTCACACGCGCTGGGAGGGTTCGTGTTGGAGGAAGGAGGATACGATGGTCTCGGGTCAGAGAACGTGTCACAGCATGCTTACCGTACTGTTCCAGCAGGCTGGTATTGTTGTCAGATGATGAGGACAACTATCGAGCCATCTGTAGTGTGCAGTCGGGGTTCATGGACAACACGGAGGAGTGTAGGGCATCCTGATTGGGAACAGTAGAAAGAACCTCACATCTTGACGCGTCCAGATCCTGATGCATCCTAGAGATCTTTTGGTGTTTTGCTGCGAAGAGATTTTGCTGCGTAGAGATGGTGGAAGGAATGAAGGTGGCCGGGGAAATTATGCTATGGGGCTGATGATAGCCGTACCACCGCACCCAGCCAGGCACCTACCGATAAGACAGACCGTCCTCCGTATGCGGGCAAAGTGTGGAATTACATGTAGCATGGTATGACAATCTACAGAGATTCTGACCGAAAGCGCTTTTCTCGACAATGCAAGTCCTTCCTCCCGGATCATTCTGAGCTCGACAAACAACCATGTCTGTCACCGATGTAACGCTCAAGGCCAAATATCCGGCCAAAGCTCACTGTCGCCGGGTCGCCAAATATCTCACCGACGCAGGCTTCCCACACGATGGAGTCATCTACCTGGAAGCCCAGAAGACCCGAATGGTTGAGGACGACGACCAGGCCATGCACTTCCGGCAACGAAGATACTTCTTTTACCTCTCCGGCTGCAAATTACCAGATGCCTATCTCACATACAACATTCCGCAAGACCAGTTAACCCTATTCATCCCTCCAATCGACCCGGACAGTGTCATATGGGCAGGACTGCCAGAGTCTAAAGAGGAGGCATACAGGAAATACGACGTTGACCATGTCCTATACTCGGACGAAGTCAATGCCGCGTCGGCAGCATATGGTCCTTCAGGCTCGACGACGGTCTACGCAATCCCCGAACAAGTCTCCGAGCACATCACATTCCTTCCATTCGCGGCGACTCAATTCTCATGTCTAAGGGATGCAATCGACGAATGTCGCGTCGTCAAGGACAGTTATGAAGTTGCCCTGATCAGAAAAGCCAACGAAATCTCCACCCTAGCACACATCGAGGCTGCCAAAGTGGTACAAAAGGCCACAAACGAGCAAGAACTCTACGGTGCTTTCGTCGGAACCTGCATCTCGCATGGGGCGCACGAGCAAGCCTATCATTCTATCTGCGCCTCCGGCACCAGCTGTTCCACATTACACTACGTGCGCAACGATCAGCCCCTCCGAGAGCGCCTGAACATCTTACTTGACGCTGGCGCAGAATACGAATGTTATTGCGCCGATATTACCCGAACATTCCCCATCACGGGCACCTTCACCCACGAGTCAAAGACCATCTATGACATTGTCGACGAGATGCAGCAATCATGCTTCAAGATGCTGCGTGCGAACATAAGGTGGGAAGATGTCCACGAGAACGCCCACTGGGTAGCGATCCGAGGCTTGAAGAAAGCTGGGATTCTGGTCGGCGATGAGCAGGAAATCTTTGAGAAACGCGTCAGCGTGGCCTTCTTCCCACATGGTCTGGGCCACTACCTAGGCATGGACACACATGATACAGGCGGCCATGCGGATTACGATGATCCGGACACCATGTTCAAATATCTACGTGTGCGGGGCGAGGTTCCTGCCGGTGCTGTCATTACTGTTGAGCCAGGCATATATTTCTGCAAGTTCATCCTGGATCCTGTTCTGGAAGATCCCCAATTGAGCAAGTATATCGACAGGGAAGTGCTCGACAGGTATTGGACGGTGGGAGGTGTCAGAATTGAGGACGACGTGCATATCACGCAGGACGGATATGAGAATTTGACGGATACGCCGAAGTTATGATGAGGTGAAAGGAAGGCATGAATCCTGCATCTCGAGCGTCAAGCATCCCCATTGGCATCGAGTGCGACTGGATACCAACACACATGGCGCTCAACAGTGTGTGGTCACCGACGTCCCTCACAGACTTTGTTTCCGCAGGAATCACTCTCTGTATGCTCTACCATCATGTGCTCGTTTACCTCTTTTGCATTGTTGGCATATGTTGATATTGCATCCAGACGCGCCGATTCAATAGTGTGTATATCTACTGCAGTGTCTGCGTTGTCCATCACTCTGGCCAAAAGCGCTTGATAACACGGTTTGAGAGTGGGTTGGTCAACAACCTGGCGACGGAGACACGATGTGTTGCTCTATTCATAGGTTTGACAATGATTGGGCATCATGCAAGTCATTGACGACCAGGGTGCTTCTTCATCACACCAATCATTGTCTGCTTAAGCGCCCAGTCTCGATTCCTTCCATCTCGATTTAAGTAAGTGATTTTCGGGGCCTCAAATTGGCACCGTCTGACCGAGGCATGCTCTGACAGACAGTGCCTCTGTCGTGCGGTTCGTGGGTTCCAGGTGAGATTGTGCTCTATTCGTGTCTGTAAGACGAAAATAAACCTTGTCAGACAATGCCATTTATCTTCTCCACAGTCTGCAAGGGCGTCTCTTCTCTACGCGCCCGGCTGAGTCCTGCCATCCATCTCACTGGCCTATCTCGTTGCATCCTCATCCTCCTCTGCATCCCAGCTACACACTCTCTCCATGTGGCCAACCCGATGCTCGGTCGATATGCGGCCGGATGGTCAAATGCCTCTCCACCTGCTGCCGTCTCTAAATATTGCCATCCCCAACTCGCCTTTGCGCCTTTTGATGCTTCTCTTTCTTCACGCAAGCAAGCCTTGTCAATTTGGTTGTGCGGTAGCAAGAGCTATTCTTGAAAAGTTTTTCTGTTTACGACTCTAATCACTCTGCAAAGAATAGTGTCTGGTACACTATTGATCTGAATCCGAAGAAACTGCCTAATTCTGTTCATATCAAAGGACGGGTAGCATTTACGAGCTGTGCTCTTCTTGCTACTGTTCTTCACGCCAACACCACTCTTTGCAGCCTTTGTTCTCGGACAGCAAAAGGTCTTTTTCATCAATATCTTTCAAGAGAACCATCATCGTTGCTGGTCAACGGTTATTCTTCCCGATAATAGCTCTTACGGTTAATACACCTGCCGCACACCAATCCTTGCTGTGCCGCTCCAACAACTTGTTTCTATTTCAAGCATCATTGGGTTGTTGTCGACATTATTCTGCGCCCTGTTTACTTTTCTTCGACATCCTCGGTCGATTGGGCCCAATCAAGCGAAAGAAGCATCAGCATTGCTCCTGGAGAGTAGTGTTTAACTCGGTTGTCAGCCATCCCTGCAAGAACGCTGTGCCGCACGTTGCTGCAGCGTAGCCCAACCCGATCAGGTATCATCATACCAACAGGGCTGTTACGCTCAAAACGATTCAGACACTACATCAACCCTCGAGCCTTCTTCGCTTTGGCATCAAGCATCATTGTCTCATTACCATACCACGTTGTGTTGACACGATTGCCGGTCAATCCGATCAACACTAACTCAGAAGCATCTTTCTCAAACCTTCCTAGATATCCTCAACATCACCTTGACATATCTGTCGGGGAAGCTCTGCCGATATCAGACCTTACTGCCCATCCGGCAATCACCTCACACGTGGATATCGAACTTGTTGCTTGATCAGCCCTTATCGACCATAATCAACCTAATATTTAGTTAATTGTCACGAAGCATTTGCAGCATCATTGCCATTGGTATATATAATCTGGACCACGAAGCCACGAGTACAGCTCTTCAGCACGCTAACGAAACATCTTACGCATTGTCACGAATCAGAAGTCCATACGACAGAGACTTTCCTATCTATTTGTATGATCCAACCTCACTATTGCCTTCCCCTAGTCAGCCTGCTAACATGACTATGCCAGGCATTACATAATATTGAACCACTTCAATCAGGCAATCTTGCAAGGCAAGCCAACATGTCGCCACCAGCAGTTCAGCTCTCTTTTACTCTCCGCACTTCTCCCAATGTCCGTACTGTCCACCTTCTCGGTTCGTGGGACAATTACAAATCCCAGCTTCCTCTGTCGCTGGTCAAGGACGCTTCCGCGAAACCAGGATCCTGGAAAGGGACATTCCGCTTCCAAGGGGCCAATGCCCTCAAACTCGGCTCACGCTATTGGTATTACTATGTCGTGGACGGATACCATGTGTCTCACGATCCAGCCAAGGAATTCGTCACGGAAAAAACTACAGGTCGGAAGCTCAATGTCATCGATGTGCCTTCTGGTGACAAAGACAAGGATAGCGCCAAAGCTCAACGACCCTCCGTGACCACCACCAATCTCCCAGGCAATCGTCACAGCCGGGACGTTCCCCAGGGTCGGGCTTTGAGTCCAGGGAAGATACAACACCCCAAGCCAAGCAAACCTTACGCATCTCGTCCATTGCGTGAAGCCGATTACGACGATTCGCCGGTGGATGATCTCGAGGAACGCTTTGCCGGATACCGCATCGCCGATCCCAGCTCGGCGTCGCCATCTGAGCTTTCGGATGATAGCTCTTCCAGCGGCACTGCGTTCTCGCGGTCGTCTCCATCCAGCATGTCCAGTGTCAGCGACCGCAGCTGTCGTTGTGAACGGTATGGGGTCACGCGGTCTGGTCAGCGTGTGAAACTTGATTGCGGAGGCAAACGCTGTGGAGCCTGGAGTTCCAGCTCATCTGAATGCGAGTCTTCGACGGGCAGTGAAGCGGAGTCAAGTGAAGATGAGAGGTACCGAAAGGCTCGTGCACGAGCTGAGGCGGAAAAGAGAGCAGCAGCAGCAGCCCCAGCCGCCAAGGGAAGAAGTGGCGGTGATGAGAGAAGGAGGACTGTTGTTGTTGAGAAGAGACGGAGATGAGCAAAGTCTGGACTGCTGGTGGGACGGAAGGAAGAGAATGGGGTTGCATGTGTCGGAGGAGACGAGGAGAAATCCTTCTTCCGCGCAAGGCAATGAACACATGACAATAAAACGTCGGCCCGAGTCTCCATCAGACAGGGCAAATGCCAAGGACAACAAGAGAAGATGAACCGTCCGATACGAGTCAGATAACGTCAAGATGCCCTTGGTTGAGAAGTGACTCGGACCTGCGTCGCTTTGCGGAGAGGGTGGCATAGGCAGAAGATGCGAGACGAGAGTATACCGATGGAAACGCGGAATGGGAGCGCTCTGAGAGAGCGAGGTGAGTGCCGGTGAGTGGCCATGTTGGTGCAGGTTCAGTGACTGA
Source organism: Exophiala xenobiotica (assembly GCF_000835505.1). Classification (NCBI taxonomy): domain Eukaryota; kingdom Fungi; phylum Ascomycota; class Eurotiomycetes; order Chaetothyriales; family Herpotrichiellaceae; genus Exophiala; species Exophiala xenobiotica. The sequence continues at coordinate 4,089,790 of NW_013562494.1, read as the reverse complement.
ATGAGCACATTCTAGGGGAGAGAAGCTTGATGGTGTCTGAGGCACATGCTTGGACCGGCAGAACTATGCTCGGCGCCCACGTCAACACCAAGCATGAGGTCAGAATGGTCGAGGCAAGAGATCAGCAGAAGACGACAAGGAGAATGGAGAGGAGATGGGAGGATGATGAAGAAGAAGAAGCAGAGGTGGTCAATGATGTCCATGGGAGCTTGGTGCATCGTCCGTGCTGGCCTTGCTCGTCCACAACTCACTCACTGGCTTATGTTCATTATCCGGCCAGCTTGAGCAAAGGCAAGAAGCCGGGCACCAAGAGGTAACATACTTGTCACAGTCAATAAGATCCCCCCATGCTTGCATCAACAGACATCTCCTGGACTGACGTAGGTGGTCTATGTCCACCATTTCCGGATGATCGTCCGGACTTCTTCGTTCTCGCTTCTGTTTTTTAGGGGGTAACGAACTGCCGTCCCTGTCGGCGAGATACATCATACGGAGTACTAACTAGGCCTTTTTCATCGGTGCCACTAACCGAGCTCCGAGATCCTTTACCCAGGATCGACCAAGGAAGATCATTACTTCGTGTTTGTCATAAATCTGGATTTAGCTATACATTGCTACGCAAGTCGTTTCCATTCCGGTCCGTTTGGACCCCATCATCTCGAGCCCGGGTCATGATACTTTTCATCTACCTTCAAAGACAAACTCCTCCGACTTCCCTCGCTGCTGCGGGTTGTCTCTCAAGCAACAATTTACTCCGCGTCTGGCATCTTCAGCACATATCGTCCAGCGATCTGGCCTGCGTGCATCATTTCGTACACCTTGGGAAGATCCTTCAACTCGACCGTCTTGAAAGGCACCTTGATCAGGCCACGGGCGAAGAAGTCCAAAGCCTCCTCGCTGTCTTGTCTATTGCCGACATATGAGGCTTGGATTCTGATCATCTTCAACACCGACTCGAAGACTGGTGCTCTGATGTAGGCCTTGGCGGGCAGACCGATGACAACGACGGTGCCTCGGGGGCGGACGTATTCGGCGGCTTGCTGGAACGGCTTCTCGCTGACAGCGACGAGGATGACGGCGTGAGGGCCAAGACCATCCTTGGTGGCGGCCTTGACATCCTTGATCACGTCGCTGGACTTGGCGAAGTCGATGAAAGTCTGGTTGGTTTAAAAAGTGGTAATCAGTATAATGCGGTCTTTCTCTCTCTTACTCGTGGGGCAGATAACTCACGTTGGATCCCATCTGTTTGCAGAGCTCCTTCTTGTCATCGCCAGTATCGATGGCAATGGTGTGCAGGCCCATAGCTTTGGCGTATTGTTGTGCAAGCGAGCCCAACCCGCCACCGGCACCGACGATGGCGACTGTCTGGCCTGGTCGGGCCCCCGACTCTTTCAATCCCTTGTAGACGGTGATACCGGCGCAGAGGACCGGGGAGATCTCGTCGAGAGGAACACCTTCGGGGATGTGGGCCACGTGCCGTGCGGAGGCGATGCAGTATTGCTGAAAGGAACCGTCGACGGTGTAGCCGGACAGCTTGGGGGTGAGGCAGAGGGGTTCGTCGGATTGCTGGCAGAATGTGCAGGACAGGCAGGAGTCGTTGAGCCACTTGACACCAACGGCCGCGCCGATCTTGCAGATTTCGTCGGTGACGAGCTCACCACGAGCCACGACGATACCGGCACCCTCGTGGCCACCGACGAGCGGTAGCTTGGTGGGGATGGGCCAGTCGCCGTTGACTGCGTGGAGATCGGTGTGGCAGACGCCAGAGTATTTGATGTTGACGAGGACTTCCTCGGGACCCGGTTTGGCGACTGGGATCTTCTTGTATTGCAGAGGACCGCCGGTCTTTTCGATGACCTGAGCCCATTGCTCGGTGGGGATCTTGGGGGCAGACATGATGGAGTTTCGGTCTGAGAGAGTGTTTGTATGTGTGTTCAAATGGGAAGTCTAACAAAGGAAGTGAGTGTCAAGGTAGATTGTTCTTTTGAAGGTGGGCCTGGGGGAGGATGATGATGTGAGCAGCAACGGCGGGCAAATATCTGTCCTTATGTAGACGGGCAGTGAAGGACTAGAACCCCTCTCATGATCCGTTTGACCCACGGCTTGCAAGAGACTGAGGCCTCAGGATGAGCGGAAACCCCTCAATGGACGAGCCCTCACCATGCCCAGTGTCCATTGAGTCTTGGGGACGTGGAAGGGTATCCAGTGGACCGTGGGTGGTCAGGGCAAGCCAATCAGTTGAGCTGCACGGATGGTTTCAATGTCACATCTCATGACGGGTATAAGGAGACCTTTCTTTACTTGGATAGATAACCTTTGAGGTAGTGAATGGGCCCGGGATTCAGCCGTGGACGAACGGGTTTCATGGGCATCGGGGACTGGAACAGGACGAATGGACGCAGCTAGGTCACGCACTTCTCCAGCTCTTGTCCCAGCATTGTACTGTACCAGGATGAAGTTGCAACAGAATGGAGCAAAGGGAAGTATGTTTTGGAGGGGTACATTTGCCCAGAGCCCATCTTACGAGGCAATAACACCAACACCCAGGAAAAACCGGGGCAGGATGGAAGCTGGTCATGAGCTTCAGGACGACCGTGAACGACTCGGACCACGCCGCAAGATCCATCCATCTCGGTGCTCGGAACCCGACTCGAGGCCAGCCGAACGACTGTGCCGCACATCAACCTCTTGGGAGCCGACGGATCAAGACTTTCAGAATGGACCAGAGGATGGTCAGTGGAAGTCTACCAATAATAATGGGCCAAAGGGACGAAAGGCTTCTCTACAAAGGGCCACAGGGCAGGGCGATGCGGGGATCGTTGTACAGCCAGAACAGCTTGATTCTCGTATTGAGCAGGGATCAGTACATCCTTTCCCCGCTAAATGCCATCATTGGCGATGATCTTGGTTTTTGTTTTTTGTTTACAGAGTGGCATGACAGTGGGGGACAACGAGAGAATTGTCCCTCAAGCCCGGGGCGATGATATCCTCTAAATCTGGATGAAAACTCCCCAGGTCGACGACTATCGTGGCCCAGATGCGTCTCTCTACCAGACACATTTCCTCTACGATTGCTCTTCGGCGACTTGCGCTGATAAGACACGCGCCGACCAGCCTCACCCTTCTCGACGCGTCGACATTGAGACATGTCAACGGCAACTGGCCCAGGCGAAGACTATCATACGATGATGATTTCTCAGCTTGGTGTCCAGGTGCCAAAACGAAATGTTGAATCACGCGTCGAGACATTTGAGAAGCGGGCATCCGCTCAAGCCGGAAATGGGCTCAAAGCCAGCAGATTTTTGGTGGCCAGAACCGACGGCGACGTGCGAGATTATGCGAACGTGGTCTGACCTGTGAACACGCAAGATCTGGCTGACTGTGATATTATGCCTGTTGATGACGATGCAACGAGCAGAAAAGAATTTTCACGAGTCTCCCGTTATCATCCAATCGATCGCACATGCCTCGAACAAATCCCTACCGAGAATCCTGATGCTCGTGAGCAAGAGGGCAAAAACTAGACAATCGAAGACAAAAGGGACTCGAAAAGGTGGGTGAATCTGAAGAAGCGAAGATGAGACTGGGAACGGTCTGGTCTTGGATCTAGGCTCCTTTGCAGAAGCTTATAGGCTCGAGAACATCTTCAAAAGCTGATTGAGCCTCGGAGAGCTTCGCAACGTGAACCGAGCTCAGCAGTGGTGAGAAAATGACCGATGTTCAGCGGCATGATGGCGGCCAAAGCCAACAGAAGCCAACAGCCAGCACGTTTTATCGGGCCAGAATTGGACCGTCCAACTCAAGCGAGCACATATTGCATAGGTACCAGACCCGATCTCTTGGACTGGTGGGCATCAAAACGTGGGCTCTGGCTCCCCTGAATCGCCCACTTTTAGCCTGACCTGCAACTCTCGAGCCTCTGCGCAGGACCGTGTCGTCTGCCGCTTGTGACTGCATATCCCCTTGTTGTCTCCCGGTATCAAAAACTGCTTCTCACAAGATTGCGCAGACTAAAAGCTATTGACAAGCCCGAGCTCGAATTCTCTAACTCTTACGGGTGCTGACACGAGATCCTGCTGATGAGATGAACCTCCAGTAGTGGGGGATAACTAAGTTAAGTACCCGATAGGTATGTGAGCGGAGCATCGAGGCGACATGAATACTGTGTGCACGTTGAACACGGACTCTGCACAGTGAAGATACAAGCGCAATGCCTCGGTGATATTGCACGGAATCCGGTAGTATACGATGAGCTTGATGAGGTCTTGTTTTTCATACCGAACAACCAATGTGTATGTGGCCAGGCAGAGGTATACACAGTACGGAGTACTACCGGTACTAGTTACTGTACGGGCTCGGATTGAAGAGTGGCGGGGATGTCGGGTGTGCGCAGGCACAATCGTCCCCGCAATCTTGCCAGGGCAGTGGGCGCAGTGGGCAGCACAATGCCGCCCAATGGCCCCGCATCCACCAACCATCAGATCTTCAGCTTCGGGTTGCGCTCCTGGACGTCTTCCAGGTGCGTTCTCCGAAGTGGTGCGCCTCGATTTATTTTATTGCCTTGTCCACTTGCCGGGGCACGCTTCTCCCCGCCCTTTCCAGTGCTCAAGTATTAAACAGAACGAGATAGAGCAACCTCAATCTCACGGCTGCAGTCTCAATCCTATCGAAGCAATACATCTTCCGTCACTATGGCTTCCAACGGTGCCAACGGTAATAAATCCTCTTCACCGGCCTTCGATTCCTCCTCTACTATTCCATTATGGCTCGACGGCAAGGAAGTCAAGCTCTCTTCCACATTTGACGTGGTTTCCCCCGTTGACCACAAGACCCTCTACAAATGCTCCGCGGCAGTCGAAGAGGACGCTCTGAAAGCCGTCGCAGCAGCAGAAAAAGCATTCAAGTCATGGTCGCAGACCAAACCCAGCTTTCGGCGAGACATTTTCCTCCGAGCGGCAGAAGAGTTCAAAAAGAGGAAGGACGAACAAAAACACTATTGTTCCACCGAGACTGGCGCAGCCGAGTCCATGTTCGCATTCGAGCACAACCTAGCCTACGAGGCCTGTCTGAGTGTCGCAGGCCTTATCCAGCCGGCCAGCACATCCTCAATGCCCGTGGTCGCCGAGGAAGGGGCCAGCGCCATGGTCCTCAAGGAGCCATTCGGCGTCGTCCTGGGTATTGCGCCCTGGAACGCCCCGAATGTGCTCGGCCTGCGCGCCTTCCTGCAGCCGTTGGCTATGTACGTCCCCTACACATCACCCCAACTGTGACCGGACACTAACAAAACCAGGGGCAACACCGTCGTGCTCAAGGGCCCTGAAGCCGCACCAGCGACTTACTGGGCTCTCGCGTCGATCTTCCACAATGCCGGCCTTCCAGCAGGCTGTCTGAACACGATCTACCACCGCCCCGGTCCTGATGCGGCGAAAGTTACCTCGGCGCTGATCTCGCACCCGGCGATAAAGAAGATCAACTTCACCGGCTCCACGGCCGTTGGGTCCATCGTCGCCAGCCAGGCCGGCAAACTCCTCAAGCCGTGCGTCATGGAACTCGGCGGCAAAGCGCCCAGCATCGTCTGTGAAGATGCAAACATTCAGACCGCCGCTCTGAAGTGCGCACTGGGCGCGTTCTTGCATGCCGGACAGATCTGCATGGCGACCGAGCGGATCATGGTCAACGCGAAAATCGCAGATGAGTTCAAGGCTGCGCTCAAGGGCACAATGGACCAGGTGTTCGGCGAGCAGGGCATGGGGGTGCCACAGCTCGTCACGGCCGCGCCGGTCGAAAAGAACAAGAAACTGCTCGCGGATGCAGTGAGTAAAGGCGCCAAGCCGGTTTATGGAGACCCAGATCACCACGAACCTTCAAAGACCAAGATGCGCCCCGTCATCATCGAGGGCGTCCAGCCGCACATGGATATATACCATACCGAGTCGTTTGGGCCGACGGTGAGCTTGTACGTGGTCGATTCGGACGAGGAGGCCATCGCCATCGCGAATGATACCGACTATGGCCTTTCCAGTGCCGTCTTCACCGAGGATTTGAGACGAGGACTCAAAATCGCCAGGCAGATTGAAAGTGGTGCTGTGCATATCAACAACATGACGGTGCATGATGAGGCGGCGCTCCCGCATGGAGGTGTGAAGAAGTCTGGCTTCGGCCGGTTTAACGGTCTACCTGGCCTTGACGAGTGGGTGAGGACAAAGGTCATTACGTGGAAGGATTAAATATGTAAATACGTATGTACGGAGTATCTATCCTCCTGACTCAAATTAGTACGCCATCATTGAGCACGAAAATGAATACTCACGTCATATGGAGCGAAAAAGATGGGACGAGTCACTTCATAAGCGTGCGAGTATCTTCATGGTCAGATAGGATATGATACTCTATGAAACTTGTCGTCCATCAAGGACAAAAAAGGACTATACAAACAGACGTCCTCTCGAGAACATGCGGGTAAACTCATCTCGGCAATCTAGACCTTTGCTGCAGCCAGCCTGGTTATTCAAAACCATTCCTTCGCCAGCCACCGGTTGAAGAATTCCAAACTTGCCTCGGGCTGGTCGAGGGGCACCATGTGGCCACCGGCATGGAGCCTCATGAAGGTGAAATTGCCATGGGATTTGACTTCTCCGATTTTGCGACCGTTGCCGTCGAGGCGCAGATCCTTCATCGAGGCCGAAGCGAACTTCTTGTGATCGGGGTACTCCAAGGCCTCACTCCAGGCCTTGTTACCGAGCCAGTTGCAGATGAAGTCGGCGTCACCAGCGTAGATGAGGACGGGCATCTTCTCGATCAAGTCAGGCACCAAACGGTGGTAAGGCTTCATCCAGTCGCCTTGGAACAGGAAGTTGCGGTTGATATCGAAGTTGCATGAATCGTAGCCGTCGACTTCGACGCCGAGGGCCTTCATGACGGTCTTGTCGTTGAGCCATTTGCTGATCCATCCGAGTTCGGGGTAGCACAGGTTGCTGCTGTCCTTGCACTTGCCGCGGACGTCGTAGACGTTCTGGCCGGTTCGTTGGTAGGGGGCTAGCAGTGCGTTGTTACAGTAAATGCTGGCTGGGACGCATGACCAGACACTCTCGCTGTCGTAGCAGTTCTGGATCAGGGACAGGCAGCGAGGAAGAGCATTGTCCATGGCCTGGCATGATTGCTCATCGAGGACAGCAGGCCATCCACCTTCGCCACAGGCCATTGGTCGGTAGTATTCGTATTGAGTCAACCCATCGGTGAGACCGTTGCCAATCAAGAGTGACTTGAGGTTGATGTTCTTCTTTTTGTGTGACATGATTTCAGCTGCGAAGACGGGGATGTAGTGTCCAGCGTACGACTCTCCGGCGATATGGAAATCTTGGTGGGCATATTCGGGGAACTGCTCGAAGAAGAGAGTGAGCAGGGCGTAGACATCCTTGCCAGCAGCCACGGTGTCGGAGACACTGGAGCTTGAGTAGGAATAGCCAACATTAACGGGCTGATCCAAGAAGATGACGCTGGCATTGTCGTTCCATGAGTATGGGTTCGAGACGAGCTGGATCTTCTCGTTGATGCGTGACGGACCGAGCTCGAGAAAGAGACCGGTCAAAGACGAGCAGCCAGGACCGCCGTTGAGCCATAGCACGACCGGGTCGTTCTTGGGATCATTTCTGGACTCGAAGAACCAGTAGAATAGATGCTTGTCATTCTCGTTGTCATCCAGGTAGCCAGAATATTGTTTGACAGTGTCTACGCCCAATGAGCTGGGATCGACTGACTTGACTCGGAGATCATATGTGTCAAGCTGGCCGTCAATCCGTCGCTCTTGTTCGCCATCTGCGTTCTGAACCCAGACCTTCTGAACGTCGGCGCCTCGGACGATATGGTCCCATTCGTGGTCGGGACGGCGGGTGTGTTTCTTGGGCAGGGAGAAGAAGCTGGCTTTGCTCATGTCTTCTGGGTAGAGGGCTGCGACGTCGTCCCAGACGGCGGCCGCTTCAGCAGTGAGGCCCTTGAGAGCATCCTTGAGATGATGGAGCTGGTTGTCGAAGGCATCCTTGGCTGCGGCAGGGAAGGACTTGGGGAGTTGTAGCGGCTGTTGGGCCGGAGCGACGGCAGCGGAGGCAACACCCACCAGAAGAGCAGTGGTAAGAGATTTCATGATGAAGGCTACCCTGATGCTATCGATGAAGGGTACGGAGTAATAAGCAGAGATATGGGACGGGATAGACAGCGACTCGGAACGTAACGAAGCAGCCTGGCGAGAGTCTTGGTTGCTGGACGACCAGCCCCATTACTGACCTCATCGGGTTTCATATATTGCCAATGTCTGACGCACGGTGCCAGACTGTTCCATTCTGGCGATTTGCACTACATGCTAGTATGTGAAAAAGAAACCCCGTAACACAATCTGTCTGTGAGGGACCAGAAGCTCATATTATAGCGCATGATACCACAATGCGCTCATACTTGGTCTGAAAGAGCCGTGCGGTTCACTGTCTTGCCAGAGAGAAATCGGGCAGTGATTGTACTCAGCGTCAGACAGCCGATTATTGTGCGAGCCCTGAGTGGTCCTGATAAGAAACCGACACGTGAGCATCTATCTAACACTAGTCCTATCATGTCTTAGCTCGATTTTTGTCGCCAAGACTGCACTTTGAATTTTCGACATTCGCAGCCAAACTCGAAGAGAAACTGCGCCCATCGCATTTTGTTCGTCAACATCGTCAAAAGAGAGACTCGCCCATCATGTGTAAGTTCGTCCTCGATACCGAGTTCAGCGCGCAAATTGCTCTTCACTGAGCCCACCGCTTTGTCACGAATTTGTAGGGCAACCGCTAACTTTTGTGAACAGCTCTCGTCAGCGGAGAGAAGTCGAACTGTAAGATCCAAGGAGCCGAACCCTGAAGATGCGAGTATTGACATACAGTACAGTCCAGTTCATCCTTCGTCTTCTCAACACCAACGTCGATGGCAAACAGAAGATCATGTACGCCCTGACCCGGATCAAGGGTGTCGGTCGCCGCTACTCCAACTTGGTCTGCAAGAAAGCCGATGTCGACTTGAACAAGCGGTATGGACACTATTTGGCCTAAAGGGGGTTCAAAAGAGATAGCTGATTGGAATTCCTAGTGCCGGTGAAATCACTACCGAAGAACTCGAACGAATTGTCACCATCATCCAAAACCCTACTCAATACAAGATTCCCGAATGGTTCCTCAACAGACAACGCGACATTGTCGATGGCAAGAACTACCAGGTGCTGGCCAACAGTATGGAAAGCAAGCTGCGTGAGGATTTGGAGCGTCTGAAGAAGATCCGAGCCCACCGTGGTCTGCGACACTACTGGGGTCTCCGTGTCAGAGGTCAACACTCCAAGACTACTGGCAGAAGAGGTCGTACCGTCGGTGTCAGCAAGAAGAAGGGTTAAACGACTGCTGTCACGTGGTGTTTTTGCGGTGGTGGTTGGGTGTTGATCAAGGACATTCGGCAGAGCATTGCAAAATCTGCAGTGGACAAAAACAGATGGCATGGCTGGGGTTTCTCAGTTCGTGCGACAATATCACAAATACTCGTGGAAGTTCAATGGTTAGTGGGCTTCTTTGAGCAAATGCATGGCATCACTTGAATTGATCGCTCCGGGTTTCTGTTTGTCTCTGCTGTGAGTGGACATTTGCTTCCGTCTTCGTACTTTGTACTCCCGCCGCTATGTTCAAGTTCGTGGCGCACGTTTATTTGTCACACAAGTGACATACCGCTGGCGTTGCGCTTGGTTACCATGGCTGGATCGCGACTGCCATATCTCAACGTTCGAGGCTCAGGAAGGCTGTCGAACAGCACACTTCGCTTCTGCTAATAGGCCTTACTCCTCTGTGTAGACCTCCTGGCAATATGCCCAAAGGCAGCTGGGAATCGCTTGACGAAGTCACTGGCAGGACTTCAGCCACTCGCAGCGATTATTGGGCAGGAGTCCACTGGTGCATTTTGTTCCAACCTCCGCCATGTCCTACGCAGAAAAAGCTTCCATGGAAACCCAGAAGCGATCTTGTTCCGATACTCTCACAAGCAATGCAGGGAACTCAGCCTTCTGGGGGCTCTTTCGGGCTTCGGTCACGCCATGCAATCGACCAACTCCACCATGGCCTTGTTGCGAATTTTGAGGTCATCGACCTGGAATTCCATGCATCGGATGCAACATTCAACTGCCCAAACAAGCCAAATATCACACCCAGCACCAAAATCCAAGCCTTGGTATTGGTCCCGGCAGCAAATGTTGTCTCTCTCTTCTGCCTTCTCCCGTCGTGTAACACTGGTTTATTTCTGGCAGCCTTCTTGAATTCTTCCGAACACCTGGCACGGCTTCCAATCCCCATGTTCCTCCAGCCAGACCAGATAAGCGGTGGGCTGGGGTGGCATCATATGCAAATGTATGTAAGGGGCACACCACTCAGTCTTGATCTTGCTTCCCTTGTCCGTGCGAATCATCTGAGATCTGTTGATGTCTCGACCGCAGTGTCTCAGCTGAACCTTGTCTTGGTGTATTCTGGAAAGAAAATTGTTCGATGCCATGTCGAACAAAGAGGCTTTTTCGTCTTGGCCACGGGTCGCACCTTGAATGTTTGTCTAGCAACGTCACTAATGGGAAAAACATGCATTTGCAACGCTTGCAGCTCATGTGGAATGATTGCTGGGCTCAAGCAAGTGCACAGCAAACTGATTTGGCGAAAGGACAGATATAAAGTCCCAGCAGCTCACAGCTGGAACTTCTGGCTATCAATCTCATCCTTAAGACTTACTGCCACTACTGACCCCAGACACCAGTCCAACTCTATCAATTTCCCATCTGTACAGCTTCTCTTGCGCCTGCCACAATCTTGTATTGAACTCACCTCACCTCAACATCATGCATTACCTCAGCTCACTTTTACTCCCCATCGCCCTCTTCTTCTCGTCTCTCACTTCAGCATTCTCCGGCGACTTCGAGCTTAGCGACATAACCGTCTCATCCCCTTGCCAAGCAGACCCCAAGTCTACAGCAAGCACTTACATCGAATGTAAGCCGCCTTACTCCGTTTCCACATGGAACATGAACCGTTGCTAACTAGGACCAGTCAACTTCTTTGACCAAGACACACCCGAAGTTGGCTCTACACATTGCTGTGTTGAATGGGCAGTCGGCCAGCAACCTCCCACCACATGGACGAATACTTGCGACAACTCCACCTTCGGTGTGCTTGTCCAGTCGTGGAATGGTGTTGACAACATGTCTCTCCAACTGAGTCATCAATACATTGATAACAGGTACGCTCATCCCTTGCTATTAAAGTCAAAGAGACGCTGGCCTCGTCAATATCCATGGGAGCATAGCATGTATTGGTGAAGCGTACAACTAACCCCATGTGCGCAGTGTCGGCCAATACCCGTACAACGTCCTTACCAAATTCTCCAAGTTCAGCCTCGCCTACCCGTCCACTCAATACTACGACTGCGACGTGTCCAAAGCTGAATGCCAGAGTTCTGCTGTGATCATTGCGCTTGTCACGCAAGCGGTGGCTTGATTCTACCCAAGAAGTGCCAAGCGGCGGTACCCGCTGGAGCCAGAGCTTTACGAAGAGATGCTATGACGACGACACTGACAAGGGGCGGAAACATAATAAGGAATGAAAGCACGAGCTTGATTCAAATACTCTTTCAATGTAATGTCGGATGAGAAGGATGTCGGAGCAAAGTGATGCGACGTGCAGTATGAGCGAGGCCGAAGATTAATGTGTTTCCTGATGGAATAGAGCAGTCGATAGTTGTTAGAGATTATTGAGTTACTGAAGCACGGAAAATAGATAAAAGCATATTACTTGCTAGTCCAGGCAGGGGAGCTGGAGGTTGATAGCATATTACTTTGTACTGTCCATTCACATCTTGCTCTCCCTCATTCGGATTGCATTACCCCTTCTCGTTTCCACCTGACTTTCTGGACCGTCGCTATCTGCTCTCTGCTCGATGGAAAGCTCGTCAAACTTCTTCAAGGTGTCAAGCTTAGCTTGCGTCACTTTAGGAGCACCAATCTCCACACACCGCCACCCGTCTTCGTTGATCCATCCATCTTCATTATGCCTCTGATGCCTCTTTCTCACCCTTGCCCATCTCCACACCGCCACCCGTCTTTCCTTGCTCCATCCATCTTGATTACGCCTCTTTCTCGGCCTTGCCCATCTCCAGGTCTGTTCTCGGCCAGAAGTGACTAAGGTCCCCGACAGGGAGGTTGATAGCCATGCGCATTTCCGCGGCCATCATGACAAAACACATGTACCAACCCAGGCAACCGACAATGAACAAGAGAGCGCCGCCGGTCTGTTAGGCATTCTTTGTCAGCTCAGGATTGATTATTTTATTCCATTCCATTTCATTTCAGTTGTTGCCCTCTTGCCCGGAGGGATCATTGGAGTTTGCGAAAACGGGGGGTTCGGGGAGTCCCGAAGAAGAAAGAAGAAAGAAAGGGAAAAAAAAAGGGAAACGTACCACTTGCAAGGTATGCGCGGTTTCGTAGTCGCCCTTGCTGACCTTCCAGTAGGCGCCGCTGAGGACCCAGGCGCCGAGGGTGACGAAGAGGAAGATGGAGGCAAAGATGACGTTCGTCTTGAGCGTGAAGATGAAGTACGTGAACAGCGCGAACCCCCAGACGATCAGGTACAAGGCGATGACGGCGTTGTACTCTTTGCTCGCGGCGCCGACGACGGCGTTGGTGCCACTGGTCGAGTACGGGGCCGCGAGGCCGAGCGTGGGGAGTTGCAGCATGCCGAAGCTCAGCCAAAACACCGCGAAGAGGCCGCAGACCATCATGGAGAAGAAATTGCCCATGATCCATTCGAAAATGACGGTGAGGATCAGAAGCACGGGGCCGACGAAGAAGAAGATTCCACTGGAGGTGTGGGTATTGCAGGTTAGCTCACTTCAGGGCTTGTGGTTTGCCTTTCTGCTTTTTGTTTTTTCCTTCCTAACCAGGGCCATGCAGGTGGGAGGTGTGAGGATACCACTTACACGACTGGGCTGAGTCCTTCTGCACCTCCCCATCCCATCATAACCATGGCGAAGGTCATGGTCGATATGACGAAGCTGGTTCGTGTTAATATCGGGTCTCTACACGCGGACACTATTCTGGAGGGCGGGCCCAGCTCACCCGACAAAGCCCAGAGGCGTTGGATTGGCGAAGCGCTTGATATTATCCCCGGCATGAGGCACTTTAGGAGTAAGGTAGAGCTGTCAAAGGGTTTAGTTCTTTTGCCTTCTAGGTGTTTTGAGCCATAGTTTTGCGCACCTTCTCGAACAGCTCAGGGCTAATGGAGATTGCACCGGCAGAGACAGTGTGAGACAAGGGTGGCTTTTCCTCAATGAGATCGCGGTCTGGGGGACTGGATGCCGACATTTTGGAACAGTAGTATCAGAGCTTCGTACGTTGACGTCGCTGGGGATACGCGTTTGCAGAATGCAGAGACACGAAGAGCCTGGCGAGACAGAACCATGCGCGTCAAGGTCAGGCCATGCTTGTCCTCTTATTCCCATTCCACCCACAAACCGGCCCTTGCACACCACCAGAGAGCTAGCAACGTGGGGCTTGTGCTCAAGCACGCGAGGTGTAGCTTCCCCATGCGAATGGCAATCTTCAAGGGACATTCATTGGCAAACGCAAGCAGGGTGTGCATGAGACGTACTCGGTCAAAAAAGTAGTCCCTTTCAAAGGATTTCGGCTGATTGCTGAAGTCGCGTGGTTCGATGGACCAGGATCACCTGGGGCTAGGACATTCCGGATGAGCTCCCTCGGAGCCAAGACAGCGGTGTATACGAATGGGATCCGGAAATATGGAGGCAGTGGCCAGAAGCCAGAACGTCAGTGGACTGAAGAGTCATTGCCATGCACGTTGTCATGCCTCGATTCGATCTACCGGGCATGGTGGCTTGCACAGCTGGAACAACCCCGCAAGCACCTGGCAGATGAATGCCAGTGAGAGGAAGCGTCCTGAGAAAATATTTGCCAGAGTTCCGGTCGAAGAACACGTCCGAAGGGCCTGCTTATGTGGAGCTAGTGGAGAGGACAGTCCTGATCCTGGTCCATGATGAATGATTCACGACAAGAAGGTCAGAGGCGGTGATGGGGCGAGGCCAGTTCCCCGCAAAGCCCAGCAGGTGAATGCTGAAGGCTGGCAGGGGTTGTTCTACGGATTGAGACTAGTATTGCACGGGGCTGAGGGTGATTCGACGTCGATGACCAGTCGATTCGCAAGCGAGATGTTGCATCCATTGTGGTCTTGCTAGATTGGTAGAGATTTGGAATTGTTTGCAAGGTCAAAGTCTTGGTGGAAGGTGATGAGATGAAAGAAAGTTAGTCATGCAGCGTCTGTCATTCTGGTGGCTATCGGTCACAAAGGAGTCGTTCGTTTATGCTTCCGGATCAACGTTTGTCCGACTGTGCGAAGTAGGTGTTCTCGCTTGCCAGCGTTCAGTCCAATGTTTTTCAAAGTGAGCCTAGATGCTGTACCTTAGAGAGCTCCATGTCAGAGACTCCGTAAAAAACTAGGTGGTGGTGAATGCCGAATCCTCTTCATTCTTCATTTCATTGGCCAGGCTTCGTGCCATGTACTCCCAATATGCAGTTTGACTTTTTCCGAGTCTCTCCTGACGTTCAAACTCTTTTAATCCTAACAGTCTAGCACACAGGATGGGACTTTCCATGCTTGCCCTGAAGAGAATGCTTTTCGTGCTTATAAGGCTGGATGTTCGTGCCAGCCCTGCCGTGACGAGTATGCTGCTGGACGTGCCTATTCAATGTCGTTAGTGTTGAACGAGATTCTGATGAATCTCTTTGGATAAAAACGTACTTTTGGAATTGTTCCATGCTCTTACGATCCATCTCACCGAGGACCTGCAATGCCAATTTGATGTCACCGACCAAGCTGTCACAACGCTGCTTGCTGAAGTCCTCACGGACGACCACACGCATCATCTTCAGGTTATTGCTGTGTGGAGCCATGGTGTAGGCTGGGACGACCCAACCACGTTCACGAAGCTGGTGAGCAACAGCGAACTCGTCGTAGAGGTGTTCATCGTCGGGGTCAAGGCGGAAGGCAACCACTGGCAGGGATCGGCCACCTCCGGGAGACATGATCTCGAAGCCCAATGCTCTCAACTGAGCAGCGAGGTAGTCGGATGTGCGGGTAAGATTGAGCATGATACTACGATAGCCACGTTTGCCGAGACGGATCATTTGGTAGTACTGGCCAATGACCTGGCTGGCGCCTTTGCTGAAGTTGAGAGTGAATGAAGCCTGGTCGGCGCCCAGGTAGTTGATGTTGAAGACGAGTTCCTTGGGCAAGTACTCTGGTGACCTCCAGACCGTCCAGCCAACACCAGGATAGACCAAGCCATACTTGTGACCAGAGACGTTGATGCTGACCACCTTCTCTAGGCGGAAGTCCCAGACCAAGTTGGGGTTGACGAAGGGAGCCACAAAGCCGCCAGAGGCTGCGTCGACATGAATGGGGCAGTCGATCTTGTTAGCCACCAGCAGATCATTGATCTTCTTGACATCCTCGTACTCGCCAGTGTAGGTCAGACCGAGAATGGCGCAGATACCGATGGTATTCTCGTCAATGAGGTTGACAGCTTCTTCCGGGTCAATGACATAGCGGTCCTCGGTACAGTAGACATATCGTTCCTCGACGTCAAAGTAGCGAGCTGCCTTTTCCCAGCAGACTTGGACAGCACTGTTCATGATGATGTTGGGTTTCGAGGCATCTTTTCCTTCTGCCTTTCTCTCATTCTGCCATTTCTTTTTCATGGCCAGCACACTGAGCATGATTGCCTCGCTAGAACCAATGGTCGAGGTACCAAGGGCATTGCCACCATCCTTAGGATCTGGTGCGTTGAAGAGACGAGCGATCATATTGACACATCGATTCTGGATTTCAGCAGTCTGGGGGTATTCCTCATAGTCAATGAAGTTCTTAGCGAATGCTTCAGTCATGAGTTTTTCTGCTTCGTCTTCCTAGTAATTGTATCAGCGGCGATGGTGGCAGGAGGACAGGGCAACAAGAGGTACCATAAAGGTGGTGACGAAGCTGGCAAGGCTACAGAGGAGTGGTCAGCTTGGGTTCGAATCTGGATAGAACAGACTGACTTGAGCATTGGATTACCGTCCAGACTGAGCTCGTCCTTGATCATGCGGTATGCGATCTCCTTTGGCATTTCTTTCTCGGGCATCTCATGGTCAGGCAGATCTTGTGCGGCAAAGCTGGAGCCGTAGACAGAGGTGGAAAACTCATCCTCGCCAGGGGCCTCGAGAGAGATGTGCTCAAGACCGGGTACGATTGAAGCACGACGAGCTGGTAGGTCTTTACCCTGATGAGGGTCTGGCTTGATACTGTGAAGATTCACCATTTTGACGGTTCACTGTAGACTGTGTAGGAAGTTGCTGTAGTACGGAGAGAGGTGACGAAGAAGGACGAGAGAAAGGAAGGTTGCAGAACGACGAGGAGGTGACGAGTAGTAAGGTCAGTGACTGGGACAGGCGGTCAAAGTTGGCAAAGCAGTCCACGTAACATTACGGCCTAAGTAGAACCTGCGTTTTGCTTTTCCCAGGAAATGGGCGCAGCTACTGAGAGAACAATGAATGATTGGGTGAAGAGGAGCTTTGACGAAGGAGTGAATGGGTTGATGATGAGAGCAAAACCAACATGAGACTGCGCAGTTTGGGTGTGCTGGGTGATGACGATTGGCGGGGAACCGAGCACGCCCCTCCAGACGGGCCAGACAGGGCGAGACAAGGGGGAACACAGGCCAAGCCACCCACATCAATCATCCCTGTGGGCGCCTGTTAGGCTTTGCTGGCCATCAACTCAGCGCCAAACTATCACCCACGAGCGAGGCTCCACGCGGCCTCTAGTGAGCTTGTCGATGCTTAGTTGGCTTGTCGGGTTTCTATTCCTTGCGGTTGATGATGCAGCAAGGATTTTCGTGACGCAGCCAACAGAGAGCTCAGCTACTATCTTCCCGCCGTTCCTGACGTCGAAGCCGATCACAGATACACGAATCGTCTTTCATTCTTGATACACCTGCTACCTGCCAACTCATTCTCAAGCTCAAGCTCTTGCGTTGACCCAGAATTGTCTCACGGCACCGTCAATCTCTTCCGCACTCTCCTGTGATTCATTGGACTGCGAGCGGAAAAGGCGGATAGCCCGCACGTCATTGAGCGACGCCTTTTCCAGCGAGTAATCCGGTCCGAGATGATGATATTTCTCAGGCCCAGGCTCACCATACAGTTCCTTCAATCTTGCCTTGATGTCCATGCGTCTTTGACGGTCAAGTCTCAATGCGCTCTCGCTGGAGCTGGAGAGCGACGAGGTTGACTGTTCGAGCTCTTCCTGGCTCTCCCTCTCACCCTCTGGTTTCTGCCTTCTCCTTGGCCATGAGAATTTCCTGGTCAGGCGAGCCATAGGGCCAGTCGACATCAGGTCAAGTTCTCTGCAGTCTTCCTCCGATGGTATGCCCGGACCGATATTGAGCAACACTGATACGTCAGCATCTGGCCCATAGAGTCCAAACACTTCATCTAGAGCGATTGAGGTGATCGGGTGCGATTGAGGGAACGTCTCGTCGAAGAAGACGCTCTTTCCTATTTTGCAAGGTTTCAGAAAGAACTTTGCAGCTCCTATCGCGGCGAATGCTTGAGATATACGGCATTTCTCTGGTTCCGGACCTGGCAGCGTGCCCTTGGTGTTGTTGTCCGGCAGATGGTATGATCTGAACAGCTCGTATTTGGACTGGTCTTTCTTGGGTTGTTGCACAACTCCCACCGCAAATCTAGCCTGTCAGTGATCTTCCCTCAAAGGTAGGGGTCTGACTCACGCATATTGGCATCTGCTCATACTCTTCTGCGAATCCGGCGTCGAGGGCCCTCCAGGAAGCAAGCCCGGATCGAGCCCATATCGCTGCAATGTCTCGTCGGTTACTGAGGCAAGCCGATCTTGATCGAGCTTGAAGCAACGATGTCTTCTGTGCCACCGATAGGTCCGCTCTGTGCTGTCGACTTTCCTCGCGATATCCATGTAGACAGCCATACAAGTCGCTATATCGAGACGATACCGCCCGAGCAGCAACGCAATCCACCTGCATTCACAGTCAGAAATGGAGCCACATCAGAAAGAAAGATACTTACCCGCCGGTCCCGACACCACAAATTACATCAAATAGTTCATGAGGTGCTGGTGTCCTCGTAGCCTCATTCTGTTTCGCAATGGCTTTGCAGACAGCATTGAGGCTGCTGAGTGTTGCTAAAGCTTGAAGACCGCCACCGTCTGCTAGAGTCAGTACTGAGGAATCACTCCTGCAGCCTAGGGTATCTCACTTACCCAAGGTAAGAATTTTGAGAGGTCGCTGGTTGCTCATTCCGTGCTGTTCAATGCCTTCAAAAGATCCCCACTGGATGTGATTTTATTCGGGGCAGTTCTACTGGACTCATGACCGGCCTTCTTGCTGAAATGTTGACCTGGGGACTTATGATCTCTGAAACCAGCCAGCAGGCAGTGATGCGTGGTCAGCTGAGCCTCGTCACGTGGTGGCCAAATTCACCCCCATGATCAACGCGAGAGTGTGACACAACACCATCAATCACTTCTCCTAAAATCCTTCACAGTCATGGATGCGCGAATTCCGTCAGTGCACAGCCCACACAAGCCTCACTCCCCAGGATCATGCCCGACGCCCTTCCCCAAGGCTGCGTCAGTCGGGGTTTCAGTGGCCGCATGAGCATCGCCTCTCTTGGTCATTTCGGCCCCGTGTGGCTGCAGCCTGGATCACAATCCTGGTAAGAAATCTCCCACCGCAACCAATCATACCTTCAACAGCAAAGACTCTCGGTTGCCTGCCCACCTGGATGGACAGCCTGACTCCGCCTAGGCATTCGGCTTCAGGCTTCTCCCGCCTGACTCAATCAATTTCTGGAACCTTTGCACCCCAGATCGGCGGTCTAGGGGCTGTTGGTACTGTCGCATGCCATCTTCAAGTTTTCGTTATGTCAGGAAATGGTGAGGGTGTCCTTAGATGGTAGGTAGTGCATTTGGCATCACGAGTGCCTTCATTTTTATATTGACGATTTTCATCTTGTGGTCAGCGATATTCACCTCTATCTACCTCCTGGAGCACGAAACATCTAAGAGCTCGGTCCAAACCTTACCGACACAGGACGGCATACAAGTCAAACAAGCTCATTGAGGATTGGGCCCAACTATTCTGAGATTCCCAAATAAGCTCGCAGCGACCACTTACAACTAGGCTGCTGAACAAACGCGATTCGACCAGTCTCTCCAACACGATGGGCTCCAAGGCTGCCGTTACAGACACGGTGCCTTCGCGTCCCATCGCGATGGTCTCGCTGGATGGCGGGGGTGTCCGCGGACTTTCATCTTTGCTGATTTTCCGGCTTCTACTGATTCTCGTCACTGAGGAGCTCGCTCGGAGGAACGCTATACCAAAAGATCATGCCACTTTAAACCCTCAGGATGTCTTCGACATTGCTGTTGGTACCAGTACTGGGGGCCTGATTGTCCTGATGCTGGTAAAGTTGAACATGTCCATCGACGAATGCATCGAACAGTACAAGATTCTCTCCGGAAGAATCTTCGCCAAAGAACGGCCAACCCTGCAAAGAGTGTTTGGGGACTGGTCCAAGTTCTCAGGCAGAGAACTCGAAAAGGCCATCGAGAACCTACTGGCTTCAAGAGGACAACCATACGATCTCAAAATGCGCAGCGCACACGCAAACAGTATGCAAGGAACAGTGCTTTGTCATGAAAGACCAAACCCTCATCCGATATTTTTCTGTACGCACGAATGTCAAGGACCATACCGGGAACAAATGTTGTCATGCGACCTGGAACTGCGACAAGCAGCCCGAGCAACGTCTGCGGCTCCCTCCTACTTTGAACCAATGATCATCAGAGGACGCTCATTCACGGACGGAGGCATCGGCGAGACAAACAACCCGTCTTGGGAGGGCAAACTCCATTACCACAAAAACCACGGACTGGAGGAGGATGAACAGCTGGTGATGATCAATATTGGAACAGGGACTCTACCGGAGGACTTCTTTGCCAAACCGTTACCGACACGGCCATGGTGGACAAGACTGGTCCCCAATGGAGTGGTCAACGCTCTTGGTCTTGTCTCAGATCTGGTCAAAATCGCAACAGAGTCGGAACAACGCGCAATCGACCTATCATATATTTCCAGCATCATTCCCGAGCAATTCTTCTTTGACCGTTTCAGTGCCGACACTGGTATCCACGATATCAAGCTGGACAACTGGCGGGCAGTCAAAGACACCGATGGGCCCAGCGAACTTGAAGTCAAGACCAATGCATACCTCAAGAAGCCAGAAGTAAGAGAACGTCTGGTCACGGCAGCTAAGAGGTTGGCGGACGTCTACATGACGCGGAACAAGTCTGCATCTCCTTCCAGTGGGCCTTCGGAAGAGATCTCTGTCATCGGTTCCGTTGGATCCCGGGAGGATCTCGCCAGAGTCGATCTGACCATCCAGCTGGGTTACGATGGGAGTCTCCCCGGGCGACGACGATCCAGCAAACGAGAAAGTATACCTGTATTACTCAGCCCAGCGGCAGGTGCAGGTGACAAAGCCCCCAGCCTTGTTACTAGTTCCGACCCAACACGCTCACCTGAGACTTCATCGCCACCCACCCCCGACCCAGCACGCAAATCACTGGTGAAGCAGCCCGAAATCACGGTTGAACCTGAAGACTACCTTCAAGGCGAAGGAGACCAATTTGAGCCAAAGGACGTCCCAATCACACCGCTATCGAGTCTTACTTCTTCGGCACGGTCGCCAACAAGAAAGCCGAAGCGTGCCTCTACATATCCACCACGGTCGAGTCCCATCCTGGACGAGTAATGCTGCATTCATACCCCTTTAAGCATCAGGCGTCGAGCGTGAGCATCGAGCGTTGAGCATCGAGCGGTCTTGGGACATTGTTCGCCGAGTTGTACGATATCCATCCATTGTTGAGTGAGCGTTGTTGCCTCGTACATCCGTCATTGGGTTTGGGTTTGGGTTTTTGGGTATGGAGAGTCTTGAACCGCTACGCTCCACGAAAAAGCGCAGTGAATTGTTCTGATCTGTTCTGATCTGATCTGATCTGATCACAGCATGTTTGCATGTAGACTTGTACCTTAGACATACAAGCGATATGGTCATTGGCGCGGCAAGGTTCGATGACACACCTTCGGAAGAACATCCCCTGGACCTTGTCAATGAAATCAGAGAAAAAAGTATCACTCCGTTTATGGTAGTCATCTTCGGTGACGAGTTCCGGTGCACTGCACGATTCGCACACCAGACATTCAATTTCCTTCGCTCCGTTCTTGGGGGTGGAACATGATGCAATTCAGAGAGATGACCTGCACGCGTTCTCAGAAAGGTGACATATGCCCTGTGTAGTCACTATTGCGTTGTGTTTGTGCGTCAGAGTGGACGGAGAGACCTTGAGACGGCGATTAATCTGCAAGAGTCCTCTCGACGCGTACGATCTCGTATATAGGCCGTCTCGCCTTGACCGCAGTTCAGCTTCGTTCGATATAGCATCCCTATTGCATCCCCAATTGCCACTCCCTTTTCTGAAAGGATACCCATACACTCTTACGAAGTATAGTTCGAAGCACGACAATCCCTTATCCATTATTAACACCATCATGTCCGAAGCATTCGAAAAGGGCGCCACAACCGGCACAAAGACATACAATGAAGAGACTTCGGTGCCTGAGCATGCCAGTAGCGCTGTACGTGTTACTCCTTTCTTTTGAGCCTCTCCTTCCCTTCTTCCCTTCCCCGCCGGTCCGAGCACCTTTGGCTAGGACTGGGAGAGACACTGACGAAACGAACGAACGAACGAACCTACGAGCGACTGACGAGACGTTGACGAGACCTGACGTACTAACGAACACACAAACGAACAGGACGTGACCAAACCGAGCGACAAATCCGCCCTCGACGCCCGAGGCAGCATCGGCAAACAATTCACCACGGACGGCGTCCTGGGAGGATTAGTACGTACCGCCACCAGTATTTGCCGTTTTCCTCTCTCCTCTGGCTTTCCTCTCCTCTCTCCTCTGGCTTTCCTCTCCTCTCTCCTCTGGTCAATTTATTCCCACCGTCCATCAACACCCATCAGCATCATCGCCCATCCGTCGAGCTATTCTGATCGCATTGTGAGGACAGGCTCAGAAGATCGGCGGCCCGCTGGACAAGGACGGTACTGTAGGCAAACAGTTCACCGAGGGCGGCATACTGGGTGGGACGGCGCAGAAATTTGCCGATGCGAATCAGAAGTCGTGAACGGGTTCAACTTAGTACTAACGGTCGTAAGGGGCTGAATGAGTCCAACCTTGAACTTGAACGCATTTTGCAAATGGAATCGGGATCGGGGATTGGCATGCAGGCAACTGAGTTGCCCGAGCATGATCTTGCCAATATCGGATTTGATCTTTGGAGAAAAGAGTCAGAAGCTTAGAAAATGCCGGATATGGAAAGACAACAAGGAAAACCAAACAAGATAAGCAGCAATGAGCGATTGCTGTCTGGAGAGGGTTGTTCTGCCGCCCTTCGACAGGTATATATTCGAAACACATGATATTGAGTAACATATCTGCATAAGTCGTAAAACCATAACACATTGTGCACATGGCAGATGGCACGGCGACACATGTTGCGTGAGCGCGCGGCATATGATCGTAAAACTCATCGGCGCTTCAGGCAGGCAGAGTGTGCAGCTGTCCGTCATTGACTGCTCAAACAGAAGCCGTCGTTCAAAAGACCAAGAGGACGTCGTCGGCTGCGGCTGATCAAATCTCAACAACGTTCGCAAAACTGAGTGACCCTCGTGGGCTTCGGCCGATCAAATCCAACCATGTTCCCACCGTTTCGCCGGGTCGACTTTTGCATTCTCCTTCTGCAGATCTTCAATCATGCTCTGCATGACAAATTCCGTCCGTCTCGGATCGTACTGGCGCAGATAATTGGTGTTGCCCAGATAATAGCTGTCGATGTCGAACTCGGAACAATCCATCTCCGAGTGGTCATCGTCATAATGCGAACTGGCGGCGTACGAAGGCGGTCCCGAGGTCAAGTGCGGGGAGCATGGGGGACGCAAGTCGTAGTCGTTGTTTTCGCACTGTTGTTGTTGGCGGCCCCAGTGCTGCGAGGCCATCTGCGGCGTCATCATGCCTTCGATGTACGGCGACCGCTCGATGACGGGAGACAGGATCTCTGGACGACGGTAAGAGTGGTTGTGATGTCGCGGAGGTGTATATGCGGGAGATGGGGCCAGAGTCAAGCTCGGTTTCGGCCGTGCCACGAGGAGGCGGTCCCTGTCCTGTCCCTGTCCCTGTCCCTGCGCGACAACGGTCTGGAGCGAGTCCACACTGCCGATTTCCCGGACTTTGTGTAAGACTTGCTCGGACCAGTCGTCTTTCTCGTCGGCATAAACGACAGGGCCGGGTTGACCGAGGAGGTGGCGTGGCTTTTCTTGGTATTGCGGCGGAGCTTGCTCGAGGCCTAGTTCATGGCCAAAGTCACGCGAGCCGCCGCTCTGTATGGAACGACTCGTTCGAAGACTGGAGCCGAATGTCCACAGTTCCCACATCACCTTGCCGAGAGAGGGTAATGATGCGGTAATTATGGCGAGGTTCATGACGATTTGGATCCATATCTGGAACGACACGAGGTCCCACGTCAGATCCTTTGATACAATGACTCTCTGGAGGTGGTAGATTTGAGGCACGGTGACCAGCGGTAGTGCGAGTCTCGTGCCGAACAGCACACAGACGAAGATCTTTTTGTCTCGAGATGTAGACACTTTGCACATCATAATGATGGGCAGAATGAGTGTCGCTGCGTCGATGCCTATGCTTGTGAATATGAATGCGGTAAGGAATGTTTGCTAATGCAAAAACGGTCAGCAGGAGAACTCACTTCGTCGAGTGTTACCATGAGGTTGAGTACTTACTCGGTCGACGCATCTGTCCGTGCCGACTAGCCATGGCGTCGGAAGAGAGCATTGGAAGGCGAGGATTGACAGGGCGAGAGCAGAGTAAACGGTGATGAAGCCAAGTAGGCAATTGCAGCCAATACGGACCGGTCGCTGTGGCTCGACATTTTTGATGAGCAGGACCACGATGACCTGACTTAAAGCAAGCACCAGCTGGAAGAGGAGGTTTCCAGCGTAGATAAGCTACCAGCGCCTGTCAGTAATGTTCACCTCAACAGACACCGTCATCATCGGTGTGAGCCCATACCTTCTCAAACGTTGATATTTGACCGGCGGTTAATGTGTCGACATGACTCCCCAGGCCATTCGAAATTGCTAGGCGTACGAAGATGCTCTGAGCAATCGCGAAAACCTGGAATTCCATGTCAGATGAACGGTCTCTCGTGTAACCGACAGGTAGGGATCGACTCACCAAAGCCAAAGGCAGTAGGATATCAGTAGACTCAACGGCCTTACTGATGCGGTGCTTCGCCACGCCCCTCACAGCTACCACCAGGAGCGAAACACTGGCCAGGACGATAATGAGGATCTCCAGCAGTGATCCATTGTACTGCCCACCGCCCTTCGCCTGCACCTCGCTCGCCATGAAGTCCTCGTCGACAAAACTGCTGGATCAACTCATCAGCAAAAGGGACGTCGAGCAAAAGAAATCCAAGGGAACGGGCGCCCTCGAACAGGCCACCCATGAGGTATATGAGAGGCTGCCCAATGCATCGTGCACAGAGCCACAGCCATGGCCAGCCATCAAGCCGCGCAAGGAAAAAAGAACAGAGAACCCCACAATCTTCACGTCACAACGCGTAAGGTCTCGAAGCATTGATAACAAAAGAGGGGGACAGATGCGGCTTAGTCGGCAAATTTGATCCAGACTGGCAAACCTGCTACAAAGACAGCATGTCTGAATATGTCCTTTGGGTGTCAATGCGTCCCGATTCAGTCTTGACCGGCAGGGGCTGAAAGACCAGGGACACTGATTCGGATTCAGAACACGACTTTGCTCGATCTTCTTCCTTGTCCGAATAGGCAGACAGGTCGTGACAGGCACACTCGGCTCTGAAGGAACCTGGGACTCAGGATGTTTTCCAGGGCTCTTTGATGGCACTGCTCGCAGGGACTGGTGGCTTGACTCTCAACCGATCAATCTGGGGAGCGGTCTGGAGACGGAGTACACCCACTCGAGGACGGGATGAACGTGTGCAGCAGTTCAATAGACCACTTATCGACTTCGTCCTCAACGCCTCTCCAAGTCAAACCCGCAAACCAGAAGAACTGTCACTTGTCCAGAACCGTCAAGCCAGGTGGCGGCATTGGGGTCTGCAGCGAACAGCAAAAGCCGCAATCGTCATGCTCGCATTGTGTCGGGCCTGTCCGGGTGTTCGGACTCAACCAGACTCGGCCGCAGGCTTTTCTTCACGCGTCCTGACAGCACTGTTGACAGGAGTCGAAGTTGGCGTTTGCTTTTTCCCAGCCCTGAAGAACAGCCGCATTAGGTTTGGCGCGGCTTGGCATAGCCTCAGGGGAACCGAGGAACCTATACGCTGTCACGTGATTCCGTTCTCCTGTGATATTAGCGCCGGGATACTTGCCCAGCCTAGTATTCCCCCTCCTTGCGCTCAGTTACGAGTGACTACATATAGCGGCCAGTCTTTCCCTCTTAGATTAGTTAGTTAATCAATCTCTTCCGCCGCTACAACCACACTCCGCCTTTCCTGCCGGAGGCACCTAGGTGGGAGGCGCAACATGAATGCATAACGGGCTGTATAATCCTACCAATCAAACGATATAGTACTTTCGTGCACGCTAGAAAGGCTACAATGTGATAGTCGAAAGGGTGCTGTTCAAAAGCGAGAGGATCTTTCAAACTACTACTGACAATGTTCCTCGTAGTGCGGTACCGACAATATTCACTCGTTGTTCTCATTGCAGGGGCAAAATCACACTCAAACCAGTATCTGCTTATGCGGCATTGTCATCGGTAGGCTCTTCAGGAACAAACAGCAACCCGATCAAGAACTTCTTCATGTCGTACACCGCATCCTCCAAAACCCGACTGACCACATCGTCGTCGACCTCCATGCCTCCCACCTCCTTTTCTCCCATGGCCTGGCGCCTTCTCATGTACGCCGCCGTGCCTACAATAGAGCCCACCAAACTCTGCAGTTCCTTTGAAATCTTGTCATCGTCGCTCACGGCCTGTGCATAGAACTGCAAGTCCCAGGCCGGCGGCGACTCGCAGCAGAACAACAGCGTATTCTGCAACTGGCATATCTGCAGGGCGTTCTGTCTTGCCTGAAGCTCCAGCGCTCGATTGACCAGCCTCACTCTGAGATGTAGCAAATGGCACCACGTTTCCTTTGAGATCTCGTTGGAGGTGGTGGTTATCCGCAGGTTCTTGATCATGTTCTCGGTCCGGGCAACGTACAGATCTGCTTGCTTTCGGAGTTTCAGGACCACGTCGAATTCTGATTTATGAGTTGTCGGGGGATGCGTATGTATCTGAGCGTATGCTTGCGCGAATGTCGAGGGATAGGTGCCGGTTTGCTGCACTGGTTGTCCTGGGCGGCCGAAGCCGAAGCCGAAGAAATCGCAGTTTGGAGTGTGCGAGGCCCTAGACTCTGCAGATGGCTGGGCAGTGAATGTGAATGATGGCTGCGGCGGACGCGTACTGTAAGGAGGAACAGGCGTTCTTGGAATGTTCGAAGGCCGGGTATCGCCCTGCGCACGCTGTTGTTGAGCCTTGCTCTCTTTCTTCTTGTCTGGACGACACCGGCGTCGCTGCTTCAAGTCACACGCTGCTCGAGTGACGGTATCTTTCAAGATTTCGTATGCTTGTTGGATCTGGATGAACGCTTCAGGTGAGCCACCTTTGTCCGGGTGAGCCTTGAGGACGACTTTGTTGTAAGCAGCTTTGATGGTGGTGTAATCTGCATCGCGAGGGACTCCAAGGACAGTGTAGTGATCAGCCATCTTCCTTCACGAGGTCGTACTGGTGATGAATAGTTGATGATTGTATCTTTAGGGACGAAAACACGAAAACACTGTCGGTGGGTGTGCGCAAGATGTGCTGGCATGGGTAAAATTGAATGTACAGTCTCATTTTTCAGGTAGGAGTTCATCGTCAAATACTTTGGATGCAGTAAGGGAGGAGTGAGGCATCAAAACGAAGGCGGCCTGGATGAGCACTGCTTCACAAAGCGTAACAAAGAGCACTTCACTGCATCATCGTGGTGATGATAAGACAAGGCAAGCCTAAGGCAGAGACATGAGGCTGCTCAAAGCATGCGACACCTGGGGAACATCGTCCCTCAAGGAACATGCTCACACGTCCGTAAGTGACGGGTGGGATGTTAGCGAAAAGAGTAGCGGTTTTTGCCATAAATCACAACTGTATTTGGTCGATTGTGCTGGTGAAGGTATTGGAATATCGAAATACAGGCTGTGAATATGGCCAAAAAAGGGCCAAAATCGCTCCTCTTTCGCCATAGAAATCACAGTAAGGTAAGTGGCATATCCTTACCACCGCAGTCCCCTGAAGGGATGGACGCAGCGTCTTCCACAACCACAAAGTCGAATCTCACCAGGTCAAGACTCCCTTTTCATGGTATGACGTGCACCTCAACATCAGTTAAAGTCAATGTATCCTCATGAACATCTTCCGTTCTCTTTGTATTGTACAGCTCTTTGAATTCTCACAGGAAATCAAAAGACTAGCACGCTGGGGCATCCAGTTGCCTCAACGCCGGCCTTCAAAAGACTCGAGCATCCCAATGCCACCAGCCGGAATTGTTCTGGCCGTTGATTTTCCCCTTCGACGCCACATGTGGCGCAGTATCAATGCACGTGTTGCGGCTGTGCTTATCGCTAGCATCCCACATCACCAGCCTCACTCGTCACAACGTCGTCATCGATCACCACACCTTTCAATTCACGCCAATCGTCGATGTATGGATACACTGGCCGCCGCATCGCACTGGCCACTGACCGCCCGAAACGCAGTGTCTCAGATGTTGTCTACCACAGTACGGAGTACGGTGTAGTGTGATACTCCTCATATCCGGCGCCTCTTCTTTCCCTCGTGGCTGCGAATCAGAAATTCTGTGGCTGGATTCCCTAGGTAGGTGCTACTCCTACTCCTCTGTACGGAGTGGTAGCCACCAGCACTCCCTAAATGCCAACTCAACTCACAGAGTATCCACCGGAGCATCCCCTTCTTTTGGCCTGGTCAACTCGAGCCGGCTCGCCGGGCGTCTGGCCTTTCAAGCTCGTCCTCCTCCGAAAGTACAATACTCGTACGAGCTAGAGTACCGTGATAGAATCCGTACTGTACCTGAATGCTATAGGCGAGCACGGCCGGTTCCGGCACCATTGACCGGTCGCGAGTCGTGTGGCTTGTCCCTGCCAGGGCTTGCCCATCGAGTTCTCGACATACACAGTACTCGCTCCAAAAAGGGCACGAAAGAAAAAGGTAGGACAAACCCTCACCAAAACCCCATACCTACCAGTAGGTCTCGTGCTACAGTCCATCGTTACGCAGTACTCGTGACCATACGAGTAGTGGCATCGAAACTGGAATCTCTGCAGCAGCCGGATTTGTTCTTCCTGGCATGGATCAATCACGAGTCCGGCGCAAAGCGAGGCCACACCGTACAACGACTAAACTACAAGTACCACAAGTAGCCACCCCCGCCCGGCTAGTCCAGCCGGAAAATCTCGACCGTTCCTGGGGGGCGCGCGCATCGCACCATACACGGTCACGACAGTGACACACCGCACCCGTACAATTTTTCTCTTCGAAGCTGAAAAGAAGCCTTGGCCGAGTGGCCGGATAAACTCGAGGTCCAAAGATCGTCGGCTTTCCCTCCTATCACAGTTACTGGGCCTCTTACCGATGGCCATGGTCACAAATCAGAATGCGAGACTCCTGCCGTCATGTTGAGGCTGACGTGGCATGCAGACTACCGTGTACTTCAACTCATAACGTGTGGCGCCATGTACTTGTGCGATGCTATTTTTGAATATACCTAGACTGTCAGTGATTCAGTGCCCGTCGAGCCGTATCTCGTAGTTCTAGGCCGATCGAAGCCCAAAGCCCATGGCGAGCCTAGTGGCCTGAACATTGGCCACTGTGCCACTGCCATCGCTTTCTCTAGCACGCAAATCCTCTCTAGCCTCATGCATGTTCCAAAGCTCGCCATCGTATACCACTGTAGAACGGCTTAAGCGAAGAATAGATCGGCCTGGTCAGCTGGTCATGGGTATCTCATGGTAGCTATCTTCGGAACATGTCGAGGTTGTGAAAAGCATCTTCCTTCCGGGAGAATTTGTTGATTCGCTATCATGTTCGCTTGCACAGCCACACATATCGCCACACCATCCTGCTAGCAGGACGTTGGCCACCTTCTTCCCCATCTGTGGAAGTGTTTACCGGGAGGGGCCACCCAGGGAAGGGACTTTTGTGATTGGCAAGTCCAATTGTCTCCTCTGAAATGAGCGGGAACAAACCGTTCCTGCAGATTTCCGAATCGCTCATGGCCGGCTCCATCGACTTCACCCGTAGACCATAGTTGTTCTTCTGCCTACGTTGTGAGCCTCTGAACAATCGCCACAATCTTTCCCCGTTGGAAGAAGCAAAGTGTTTGAGCCTGTCTCCCTCGTTCTGGACGCCGCCCACTTCTCGCCACCCCATGTCCCGGCCTCCCGGGTGTATTGTGTGAAACCTCCCATCAAAAACTCGGCAAAATGTAAGAAAAGCCGAGCAGCCAATATTAGATAGTCGATACACTGATCTTGTTGCTATCCCTGACACTCGTAAAAGTTCGCTGGGTATCTTCCTGCCAAATCAAAGGGAGATTTCTGACAATGTGGGTATCTCGAAAGTTCATGTATCTCGTAAAGAGTATGCGGATCTCGCTCGGGGACCCGTGTATCATCCCGTCATTCGATCATCCTGTCGTGTACTAGAAAAAAAAAGAAATAGTTGTTGCAATAGTGTGTTGAAGAAGATGGGGAAAATTCCGACGCCCACAAAATACCTCTTCCACCTCCTGTCGCTGAAATGTACAGATATCCAGAACGTGGTGACAAGCCCGGTGCCGCGCATCTGGTATGGCGTTGCGCCATTTGGGGTATCAAATAGTATAGCATGGCTCCTCGATAGTCGCGCCAAAGTCCTCCCATAGGAAAAATCGTCGTAAATGAAATCGTCGTGTTCGTAATGGAATTAAACTAGTGTATAGAGAAGTTGGGTATCTCGCGCAATTTTCGGAACCTGTGAATGTTGCAAAGCACGCATCGACGGCATCAATAATTCAGCCACATCTCCAGAGGGTCCAGTATTGATGTGTCGGCGGGCCCAATGTCCCCGTCGACCATGACCTCGGCCGCCTCCGGCGCGACGAACTCTTGTTTCAATGAGTGATCGGGTTGGACTGGCGCGAACTCGACAATCATATCTTGTCCTTCGGGGACTTCTCGAACCACATCTTCGTCGACGATAATGTGTAGTCCACGAGAGTTGATATGAGTCACTTGACATACCCGATTAGGGTCGATCTGGAACTTTTCAGAAATGCCCTTGATCAGATCTCTAACGGTTCTGTGCATCAGATAGACGGCGCGGTAATATTCTTTGGCGGCGTCTTTTTGGCGTACATAGAAACATGCCACTGTGACAACGTCAGTGCGTGGTGTCTTCACAGGCATGGTCAACTTACTTGGTCGGATAGGCCTTTCGACGGGTGGCTGATAATCGCTGTCGACGTCCACAGCAAATAGATCCTTTTTGGACGCAGAATCGGGCTCCCTTTTCGGTATCTTGACTGGTCCGGACGTGGATGCGCTCGGCTCGTTCTCGCAGTCGCCTTCGCTCTCTTCTTGTATGGCAGACTGCTGAATTTGCGAGAATTTTCTCTTAGGAGTCGTCTGAGACGCCGAACTGGTACTGGGAGAGGCTGCGTTGGACGTCGGTGAGTCAGAAGTGCTCTGCCGTGACTCCCAAGTCGTCGTCCGAACAATTTGCTTCATGTCCGGGTCATCTCCTGGCAATTTGACCGGAAACAGGTCCGGATCATCCTCGGGTTCGCCACGCAGGAAGAGCACACTGACGGGCCTCGTGGAGGAGAACATATCCTGCATGCTCACAAGCTTCATCTGGAGATCCTCCTCTGCGGAGAACTTGATCCCCTCGCCTTCAGAATCCACTGACCATGTTCTCTTGTGCTTGACAACTTTTCCTGGTCGAGAACCAGAAGGTCGAGCCATGGATCCACTTCTCCTCCTTTTCCCAGCATTTCCCAGGCCAGCTTCAGCTTGAGCAATCTGCTGCTTCAGCTTCTCCATCGTTTTCTTGACATGCGCGACATCATTGGAGAGTTTTCTTTCCGCCCCGTGATCTCGGAACAGCTTGACTTTGGAGAAGCAGACTTCTGGCTCAGTGCTGGCGCCAGTTTGAGGCGTGAGCAATTCCGTCTTTGCACACAGACGGACTGGTATGCCTTTGACGCCTTTGGAGTGGCTGAAATCGGTGGAGAGGAAGTTGAAGCGGACCGAGATCGAACAGTCAGGGCCACCGTTGACGGGATTGGGGAACCAAGTCACGGCAAAGCCGTCGAAAGAGGCCTTCTCCAGCTGGATCTGAGATTTCCGTAGTTCATCGTCGCCTCCCTGGTTAGGATCCACATACTCTACCGCAAGGAGTCTTCCCCCACGCTGGTGAGCTTCATTTGAACCACGGCCTTCTTTCCAGAGCTGCCAACAGGATCCAGGACGTGCGCGTTGCTGCTCATCTTCGAAGGAGACCCGAACATAGGTCCGGTACTGAAGCGGCGCATGCTGGGGCATTTGTGGCATTGGCGGGGTCTGGTCCCATATAGACATTGTGTAGGCCTGGCCTTTGTTGAGATAGGTGATGGGGATCTCGTCCGCATGTCGAATCATGGCAGTCGGCGCATTCAGCGTGGTGTGGAATCGAAATCTAGAAGATGTGTCAGCTATTGTTGGGCATGAGAAAGGCGCTACTGACTGCTCCCCCATCGGCAGGCCAGTCATGCCCATCCTTCCCGGCATGTGCTGCTGGACAGACGGAACCATACTCGGCGGGCGTGCGGCCATGTCAGGCTGGGTTGGGGTCGTTTTCTGCGGAGTATCGTCCATGGCGACATAGCCAGAGTCCTGGTGCTGCAGGAACTGTTGAGGGGCGAAAGTCTGTTGCGGCTGTGGCGGAGGGACGTGCATCTGGGCTTGTTGATGGAAAGGGTCGTGAAATGGATGAGCCTGGTGCATTAGATGGGGGTTGAAATGCTGAAGTTGCATCATGGGATCGTGAGCGTGGAGGGTCTGGACGGAGTGTGGTAAGGACAATGGCGTGTTCATTCCCATGCCGGGGGTGTGAAGGTCGCCAGCCTGGGGATGGTAGAGAGTGCCGAAGCCCCCAGGGGTCGGTGTATAGTATCCTGGGGGCTGGTTTGCAAAGGCCGAAAAGGCGAAAGAGTTGGGATCCATGAGTGACGGGGTGAATCTCCAGGCGTCGGTGAAAGGCTTGGGCGTCACATCCTGTTCTTTGATATCTGGTTGGGTTTCAAAGCCTCTGGAGAAATAGTCAGTCTCCTGAGCACGGTCGTCGTCGAGGTCGGAAGAAAGAAGAGTCGGCGACATGACGGACGTGTGAAGACATTCCAAGGCGAGCATGGCATGGGGACGGGTAAAGATGAAGTTGAAGTAGAAGATAGAAGAGATGTCAACTTACTGCTGGGTGGAAGAAGGTTCATCGACAATCGCCTCGCTTAGAGTAGATGATCGGCGTGCAGGCCCTCCTTCCCCTTGGACAGCTGACGAAGTTGCTACAGGCCCGACCTCGGGAAAGCTCTGCTTGAAGGCCGCGTACAACTGCTCATCGGGCTTCTGAGTATTGCGCCTATGGACAAAACGTGCTGGTCAGTATGCGAGCCAAGCCGGCAACAGGTGAAACGAGGGAACAGATCATGGGCGCAAAGACGAACCGATTGCGAAACATTTGCGGCGGAGGCGACGTCTCAGGCTGCAAGTCTCAGAAAGACTGGGGTCAAATCAACGACATCCGGACGTCTAATGGTCGAACGTGATGCCACTTAGAATAGCTGCATTGGTCGAGTGAATGATGGTAATGATAGACCGATATTGACGAAATGGTGGCCGGGATGGGTGAGATGGGTGAAGTGCTGCGCCTTGCTGGGTGCGCGTAGACTATCTTTAATGTAGGTCGCGGAGGAGAGGCGTGGAACGGACTGGACTCTGGACTTCAACCGGTGCGAGGCGCACGAAAAAGCCAGAGAGGATGATCGACAGTTTGGCCGGCGAGTGCGAATGATCAAGAGAATCGAGGTGAGGTTGTATGAGGTAGAGGTAGACGTAGGTGAGGTCTAGTCGCAGCGTTGGAAAGCGTGGATCCCCTAAACGACCGGGGGGATAGGATACCCTCGCCGGGGCCTTTGCTGTTGTAGCGGAATTTGCGGTCTGTTAGTGGCTCTGATTGGGGGCCATGGGTTGCAGGGATCGTGAAGCAAGGGAAGTGGATCGGGTATAAAAGTGGAAGACGAGGAAATCGATGAGAGAGACACTGAGGCAGGACGCAGAATGGAGGTACGGGACAAGATGCATAGCTGGAATTGGCTATGAGTGAAGACGCCCAGCGGACAGGCCTCATTGGAGTTGCAGGGGCGAGTTTTAGTCTTTGGAGCCTAATTCTACTCGTTAGAGCCTAAACCGCACCGCACCAGGCAACTGTGGCTCCCAATCCACCGGGCGCTGTTCATTGGCGTCTGACGCCGGAGCGATGAGGTCAATAGGTATAGCCGTGGCGTCGCTGTCAGAGGGCGACGTGGCTGTTGCGTGGGTAAGACGCCGTCTCACTGGCTCACTGGCTCACTGGCTCACTGTGCCCTCCTCCACATTGCCCGTCTCTCTGACCCGACCGTTTTTGTGCCTGTCGAACAGCCGCTCCATCATGCTCCTAGATGCCAGGCTCATCCTGGATCGTGACTCGAACGGGAAGCATCCTATGATCCTGTCCTCAGTGCCTGAGTGCTCACATCTACTGTGCACCTACTCGTACTTCAGGGCCCAGGCGTTGATCGACTTGATCGACAGCTGCACAGCCACGCGTCACTCCAAGAATGACAGCCAGCTGTGGCTTCGGCAGCTGCACGAAGCGCGCATGAAGTGCCTGGACGGTGGCGACACCTGTGGCACAGGCGCCCATCCATGCCCATGGCCGGAAGAAACAAGCTGATCAACGGGCACTGGCTCTGCTCGGGCGTGTCACTTGTGGCTTGACCCTCCACGACCCTCCTCTGTCTCTTCCCTTTCCACTCCACGGTAACAGGCTGTTCGGCTCTCCGACTCACATCAGATTCTTCAATTTCTCCATGCCTCCTGGGATCGGACTGATGATGGTCAGATGAAACCATCGGCCCAGAGTCCACCCACAGACCACCATCCACACTGGACAGAGGTTGATATCGAAACCCGACCGCCGGATGCAAGATACGGAAAGCTCGCGCTTGCATCAGTGATCACCTCTCATGAGAATGGGTACTAGACTGTCAAACTACCAGTATGGATGCTAATGTCAATTTAGGATCGCTGATCGGCCGCACGTTTTGAGTCCTGGTCCACGATGGCCATCCTGTTGCTATTTTTCTCTGCGTCGATCCCTTACCTTGTCCGCATTCGCATTCCGCGTAGCCGTCTGTGCCAATGGCCATCACTGTTCACAGACAAGCCACCTCTAACGCGGTTCTGATTTTCCGTACCCCTCTCATAGGACGCGCACGCCAGAAGGAACAGAGTCTTGGTAAGATACCATGGTATATATCTTGCGCCTATTGCATCGCTTCAAGTGTGGCGCTGTGGGCGCTCAGAGCTGCGCCCGTGGCAATCCTACTCTGTACCCGGATCTTCGGCTCGGTACTGCCATGACTTCACTCTACGACGAAATCCGCCATACCATACACAGTACTTGTGTGGTAGTAGGTGAATAGACAACTAGACCGCAAAAATTCGTCATGGTGCAACAGCCGAAATTACATCATGGAAGTGTTCTGCCTGCCCAATCCACGGTGGCTGCAAGCCTCCAAAAGATGAAACACGTCGGATGCACGAGGTCAACTGACCCCTTCATAATCTCATGGCTGTCAGGACTCAAATCATCCACCATACCCGTAGCTTATCTTAAGCATCTCGCAACACCCAACCATCGAACTGTGCGATCTTGTCGATACACGTACACACAAATGACCGTGCCCCTTGGCTACGTGGTAATCTCAGGCATCCATCCACCGCATTAACGCTGATTGTGAGGGAAACTTCCGATGCACTACCCAGCCTCGAGGAATAAGCGCCTGAGGGTGACAGCGAACAGTCACCATCACCTGAGAAAATGAGGTCATTGTTCTTCACAGATTTGATCTCTGGGCGTGGGAGATGCGCAATCAGTCGGACAACGGCCTGAACCAAAGTGGACTCGCGCAATCATTGCACACCGCTCCGGCAATCTCGATTCGAGACATTTGGAACACGGATGGAACGATTCTAACGGAGCTTTTGGCGCTTTGGGTTCCACGAGGCGCACGGTTGGGATGCACACCAATGGCGCCGGTAGGCGAACAGGCGAGACGAGCTATGGCACAAGTACCTAACGGTTAGTAGCCCCCCGCGCCGCGCATGGTCGAGTGGACTGTGGACATTGGATACCAAGGACAGTGGACATCCACTGCTCGGGCTCGGGTTCACAGACATCCCCCATTTGCAAGCGAGGTCCTGCTCCAGCTCACCATTGAAATTTGCTCGAAGCCCATGATCGAGATATGGTTTTGTCTGATGGCCAACCCTCCACTGGCATCGACAAATTGCCATCTGCAAGCGCTCATGCTTGTTCAGCGGCACGGAGGTGAAACCTCGTACTTTCCATCACGCGGGACATGGGTATGCCTTTGACGTCGAACTGGAAATTGCATTCATGACTGGGACGGGAAATTTAAATCACTCTTACCAGGACCAGGGCGTTTCATACTCATTAGACGATGCTGTTGACAGCGGAAGTGTCCGGCAGTTCATCGCTTGCACTGGTCTCGCGATGGCATTATTATTACCATAGCTTGTCTGGCTCCTTCACTGCCGGCGAATTGTTCCTCTACCACACCGGATTTCTTTTTTTGCGACTGCAACTGGCCTACAGAACGCTGCATTATTTGACTTCTGCCTGCGCCTCGTAAACACACGGCACACCAGCCTGAGGCGCAAGATTTGACTGACAATCTAGAAAGTCTGCTGAGCTGAGATTCGAGTGGGACAAACAAAGTCAGACCTCCACCACGAACGCCACAATTGTAACGCCACAACTTCTGCAGATCACTACCGAATCCCTACCGATCGTCGGTCCCTGACTTGACGACTGTGGCTGGAGCACATTGATTCGAAAAGGAGGGGTTCGTATCGCATGGAATTCACGGCCCGGCCGGTCTGGATCTTTCTGAAAATTCATCACGAGTGCTGATCCTCTGCTGAATCCGTGGTAAGTTCCAGCACGACAGACTCCAGCACGGAGGTCCCGAGCAGGACGCAACTTCTGGAAAGCGTCTTTCCCTCGTCATGGAGACGCTGCAAATCTGGTTCGCCATGGAGACGTCGCCAATGCAGTTCGCGAATGGCAAAGATGAACCCGTGCGCATTGACTCTGAGAGTTCAGAACTATGCCCTGACTGGATCACACCACTGGCCTGCGCATGCCACGCATGCTTCTTCTCAAAAGGCCATTCGGTGATCACAGTACTGTGACTCCGTAAACCCTTCGGCAATCTGTTGGAAAGGCTGACAGGCCTGGAGCCAGGACCACCTTGACCATCTACCACCGAATCCTGCGAAGTGGTAAGTTTTTGCTATTCCTGCCGCGTGTTCAACGCAGAAGCTTCCTCCTCCCGGGACGGTGGACGTCGAACTCTACTCGTAGAAGGGCCTGGGTCTCGATCATACTAGCAGTCATCCCAGAATGAAGCAACGAGCACACCCGTCTCTATCGAACAAACTTCCCTAGGTAAGTGTTCTCCGGCGTGTGCGCACGATACGACCATATCTGTGATCATGACCGGACTCCAGCATTGCCAGGCACAGACAAGACTGACTGATCTGGTACAGATCGGCCTCCCGACTGATCGTCCTTTCTATTTTTGCCTGCATCTGCATTCAATAGTGCATCACCCTTTACCCTGGCATTCGCATTTGGATTCGCTTTCGCTGAATGATTCACCCTGATGGCTAGGCACCTGCCTCTCCCCAGCACCCACAGCAGTTTCTTGGGCATGCGTTGAAGAATTTCCCAGACGCACAATTGTTCAGACACAGCTCAGGAGTTACAGGTCAGTCTGAGTGACAGATTTCTGTGTATCAATGCGACAGCACGACACTATGTCCAAGAGCAAGCGCGCCTTGTGTGCTGAGCCAAAAGTTGCATTCAGCCCTCTTCCCAATATTGACTATTCTTCTCTTGAAGTCTTTTTCCTCAGTTTGTCAGGTGGTGCATACTAACCACCTAATACTCTTATCCCAATCCCTATGGACACGCTTCTTGTCACGGTTTATCTACTTTCCTCCCCCTTCTCCCCATCTCCCATGGCCCGTGCCCGTGCAAAAAGCACACCTCGATCGGGGACCGCGCATGATGGCTCTATTGGAAAAAAGGCCCCCAGCCACCCCCAGGAAGTGGCCATAGCGTACGCACAGAGCCCGACTTGAGAAGCTTAGCACACATCTGGTCGTGCCTGCACCCTTGCTCTTGTCGCAGTGTGAAGACCACATCCATGAACAACGCCCGTTCTTCATCCCTTCGGCGTCGTTCCCGACC
This sequence comes from Exophiala xenobiotica, assembly GCF_000835505.1. Taxonomy (NCBI): domain Eukaryota; kingdom Fungi; phylum Ascomycota; class Eurotiomycetes; order Chaetothyriales; family Herpotrichiellaceae; genus Exophiala; species Exophiala xenobiotica. The sequence goes on along the minus strand of NW_013562494.1, from coordinate 4,051,831 downwards.
AGGTCTGAAACTCTGATTTACCGGAGAGCCTCAGGGCCGGGTTCCGGGGTCTCTATCCCTCTCTGACTCCTCCCAATGCCCTTTTCGCGCTTACCAGCGGACATAGAACCTTGACCATGGAAAACGACCATACGTCTAGCAAGCAGTGCCGAATCGACAGCCGAGCGCTTCTTACGCTCCTTGCCAGGAAGGCCAGGCTGACAAAGACATAACCCGACCTAGTGTCCACCTCCTCCGGACACTGCTATACCAGCCAGATAGCGACCGCACCCCGTCCATGTCGAACATGAATGTTGAAGAGTTTTGTCCTCTGCTTGATTCCCCTAGTTCCCTAGTTCCAGGGACACGGGTCCGAGACTGTCTGGTTCGCCGTTAACAAACTGAAGAAACACAACGTAGCAACATCGACCGATTCCAAGTTGTCAGGAAGTCCCAATATCTCAAATCTCGAAGGAGACAGCAGAAACGTCGACAATTTTGATGATTGACCTTGAATTATAATCCTGATCATTACTAATATCTGGAGATCATACCCATCATGAAGCTCCCGTAGGCCACGGTGGCAGTTGCCACTTGACCTACCTCATATTGCAAAGGTTGTATTGCTCGGCCTCCATAACATGACCACTTTTGCTCATTCGACCACACGAGGTTCGCGTCTAATAAGACATAGGATTCCTCCCAATTGATTCGACTTTGCTTCCACAATTAATGGTAGGGGTTCTGTCCCCAGCACTCTGGCATCCCGTATCCCGTCGTCGGGTGCGTTGGTAAAAATGTTGCGCCCAAGAAAGGCTTACAAGACTAAAGGCGTAGACGTCTTACGCGATGCTGCGCTTGCTTGAATCATTAAACCCAGTTGTTGTGTTTCTCCCGTTAGTTAATTCACCCAGGAGCCAACACCGCAATTTTGATGATACCCACCTCGCAGACCATGGAATATTCCGCCATCAATCATGTTGTTGCGCGCCCCTAGAAAGCATTACCGCGTGATGATGATCTGGAAACCGTCTATCCATGGTCCGCAACTGCCTGAAATGCCAGCAAGCATGTAACCACGAGGAGCCATCAAAGTATGCCTGCGAGTTAATCAGCGACTATGGTTGTAAGCGGCATCGGCGAACTCACCCAGATCCTCCTGTAGCATTGCCATAGACTCCTGATCGTCGTCCAGTACTGGTCAAGATCTCTATACCATCGACCCAAAGCCCCGCCCGCAAATAGAACCCGAGTATTGTTTCGCCTCGGCGCGTATCTGTCAAGGTCAGCTCTGGAAATTCTTGTGGTTTCGTGGTAAGCTTACCAAGAAAGAATTCATCACCGCCGGGTTTGCCGCCTCTTTTCCCAAACAATTGACTGTGACCATCCTCGTAGCAGAACTCGATCCCATCGAGAGCATATCCATGATATACCTTGACCGACGTTAAAAGCTTTGTTTGAAGGTGAGTGCTCTCCAGAATTACTTCTTCTGGTCTGGAGCCTTCCAGCTGAGAGTGGCCTAGCTTCTTGCCCCTGAAGCCAGGCCTGGAATCAAATGATTTGCCTAGACCCATGACATTGTTATAGGCATTCATGGTCAAGCCTTCATCTCGTTTGGGAGCCTGTCTGACAAGCGGTAGACTGACAATATTCTTTTTCGATAAAAGATCATCCGCATCATCGATTCTCTCCTTCCTGGAACCGCCACTGAAGATTTCGAGAGCCAATTTAACCTTCTTCTTGTCTTCGGGAAGGCGAGCGCGGAGATCGCTCTCTGTCAAGGTGACCTGCCTAGGAAGGCTGCTGTTTCGAGAATCGCTATTTGTGAAATCGATCCAATGTCGGCACACATCGTCGCCTTCCATCCAGAGCTCAACAAAGGAGATTCCGGTGGCAGCCGAGCAGATGATTCGTCCATTACCAGCAGGAAAATATTGAATACTGTCGTCCTGTGACAAAGATTCGTCGCCAGGGAGTCTGAAGCAAGGATGATATCGAAAGCGCAAAACATCTAATCTGTGCCAACCACATTCATCTTCCTGCCGGCAAACTTTGAGACCGGGTGATTTCGTCCGGGTCGAGTATGCCTCACGAATGACAAAAGATCGGTTGAGGCGCACATAGTCTCTTAGCATCACACCATTCTGTTGGTGAGGGCATCCAAATAGGTGGCCAACTTCGTGGAGATGAGCGCCAATGCCAATATTGGCAGCTTCCCAACTGCTTCCGGACTCATTGCAGTCGTTTGCGACGAATTTGGTGTCGGTCTTCGTGCAGTCCATAAAGGCCGGGACAATCTCTTCGATGCATGAAGGATAGCTCTGAAGCGCGTGGGAGCCGAAGATTGCTAGACCGAGATCGTCACCGGTACCGCCCAGTGCAGCGTGGCCGCGGATAGTGTCCGCTTCTGGATCCCAGTGAGCGTCAAGCAGCAGACAGGCCACATACTGCTTTTGACCTGGCCGGATGTTGAAATATTTCTTGACGGCATCTGCGGCAATTGAATACAGTTCACCTTTCTGGGCTGCAGGGGAGTGCTGTTGTGCGTACTGCAGATCTCGCAGTTCTGCAGTAGTCTTTTCCGACCGTACGACATGCACTCTGGTCTCATTCTTCATCTGGCCCGTTTCCCAATCACGAATGGAAAGTGTGCCCGTCTGCCACTCTTCATCGAATCTGAAGCACCGGCGTCCAAACTTGTTTCTGTACATTTGTTCAGCCGTGAATGCCTGCCACAAATGAGCGGCCATGCGGAATTTCCTGATGGCCATGGAGAGGTCGTTGCCTTCGGTTTGTACTCGTTGTGGAACTGCGTCGAACGTGCAGGGTGAGTCCTTGCCAGCAAGGATGACCAACTGCAAAGGCGGGGCGCTGTTCAAGGGTAAGTAGTTCAACATTATGTAGGAGCTATGTGCTGTGGGAGCCGAAGCGCTGCTGATGGAACTGAGTTTTGGGGAGGTAAAATCAAATCGTATCTTGTTCCATCCGGGCGATAGGTATACCAGAGCTTTGAAGTAAGAGTCGGATACCGGCCAGTTTGTAGGCTGGAAAGCCTGTCCGTCCTTATCGTGATGGACTGTCAAGTTGCCGTCCAATGCTTTCATGTTGGGATCTCCAATTTCGCCGCTGACCGACAGTACTTTTGAATAAACCTAGACAGCTGCATAAGCTAATATCCCGCATATGCCTGCGTTCTTTCATACCACAGAATTGTCCAAGATCGATGTGATTTTGGGTGCGTAGGCAGAGGTGGGAAGCGGGACTCGCATTGCGCCATTCGAGCCAGAGGGCGACAAAGTCTGCATCTTGTTAGATTATTCAGTCTTACCAGCAGAGAGATCTGTTTTCATCACTTACTATCATACTGTTCCTGTTCGAGGGTGGGACCATGACGCTCGGTCGTTGAGGCAGCGGCGGAGTGTCCCCGTTTGTCTTCGCCGAGCCGAGCACATTCGAAGTAGACCCATTGGCGTGGTAGGTGGAAGGTGGTGTCGTACTTCCCCCAGTGGAATTGAGTGTCGAGGATGATTTTGCAGTTGGGACTGTGCCATTGGATTCTGTTGAGGAGTCGGAGGTCCGGAAGCTCGCTTTTGAGCGTCTGCGCAGATCTCTGAAGAACGGCATTGCTGTGGAGGATGAGAGGTGTGCAATATTATGATTCAAGCATTAGATTAAGAGGTGTTGGTGTTGGAGAGCTCGACAATGCAACGGGGTTGTCGCTGGAGGAGGGATGTAACGATTGCAAGCACATGCATGTGCGACGGAGCTTTTCGTGCAGGTGATGATATGGACTGACAAGGGTGGTCCTGCAGGGTGATTGGAGATTTTCCTGTTAATGACAAACGAGCGATGGTGAGGCTTGGGTATGGGGAAGGTGGTGGTCGTCGAGCACCGAAGGGAAATTTCGCAAACAAAGTTAACGACAGCAGCGACGACAATGATGATGACGAGAAGGTGCCATGATTCTGGTGTCCTTTCTCTGTCTCTGTCTGCGCATAGACCAAGCTCGTAGGTAGCCGCAAGCCGGAGGATTGGCGGATACGAGATTCCCATCCTGACTTGGACTGGCAAGACATGCGCCTACGCAAGCAGGTGCGATTCGTCAGAGCAGGTGAAACGGAAGGCGGCATGTTGCAGTCAGCTCGGCGGCCACATCAAGGGTGGAGAAGCTTGGAATTTCAGGCCTACTTGAGTACCTAAAGTTGAAAAGGCATGCCCGTGGCCTCGTTCCCGTTAAGCCTCCTAGGGCTTGGTGCCCGGAGTTATTTCAGCATTGGAGGGGTTCAAGCTGGGATCGAGCAGGCATTGTGTGGCAGCGGATCTCTAGTGGAGGGCATGACGCACTACGTGGCGCTCAGCACAGCTGCTGGTTGGCGCCCATTCAACTCCATATCTTTGCTATCGGCATTCGTCTCTCCATTATGCACCAGTGTGACCAGTGTGACCAGTGTTCCAAGAAATGGGAGCGCATTAAAATTCAAAAAAGCGGACAAGTCTCACTTTCTTTGCAACTGAGATTGATATTGTACCTTCGTGTTTCGACTTGATAATGGCCTGGCATTATGGAGCATGCTCGGACAGTCGTTGTTTGTCCTTACTATGTTATTCCCAGCCTTGCCTCATATGAAGAGCACTATTAATGTCCAAGCGCATCTCACAAAAGTCCCGTAGGTCATGCAAGGCTAGGATTCATTTCTTAATCTTAGCTGCGCTCTTTCTCCAACAGAATAGATGGGGCTAAGACATGATGTCCACGCTGCTAGAAAAGATAAGCAGATCAACAACGTGCATGCCGCCTTCTCGTTTCAAGCATAGCCAGCATCCGCGCAGTCGTGATGGTGCAATGCAACGTCTTGTTGGTCAGACTTGACGGCAGCTTTTTCCAGAGTGCAACGACTGTGCTCGTGACTGGAGTATGAGGGAAAAGAACAGGCATAATCATATCTGAGAGGTGCTTCCCTTCTTTATATACCGGTCTTGTGCCGTGTGTTCCGACCAACATGCAGTTGAAAATGGCAAGCTTCAGATTTGCAGATTATCAGAACGAACGGAAAAATTCGTCAGGAATGTACGATCTGGATCAGAATATCCGATGGGTACCTCCATACCAGATATCAAATCTCAAGCTCCACGCATCAGCCGGGACAATGGCTTCAACGTATTGTTTGGTTCTTGAAGGCTCTGAACAATCCACGGCGTGCATGGAGACCTCAGCATAGGATATGGCTTCCGAAATTATGCCAGTGCCGACACCGACCACGGCATCCACCGACTAGGTTTCTGACTTGCTGGTGATCGATCTGACTACAAGAAGGTTAGTCCTGCGCATAGTATGCTCGGTTCCTGACCTCGGCGGCGGCGCGGATAGTGCTACGCCTTTTCTGGTAGGTAGTCCTTTCCCCAGACCCAGAGTGCCTAGACCAACATCAGCCTGGCTTTCCGATGACGCCGTGTAGAAAAGGAGGGAGTTTTCTTATCATTTGGCAGGTTTGAGGAGGTAAATGACAGCACATCGGTTCTTGCCATAGAATTGTCTGCAGCAGGTCAAAGCACGGCCAGGCCCGAGAGGTCGGGCACAAGGAGGCCCCCTCCAGTACAAGATAACCGAGCACTCCATGGCTGCTCCATACAATGGCATTGGGCCATTTGCAGGTGCTCAGGCGCCAGATCGGGTGACAACATTTGGTGATCAAGAACCAAGCCCAGGAATTGCTCATCTTCGGGCGTCATTGGGTGATGGTCAAACGTGGGTTTGAAATGGATTCCGCTTCAGAGACACCTATGGCTGCAACCAGAGGAAGAACATGCAGGAGGCCAATGCAGCGGCCAATCTCACGACCAGTCAGTAAGCTCCAAGTAGAAGTTCAGCTGCGGCATCCGAGGGCCAATGGGTTTAGATAGCATCACCAGCCACTGTTACGGCAGAGGTAGGTGGCCTTGATTAGTGGGCACTCATGACTGCCTCTGTAACCTGTCGCTGGGTGGCTGTTGGAGGTCAACCCCTCGCTCCGCGGCTGCTAGGCACTTCACTACCTACCTCCTAGACTTAGGCTAGGCTCGTTGACTGCAAAAAGTCAATGGCACGGCATGCCATTCCCCGTGGTGCACCTTTCACCACGAAATTCCTCATTCTTCAATTGCTGCACTGCCAACCACTTTTGCCCACGGCTGCATTCTTTCCTCTGCCTCCAAAATATCCTACACTCGAGCCATGACACTTGTCTAGCCAGGAGGTCGCCAGTACCACCGTCAGACATTTGTCTCCGTTGCCCTGGCTAGGAGCGGCCCCACGAGTCACGGATCCTAGAAAGTGATCCTGACAAGCACTATCCTTCCTAGCCTGCGCTTTGACGTCCCAAACCCATACCACATACATATTTGACACTCCTAGACCTTTTCTCCTTCTTTGAGACTCTGTTCAGTGCCACCATTCCTCATGTTGGTCACTCCCAATCTCTGCGGAAACATGGCTTCACAGCAGCAGCAACAGCAACATCCTTTTGCTGCAGCTCAAGTGGCCGAGAAGGTGATGCGGAGAGTGGAAATTGCAAAGGTAGCCCACCCAACCTCACACGACCTTGCTTGAGTCGACCAGGATGCTAATGAAAATTTTCCTAGGTTGCTCGAAACCTACAGGACTGTCTAGCCTTTGCAAGTTTCAAGGCCCAGAATGGCTGGCAAGATCGGACACTGTCGACGATTGAGCCCGAATTCACAGAGAAGCTCAAGAGGAAGAGACCGTTCCTGGAAGATGACACTCCCTCTGATGGCTCCTCTGGTTCCGACGACGAGTTTGCCCCCATGTCCTCAATTGCAAACAACCGGTTCTCGAGACCTTCCCATGCTACCTTCAAGGTCCCTCAGCCTCCTTTTGGTGCGAGAAAGAGAGTCCGGTCGTCGTCGACTACTGGTCTGGACAGACATCCCAGCAGCATGACATGGAAGCATGACACTCGCTTAGCACAATCCTCGCCTGTCTTGGGCCGCACACAGTCTTTTCAGGAGCATAGCGTCTTTCATACCGACCCTCTAGGCCTGCCGCACTCTTCCAATGACGACTCTCCTATGTTTGACGTTCATTCTGACGACGACGATCATGACCTTCCTATGCCATCCTTTGCGAACGAACCTTCCAGCAGCATCTTATCCTCGTCTCCTCCTCGAACACCACCTCCTACCAAACGTTTACTCAATGTCAATGGAAAGCAAGCTGGAGCTGACCTCCTTTTGTATCTGGCGAATTCACCATCTCGCTCACCAGCCATCAACATTCACCGAAGCTCTGTCTCAAAAGAACCACCCTCTACTCCTCCTTCCCAACACTCCCACCTACCATCCTCGGTCATGACGACTCCGGGAACACATTTGGGATTATTCAACGGTGCACTACAAACCCCCGGCCAAAATTTCAACCTCGCCGACTTCTGCAATGTCACCCCTTCACCTGCGCAGGCTCAATGGGGCGGTCGAACTCCAAGCATAGCAAAGACCCCAAGTCGCTTCACTCGAAGAGGATTGAATTTCGATACACTTGCGCCTTCGGAAAGCCCAACGGTACAACGCAAGGCACCAACCAGCCAAGGCCTCGCGCTACAGCTCGGTGACGAACTCATCCCGAGGTCTTGATATTCCCCCCCGTACTCGATGCAGCCACTATTATGATAAACTAAAAACGAACGACACCCATCAACGGTGCCATGAACTACTCGAACTGTCACGAATAGCATACAACAATTGTCTTTTGCTAACGACACATGCAACGATCAGAACGGCGTACATTGTTTTGAGTCAATACAAAATGGCTCGGGAATATGCAATGCAAGGCTGATTTGGATTGAATTGAATTGTCTTTACTTGCCAGTATTCTGCAGGGAGCCGGATCTCAGCAAAACTGCCAACGGAGGATTTTGTAGGGACTTTGCTGTCCATTGCCTACTTTGCTTGTTGTTTGAGCTCGTGCATTTCACTGCGCTACATGCAGCGTGTTATTGTCCTCATTAGTATGGTCAAGAGGCCACACTGCTGCTAATTGTTACTGTCGGTAGGTAGCTGAAAGTATATAGTCTACAATCAATCAATGAATAAATCAATCAGATTGGTAGCACCAAAAATTGGCCCTGAGCTGGACCCGTACACAATTTGCACAACGAACCCTTCCACTGCAGTACAGTGCCGTGGATGCTTAGCGGTGATGCATTGTGTTTGTGCACATCGCGTGCTCAAGATCGAGAGATCTGGTTCCGTGCGCCTGCCACCATCTATCATTCAGACAATCAAACCAAATTACCTGCACGGGATGTGGCGGTTTTGGGACACGCCACACTCAGCTCAATTGAACTGGCCAAACAGGACCATACGTCAGTGAGGTATGGCCTCCATAATTATCTCGTTATTGGAACGTCGTCCGGGAACTGGAATGGAAGTGCTTGCAGTAGTTCCCGTCAGGCACCTCTGGCCAGTGGCCACTCCTGTCCGGGGGATATTCGTCAACGCTTATGCATGCACTTACAGTACTATGGCACGGAGTACGAGTACAGCACTTTCGGGATGATCCTGGTTTGACAGCAGAGATGTTCAAGGTGCCCCTCTCCCCCTTCCTGCTTTGGAAATCATTCCCATCCCGATTTCAAGACTTTGGGATGGTGATCTACCTGTAGCGTCGGTCCCGGTCTTACTTGGTACAATACAGATGCCGTGGTGCTGGCGGATGAGAACAACACATCTTTTCCTCGTCGAGCTTGAGCTTGAGCTCCCACTTCTAATTTTGTGCACACACATAGTACTGTATGGATGGTCGGGGAGCTGGCACTCATCGTGCTCCATGGCTCGCCATCATCTCACGCGGCCGCCTCTTCTCTACGTAAACAAGCGGTGCTGATCAATCGACCGGCGAATCTTTGTGATCAAGATCCCCTCCAACATGCGGCTGAACTCATCACTCGGCTAGTTTAGTTCTTAGAGGTACGTAGTTACGTAGTACTCATTCAAAAGAGGTTAGAAGCCCGAGCCGGAGCTGTAAACTCACTGAGCTGAAGCTTGTTGGGCGTACTCGGTACGTACAAGTAGCATGATCCGAATGCAAGCGAGGCACGAAAACGCGTGAGATTTGGAGATCGGCGTTTTGTTATTTTCTTTTTCGCTTCTTTTTCCCGTGTCTTGTCGTTTCTACACTGCCGCACATCTACGAGAACTCCGGTGATAGGGATTGTTTCCGAGACCAGCCACTTTTTTCTCTTCGCAGTGCAAGAGATCGATTGATTTCGGGTTGACAGAAGAGGGAGATTGAAAGAAATGCTGCAAGAATTGTGATGGGTTGCTGTTTGCGGCTAAATGTAAATTTCCCACTTTACGCGTCGACGCGACTTAGCGTGGCAGACTAGTCTGGGATGGGGAGCTTGGCGGCGTTGGCCAATCATCAATGACTGCCATGACAAAACTGCGCGGTGCCGGCGTTACCGGACTGAATCAAGGTGATCACTACTACGGTAGGTATCAATGTCACAGTCAGTCTGTGGGCCTGAGAGACTGACCGGTCAGAGTTCCATTCGCTTTGATACGAGAAAATGGCCAGAGTGACGCTGTCGGGTGTATATTGATGTGAAGGATTCAAATACTCTACTATGTGGCATCTGAGCTGCTTTAAGTCCGACTGTCAAAGTCCGGCGACGACATAGATATCGTGGACATCTGTTTGAATCATACCCATCATGCAAATTGATGAGCAACGAACTCTCCCCGGATGAGAAGCCTCATCTATGTATCCGTTAGCCATGATGCTCATGTCCTCTGTAGGAAAGCCTTGCATCACCTGTACCTGGTAGGTGCTGAAGGAATGCCCAGGGTATCAAATGTGCAGGACTTGAGGGACGCCACCGATCCCATAACGCGGGTCAGACTAGTCTTTCTCCCGTCTCCTGGGATCACAGTATGGTGCTCCTGCCGGTGCTCGGGCTTTGCTGTGCCAGTCGCCTTATATCAGACACCTCAACTAGAGCTGGGTCTGATCGAAGCTGGACCTCAACTGAAACCCCATATGACCATGTGCTTCGTAAGGTGTGCAACAACTCAGGAAATCCCATCGTTGCCGGATCGTTCGTGCAGCTCCGTAGCAAAGTGATGTCTTTCATGCTCAGCACACAACCTGAAGGACAAACGGCCACCTGACAACGTCCATTGGCGACCGTGGCCGGTCTGTCTGTCGCTCAATATCGTACCGCTCGACCGGCTGATTGGTAATAGCGAGAGTTGAACGGACTTGGTGCTTTCATTGCTTCACTGCCGCCTCTTCCCATTGTACACCAACCCATTCCTCGCGGAAAGTTATCTCTCCTGGTACAACACAGTTCTTTGCACATGTCCCAACGATCACTGTGCCCCATTCCATCCCTTCGTCGAGGTCCATAGCCTCATCTTTTTCCAGCTCGTAAATCAATCCGGGCACGAGTTGAAGCTCAAATACCCTTTGCGCTCCGCAGCTTTCACACCTTGGAATTCCTCTTACTGCGCCCGGTTTCCCATGGGGCACTACGAACCTCGAAGCGACATCATCTGTCCCGGAATAGAGGAGCGGCTCACCCTTGAATTCATAGCGTAACACTTGTTCCGGATTTTGAGCTATTCGATCCGAGAATTTTTGAAAAGTCTTGTCTAGCGTGGACTCGAAGGTGTCTTTCTCTGATGCAGCGCCGCTGCCACTGTCATCCACGTCGTACTGTGTCTTGGAGGACTCGGCTTTCATTTCTGTGACCGGTTCCTTTTCCAGCTCTTCCGGGTAAGCATCGAGGTAGAAGGACGAGAACGGCGGAGCGGATCGAGACTGTTCAGGCCAAGGCTCAGACCTCTCTGCGTTGTTCGTGGGTGGCTTGGTATCTGATTGGATTTTGAGCTTCTCGGCGAAACTCTCTGTCAGAGGCTGTGCTTCGTCAACAGGTCTTTGCGGAGGCTTTGCGGCAAGTGTCGAGGCGGCTCCGAGGGATGAAAACGGGTTTACACTAGGTGGCGGGTTGCTGTTCGACATCGAGAATGGGTTTGTGCCGTTCACTGCGGGAACCGGTCCTGTCCCCCCGAACAGAGCGTTTCCAAGACTAGGTTGGGGCTGTTCGACTGGGACGTCCGGTGTTTCCTTTTCCCTCTTCTCTGTCGTCTGCCATTTTCTGACCTCCCGAAAGGCTCTGACACTGCCAATCTTCTTCGAACAAGCCTTCTTTCTGCAGCAGAGAACATGTAGCCGTCGTTCGTCGTGAGGGAAGTATTGCTGAAGGTCAGCATTGAGTTGCAGGAGGAGTGACATGTATCCATTGCAGACTTTGCATTTTGCAAGAACAGCAGAAGGAGGATGGTCCGGGTCTAGCCAGGTAGGATAGCCACCAAGGTGGCTGATATCATCTCCTGTAGGCTCTGTAGTGGCATAACCGAGAGTGACGTTCGTGGTCGAGTAATCTTCATCTTCATCTGATGAATCACTATCATAGGGAGCCATGCTCGCGACTTGGAGGTATCTGAGCAGTGTTGCAGACTCGATCTCTACGCCTGCGCCAGAGATAAATTCTGCTCGGACGATTATGCAAAAGCTCAAAAAACAATTAAGGTGTGGCTTCAGGCGGGCACCATACCAAAGCTGGTAAGCTCCTGTGCTTATCGATAACGCCCCTTCAGCCCCACTGTCTTCACTCATCCACCAAGTTTGTTCAGACTTCTCCTCTCTTTGCTGCAGTTTCGTTCCTCTTCGCCATGGCCATACTGCAGCCTAACATCACCCTTTGACCAAGATCGCTGTCTACTACCCGTTAAAGCCTAGGTGTGTTCCGGATGTGCGTACTCCTCACCTGACTATCCTGTCAATACAACTTCCTCTGGAGAGGTAGGCCAATGATCCGTCTTCAGCTCCATGTTCCACCGTCTCCCCGCAGCATAAGGGCGGGGAACCATGTCGTTTAGCATCTTACTGCGCCGGCATTTCAGCATAAAAGACAATCTATATGCAACGCCCGTCGGAGAGTGCGGAAAGTGATTTTCTGAACCTCTCTGCACCCTTTCCCAAGTTCAGGCGGACCTGAAATCCATTATCGCAATGGCCACCCACAAAGCCTCAGCCATCGTCATTGACGACTATGAACTTCCAAAGGGCCGAAAAGCAGTCGGGACCCTCATTACGGCTGCTCTGATGGTCCTCTCGTCTAGACGCAAGTTCATCGAGCCTCGATCATTTATCCACGATCACATCCTAGCAAGGAGTATCAAAGCCCACAAATACTCCAAGCTAGTCCAAGACATCATCTTCTACGCTCTGTTTGGTCTCCACGGGGTCGAGACTGTCTGGTTCGCCTTTACCAAACTGAAGAAGCACAACGTCAAACTCACCAGCCCCGCCTGGATTGAGTGGGTTGCCACAGTCTTTGCTGGAGGTGTCTTCGCCAGAGAGCATTTCGATGAATTTATCGAGCAGAAGGAGCTCAAGGCTATCAAGGAAATCTAGATACGGGTCAAAGCAGTTCGAGCAACGAAACCAGTTGATGAAGGAGACAATTCTTGTCGGACACGAAGGTGGAAAAGCCACTTGGAGTTCTACCAAGTTAGCGTGTTTCAAGGTCTGATATATACGGTGCGAATGATGATTCTAGCTTCTCATTACTCTGGCACAGAGATTCTTCCAGTTATGCCAATGGTGCGGATACCACCATAAGCGCTTGACTATACCCATGCGAAGATAAAATCCCTCTTTCCATCAGGCCGGACCTTCTTTCCTCTCAATCACACTCAATGTGACTTGTCACATTGCAATACGAGCCCTGCACCTGCATGTGGCACACGCTATCGACGCCTCGCCAATGGCTCGTGCACTCTGACTTGGGTACATATCAACGCGGCCTTGACCCCTCGACTATTTCGCCGACCGTAACACCTTTCACCCCTCCCAGCGTGTTCTCTCTCTCTACCCACCACTTCAAATCGCAGAAAATACTAGTATCAACTTTGCAAAATCTCTCAATTCCGTTTACTCCAATGCATGTAACTCGGCGCCTCTTGTCTCTTCTTCTTACCACGCCATGACCGCTCTCGCACCTCACGAGCAAGGCTCGGCCTTTCTCCGCCTCCCTCCGGAAACGCGCCTGCAAAATCTACAGCTACCTCGTGCCCCAGGACGGGACTCTGGACGTCGAAATCTGCGACGGTCAAGCTTCGCCAAAGGGAAGATTCGCGTTTCTCAGCCGCTCCGTCGTCACCGATCATCTCGCGCGCTTCTTCAGCCGGGAAACCCTGATCCGCGAGAACGGTCTGCATCTCCTGCTCGTCTGCACGCGCACCCGAAACGAGGTGTTACCCTTCCTTTCCAACTTGACAGTCCGGTTCCACTGCCCATGCTGTTTCAAAGAACTGCTCAACAATCTCTCGCACGGCCTGGGCGTGGGCATCCACTGGATGAAGCACGTCGAGATCACTTTCACCTGCAGGGATCCGCCGGTGCCCCCGGAACAACCGCCCTTGTACCACGGCTACGGCCACGGCCACGGCCACGGTCGTCGCCGCATGACGCCGGACCTGAGCCGATTCATGGCGACCGAACAGGCCGGAGAGGCCATGTCGGAAGCTCGGCGTGTCGCGTGGCTGTACTACGGACGCCTCGATCTCACAGAGCAGGAAAAATGGACATGCGAACCCATCAAGGACAACACCTTCACGGCCCGTGGCATCGAACAGCGGAACGCTTTGGCTCCTGGCACCTACCTTCTCACGGCCGGAGGAGGCACACAAGAAGGCGCAGCGGGCGCAGACGGCAACGGAGGTCCTAGCGGTCCGTATTACGCGACGAGAACCCTAGGCGATCATCTTCTCAATCCTCTGACCGGACACTTAACAACGAGTCTCCCCACCTACAAGAAATGGTTGGTCAGTGGATGGTTCCACGTGTGACAAAAGGAGGCAGCAGCGGTAGTAGCAGCATCTTGCCAATCCAGCAAGTAGCAAGAACCAAGAGCCGACATCAGAGCTACTGTGCGCGAGGGTAAATCTGATCTTGCTAATTCAGAAACAGAATCCGTCCAAGGAGTATTGAAAACCAAAGATATTTCGCCAACCAGTTGATCTGCTGCCCAGCGCCACTATTATGTTCGGAGAACGAGACAACAGACTCTCCACAATATCCTCGGTCGAAACGATCCAGATTACCTCCCATACACCCCAGGACCCAGAGCGCCGTCACATCAAAACGTGAATTGCATCAAACCAGGATTCAGCACGAGCGGCAACAATGCATGCGAACCTGAACACCGTATTTGTCAGATCACCACAACAACTCCATACTGAAGAAGGGTTTGACAGTGTGAGACTTACCAACAACTGTTGCCAAAGGCCAGATCGCCGTCAAGAACGAGATCTGCCAGTCATACGGCACCAATGCGCCCAGCGGTCCAACTCCCGCAACAACAATCATTCCCAGGCTCAGAACCGCACAAAACGCAAACGTCAGCCTGAACTTCCGCAATATCACAGGCACCTCCTTGAAGAAACTTGTGTCAGTCGCTTCCTTGCTCGTAGCACCCCAAGTCATGTCCACACCGAACAAATGGCTCAAAATCGCCTGTGAGACATGCAACGAAATGCCACCCAGAAACACTGTCAACAGCGGAATCCAGCGGAGGTTCTCCAACAATGCCGACGCCAGACTTCGCTCTTCAATTCGATATCTCATCACTGCAAGGGCAACATTGCCCAGCGCCGTAAATACCAGGACGATGGCGAAGTAGATCTTGAAACTGTCAATGTAATAGTGATCCAGATGTCCATTGAACCAACCGACGACGCAGTAATTGAACAATGTAAGGATCCAAGCAGAGCCGATGGCATAATACGTCCCCACATACGCCATAATTGTCAATTTCGAAGGCAGAGGCATGTTGCTGACGATGAATCCGCGAAAGAGAGGCGTAAATGGACCCTTGGTAAACCACTGCGCGAAGGGATGGAAGATCAACTCGGAGCAGCCATAGGCATATTTCTCCCAACGCGCAAGCTCGTCGTACACCGTCAACGAGACGCCTTCTTTGAAACCTTGACCGGCATACGCCGCTAGGCGCAGAATATACCCATTCGTCTGTAGCCGCAATGCCATATCGAAGTCCTCGGAAACGGTGGCCTCAGACCAGTATTTCTCCTTGGTCGCGCCGTCGTTGACATCCTTTTCGATGTAAGCGACATCCTGCACGGCCTTCCAGCGCAGAAAGGCGTTATGTCCGACGAACGGCGCGACATCTCCATTCGAAACAGCGTACTGGATAGCAGTGTAGACGAGGTTCGTGAAGAAGGTTATTCCCTTTTCGAACCAGTTGTCCGTGACGTTCATGACACCAGACGCGAACTGGATGATGGCCACTTCAGGAGACTGCTCCATCTCACTGACCGCATCGAGGAAGCAGTCCACGGGTACTCGCGTGTCCGAGTCGATCAGGAGGATGTAATCACCAATACGGACGTTTCCTTCGGCCTGCGTGCGGCCTTCATCCTCGAGGATAACTTCCGCCAACGCCGTGTCGTAGGCTTCGCGCTCATTCTCGGCCGTCCAGGCTTCGTTGCGATCGATCGGTGCGAGCCTATCTTCAACGCGGGCGCTAACGTTGAGGGCGTAGTTCATGTTCGATGCTTTCTTGAACTTGCCGGCTCGAATGAATGGCTTCTCGCCTTCCACAGGTTTGGGTTTGTGTTTCGGTCGAGAGACCCAGCCAATGTTGTGCTCATCGTAGTATTCGCGTCTCTCCTGCGCCTGTTCGGCTGGAATCAATTGCATGCCATCGTCGTTGACGAAGATGTTGGCGGTGCCGCCTTGCATTTCGTAGGTGGAGATTGCAGTCTTGATGGACTTGATGGTAGGGTCGATAACTGACCACAACCCTTCCTTGTACACGGGGCATTGGATCGTGACGTGCGGAAGCGTGGCAGTACTAGGTAACCGAGGCGGTTGCTGGCCGGAGTAGAACTTGGTGTTCGCGTTCATCTGACTGATGGGACCGATGATTTGGGCAATGCTCCCGGCGACAGATTGCATGAAGAAAAGAGCCAGCCAGCATTGCAGAGGCACGACCAGGAGAAAGGCGAGACGCATCCAGTTTTTGTCGACTTTGATCTCGAGGGCGATCTGCCGCCAGCCGCTCCCAATGGCCGCGACGAGCAGGATCAGAGTGAGGGCGGTGAGCACTGGCTGGATCAGCACAATCCGTCGAGTGGGGATGACCACAGTTTTCTCGAGGTCCGCGGACGAGTCTCCGGTGTTCAAATTGGTCGTACTTGGAATGGCACTTCCCACCGGCGCAGCAGACTCGTCGTCATTCATCTCTTCTTTCCAGACCATGCTGATGAGCTGGTCCTCAATGCTTTGTACTCGCTTGAGGACATGATTTGGATCGTCGTCCCAGACCACCAGGATCTGATAATCTTGAATGAAGGCTGCAAAATGATGCTTCTGGCATTCAGGTAGATGAGAGATAGTGGGCAGGATTTGCAATCGTAGGCCGGATTCTAGGGGAACATAAGTGAGCGTTTCGTCTTGGAGAAAGAGTTTGATGATGCGTGTGTTCACGGTCATGGCACACTACAGAGAGATGGTCAGCGACCCTCTGGGATCCTTATGGCAATGAACAGACGGTACCTTGACATTCAGTCTCTGTACCGCATCGAAGACCCCATCGCGCCGCGTCCGCAGATCTTCTGGTGCGCATTTATAGTCGTCTTTTGCCTTTTTGAGCATGACGCCCTCTTCGATTCCATTAGTCGACCACATCCGCTCGAGCTGTTGCTGGTGCAACCAGTTACACATCATGTCTGCTTTCAGGTCACGTAGCTCTGGGATTGAGCTGTTTCGGAAGTCACCTGAACGGTACAGGACGGATTTGCTGCTTTGGAGTGCGCTTGGCCGGGCTGCTGCTGATCTGGAGGACGGAGTTGCTGGACGTGCTTGATCTGAGACGTCTGTTGGAGTTGCCATACTGGATATCGGCAGCAGGTCAGCGTTGGAGTCCGTTGCCTGACCAGCAACACTGAGGACTGGGGTGTTGCCTGACTTTGATTCATGATTTGCCGGCCCAGGACCAAGTGCTGCTGTCTGGCTGCTCGCCATTGTCAAGGAAGGCTGCCTTAGCCAGCAACTTTGGAAGAATGTAAAGCTGGCGAGGAAGGGCTTTTGAAAGCTCTTGAATCCCAAAAAGAAGACTGGCAGTGTGCTATGGAAGGCCTGGATCTTTTGCATGCTTTCCAAAAACTGGCTGGACTAGGCGAAGCGACTGATGATATCGTGGCTGAAGCGCACTGAGACATAGTGATCTAAAAACATTAATCAAGCCGCTGGAAGATGATCAACTCGGGCGATATCTCCAATAGTCGGCGTCGATGTTGAAGACATTTTCGAGAAAGGGGCTGGCAGCCCTGCCCATGTTCAAGACAGGCCATGCGGACTCCTTGACACAAACATTGATTGTAAAATGCATGTGACGGCTTCTTTGGCTGAAAAAACATTCCGAGCATGCAGGAACGGAGATCGATATGCAAGGCCCGAGTAGAAGGAGATGAGTCTTCCAGATGAGGAATAGTATCCTCTCGTGAAAGGCATGCTCCGTGCGGAGTGCGTGGCCGCGAACTTGACATGCTCTACAACAAAGTCTCGTCCAAGCGGCAAGAGCAAGCATAACGATCAGCAGGGTTGGAAGACCCAAGAGAAGCGTTCTGAGACAGCGCTGAAGGGTGGTACAGAGACCCACGTGCTTTTGCGAATCGTAAACGAGAATCCGGAATGTCATTTCTGACCCTTGTAGGCTGGTTAGCAATCTGACCACTCCAAGTGGCCATCCTCGCCCAAAATTGGTTGCTATATTAAAGCTTGTCCACGTTTCCACCGTCTCCCGCCAGAAGAGTCATGAAGGTAGACCATTTCTGACACTTGTGGTGCGCACATGGCAGCATGAAGGCCCTTTCCGAGCATTTGACTAGCCATCCCGCCTGGTCACGCTGAGACAATCACTTGCTTTTTCATCTCAACTTCTTCTGAGCAGACCGCTGCTCCTCAAGTGTGATCTCGTAGTCGGTTATTTTGAGTGCCCCAGCGGTCCAGATCAGAACTGCCTGCAAAGAACTAGACTCGTTCACTGGTTGCCGCAATTGTGCCTTGCTCTTCCGAATGTTTAGCCGGGTACGTCGCGTGTAGCCGATGACATTGATCCAGCTGCCTGTTATGAGAGTAGACGGCTCGGTGGTTTCAAGGACAAGATCGATGTCGACCAACACACGAGAAATAGGTTGGATGTTCTTGGGATACGCGTGCTCGAGCACGATTTGGCCTCTGGCTATGTCATAGTCGACAATGCTGGAACACAAATTAGTGGCACGGCTGCTTTCGACGCCTGAGAATCATACCAGCCTATCAATCTCACCTTGGTATTAGGCGGCAGAGAAGCGATATCCTTGAGAAAGACGAATTTGGACGCGGCAGGGCCGTTGGTCGCGAACTCGCTCATTGGCGAAGAATCAAGGACAGCTTGCGGCGACGGGGAAACTGCATCATCCGTGCCACAGATCACTTTCCAAACAGTGGCGAGATGGCGCTGAAGTTGTTCCGCCTTGAGCCATTTCCAGGATTCTGGTAGACAACCGCTCTGTACTTTCTTGAGCGTGAAGTTCTTCAAGTCCAAAAGCCATCAAGCGGCATCGCCAAGCCACCGTGGCTCACTAGGTAACGTAGGCCAAGGGCGTGGAAGTCCGAGGCTCCCAGGGACGGCGCTGGCTGCCTTATACGGAGGAGTATAGCCCATGCCTGCCCATGCCTGAGGCTAGTGAGGCTGGTGATACATGGTGAGCAGCATCAGAGTAACTATTACAGACTTTTCCGAAGAGCCAGACCTTCTTGGTCAGCTACCATTATTTATCAAGCTCAGAGAACGTTCGATGCCATTATCCAGCTCAATATTCTCTCCAAATATCTTCAAGGTCGTTGCTACGAAGGAATTGAGCTAACCATCTTCAAAAGGCGATCATCCTTCATCTCTTCCCCCATTAGGATTGGCCAACTGATGTCGTGATATCATTTCTATTATAACCTCGCCATCGATACTTCAACTTGAGAACTCAAGCCGGAATGAGACAGACCTTGGTTCCGTTCCGGGAGCATAGGGTCAAGGTCAGCGATTCCTCCCACGGCCCTGGGTCTCGACTCTCTAAGGCTTGGAACTCCTGGGCCATTCGGACGACAACGTAGCCAACTTCGGTCAGCGCATATCGTTGGCCCAAACAGATGCGTGGGCCACCATTGAAGGGCAGATATTCCCAGCGTGGCTGCAGTCGTCCATCTGTCCAGCGCTCCGGTCGGAATTCTTCTGCGTCGGGTCCGTAGAAGTCTGTGCGTCGATGCATTGCATATAGATTGTAGCAGACCAGAGTACCCTTGGGCACGAAGACAGGTGAGAGACCATCCTTGCCTCCTCCAAGTGGTAGGACTGTATCTCGTACAGCCTTGCGTTCATTCCGTGGGACAACGGGGTGTAAACGTAGCGCTGAGATGTTAGTAAGGATAAAATGTTCAGTGCGGCAAAGATACTAGTAGAGGAGCTTTCTCACATTCATTGATGCAGCATTGAACATATTTCAGGTTTCGAAGCTCCTCGTAAGTAGGTGCCCGACCCTGTAAACCTGATATTTCTTCACGCAGCTTGTCCCAAACTGCCGGATTCTTTGCCAACATGAAGAACAAATTGCTAAGTAGACTGGCAGTGGTATCACGACCAGCCAACAGAACGTTCATGAGCTCGTCCAGGATGCGATGCTTATCGGATATACGCCGTGCCAATTCGTGTGAAAGAATATACTTGTCATGCTTTGTCTCAGCTTGTCCCCTTTCTGTGTCTTCTTTTTCCGAAGCAACCGTTTGGACCGCTTCCTCGACGAACTGCTGGGCGAATGCCCGGCAGATTCGATAGCACTTGTCGGCCTTTGGGTCGCGGTAAAGTACGCTTAATGGTCCCAGGGTGGCTCGCGTTATGGCGGCCCCTTGGGCATAGTCAAAGGCCTCGGCGAAATTGAGCTCCGGCTGGTTCTGCATCAGACTATGCACCGACAGTCCGAACAGGGACTCGGTCGCGGAATCCATAGTGTAGCGAAAGAAGAGATCCTGCAGGTCAACCGTCTGTCCGTCACGCGGGAGTATTGAAAAAAGCTCCTGTATCAACTTCTCGAACAACGTTAGGTCGGCAATCTGGTCACGAGTAAAGCTGGGCCGGATCAAGGCGCGCGATGAGGCCCAATGGTCGCCATCAGTGTCGAAAATGCCTGCCCCCAACAGTGGCTTGAATGGTCCAAGGCGGTGACCAATGCCATAATCCCGAAAATTGATTGATAGGATTGCCTTGATGTTCTCTGGCTCCACTGTTAGAATTGCACGATTGAGCAATTCCTTTACTGCAAAGGTGTTCCCATAGGTACGGAATCGCTCGCAGCTCTTTTCAAGAACCTTATGCTGCCGGAGAGCGCGGATTGTGGCAGGTATTGTGTCGAGGCCCAGGAAAGGGTCCCTATTGTAGGATCTCGCGACTGGTCGACAACCATAGTGGCGCGCGAATCGACGGCGGATGAAGAACCGTCTGATCAAGGCAAATGCCAGGCTCACCAATGATCCGGCCAACACACACACACAAGCTTCAGATAGAAATCCGAGTATCTCCCCATGACTGATTCAGGAGTATCACCATCAAAGAGCAAGACAGAGGGTATGAAGTGATCTGAGATCACTGTGCTTGGCGCCTAACTTCTGATTATTGTAGGAACTGCCAGGAAAAGGCCACATACTGCTTTTGAAACGAAGCACTTCCGTATACGGAGTACGAATGATACCATTGTCCTCTCGGGCTATCAGCCAGGCTAGTGTAGGCTCTGGGATATACCATGTACAGCCATCACAGCCACCAAATCCTCGGGTCGTCTTGCGGCAGCATCCAACAAGAGTTTCCACCTCCTCCATCTTCCTTGCACGTTTTGTCCTCTCCTTCCAGTGTTTATTCTTTTGCCTTCTACCCCTCCAGCAGTAGACCGGCAAGCCCCTCCAGCAACAAGGCAGGCAGCGCCATCGCCGCCATCGCTTTTGCCCATGCCGCCTTGTTCCTGTTCCCAGCTATGCTCATCGCTCTTCCCAAACCGTCTCCTCGAGAGATGGGAAACGCAATCTTCATCAGCTTCACCCTGATCGTCAATACATGGATCGCCCTGTTCTTCGTCCTGGGGCAATTCTATCCGCAGTACCTCGAAATGAGACGCATGTCAGGCGCGACAGGCGCACTTAGCCTTCTCTCTCTCGCCTTTCAGGCTGTGGTTATCATAGCCGTCGCGGTAAGATGGCTGTTGAGGCTGGGAACACCTACGTGGGGAGAACAATCGGTGCCGCTGTGGTATTGGTACAAATGGGGGAATTTGTCATTCAGCTACATCCTATCCTGCATGCGATCGGATGCGCGGTGCTACTCGGTGCGTATCTTGTCACAACTACTTCGTAACATCGGATACATCCCTATGCCCTGCTGCATAGCGGGCTTGTTTCTGGACGCGCTTCAGCTCACGTTCTATCGCTTCCTCGAAGTTGATTCTGGAAGGCCCTATGATGCCGCTTGTCTGCTCCTCGCGGCCTCTCCAGCTTTCTTCTTGTGAGTGCCGCTGTTGCTGTGCTTAGGGATGGCCTTGAACAGCGCCATCCCCATGATCAGGGAGACAAGGTCCAACTGCAGCTGGAAGCTGAGAATGTTTATGCAAAGATCCTTTGAGGAGGGTTCAGGTAATCGCCCTGTGTCTTCGTCAGTCTGTCCTGTCAAGAATCGAGCGAGCCAGTGGAAACGATTGGTACACCTCTCTGAAGCAGGGACTTACCGGATCGTTGAATCTCAGTCCTTTGTCCAAAGAGCTGATGCTTTCCATCTCTTCTGACGACAGCTCGAACGAGTACAGATCAAGGTTCTGCTTCTGGCGCGTTGCATCATTCGACTTAGGAATGACAATGAGACCCCTAGAGTGCCTTACGTCAGTCTTATCGATATTGACGACCACAGCTTGCTTACCGTTGCACTGCCCATCTGAGGAGGATCTGAGCAGGAGTCCGCGAATGCTTCTCGGCCGTGGAGGTGACCACGTCATTCTCAAAAAGCAACGAAGTACCCATGGCTTTGGGACTTTGCAAGTCTCGGTAGCTGAGTGGGCCAAAGCTTGAGTAGGCTGTAACGGCAATACCCAGGTCTTTACACAGATCCATCAACTGTGGCTGCACGAGATAGGGGTGGTGTTCGATCTGGAGCATGCTTGGTTGGATTCGTGCGGACCGGGTCAGATCCAGCAGCAAAGCTCCTTGGAAGTTGCAGACACCGATGTTCTTTACCAGCCCTTCATCGACAAGACTTTCCATCGCTTTCCAGGTCGAAGCAAGTGGAATGGCAGCGGTTTTGGTCTCCCACTTGTCCGCCGCAATGGACCAGCCAGGCGGATACCGCTCAGCTGGGTCGACATATTGGAGTGGAAGTGGGAAGTGGATGAGGTATAGGTCGAAATACTCAAGACCCCAGTCGGCAAGTTGCTTCTTTGCGATCTGCTTGACGTGCTCTCTGAACGTCGCACGATGAGTATGTGGTTGCTGAGCTTGGGTATCTGTCGCAATTGAACTTACGGTGAGTGGAAAGTCGCCCACAGCTTGGTGGTCACGAAGATGTCCTCTCGCTTGACGAGACCATCCTTGATCGCTCTTTGAATACCTTCACCGGCTTCTTTCTCATTCCCTAGAGTCACCATAAGCCAACGTCGGGCTCCGAATGTCCGTTTGGAAACATACCATAATCGCAAGCCCCGTCGAAGTGGCGATAGCCGTTCTCAATCGCCTTGTACACGACGTCCGCCGTGCTGTCATTGGGTACCTGTCCGCTGGTGGTCAATACTGTGGATGAAACCTCATTGACTGCACTACTCACTTTCCACAGGCCAAATCCAACCTGGGCGATCTTTTGGCCAGAAGGCTTGAGCGTAATGGTTGGTGCTGCCATTCTTGCTATGTCTGGTGTCTTGAGTGAAGAAAGGAATTCAAATACTAAATCACTTGAAGTCTCAAAAAGAAAAGTTGCAAAGAGGAAGACTGACGTCGGGAGATGTATGGGTATAGTCGCAGGTCCCAGGGCAACACCGTTGTGGACTGTGCCTGTTGGGACCCCATTCACCTGCAGAATCCATCATTCTGGGGCTTTCTAGCCTGGGCGTTACCTACGAATTACCCGTTACTGACTGGTCTAACTTAGCACGCTTTATTCATTGTTATTACAGCACGAATCCTGCAGTGGACCCTATACACTCGGCCTCACTAGCCTTGCAATTACGCTTCCTGCCTTCTGGAAAACACAAGCAGCCGAAACATGGCCCGGCCTTGACATTCCTGCATTGAAGAGCTTCCGACTTGGCGGTTATCGAACAGGTCAAACAACTACCTCAACCCTTCAGTGATATCACGTTGACAAGTACTTTCTCTACTTCCTTCCCAGACTCTACAAATCGTCCATCATACCTGCTGTGGTTAGCTGCTACACTGGAGACCATGTGGAATGAGGGGACTTACAGCATATGGCACATATGCTCGTAGTAATTGACCGAGGCCTTGGGAAGGACATTTCCCTCAGCACAGCCTTGCAATGGTTTGACCATGGTCGCAAATGAGGGCTCGAAAAAGAAAGGAATTGAGACTCGCGGTACACTGCCTCGGTGGATGACTCGATGGACTGTGGCAGTATACCGGTTACTTGTTAAAACATTGACCATGTCACCTGGAGATGTCAGTGGCAGAACTCATCGAGATGATCCAAGCGTTGGTACCATCTGCACTCACCAATATTGACAACATAAGCACCAGGAATCGGGTCAGCTTTGATCCAGTCGCCGCTCTTGTCTTCGACCTCCAAGGCCGACTTGATATGATCATCAGCAAGGAGGAATGTCAAACCCCCATAATCCGTGTGCTCTCCACAAGAGATCCCTTTCTCTTGCTCAGCAATGTCGGGAGTCGACAAAGATGGGTACCCGTTGAATTTCAGTCCCCAGAAGGGATCCCTCACGATCTCCTCGAAAGCTTCTGCGCCATTCGGTATTCCTAGACCATCGCCCATAGCTCGCATTAAGGCCTGTCCAACAGGTATCAACCTTTCCACGTATTCTAGGACTGTTGATCTCAATGTAGCCGGCTTTGAAGGCCAAATTTGAGCACCGCGCAGCATGTCTTTGGATGGGTTCGGATACTCTCGGTAAATATCATATCCTTCGAGGACATCTCTCTTCCCCGAGGTAACATTTTCACCCAGTCGAGCGTATCCGCGTACGCGGTCCATGCTGTTGAAGATGGAAATCTCATCTTTCTCAGCCTGTGGTAATGAAAAGAACTCATGGCCTAGGCGGAGCATTTCCTGCCGCAGCTCCTCAGGAACTCCATGTCCGATGAGGTAAAAGAACCCAAAATCTCGACAGGCGCTGTCGACGGCGGTAGCCGTAGCTGCTCGTTGAGCAGGTGTCGAACAAGGATCAAGGTAGGGTGCAATGTCGATGACTGGCAGTGATGCTCGGCTCGCCATTGTTCGGAGCAAGGAAGCGACAACGTAGTCAATGTTGCGTTCATTCAGTCGAGGTAACCCTCATTTCTCAGTTGGGTTCGGACTCGCAAAATAACGGCTTTGGAGCGACATATTGCAGCAACTCAACCACGCCACATATTACCTACCAGAACACGGTAACTATGAGCTACCTAGTTTCCTGAACAGGTATATGCTGTGTCGGTGTCCACCGTGTGTGGTATCGTGGCACACGATGAGAAGTCAAAGAAGGACATCGGAGAGGAAGAGGAGTGGCTCTCGGAACTCTCGGTTGCCCAAAATGGCATATCTCATAGGGGCTATGATGGGCTATAAGGTTTGACTCTTGACTAGCCGGTCCTTATCGAAGCTCGATTGCTTGCACAGGTAATTGTAACGCCCCTCGATGGGAGCGAGGGCCTTTGCCGTCGGGCACACGGACCAACGCAGGGTCTGGCTGCTTGTCAATTGCCATCATGCCATTAACCACTTCCCTCTACCTATCGAGAGGTTGATGAGCCGCCTCGGTTTGGCTATTGGAAGGCGACTGGCTCTCGTTTGCGGCCAGACTCCGCCGCCTCAGAAGGCCCTTTGCTAGTTCCCTTTGGACACGCATGGTAGGGCCGACACGGTCGAAAGATAAGCCTACTGTCGACTGGGTTGCCTAGTATGGCATAACGCTCTTGCCCGGTTGATACATTGGTCGGGCGACACGATAACATGCGACATATCAAGTGCTCCGCGCTGCAACCAGTGCAATTGACGAGCTTGGGACGAACAACACCTCTTCAACCCTCGTCTCCATCGTGATCTCAACACGCAGCGAAAAAGAAGTCTCATTACACCGAGACAAACAGTGTCCAACCTCTGTCCTCATGGTTCGTCCTATTGCCCGAGTGAGCTCTATTTCTAACGATTATACTAGCCGGGCCCAACGGCAACATCAGCTGCGGAGGCCACAAGTCTGGAGGCCGCGGCCGAGAAAGGAATGATGTCTGAAAAGACCACTACTCAGCCAGAAGCAGTAGACCAGCTTAGGGGCTTCGGTACCGGCGAGCTCGAAAATCACGGCCCTCGGTGGTTGCAAACTGTCCAGCATTACTCGAACCTCCTGGACCAGAAGCTGCACATTGAAAGCCGTGGGATTGAGCGTGTCTTGCCGACGGAACGCGATGAAAACTTGAACTATCTCGATATGATGTTCTTGTGGTTCTCCTGCTCCGCAGTCATCTCTACCGTCGCAACTGGCCTCTTGGCTGGTCCCTCATGGCTGGGGCTCAGTGTGACAAACGGATTTCTAGCAGTACTTTTTGGCACCGGCTTGGGAGCCGCCTGCGCCGCTTACATGGGTACTTTTGGTCCACGTCTTGGTCTGCGGCAGATCCTTCTGGCTCGATTCTCCTTTGGCTGGTACGGGGGTAAGCTTGTCGCACTCGTCAACGCCATTACCGAGCTCGGTTGGTGCCTGGTGGGTGTTGTTATCGGCGGCCAAATCCTCAACTACATCTCCGGAGGCTCCTGCCCAACATGGGTGGGAATCATCATCCTATCAGTCCTTTCCTTCGTTGTGGCAGGTTTCGGGTACAGCCTCGTCCATTTCTACGAGAGGTATGCCTTCATTCCTGGTTTCATTGCTACGATCATCCTTTGTGCTATCGCATCGAGGCACTTCGACTCCGGAGCACCGAATCTATATCACGGCGCCACGTTTTCGGGGAACTTCCTGACTATGATCACCATCTGCTTTGGCTCAGCATCGGGATTCTTGCCAATTGCATCTGATTACTACATCACCTACCCAGCTACAACTCCACGCTGGAAGACCTTCTCGTTGACGTGGGTCGGCATCGTCGTCCCTATGGTTTTCTTTCAATCAGTTGGCCTTGCCATTGGTGGTGCTCTGGGAAGCACTCCAGAATGGATGGATGTCTACTACAACGAAGGATATGGTGCCCTGATCGGCACTGCTCTGAAACCTGTTCATGGCTTTGGCACCTTTTTGATGGTCGTATTCTTCCTAGGTAAGGACAAACCGGGCTCAAACGACATCCACACATCTGCTAATCATGCATAGGTCTTATCGGCAATAATATTCCCAACACATACTCGGCCGGCCTGTCCATTCAGGCACTCACGACCTATTTTGCGGTCATTCCCAGACTGTTCTGGACCTCGATCGGCGTGCTTATCTATGCGATCTGCGGCATCGCAGGACGGGGCCATCTGATGACCATCATCAGCAATTTTCTGAGCGTCATTGGATACTGGACAAGTGCCTTGTTCATGATTGTCCTACAGGAAGACCTCATCTTCCGCCGAAAGAGTGGTTACGCTGTCGAGGTGTACGCCGACAAGTCCAGACTCCCATGGGGTGCCGCCGCTGTTTTCAGTTTTCTGCTGGGCATCGTCGGGGCCGTTCTAGGCATGAACCAAACCTGGTATGTCGGCGTCGTTGCACGTCGGATTGGAGACATGGGCGGTGAAATGGGTGTTATTTTGGCATTTGCTTTTACCGGCTTGTCGTATCCGCCTCTACGCTGGCTGGAGAGGCGATATAGTGGCAAATAGGCTCCTCTATACTAGGGGCTGTGCAAGAATAAACGAACCGCTATCATATAAAGATGGCGATGACTGGGAGACTTCTTTCAGCTCTTTCGACAGCTCGCACACGGAGTATCTAGCTGGCTAATCGGGGATGCGCCAATTGCGAGCGTAAGCGATACAGTACCCTTGATGTGCGACGCCTATTGTGTAGGCGGCATGATGGCGGCTTTCCCCACTATAGGCACGCCGACCGGCTAGCAGGCTTCCTCCGGGCATCAGATGAGTGGCCGGTCCAGCCGATGAGACCGAGATGATAAGCCCAACTAGTTAGTTCATTTAGCCTCGAGGTCCACACTGAATAGGGCGCATGGTCCGGGCTTCGATGTTCGCCTTCTTGATTTCGCCGTCGATGATGCCATTTGCCGCTCTGACTTAGAGATCTAAGACTATGGACGACGGGCATACTGTCGTCTCCCAGAATCCGTCCCTTTGATACTGAATCCCGTCGAATCCAGGATGAGATGATAGCATCATTCAGGTTTAATACGGCTAATAACACGGAGGCCATCTCTTCTCACTGCTAGGAAGGCGTCTTCACAAGCTTTCGCTGGCGGCAGCCTCTCAGCCAAATCAGTAATGCAACGAAGGAAGACCCCGTCTAGGACGAACTCCCTCGCATTCGCCAAGTCAGACTGCCATACATGCAAGACGAAACGCAGAAAATGCGACAGGCAACGACCAGTTTGTTCAACTTGCCAGGATCTAGGCGATAAGTGTGAGGGTTTCCAGACTCGTCTTGTCTGGGAAGGTAGCGACTTGCCATCGAGGCGTGGAGATGACAGTAGGCGTAGGCATGGCCTCGAAGCACGTGGAAGGGCTACTGAGAGCCCGATGTCCCCAGCAAACGACGCTCGCGTCACAAAAACTGCCTCCACTGTGAAAGGGTCAGCTCGAGAGTTTGCATTCGTGTCGAGTTGGCCGCCGAAGCCGAGGAAGAAGCATATGAGGAGGAATCTGGACATGGATAGGCACGTACAGGAAGGTATCTCTCCCGCAGCGACGACCACCGATCATATCGATAGGCGTGGCGCCTCTCGGAAAACAATGCGCGGGGACCCGGATTGGAATGCGTCAAGGCCTGGCCACGGTGAGGTCGACCAGCCCACACCTTCGGTAATTGACTCTTCGGCGATGACTCCAGCTCTCCATGAGACTGGATTTTCGGAGCCCGACAGCTACGCTGGGTGGGATGTCGAGGATGCCGTTGAAGAGGTTTTGCCTCTGGCGTCTAGCAGTGCCTTGTACCACTGGAGTGTCGACGACGAGATGCATGAGGTGTTCACGCCTAGATGGTCCCTTCTTGCCAACGAAACACACTCTCCAGCTGCCATCACACTGTCCCTAAATCCAGACCAACCACAGTCCTTATATTCGATTGGCTTCAACTCCATGACCTCGATCCCACCTGCTGTACAATATTCTGGGACAGCGGACCAATTTTCAATTCTACTGGACAGATGTAAGTCGTGCTCTCGGCCTTATGTGCTCGAGACTGGATGCTCACCAGAGTAGACGATCAGGAATTTTGCACGTATCCAATCACAAGCGATTTGGACATCAACCCTTTCAGATACCGTAGAGAGACCTCGAGAGGCTCAAAACATCTGCTGCATGCGATCATTGCACTGGCGTGCCATCATCGGAAAGAATATCGAATTGAGAAGACACCACCCGCGGAGTTTTATCAGCATAAAAATCAAGCTGTGACACTGTACAAAGCAGCGCTGCAGACGCCGGAAATTCAAGCTCAGAGCTTAGGAGCCCTAGACACGCTGCTGGCGCTATGGTGTATAGATGTGAGACGTCAACGCCCCTGACACTTGTTCTCACCTTTCCGGAAGACTAATACTTCGTTCACAGACGGTGGAGTCAGCATTGAATTCATGGAGAAATCATCTCACGAATGCATATGCTCTGCTTGAATTGGCGGGTGGCATACTTGTTTGGTCGCTTTCCTTCAGGTCACAAACACAAGTCACGATGCTTCTTTGGTAAGTGCCTGATGGAGCCTGACTGTTCGAAGTGGACGCCTGGCTGACAAGATCCTGTTGCAGGTGGGATGCTGTGGTAGCTTTGCTATCCCGTCGTGTCCCTGTGATGCCGTTCGCATACTTCGAAGCGGTTCTCCAGTGGGAGAGTTCTCAATTCTGGACATTTTTCGATCTGATCGGTTGTTCGCGTGAGTTGCTGGTTCCGTTGATGCAATTTGCACATCTCGCGGGGCAATCCGACAGCAAAGGTCACGCTCGTAAGGCTATGCGGGCAATTGTGGCCGAGATTGAGACGAACTTGCACAGTTACCGTTCTCCAGTTGATCAAACCTTGCTTGACGACGGGGGCGAAGAGTGTTTGCAACAGGCCAGAGACCGATATCATTGCTGCGAGGCCATTCGACACTCTTTGCTGATATATGCCCTGAGAGTCTTCCCTGAGGACAAGACGGATTCGGCACAGAGCAGGGCAAGGCTCCGCTATTTGAGTCGGATCAGCCTGGATCATGTGGCTTCGATAAGAGCGTCATCAGACACGTTGAAGCAGTTGCTGCTTCCAATATTCCTCGCTGGTGCTGAGACCAATATTGAGCGGCACAAGGACTTCATACGGGAGTACTGTAAGCGCTGGTTTGAGGTCTTCGGGTATCACATGTTTCCGAGTGTGCTGGAAATCCTAGAGGAGGTTTGGGCCAGTCAAGAAATTCTCGGTGAGGTCCTATGGTGGGGAGATGTCATTGACGCACGGCGGCAAGCGGGCGACGGAGATGTCGACCTTGACTTCTGTTTCGGGTAGCAGGCCGTGCGCGGGTAGAATGAACAGAGATATTTCAGCCTGATCCAACTGAGTATCGCAATACAGCACAGCCTCGCCAAAGATATAGACACTAGTATCTTGGCACACGTGTTAAGCGCTCGGCAAACCTGCGAATTTGGAGCGCCCTCGAGCGGCGCCGGTGATGAGCAAACGATGTCATGCCTTGGACTCTTCCAGATTCATTGCCAGGCACTCGTTAAAGACGCCCTTTGTGCATCATTCGGTTGAGATTCTGGTCTCTTGGTGCCTGAAAGACTTCTAGCCACCACTGCTTCCGCCCGTTCTCCTTTCTTTACTGCCTCTCACGAAGCCCTTGCTGGATAGGACTGCCGACGCCGCCATCACTTGTACACGCGATAACGATCAGAGCCTCCGGCTGGGCCACAACCACCCTTTCCCATATCACGATTCGACTCTGCTTCCTTTGCGCACCCGCAATAATCCCTTGACCACCTCTCCAAACCTCTCGCTCGTTCGAACTCTTCTCTGACCAGCGATCAACATGTGGAGTTGGTTTGGAGGGGCAGGGGCCCAGGCTCGAAGAGATGCGCCGAAAAACGCCATTCTCAAACTCCGGCAGCAGCTGGATATGTTACAGAAAAGAGAGAAACATTTGGAGAGCCAGATGGCAGAGCAAGATGCCGTAGCAAGGAAGAATATCTCTACGAATAAGACGGGTAAGTTGGGCACACAGGCATCCCACCAGCCGGCAGACCTATATTGACATTGTTGTGCTACAGCCGCGAAAGCAGCCCTCCGAAGGAAGAAGCTGCACGAACGGACTCTTGAACAGACATCAGCACAAATCGCCCAGATTGAACAACAGATTTACTCCATCGAAGCCGCCAACATCAACCAAGAAACCCTCAACGCGATGAAGAATGCTGGACAAGCTATGAAACAAATCCATGGCAATCTCACCATCGACAAGGTTGACCAAACCATGGACGAACTGCGCGAACAACATGCCCTCGGGGAAGAGATCGCCAGCGCAATCACGAATGCACCTATTGGAGAGCCGATCGACGAGGCTGATCTAGAAGAAGAGTTGGAAGGCTTGGAACAAGAGGCCATGGACGAGAGAATGATCAGCACTGGTCCTACACCTGTGACAGGCGACGTCAACAGATTACCCGCAGTATCAAATGCTCCACGTAAGTCACTTTTTGCCCGATACCACGAGTTGGGCAATACTGATGTCTCGATAGTCAAGCAGACGACGCAAGAAGAGGACGAGGAAGAGGAGTTGAAGAGAATGCAGGCCGAGCTTGCGCTGTAGAAAGGAGCAGTGCAAGGAAAGAGTGGGAGAGTTGGTATAAAGCTTTCCTCCTGTGGTCTTGTTCGAAATATATCGCATCTGATCTTCTACACCAGCACGCTGTGAGAACAGATGGGAGGATCTCACATGCAAAGGATGCATCGAGCAGTAGAGGTGGCGTTTTCCAGAGCGAGGATTGTCAATTATCGATTTTGTACTTTGGTGGTGTCGTGAGTCGATGCTTGAGGCAATAACGATGGGCACTTCAGGAATTTCTGTCTTCGACATTCACATCTCTCGGTCATGCTTCACTGCGCTGAAAATTTCACAGGCGCTTCACTTTTATTCGACTTTGTCACTGCATGTGTTGATGTTTACAGACTTTTTTCGATGCCGGTAATTTCATTTTATCTTGCCATA
This sequence comes from Exophiala xenobiotica, assembly GCF_000835505.1. Classification (NCBI taxonomy): domain Eukaryota; kingdom Fungi; phylum Ascomycota; class Eurotiomycetes; order Chaetothyriales; family Herpotrichiellaceae; genus Exophiala; species Exophiala xenobiotica. The sequence goes on along the minus strand of NW_013562494.1, from coordinate 4,020,157 downwards.
TTCGCCGCCACCACCGTTGCTCAGTTCGCCTTGGGCATCACCTATCGCAGACGGTCCTTAAGAACCGGCACGCTGCGTGGCTGCGCTCTCGAGATCTTGAGCTACGTCGTCCGCATCCAACTACACTACAACGACAGCCTCACACTTTATTCTACTAGGATATCGGTCGCCGCAAACAAGACCGCCTCCAATACCATCAGTCTCTGTCCCTCGAATCCGAGTGTGTCTGCGACAACCAAGACTGCCTCACATCATCGTACGTCAGTTTCGTCCACTCGACGCCGGTCCCTCCATCAACCTGAGCTTCGCTAATCCAAGTTTCAAGTCACTCCCAGAGCCGTCGAAGTTGCGAAGCGCGAGAGTCACCATTTCTTCGCCATCATGGCATTGCTCCATCTACCCACAGTGGTGCTGTACCAGGTCGCTCAACAACTGGTCGATGAGGTCGGCGCCCAATCCGCGTCTGAAGAGCGGTAAGCCCTTTGATATCCCCTCGCGCCATGCCCCTTTCCTAGCTGATCGCAGCGTAGTGATGTTGCACGGTCCACACTTCTGGCACTACGACAAACATGCAAAGACTTTGCCATCATGGGAAACATCAAATCCGTGTTATTCAGAAAGATCAGCTTGCACGCCACTGAGGACAATTTAAATCAACCACGCCGAACCAATATCACGACCTTTGCCCATTTTGTGCACGCCATTGACTTCTACTCTTCCCCACTCCCCTTCGTTGCCGATCTACCCACGTTCAAAACCATGCTGCATATGCGGACTGTCAATATTGCGTCGCGAAATATCTCCCACATCTGCCATGATCGTTTGTGTGAGGAGCATTCGAAACAGCACAGACTTGGTCGGCATGCCTGCGGAGATATTGACGCTGATGCCAGCTATGAATCACTCTGGAGATGTGCACAAAAAGACGCCGTCGTTGTTGGAGATGGCGATTTACAGAAGGCGTGGACTGGAGCATTGTCGGCATTCGAGAACGTGGATGCCATATCCTTAAGATCTTTGGTAGGACGTCACTGCGATGATGATTGCAAATCTGCGATTGTGGTTCCGACGAACCACAACTGCTGCGGATGGTTAGTCACCATTCCGAGCTGTTCAATGGGACTATGTGGGGATGTTCTCTTCAAAGTGGTTTTACAGGCTCTTGCATCGACCGGACGATTGATCAAGACATTTTCCCTCGCATGTGAGCCCTCAAAGCCTTTCGGGACTGGGCGGGCCGACCCATACTGGGACGAGCTCAGCCTTGAAGGGCTGGAACGCCTCAAGGTCCTGTACATGGCTGAAGCTCAAGTCCGTCCTGTCGGGTTCTTCACCCCGTATGAACCTTTCTCCCACGCCTTCCTGGAGAAGTCTCACCATACGCTACAGCACCTCAATCTGGCTGGAGAAAGCCGTTCGTTCCCTTTCGTTTGGCCGGTCCCCGAAAAGTTGGACTTTCCGAAGCTGCGCCAAGTATCACTCCAAGGGATCTCTTTCAGCGCCGGAGATTTCGCAAATGATATAACTCGCTTCCAGGCCTTGGAACGGGTTATTATAAAGGGATGTTTCCCAGGTTTCGGTGATGGAGACTGGCGACTCGTTTTTGACGCAATTCGTGGACACCCAAATATTCTGCATGTTGAGTTCGGCAGCATCGATACGCGCGGGGGCACGCGCGTGGCGTCCATTCCACAGTGGAGCTTGACTTTTGATCTGTTGGATGAGGTTGATGTTCAGCAAATGACTGATCCAGTTGAGGACTTGAGGCGAAGTCTGCGCCCTACCTGTCGAAGAAAGGAGACTGGGATGACATTCTCGAGAAAGTCTTTGTTTACTGGTGAAAGAAAACATGTCGCTCCTCTGGCTTACCAACCTTATGCGGGCTTGGTCGAGGAGTACGCTGGCGCCTTTCGTTGCAAGGAAGATGGTCTTGAGGCTAGCATGGAAGGAGGAGATTATGGGACAAGGCTATCGTCATGAAGCCATGCTGGTATTAGTTGGCTACGTAGGATAGGGGATGCCCAACGAGTCTAGGCAGCAAGTTTTGGTTGAAGATGGCTCTTCAAATGGAACTTACGGGGCCTGGTAGCTGATCATGATTTGCATAGAACTGCACGATTGTATTGGATCGACTGGTGGTGGTTGAAGTGTCCTGTTGTCGTAAAACCAAATCTATGGCCTCTTGGCCATAGTCAGCCTCGTATATTGTACTCAATTCCTCCTGCATTCCTACTTCACACTTAAAAACCACCACGGCTCACATTTTCAGCAGCAGGATGGCTGACCGACACTGATGCTTGACAGTGTCCTCAAGAGAATCACCAAGATTAACGCGTTGTTTTGTCTTCTATTGAAATCCGCCCCCTTGCCACCGCCTTACATGCCTGGGATTTCTCTGCAGTGATTGTTCAGTTCCTACGAAGCTTCACTGTTAGGTCAGCTCACATTGATGAAGGCTTCTCTCACCGCAGCTTGTGAATTGTCTTCCATGGTTCTTTATGTTTCCCTCGTCACTGTCGCGTACTGAAATGCGACTGTCTTAATCGCGCGAACCTTCCCTTGTTTCTTTCAAATCGTCTTATTCGCTGTTCCCCATTCTGATCGTTCTCCCTTGTCGCAGCTAAACCGAATTGTCTCGGATCGTGCGATCTCACATGCTCCATCTAACAAAATGGCAAACGCAAGCAGCTCAAGTTCGACGCAACTGCCTCAGCTACCCAGCATAGTGCTCTATGAGATTGCGACATGGCTTGTCAACGACCTCGATGACGAACATCATCACCGGTAACGAGCCCATCGCCCTTGAAATCAAGGGGTAGGAACGTATTCACTGACTATAGCCTCTCTAGGATTGCAATGGCGACACTAAAATCTTTGCGACTCACCTGCCGCGAATTGGCACGCATGGGAAATATCAATCGCGCCTTGTTCAAGAGCATCAATCTTCATCCGACAGAAGACAACTTTCAACGGCTTGTGCAGACCGACTTGACCCCCATCAGACCTTTTGTGCGACAGCTCAACTTTTTCCCTTCTCCCTACATCCCTGGCCTCACTCGCAACAAGTTTGAAGATATGTTACGTGCTCATTACTCACTCCTGGGATCGCACTGTAATTGTTGTGCCCGAAGAACATATGAGCAACGCATGCATGAACACCCTCATGGTCGCATCCCCTTGTCTGACCGCGAGATCACCGCCCGTTTTCTATCGTACACACAGGCAGCTCATGAGGACATGGCATTGTTACAAGACGGGATATTGCCGGATCTGTGGAGAAAAGAGCTCCTGCCTTTAGGGAACGTATCTAGCATAAGACTGTGTTCCGTCACCACACTTCTGTCGAGGCAGCCATACCTCATCAATGAACCTGAGCTATCATGGTGTCAGCTGTGCAAGGACAACATCAGCTTCATGGATAGCATTGCAGGGCCCAATGGAGATCGTTTGTTCGAGGCAGTCATTCGAACACTCATTTCCACCCAGCTCTCGGTTGAAGAGCTGAAGGTTGGCTGCGAGCTGGAGCACACTTTCCAACCCGGCTGGTCCGATTCATCCTGGCGGCAGCTTAATCTCGACAAGCTCAAAACCATAACGATCGACTCCGTACCTTTTTGTGATCGTTCTGAATCGGATTTCGTGCGCTCTAGCTCCGCCACCCGGGCTTGCACAGCAGTGATCAAAAAAGTCCAGAAGACCGTGCAAAGTATGACACTTTGTCGCGACTATGACGGGCTCCCCGACCTCATCTGGCCACCAGATTCGCAACTTGAACTTCTTCCGATGCGATCAGTACATTTAAAAGGATTCAATCTTCATCATGAGGACTTTGCTGACACCATTATTGGGTTAACTCGGTTGGACAAGCTGGTCCTCGAAAGATGTGACACCCGCAATTGGAGAACCATATTTGACGCCGTCAGCTCCAAGCCGACCCCTTTGGATTTCAAGTGTATCGACATCTACGACGATATGGACTATTGGAACTTCGACATGAAGAAGAAAGATGAGGTCGAGGCACACCCTGATGTCAATGCGGGAACTCTGTTACAAAAACGTCTATACTTGTATCTCACGCATCGGGAGGCATGGAATGACGATCTCGAACTCTGGTTTGCCCCATAGTCCCCATACGGGTAGGGAGGATGACAGGTTCATGCCGGCACAAGAAGTTTCTGGAGACGTTTCGGTCAATGCGACTGTGAAGGCGCGCCAGCAACGACACAAAGAGTGCCCTCTGCGATGTGATTATGTGCAAACCTGAACACGAAAAATGATGGGTCTTAGGACGGTGGTGTGGTGGGGGATTGTGCAGGGCATCTTTCTATGTATGTTGCTGAACAAGCTCGAAGCGCGCGAGCACAACACTTTAAGAGGTAGATATCGATAGTGCTGTGCATCAAGTGATGGCTCCTGCTGATACTATCTGGTATTCGATCGTCACCACGATCATGGATACCGGAAGAAAAGCTTGTTAGACGAAGAAGGAATCCCAAGCAATCAAGACTTGAAAGTCATGCTCTTTCCGGCCAGCTCCTGGCCCATCTTGCCCCGTCTCGCACCTGTACTTGTGTCCAACGCCTTGGCGAATGGATTGATCCTCTTTGCCGCTTGACCATTTGCCTGCGCCGGTTGAGTCGTCGGAGTCAGCAGAGACTCTGCATTAGCATAGTCGAAGGGTTGACTGCCTTGTGCCGCCTGGTCCGCCGCGAGTTTCTCGGCTTCCTTGCGGGCCTTCTTTTCTGCTTTTCTCTGCTTCTTCGCCTGGCGCTTATCTTCGTACGCAGGGTCCTTTTCAGTTACAGCCGCAGCTCCATCGTCTTGGCCAGCAGAGGGTGAGCCGTCGGTGGATGCCATGGCTGGAGCTGATGCTGGGATGTCCGCGATGGTCTCAGTTCCGGCATCCGCCTCAACATCGTCAGCTTTGCGCTTCTTGGAGCGGGAACGTTCCTTCAACGTGAAGATGTCACCGTTCTTGGAGGCCTGTTGTGCTTGGGTTTGTGGATGTGATTGTGTTTCTGATACGGGCGTCCTGACAGCGGGCTGAGCAGGGTCTTGATCGTTGAAAGCCCCGGCAAGTGGAAGAATGGCTTGCAGTGCAGCGACGGCCGTGACAGCCTCTGTGGGGAGGTGCATGTGCTGCGGCGTGACGGCGCCCCAGAAATGAGAAGCAGACGAGCGCATTGCCACAGGCGTGTCCATGTCCACGTTGCCGTCGTAATTGAGGGGCGCGGGAGAAGGCGTGCCAGTGCCGCCAACGTCCCTGCTAGCCATGAGTTGCTTCAAGGTCGCGCCCACGCCTTCGTAGTTGCTTGGTTGTTCGCGGTGCGGCTCACGTTTGGGGGCGCGACGCGGAGTAATGCCATAAGCGTCCTCGGCGTGCTTGAGGACTTCCTGGACCGTCTTGCCGTCCTTGCCTTCAGCCTTGGCTTTCTTGACGACTTCGATGAGTTCGGGCAGGTGGTTTGAAATGGTCTTTGTGTTTCCGCGGATCGAGGCGTGGAAATTGAAAGTCGAGGTTGGCATGCTCTCAGCAATTTGGAAGATAATGTTATTTGCCATGATGAACTGCAGGCCCTCGTCTGTTTCTCGTGCTTTGCGGTCGCGCCATTCGTGCACGGCTCGGAAGACGCTGAACTGCTGAGGACCGAAGTTGACGGAGCGCTGCATGAGGAGGTTGAGCCAGCCAAGTGAGCCGCGTCCCGTGTCCACGTCGTAGGTTGGACGTTCGTAGACCTGAAGGGCTTCCTTTTTGGACTCTCGAAGGACAAAGTCTATCAAGTTGTCGTTGGGGGCGGATGCTTCGATGAGCATGTTTCGAATGTTGTCGTAGATGTGGAGCAGGAAGTGTGTGTCTGAGCGGGCATAGTCGAGCAGTTCTTGAGGTAAGGGCCGAACTCGCCAGTCGGCGGTTTGATATTGTTTTTGTGCTTCGAAATTGGCAAACTGTTGCAGCAGGTGCTTGAGACCTCGGCCCCGAAATTGCAAGGCGGTCGCAGCGTGGAAGGTGTCGAATACGCCGACAACATACAGTCCAAGATCTCGCTGTAGCCAGATCATGTCCATGTTCGAGCCGTGGAAGACCTTGAGGATATTGGGGTCGGCGAAAACCTCGTTTAGTATCTGCAAATTCTGTCGCCATGGTTTCAAGGTGTCGATGATCCAATCTTTTTCCCTTGTGCTGATTTGCATGAGGCACACCATGCCGATGTACGAGCGCATATCGTTGTGTTCGAGGTCAATGGCGATCTCTGTGGCATTTTTCAGCTCTTGTAACATCTCCTTCACACCTTCCTCGGTGTCGACGTAGATCGGCTCGCTCTGCTCAGGTGGATCAAAGGGTATCGGAGGTCTGATCTCGTGAACAGAAGCAGGGTAGGTGTAGCTTTCGATTTCTGCTGCGTACGGATGCTTGTAGCTGTTACTGTATTAGAAACGGAACTTATACAACGGCAACGGAGGGACCTACCCAGACTCTTCCTCGCCGATGGACTCCTCGAGAGGCACTTTGGCATGAGGCTTGGATTTGAGGAGCGGCTTGAAGGGTCGCGTCTCGGTGTTATTGACCTTGGTCTCAAAATGTACCTGGGGCTTCTGCATGGTATTTGAGAATCGGTTTCTGCCCAGTCTTGCAGACTGCGATGGTGTTTCTCCATCTTGCACACTGGGGCTTTGGCGCTTGATAACTCCGGAGATCTCGTCCAGAGCAGAATCAGCCTTCTCCAGGAGATCATCTACCACGTCGACCACGCGACGCCAATTGTCGTCAATGCCATCCGAATTTTGTAGGGCAGGGGCCTTGAGGCTCGTATCTTTGGTGGCGGCTTTGAGCAGTTTGTTGGTCAAGCGCAATAGATGGGCATTCTGATGGTTAAGTGACCGAGACAGTTTCTCACTTGACGAGCGGTGGAAGCTGAGATCCTCGTTTGAGATCTGGCCTGCGGTCCTCGTTACATTGACAAGGGCTTTCTGCACTTTGTCCTGAAAGGACTTGAAGTCGGTCGTCAAATCCATATTGGCTTGGTGGCATTCACGGGTCAGCCAACCCAGTCCTCTTGCCGTAATATGCAAGATGATCAGACTTGCCGCTTGTTCTGGACGTCTATCGCCGAGCGACTGAAAGATTCGAAAAAAGTCACGAACTAAGGATAAAGATCTCGCGGATCTCCAAATTGCCCACAAGTGTCTCTTTTCGCCAAAGTGGTCCACCGTAGCTGATGTACGGCTGAGCATCCCACAGGATTTCCCACGATTTGCGTACTTTTAGTATGGGCATCAATCATCTTCCTCCATCATCCTCCAATCCTCATTGAGCATCTCCGCTGACCCTGGGTGACCCATGCAGGCGACCGCTGTTACTACAGCTGGCATGCCGGATGATGGAATCGGCAGTCAATACGGAGTACTACGGCTCTCTTCAGGGGTCCCTGTTGAAAGAGGTCTAGAACCGCCCCGGCTGCTGGCTTATTACCTTAGCGAGGTAGGTGTCTTCAGAGCAGTATGCAGTAAGTCGTGGTCATGATTCGAGGGAAGAGAGACTCCGCCCATAATGCGTCCTTGTGCTCTCCATGACTGAACACGGTAATAGCATGCAAACGGTGTTTGGTGCACATGGTCTTGCCAAATGCTTAGAAAGAGGTTCCATTTTGCGGACTCCGTCCACCACTCAGTCTAATCCCATTTGCTCCGTCGTACGGGATCCGTTGCAAACTGCGAGTGATGCAAGTCCCTTACATGATAATCAGCCGACGAGAAGAGCAGTTGAACAGACGGTATCAAGCTATGTTAAGCTCTACCGGGGATGGCCAAGTATAGGGCCTGAGGTGTCTTGACAGCGACGCCCTTCGATAGCCAGAAGCAAGATGTTACATGCTGAGTCTGTGGTGCGTGACAGCGAGAATGCCATGCTTGTTGCAGCTATTAGGAGTGCAACTCTATCCTGTCAGTATGTGCCACAAGGTTCAAGTACTGGCGCAGCATTTGGAGGGTACGAAGGTGAAGCTATGGTAGACATAACGGATATCACCCAGCACCTACGGAGTAACTAGTCGAGGAGTAGTCGAGGAGTGTCGAGGGTAAACTAGGCTTACTAACCATGCCATTCGTCTTCCTCCTGTGCGCCACCTCTGCCGAAGACCCTGCCACCATTTCCACCGGATCAGTATAAGACAGAAATAGTGTGTCTGGCATGTTGAAGGATGGAAGCCAAGTCACAAAAAGCTCCGAAACTCCTGTTGAAGGTGCAGTAGTCCCCTTGAGGCGGCGGCGCTTGTAGACCTCGCCAGATTTTCCCTTTCTTACTCCCATCATCTCCCAAGGTGGGATAGCTGATATCCCTGGACCGGCTTCGGCCTGGTGAATTTCGATTGGCGTTATCAAGCATTCGTCGATCCACTTGCACGTCGGTGATTCAAAACAAGGTTGACAGTGAGGATGGCTTGTATGAAACGCGGCTCAGTATTGCCGTGTAAACAGCCCCCAAATTCCTGGATTCCATGTTCATTCTTTCAGACAAGTCCCCATCTGTCCGTCAAATGCCTTGGTAGTAACTTTCAGATATGCAGTGGGTGCCATGACCGACGTCCAGTCCAATCGGCATCTTGACAGGTTTCACGCGTCGAATGGACTGCCCGGCACTCTTCGCGACGAACGATGCTCATGCTGATCAGCAACGAGCGGTACAAGAGCCGTCGAACCTCTCTTATCAAAGGGGGTTTTGCGGAGAGAAGGCATAACCACGCACTTTCCTTCTGATGAGTTCAGCATCATCGTATGAGACCCTGCTGCGACCATGTTTTCTTCCACTTCGTCGCTCTCCCAAGAGGCTTCACAGAACTCAGCATTCAACAAAAGGCTCCGTCAAGCCTGTGATGCTTGCCACGGAGCGAAAACCAAATGCTGTGGCAGCAGTCCATGCACAAGGTGTCAACGCTCGGGAAGCACCTGCGTGTATAGTCAATCAAACCGAGCAGGACGACCAAAAGGGACCAGGAACAAGAAAAGCTGCGACAACACCAAATCCGACCACAGTCGTGGCGATTCCTTGGAATCATCGCAGCCGTCATTGAGCACCAATAACAACAATGTCAATCACAGCAGCAACTACTCCGACCCTAGAAGTATTTCACTACCACAAGGTCAACACAATGGAGGAGCCTTCCGGCTCCCTGAAATGTCATCTTCATCACTATCATCTTTCGCATCAGGCCTCTCTTCCCCTTCAACGCCGCACTTAGACCTTCACGGCCGACCTCAGAAATGTGTGACCGGCGTGCCATTCGACTTCAATCCGCATCACGATTTCTCAACATACGCCAGCAACTTCCAGGATCCGGCGCTTGTTTATCAACACAGTTTTCCCTTCCCGATGATGACCACCGACATGAGCGTGGATCCCATGGATATCTGTTCGGGCTTCAGCCTCGATACTAGCTCCGGGGATTTGCATTCAGCCTGCAGCATGCCAATGTTTCACGACGCATTCCCTCATGCCTCCAACGATTTCGACTTTTCTGCAGTGTCGCCCTCCCAGATATTAAGAGATTCCATTTTACAGTCGATTGAGCAAGACGGCATTAATTTTACGATTCCGCATGGCATGAGCTCTGAGCCGCTGTCCAAGACCACTACCAACAGCAACAGTACCGAGTCTAAGTGTTCCACCAATAGCAACAGCACCGATGGGAGTCCTACAATGCTACAAACATGGCCGTCGAATGATTCTATGGCTTTGACTGCCCCGGACATTGACCGCTTGGGAATAGCATTCTCACCGCTCTTGATTCCCAACAGTAATGTGTCGCTCGACGAGCTGAAATGCCAGTGCCTCCATCGTCACGCGAAACTGCTAGCTCATTTGCAAGAGCTGTTAAAAGGGGTAACAGAATTGTCGGCGGATGTGGTCCTGAACGGCGTTGAGCAGGGTTTGAGGTCTTGGGACACATATCTACAGTGTCGGATTTGCCAGCAAGACCAGCACCGGGAAGTGCTACTTCTCTCTGCCATGAGCATTCGAGCAGTGACGCGTCTTTTGCAGGGTGCCTCACGACATATGTTCTCGCAATCAGGTGCAGGGGACTGGGTGACTGGCCGCACCAGCAACACGCAACATGGAGAATCTCAACCCCAGCAAAGGGACACGAAATTCACCCTGGGCAGCTACGAGATCAAGGGCGAGGAGAGCCTGCTCGTGCTCGGGGTGGTATTTTCTCGGATCCTGGCTAAGATCCAGATTGTGCTGGCATCTCTGAAGAAGTCCCTACCACGCGTGGGCCCTTCCGACGCCGATGGCCGGGACAACGACACCTACACATGCTATCTACACAAGCTGCTAGAGGGACTAGAAGCGAGTGTGCATGTTCTTTCTGCGAATTTGATGGAATGGCGTCTTTGATTTCTGCGAATAGACCTTGTCGACAGCACAGGCGTTACAGGGATCAGCCAATTAACGCGATACACTAGGGAATATCATTTTCATCTCTGTTTGGCTTTCCCTGTCGACTCTTACCATCGCTTGTTTCTTGCTTCTGGGAACCACTTAGTATGCAGGGAAAGCTTGAAAGCGCCACATGGTGCGAGACGATCGTCCACAAAGCGGGATGGCTGGAGGAAAACACTGGGGCGATTTCCTCAATGGCTATGGAGGACACCCGTTCGTCCAAGCCGTTGATGTTGGCGGCGAAATCCTCTATTTGTTCGCCGATGCTCCTCCTCGGGCCGCTCAGCCATCCGCTCTTACTGTGCAACCAAAGGGTCGCTGAGGCGCACATGATGGCGTTCTGACAGCTCATCATTATCATACGAATACGCCACCTTGCAAACATACGCGAGACGAAGACTTGGCGACTGAAGAGGTTAGGATGCAAGTTCGCCGTTGGTAGACGAAACAACGAATCAAGCAGTTGCAGGGCCGTCCCTCTTGGCATGCTTAGCAGAACCAAGTTGGATATCGCAGTTTGGACACGTTCTCGTTTCGAGCGGTTGAGGAGGCCTGGCCAACAGCCGATGCAGCATACTAAGGTACAGGCGGTTCGTGTGGCTTGCATGGCGCATGATCGACATGCACTATACTTCCTACGTATAAAGATGCCTTTAGGATCATCATGCAACCCCATGTTCCCTGCTGGCAGTATGTATCCATGGCAACAGCGCCGTTCTTGATCATGGCGAAAGAATGATTTCCCGGCTGACACGATAACCTCCCTCAGAGAGGTGCGACAAGGAGCGAGAGGTGCTGTGACCCGGTAAAGCCTCGCCAAGGTATGGAGCTGGCGAGGCTGCCAGATCATTAGCATCTACGACAACGATATATAATGTGGCACCCGAAATGCTTCGACAAAGTCAGCCCCAGTGGGCTTGATCTGACTCGAGTAAGGCCTGATCATGCAACGCAATGACTGACCACAAGGTGCGGAATGCTTAGCCGTGGTTCCCCTATTGAAACCCACCGACGACTGGTGGGGAAGAAGGAATGAACGACCGACCTGACTGTTGGGAGTCCTAACCTCAGAAAAGCAATGATAACGCAAGATTCACCACCCATGGTGCTACGATCACTCGGATTCAATAGTTGTAGTATGTCGCCATCCAGTTGGTCGAACAAGGAAAACCAATCACGTACCAACCAGCCCCCAACATGGCCCACAAGATCTTATCATGAGAAGACATAGCCCTACGCGAGCCTGCAACCCTGAGTTAGGCCAGGCAGAGGAACCATGGCGCTAAGAGGCTGCTAAAACAGCCGGTAAGTGCTTCTGCAAGCTTGAACAAGCTTGTAATGGCTTGTAATGCGTATTTGGCGGGTCATTCATCCCTGCCTCTCCTGCGGCAAGCCTGGGAAGGCAATTGCGGAGGGGCAAGAGGCGCCGTGAGCCACACACTGTTTCCGTTGGGGCCATGCGACGTGGGATAGCGAGGACACATCAGCACGGGGTCCTCACTCTTTGAATCCTTCCAGATATGTGGTTCGCTACGTTCAAAATCATCACGTATCGGCATGGATCTTGGCCAATTTTGATCCACGCACTGGTCTGATTGCCGGAGAGGACGGAGACGACACCACATGCTACCAGTACATGTGTCTAATCCTTGCACCACCCACATGTACGTGTCCACAGTATCGTGCTCTCAATATTCAGCACGCCGACTCTCCCGGCACATATTTTATCTCTCCCGGGTATCATAGTCGTGAGTCGAATCTCGGACGGTTTTACCCGGCGGTCAAAGATGAACTCTTGTGGACACTCCATAAAACTACCAGTACGTGGAACTCTCCGATGCTTTCATTCTGGCACGAAAGCCTTGGGACGACCGCAGCGTCCTCCTACGGCGGGTTTTTCCTTGAAATGCCAGCCCTGCATGACCAGTGCCATCGCCGTGAGGCCACGGCAGTAAGGTCCTGTGCCCGAGAAAGCATCAATGATGGCTGCCACGGGCAATTATACTTGTGAACTCATTTGCGACGAGTAAGAATAATATGTCACCTGGTTCACGCTGAAGAATGGCCTGCTTGACGGACCTATTTTGCTGCGTGGTGAGGGACAACTTTTGCAGCTTCGACAATATTAGCCTCACGAGCCCGGACACGCCTTACGTTGAGATATCGTTGCTCTGCTGACGGACTGCACAATAATCGACTTCCCACCATGCGTGCTCTTACCGTTGGGACGGTTCTGCTGGCCTCGCTGGCTCAGGTCCAGGCGGCTACACTCCCTAAATCTCCTGCTCAGCCAAGAGCGTCGCTACCAAACGACACTTCATCATGCCTTACGTTAACGCCCGCCAACGTGCAGTCACAAGGAGGATGTGCCCACTCGCCAACCTCGAGACAGTGCTGGGGTGACTATTCGATCAATACCAACTGGTACGATGATACTCCCTACACAGGGGTGACTCGAGAGTACTGGCTGGTCGCACAAAATGTCACCATGGCACCTGATGTGAGCAAACTTGTTCTCTTGGCTTTTGGTCCACCCTGCATATGGAACTGACTGTTTGACGTGCAATGCTAGGGTTACGAACAGCAAGTACTGGTCTTCAATGGCAGCTTGCCTGGACCGACCATTTTTGCAGACTGGGGTGACGAGGGTAGGTCAATCAAGCTCCGTATCTTGCAATATCGTGCTTGCGGCTCATGCGATTCTCCCAGTCATCATACATGTGACCAACGCCATGCAGGACAATGGCACCTCCATTCACTGGCATGGTCTCAGACAATTCAATAACAACGAATTTGATGGAGTCCCCGGGGTAACGCAATGTCCAATTGTACGACACCTGCATCTTTCTATTGCCTTGCATCAGTCCCTACTAGTCTCGCGCTCCATTCCGCTTGAAGTGCATTTGCTGACTTGGGAAACGTTTTATTTCAGGCCCCTGGTCAGACGTACACCTACAAGTGGAGAGCGACGCAGTATGGATCAGTAAGTGAGCCCTAAAGTCCGTTTCAGCCCCCTTTATCTTTCCAAGCGAGCCGTTGACATAATCCCTATCTTGCAGTCGTGGTACCATTCGCATTTCAGCTTTCAGTACTCGGCCGGCCTTTTCGGTCCTATAATCATCAATGGGCCGGCCACGGCGGATTATGACGAGGACCTCGGCGCTTTGGTGCTGATGGACTGGACGCACATTTCGACGTTCAATGAATGGTGGTGGGATAGACCGACCACCGGACCTCCTTCGCAGGCCAACTCCCTCATCAATGGCACCAACGTCTTCGATTGCCACCAGGACAACACCACCCAATGTCAGGGCAAGGACATCGTCGGCCAGAGGTTCGAGATGACCTTTGTGTCCGGCACGAAGTACCGCCTTCGCCTGGTCAACACGGGACTGTACTCGCACTTCCGGTTCGCCATTGACGGGCACAACCTGACCGTCATTGCCATGGATTTTGTGCCTGTTGTCCCCTACACGACCGACAGCCTGATGATCTCCATGGGCCAGCGGTACGACGTGATCATCGAAGCCAACGCCCCGCCCGACAACTACTGGCTCCGACCGATCTGGCAGCGCTCGTGCTGCGACAACGACGCTTGGAACAACACCCTGGGCATCGTGCGCTACGCCGACACCAACTCAAGCGCCGTACCTACAACGACGAACCCTGCCACCGAGTACAAATCACAATGCGAGGACGAGCCTTTTGACAAACTAGTCCCCTACATGCCTCTCGACGTGCCAGCTCCGGACTCGATCTCGCTGCTAAACCTGAACTACAGCTTCGTTCCGATGCCTGCAGGGTTTCTGTTCACGCTGAACAACTCGTACATCTGGGTCAACTTCTCGGCGCCCACGGACCTGATGATTCACCAGCAAAACACCAGCTGGCCCAACACCGGGTACACGCCACAAAAGGGGTTTACGAATTACGACGCCATCCCCCTCGGTATCGCCGACCAGTGGGTGTACTTTGGGCTACAGGATCTCTCGCACCGCAACCGGTCGCACCCGATGCACCTGCACGGGCACGACTACGTCGTTCTGGCCCAGGGGTTCGGCCCTCTCAACGACACGGTCAATCTGACGCTGTCGAACCCGCCGAGACGAGACGTGGCTACGCTGCCGCTGAACGGGTACATGGTCATGGCGTTCAAGACGGACAACCCGGGAGCCTGGCTCATGCATTGCCACATCGCTGCGCACTCGAGTGAAGGGCTCGGGCTGCAGTTCGTCGAGAGACAGGACGAGATCATGGCTACGTTTGCGGACCCCTTCGGGTTGGAGAATACCTGTGAGACGTGGCAGACATATTGGAATAATGATGAAGTGTATATGCAGGAGGATGCGGGGATATGAGGACCAATGCTAAGCGTAAGGGGTAAGAGAGTTGTTGCCAGAGCATCATCATCGTCGTCGTCGTTGTCGTCGTCGTGGTCTTAGCTAGAGTATTCATCATCGGGGAGAGGAAGAGGTTGAGGTTGTGGTTGTGGTTGTGGTTGTTTTGTTTTCCGGCTAGCAGCATAGATACTAATATTGTAAAAGGCAGTCTGTCTTCCTTTTGTTTGTTTCTTCTTGCTTGCCGCTTTCTTTCGTGTGAAGTCAACCACCAGTGGGAGGAAGTACGGCATTCCTGAGTCTTGCTTTTAACCCGAGAGTTCTTACGGACTGTATCATTCTGTCTCGCTTAAGTTCTCTTCTCTTCTCGTCCATGTCGACTTCTTCTTCTCCTGGCCTTCGGTTATTGTGACTGTCACAGATATCTACTCCGTTCTCGACTTCGCTTTCGTTCATCCTATCCTTGTTCTAGCACCGACGTTTTCTCTTCCTTCTTTCTTTCTTTCTTTCTTCCTTCTTCGGCTCCTCTAGGTCCTTCTTTCTATCAAAGACATCTTCCCTTCTCTCTTCATTTCTTCTTTCTCCTCTCATTCCTTATAACTGTCACAGATATCTTCTCTTCTTCCTCGATCATCATTCCTCTTCCCATGCTTCACTGCTCAGCGGGCCCTCTGGCATGACGGCCAACAGTGAGTCTCTGGAACTCGTTGCATTTTCCTTTCATTACGCTTTTCGCACCCTGTTCCCTCATACAGCACCTGTTCATCCTTTGGAAAACGACCCCAGTGGAGAAAGCGCAGGCGAAAGCCAAGATACAAAGAACACTTACCTGTCAACTGTGTAATCGGTTGATTGCATCAGAGGCTCGTGTCTGTGACACAGTGTGGACGCTGAGCACATCTGAAGGGTAGTATATGGTCCAAGGAGGACAGTAGTACCAGAGCCCAAGAAAGAGACCGTGCGACGATGGAATGGTGGGTCAATTTTAAAGTACAAAATCGCCGTGGAGTGCGATTTCGTAAATCGGCTCGGCGATTATGTACGACATAGCGAGTGCCCTGCACCATGCATGCAAGAAAGGAAACACCCATCCGCCGCCGCCGCCAGTTGGCGTGATGTTGGGAAGAAGGGGAGAGAGTGGATGACGCCAAACTGGCGTTGCAAGGTAGGTCGCCCCGTTGCTTGGTCGGCTCTTGGAGAGGACAAGGACCAGCCATGTGCATCGGAAGCGTGGCCGGCTGATGCGTGTGCCCAGCCATGGGCCAGTCACAGGGTGTATTGCGGAGAGCGCGTCGTCCCCATGCAAGCTGTGCATGCACCCATGCTAAACCCGGACTTGCAAGCCGTGGGTTCAGGGCATCATTGCTGGGACGGCCGAAGAACTGCAGGAACAGGTATCTTGCATGCGTCCCCAATCACAGGCCACAGGGCACAGACGACTTCCCATCAACCCGGCACACCAACCTTGTGGCCGCCCACCGGGTCACCGGGAGGTTCCACGCGGACTCTGCATTGCCGGTATTTGTAAACGACAAATACCCCGTCCTTACAAGTGTGCGATACGCAGCCTTGCCATCAATTCTCGCTGTCCTGTCCTGACCGGGCCGTGGCTCTGTCTCTGCCTTCTTGGGTGGGAGTTTCAGGGATGGCGATGGCTTGCTGCTGCTTGCTTTACACCGACGGTTGCCAGCGAATGGGAGATTAAGCAGAATTCTGCCACTGTCCTTGATTGTGTCCACCAAGAGCTCGGTGTTACAACCGCTCTGGTGTGTCGCCGGAGCTGGCTCAATTCGTCCGCCAGTCGTCGGACATGTCTGCAAATATGGACGCGATCTGCTGCTGGCAATTTGGTCACCGCGAGGCTTTCATTGGCTCAGATCGAGGCCGGTTAGATTCCACGTTTCGCCACATATCTGTCTGCTTACCGGTTTCGGTTTCGGTGTGCTAGGTTCCGGCGCAAGTCAGTCTGTGCAGATATTGTCGCTATTGCCATCTTGCAGGAAAACAGAAGCCAACAAAGCTGCAAAGCTCGAAAGAAAAGGCCAGTTCAATTAAGCAAAAGCTTGGCGTGGGACGGTAAAGACGGTCATTTACAATATAGTACCTCAGATACTTCTCTTCTTTAACCACTTAGTGAGGATGATTACGAACTCATCCAGTGTCATTACAACACCCCCAAATTTTCTAGCGAAATACCCGACTTCAAGTACCTTACCTACACCATTGTGACCATTGAAACTGAACAACAAACCTCAACGCCTTCTTGTATGAACCAGTGTAGAGTTGAAAGCCAGGATAGAGTAATGTGTCTCGATTCAACCCTTTTTGTGCATCTCAGATTGTGAAATGATAACACACGTCCAACATGGCTCGAATTAGGCAGATCTCCACGCGACACTGTCGTCTTCGTCAATGGCACCTGCAATGGCTCGGCTGAGAGAGGTGCACTGTAATTTGAGTTAGCACACGACAAATCCATCGGCGGATGTTGATGGTGGTGAGAATACTCACATAAGGCGGGTGAACCATGCTAAAATGATTGCCGTCGACCGAACAACACTTCATCTTCTCGGCAGATAACAACTTGTCCCATCCATTAGCACCAGGATCGGTCTTCGGCTTCAACAACCAGGATGCCACGGCATCAGATAGATCGAGCCCGGCGAGTTCGGCCTGAGGCCAATCTTCAAAAACACCCCGAGAGGCCCAGATGACGTACGTGGACGGCGAATTGTCTTTGTTGAACGACTGTGGCGAATACTGCTTGACCGCACGGATTGTGGATTGGAAATGACGGACGAGCCATTCTGGAGCACCGGTGTTTGCACCCTCACCTGCGATCACACCTGACTTGGAGACGTACTCGAGGACATCTTGCGGCATCGGTCCGTAATCGGTTCGGCAGGGCGAGTCGACAAGGATCAGCTTTGATACAGTTTCTCCAGCAGAGATGAGGTGTTTGGCAGCTTCATAGGCGTACATGCCACCAGCAGACCAGCCAGCCAGAATGTAAGGGCCCTGAGACTGGCGGGTGAGAACTTCATTGGCCATGATAACAGATGCCTCTATCAAGGAGCAGGTATACTCGGCTGGATGTTTGAGAAAGGGACTGTCGATAGCATAGACGCATGTGTTGGCTGCAATATCAGGCAAGCGGCGGTATGAGGTTGCTGAGCCACTTCCATCCGGAAAGAGGAACATCGTCTTCGACGCAGTCTTTGGGTTACCTTGGAGCAAAAAGGACTTTGCGGCGCGGCTGTTGCTGGATGTCCGCGACCGTGATTCCAGCTTCAGAGACCCTGTGGCTGACGGCGCCGGCGCCAGGGCTGGCGACGGTGACAGATTCAGTGCGGCTTTGATGCCCTTTAGCGAAGTGTTCTCCACGAGCATGTCTTGTGGCACACTGATGCCCATTTTTTCTCTCAGTGCTGCGACGATGCTAAGACTCATCAGTGAGTCTACACCAAGGGCTGACAGGTCGTCAGTGGCCACGAGTTCCTCGACGTCGATCCCAATCTGTTCGGCAAGGGTAGCGTGTAGTGCTTCAATCATGTCACCATTGGCGGCGATTGTAGCAGGCTCGGCAACAAGGGCGGGAGTCTGCAGCCCGGAATCTGGTGGTGTTTCGAGGGATGATTCGGAGCTCATGTCGCTTGTGCTGGAAGTGTCACCAAGCAACGACTTGAGGTCGCCAACAGTCTCACAATCCGCAAAGGTCGACTGAGGGAGGTCAATGCCTACTGTCTCTCTGATTTTCGAGAGAATCGTGAGGGACAGCAGAGAATCCACCCCGAGATTCGCAAAGTCGCTGTCGTCCTTCAATTCTGATAGATCAACGCCGATTTCTTCAGCCACAACCTTCAGAACTTGACCCGTCTGGGTTGCTTCTGGAGGAGTACGCTTGGGCAGAGTGCTAGTATGTACTTCGTCGCGTTGAGTCCCAACTTCAGGCCTACAACGGTCTGACGGTGCTTTTGAGACCACGCTTGCTGGGGTAGTGCGCGCAGGGAGGCTTGATCCGGACCGGGGATGGGGTGCCAGCATTGTAGAGAGGAGTGACCTAGGGACGTTCTGGAACATGACATCGCCAATCATACCCACCATGACATCGTCTTGGAAGATGGACACATTGCCTGCCATCAAGGACTTCTCCAGTGACTGCATCTTAACGTGCACTTTGTAGGATCGTTTCGCGTCCAGGGGCATCGCCAGTTGGAGAGAACCCCAGCCATGGGAAATGTAGACGCCCGCTTGTGAGTCAGTGGCACCAATGCCATTCATCACAAATCCTGCTATTTGCGCTAGATTGTCGATCCAGAGAGGAGAAGCGAAAAAGTTGTCGCCGATATCTCCACTGTCACTGAACTTGACCATGGCTGTTGCCTCAAGTTCCTCCGTGTCCACCACCACCTCCTCCATACCTTGGTAGACAGGATTGTAATCGACGAGCTGGGAAAAGAGATGATAGGCCATTTTCTTTAGCATCTTGTTGGCCGTGCCAGTTGCGACGCCGCGTTCAAGATCTTGTATCCTCTTCCGTACAAGATATGCGGATCTCGACCATTGCTGAAGCCAGGCCTTCTCGCTGCCATACACCACTTGGCATTTTGCGTTCGAGACATTGAAGTTTTTCGTCCGTGGACATTGGTTTTTGAATTCGATGAGGACTTTGCCCGAATCCAAGTTTGCAGTCGCAGATACTTGTAGAAGTTGCGGAGTGGCAACCCGAGGCACTGGCACGGTGACAGGTCCCATGATCGTCATGTCGGTCACATCGATACCTGTCGCGGGAACGTTAAATGTGTACTCTTTCCTGATAAAGTCTGCCACGGTGAGTGCCATGTCCGCATACACTCCCGCAGGACAGAGTGCCAACCCATTGATCTTGTGACCTGAGATGGTCTCATGAAGCGCGGGCTCTGAAAGGTCCGTTTCGAAGGTCAACATAACATTCGCATCCCGCCTGTGTCGCGAAAGCAATCGATGAACGGTCGTGGTGATCTTGCTGGCTTCTGTGGGAGCTGTACTGATAAGTCGTTTTGCCATATCATCGCCTTTTCTCAATGCCCAATCGTCCTTATAGGCAATCCAATAGTTCTTCTCGTCAAACGCATAAGTTGGAATATGCAGCAGATTCTGAGCATGCTCGAAGTCGCGATGATACTCATTCCAATTGATCTCGTAGCCCCAGTTGTACAGACACCCCAAGGTTTTGGCAGCACTGCTCCAGGGGTTCTCGTTCTGGCGGAGAGAGTAGAGCGTACGGCTTTCGTCCCCGAGCGTCGCCTTTATCATTCCCAGGCACACCGGTTTCGGACCGATCTCAATCCATGCAGTGTCTTTGCCTGACAGACCTTCATGTTGCGCCGCCTTGAGAGCGGCGGCGAAATCCACGGCCTCTCTAGCATGCCTTCGAAGGTAAGAAGGACCCAAAACTCCACTCTCTCGGACCACAGCACCCAACAAAGGCGACAGAACAGGCAGTTCCGGCGCCATATATCTAACTCCGCGTGCGAAGGTTTCGAAGGGTTGAAGGACAGGGTCGACTTGAGCAGAATGAAAAGCATAAGGGGTGTTAAGAACAACGCATTTGACAGCAAGGGTCTTCAGCTTGTCCCGTGCTTCATGGACAACTTCGACTCGTCCGCTGAGCACCGTGTCTGCTGGCCCATTCACGCAGGCCACCTCAAGCTCGTCTAGCAGGCTTCCAAGATGCTTCTTCAATGACGAGAGGTCGGCATGAGCTGAGAGCATGCAATGAGTGCCTTGCGTGCACATCTTTTCCAGAAGTCCGGCTCTTTTGCCTACTAAATAAAGTGTGTCGTTGGCAGAGAGTACGCCGGCTGCGAAAAGAGCGGCATACTCGCCTAGGCTGTGGCCAATTACAGCTGCTGGGTTGACTCCCCAGGCTGTCCACAAGCGGTAGAGACTCATCTGGACAGATGTGATTGCGAGCTGAGTCTGGATCGGATCTAATCCGTCCATGTCACCGGACGATGGTTCGATGACAGGCAAGAAACTAGGGAAGCCATAGTCCAGACATATCTGGTTGAAGCGGAGAATGTTCGACCTGAACTGCTTCGAGGAGTCGAACAGGTCTCTGGCGAGTGGAACGTACAATGACCCTTGACCTGTGAATGTGAAAACGACATTTGGAGCCTTGCTTGTCTTTTTCAGCTCTGCGGTAAGTGTGGTCGTGAGGTGATCTTTCAATTGAGAGGTCGAGGATGCTATGGCGGATATTCTCTGCGTGAAATGTGTGCGTCGAGCGGTGGTGGTGTATGAAAGATCGGATAAGCTGACCTCGGGGTGATTCTCCAGATATGTCACCAAATTCTGGACGTTTCCCTTCATAGACTTCGGCGTCTTGGCCGAGATCGTGACAATGTGATCGGGCCTGTGATCGAAGCTTGGGTCACCAGGTTTGTCTGGCGCCTCTTCGAGCAACAACGCCGTATTGCCACCAGCAGCACCGAAATTGTTGACCATAAATCGACGCTTCCGCGCTTGGCCGCATGGGAATGCTCCAGGTCCATCCAAAGCAACCTTGATTTGTCGTTCCTTGAGATCCGGAAAGGTATGGTTGATAACACCACTCTTGATGCCCACATGTGGCGGGATTCTCTGTGCTCTCACCACTAACAACGACTTGATGAGAGCTGTAACGCCGGATGCGGACTCCCCGTGGCCGATGTTAGATTTGACGGCCCCAAGCCACAAGGGGTGCTCTTTTGGGCGACCAGGTGAAGCGGGGGCAAAGACGTTGCTAACAGAGCTCATCTCTGCCGCATCTCCGGCTTGGGTACCAGTACCTTGCATCTCGACATAATCCACGTCGAAAGGATGAAGGCCAGCTTCATTCAGTAGTCGCCTGTAAAGAGTTTCTTGGGTAGGCCCGTGTGGATGAGTGATCGAGGCTGATGCTGCCGAGTAGTTGGTGCCTGCAGCCAGAATGACCGCCAGCACTTTGTCGTTGTCGGCTTTGGCATCCGACAGGCGCTTCACCACGACCGTTGCAACGGCCTCCCCACGGCAGTAGCCATCGGCAGCGTCATCGAAGGTCTTGCAGTTTCCGGTGTGGTTCAAGAAGTGACCACGGCTCAGCCCGCAAAAGGTGTCTGCACTAGTGAAGAGGGTCATGCCGCCAACAACAGCGGTGGCGCAGTCGTTCGCCCACAACGCAGTACAGGCTACATTGAGCGCTACTGCGCTAGAAGAGCAAGCAGTATCGATGCTCATGCTTGGACCACCAAACTTGAAATGATGGTTGATGCGTCCCTGAAGTAAGAGTCAGCTCACATTCTCCAATAACTTGATCAGAAGCATCAACGAGACACTATAGCACTTACAGGACCAAATGCACGGTCGTTACCGGAGATGTAATACGTTTGTACATCCTGCGAGGCATTCCACTCGCGGTAGTCATCCCCAGTTTGTCCGTAATATGTGCCAATGCGATCAAGCTGAGTGGACGGCGTGCGATTTGGCACAAATCCCGACATCTCCAGAGCTTCGTGAGCTGTGACCAGAGCCAAGCGCTGCTGAGGATCGGTCTGTTCAGCTTCCCGTGGTGACATGTTGAAGAAACGAGCGTCGAACATGCCCGGCTCCTTGAGGAAGCAACCGTAAGGTGAACCCGCCGGGTTTCTCGCTCTTCCATCGTTGGGCACGTAGAGTTCTGCATCAAAGCGGTTGGCGGGTATCTAGACGAATTAGTGCGAACTGCCCATTACACCTAACCCTAGAGATACATACAACCTTGGCGCAGTCCATGCCTTTTTCGAGAAGCTCCCATAATTCGTCATGGCTTCCAGCTTCTGGAAATCTGCCAGCCATTCCTACTATCGCAATAGGTTCATTTGTTGGCGCACCCCGTTGCGCAGGGTCACTGGAAGCAAAGGTGCCGTCCAAGATAGCCTCGACCTGCGCACCCTTCTTCAAGGTCGAGACCAGACTGCCAGCGGCAAGAGTCGGACCATATGCTCGCACCACCCAATCAGGGATTTCCAGAGCCGCAACATGATTTGCGCACCCAGCTGTCACATTGCTCCACTCGATAGGTGCTTTCAGAACGTCGTGAAGCACACTCTTCAGAAGATCGCTGCTATTGCTCGCTTGGTAGTATTCACCTGTGACTGGAGAGACCAAGCGCGCCTTTACGGCCTCACACGCTGTCTTTTGATATGGGCCGTCCGTTGTTTTCGCGAACCCCAGAATGCGGGCAATATCTTCGTCAGAGTATAGGTGGGGTGCATGGTAAGGAGTGTATATGGGTACCCTCTGGCAGAAGTTTTGCGGTGAAGGCGTACGGTTCGTATCCAGCCAGTGGGAAACCTTGTCTAGGGTAGAAGGCGGGCCTTGAAGTGTCAAAGCCTTGCCGAAGGAGGCACTGACGTAGCTTCGCCTGTGTTCTGGTATTCCCTGTAGAGAGTTGTCAGAAGCTCAAACCTCGAACGACCCAAACGTGGTACACACCTCTTCCGTATGAATCTTATGCAGCACGTTCTCTTCGCCTAAACCTAGCCCACGAGAAACTTGCATCGCCCAAGTTTCTGAGGTATTGGCCAGCTCTAACTCGTCTCTAATCGTGGTCGCGGTGAGGCCTGTTCGGAATGCCAGACGGACAGATTCGACAGCGAGAGGCAGGAGCTCTGTCAAGCTGCAAGCAAGGCTAACCGCGACTGCAGACAGCTGACCCACACATAGTCCAACGACGAATGACGATTTGGCATCGGGATAAGGCTCTTCTGGGTGGCTTTCGTACCAACTGTGACGCATATCATCAGGCATGTTGTATTCATCCGGGAACATGGAACGACTCACCTGATAAATTGTCCTAGCTGAATGATAACAAGCATTACCGGAGCTAGGCATTGGTGATCACGAGGTTGCTTCTCGCTCGGATGTGGAATCAGACGTTCCAGCTCAGCCAAATCTGGCATACCTTTCCTGTCCGGTACAGGCACCCTCGAGATTTCATCTTGAAGAGCGAGCCGAGCCTTGTGCAAGAAAACAGAGAGTAGGGAGTGTTGGGTGCGAGCTTGAAGGACTTGGGAGAAGGCCGGGTGCAGAGGAAGCGAGCCATCGCCAAAGAATGATATCGATCCAGCCATGGTCGCGTTTCCTTTGCTACTCATTCATTGAAGAAGACGTAGAAGAAGGGTTTCACTGGTGCTGCGGTTTGCACTGGGGGCGTAGTGCTGGCCGGATAATAGGAGGTATATACGATGACCCTGATGTCAGCACACCACGCATGGCCCGCACAGGAAGCGATAAAGCCATTACCGCCGTCAGAGAACTAGGAGAGCCACCGGAGAATTCTAGATGTGCCCGGTGGATTGAAAGCAGATGTGAACGCGCACAAACTACAGGTATTGCTGGGAAAGGCTCCGGTCGGCGTTCATTTTGAAGGGCGTGGCACGGCGAGAACCGGGCATGGGGCGTGGTTCTGTTTCACGCGCAGAAGTTCTGTTCGACCATTGTGTGGACATCACGCAGGAATTGATACCTTGGAAAAAGCCATAGAACCTCGTGAGTCGTCGGTGAACCGGCAGGCGCTGCCTCTGGTCGTGATTGAAGGATGATGATAAGGAAAGAGTGCATGATGGTGCATAAAGTGCCACGAGTGCGTACAGTGTGTGGCATGGTCACGTGATTGCACGTGGGTGCGCGTCAGGAATCTCCGTGCGACGCGTCCTTCTAGTGTTTTCGACGCGTCCAACTCAACTACCATTCCATTTCATCAACCATGGTACCAGCTACAGCGTCCCTACCTCAAACCGCTACCAATTCCCATTCGAGAGGAAAGGAGTTAACACCATATCAACGAGGTCAAATATGCGGCATGCGAGCGCAGGGTGCATCATATAGCGAAATCAGCAAGGACCTCGGAATTCCTAGATCGACAGTCAGAAGCACCATCGATCGCGAACCACCTCGACAACAGGGTGCCACTAAGCCACGTCCTGGAAGACCCTTGATAACAAACGAGCGAGATGAACGAGCAATTCTACGCTATATCAAGCAAAGACCAAAGGCCACTTATGCCCAGGTTCGATCAGAGACGGGCATCGATATCTCGGACTCAACGTTGAAGCGCATCCTTAGAAAGTGCAACCTCAAACGGCCTTCTTTACAAAAGATTGAAGCAAAGACAGGCACTGGCACTAGTTAGACAGGAGTTGCGAAGTTAGGCTTGCAGTCTCTAGGCTCGTCAGCAACAGCGAATCTTTTCAAACCTTCTTTGATGATCATCCCCCCCTCATTACCTGGTAGGTAGCTACCTATCTGGAATTTCTGGACAAACAAGGGGCGAGCAAGCGAGAAATCATGCTCGAGGCTATGACAACGAGCACGTTTCTATGCAATATGGGGTCAACTCCATTGATCGTCGCTTCACGGACTAAGTACGGGGCTGCTCTGGCGCTCTTTGCACGTATCCTCCGATGACGGTCTACTTCTACATAAGTGATTCCCCTTCCGCATCAACGCAGCCTGTGCTTGTTGCAAGGGCCACTCATTAACGCCCTTACGCCAGTTGCGGTGTCGTTTGACTGCTCAAATAATCCCTCGTCAGCTGTGGCAGAAGGTATGCCTCTGCATTGAAGTTTGGGAGCTCCTGGCCGTGTTGAGGTTCGGTGGGCGTTTGCTTCTTTGCCTCCACCAAAGCATCGGCAGCCGCTTGGAGGACATTATGACTGTGTTGATCTCAGTTTAAGCCCAATCCTGCTCTGACGGTACCAGGCTGAGTGGATTTCGACTCACCTGAAAGCGTCCCAATTGCGCTCGGGGAAAGAACCAGGGATCTTAGCGCCCGGAGGGTAATACTTCTTGAGTGCTTCTTCGACGTTCTTCTCATTTCCCGCCCTTACCATGGACAAAGTCTGAATTATCGAGACTCGGTTGATGCGGACGTTCTCGAACACTTTCAGCCGCGCTGACACTTCGGCAGGGTCATTGACAGAGGCCAGCACGAGTCCGAGGGCACCTGCATCTTCGATGGCCTGGTTGGACCCTTGTCCACCGAATGGGAGCATCTGTCGATTTTCTTTGTTAGAATGTTCGGCGCCTGCCACGAGACTGCTTTTGTTTTTCTCGGGCAAGAAAGAAACTTCAAGACATGAACTCACGGGATGAGCTGCGTCGCCGACCAGTACCATCTTGCCCTTGGTCCAAGACGGGAGCGGATCATGGATGCTCAGAGGCCAGCAGGTGACATTCTCAGCAATCTCGATTACGTGCTTCAGGTCCGCGTGGTAGGCTTCAAAGTCTTCCAGCATCGCAGCATTGAAATCTGCCATTCCCGAGACGAGGATCAGCTTTGCCTCCTCTCTACTTCTCTTGTGAGCGGCTAGAGAATATACGAACCAGGACTTCCATCTTTTCCTATGGGGATGTCGCGCGAAGCAGTTATGCCCACGAAGTTTTGAACTTCACCGCTAATATATTCGTCAGTACCAGGATTCCATTGTCTTCACCAGGTCTAGCGAGGGACGACCCGGGGTCATTGCGAAGTACTGTACTCACTCTTGACAGTCATACCACATCATGTGCCGCTTCGGCAATGGGTCGTTGGGATCTGCGAGAGTCGCGGCTCCCGTGGTCTTCCACTCCATCAGATCCTGGAGAGCCGGGTCATTGCACATGGTCTCAGTGGGAAGCAAGAACCTGAAAGCGCTGAGTCCGGTCGAATGCGGCTTGTCCTTGGACCCTGTCACCAAAGACCTGAGCACCGAATGGATGCCATCCGCCGCAACAATGATATCGGCATAATGCTTCGACCCGTCTTCCAGCATGATCCAGCCTTCTACCGGGTCGCCATCCACTACAGGAGAAGAGAGGTGCAAGGCCACTGCCTCTTCACCAGCAGTGCCCGGTTGCTGAGCTAGGTGCAGCAGCTCTGTGTGGAAGTCCACGCGGTGAACCGCATAGGCCGAGAAACCAAATTGTTTCCGCAGCCCGGTGAAATCCATGCTTTTGGCGAGCTTGAGCGTCACACCGTCGATGATATCCCAGCTGGTGATCTCCCTTGCACGGGCGCGAGTGAATGAGAACCCCAGCTTGTCGAGGACGCGCGATCCATTCGGTGTCAAGCCCAAAGCCGCTCCCACCTCCTTTGCAAATTTCGACCGCTCGAAGATCTAGGATAAAGGATATGAGTATACTGTCCTTTCAGATAGTCGTCCTACGAAGCCTACGAAGGGAAATCGCCGCTTTGAATTCTTGCAGCGAAAATTGAACACAGGAGTCTTACCTCGACGGAATGGCCTGCTTGTCGCAGAGCCAAAGCAGCAGTGAGGCCGGCAATACCAGCTCCCACAACGATGATTTTCAACCCCATGGCGTGTTGATCAGTGACGATATCGAATAGAACAAGAGGCTGCGCAAATAGCAATTATGCAAGAGCAATCAGTTTTGCAGTGCGTTCACCTCGAGCTTACCACCCAAAAGATTTTTAACCAAAGCCCCTCGGCCTTTACGCCACACTGAACAGCGAGCAGCGAGCTGCACTGCATCCTGAGGGGTGGTCCACGATGACCCCATGCTTCGGCGGTGTAGCCTGCGTTGTCACCCGGTTCAGCAACTCTAAGGACTACGCCGAGACCAATGACCGGCGTTTGCGAGCCGTGCGAGGAGCAGGCGGCTGGTTCAACTCGACGCTCGTGTCATGAGCACTGTTCAGCAAGCGAGTAGAAGGACAAGGAGAAGCAGAAATGCGCCGATGGAGAGGTTGTGTGCCAATGATAGTTGTCCGGACAACAATTTGTGACACGAACCCGTCCACAAGTTAGACCGGCGCACAAAATTGGCCGAGGACGTGGCAGTCCTGAGACTCGCCTTCCTCTCAACACTATCTGTACATCGCCGTTGTGGTGCAATGGAAGCTCGGAGAAGCGAGGCCGCAGTGATCTTGTTAGGTGCCTTTGCTCAGAGCAAGAGCAGCTTGAGGGACAGATCTAGTGGGTTTCGACTTGGATACTTTCCAACTCCGTACTGCAAGATGACTGAGCCGTAAGCGAACTACTCTGAAGAGCATAGTAAGTGGTGGCGAGAAAACAGCCCAATACTCCAATTCATACGAGCCCTCCACCTCGAATTTAGTCATTCACTCATTTCTGGGCTTAAACCACGCCCTTACATAGCCAAAGCACTCTGGTGGCCAGAGCTTGATATGTCCCCGCTCCCAATAGCTCACTTTCCTTCCTTGCACAGCTGATGAAATCCTCACTCGTACGTGGACAAGACAAGTGCATGCTGTGTCCTGGATACTACGTCAGAGCAACCGCTCACAGACCAAAAGATCGTAAAGCCGCAGGCGGCGGCAACAAGAACCAGTCGTCGTCCCCGTACTGATGCTGCTCGTGTGAGAACGTTATGTCCACGTACGGTGCTTCTTCCATGGACACTACCCTCATTCTGCTCTGAACAATTTCCGGAGGGAGCTGAAGCTTCGAGTCGGAGCCCCATTTCTCGTCTGATAAACACGACCAACCTGGTGATGATGGCTCCTCTTCCTCAGGGTATTTCTCGTCTTCATTACCCCAGGAGTAGATGGAAGAACTGCCGTCGAAGATACGAGCATAGCTGCTGAAGCTGCTCTTCCGGTTCTCCGACTCATCTGTACTCGAGTCCTCAGACCGCGGCTTGCGTGCATAGTCACCGTCATCGCGACTCCCGTTGGGTATGTAGAAGCGCTGATCGACGCGTGTGACGAGGTATAGATAGACCACCAGGACTTCAACGGTAAAGTTGAACAGGTAGAAGCACACCTTGCTGTGATACCATGCCGGGTCGTCGGGGCGCCGAGGATGCATGAATTGCGAGCCAGCTCTGAAGCCTGCACCAAATATGCAAAGAGATGCTCCGACCGTCAGGATCCGCACCTTGGCCCTCCAGGAGCCTGCCCCGAATTTCACCGGTTTCCTCGTTCTTGGAAGCACATGGGAGATGTAGACCAGGAAGATCGGCAGGAAAGCCAGCGACAAGAAATACGTAATTGCCCCAAGCTCGATTCCCGAGTCGGCGTGTAATCGTGCGGTGTCAAGGGTGTAATGGGAGTGGACGATGGCGACGACCGTTATGACCAACAAGAAGACTGTCAATGCGTAGAGCAGCTTGTAGAACCTTCCAAAGGCAGGACTCCAACCGATTGCCGGTTGCATCGCTCGGACTATTCGTTGCGCAAAGATCAAGTTGACCACGAAGATGATCAAAACGCCAGCCGAGACAAAGATGAAGGCTGCAATTGAAAGACTCGCGTTGTTAGGGTAGTATGCCCAAGCGATACGCAAAGAGCAGCTCAAAATGCGCGCCATGCAGAACACGTATAGGAAGAACGACGGCAGAAAAAAGTGTCCTCTAGCCTTGTTGCGTCTGAACAGGGTCATGTTGGAGATCGCTCCGATTACGAACAGGACGAGAAAGACGGCCGTGATAGGAACATCGACTGATCTTGATGGCACCTCTCCCAGAATTGCTGTTTGCGATAGGTAAGGTGGCTGTAAATTCTGTTGATGGGATATTGGCGATGCAGGCGTAATAGTTGACAGAGGCACTATCGATGAAGTTGTGGTGCTCGATATCTTGGGCGTTGAGCTTGTCGTGATCAACGCAGTTGTTGCTGAGCTTGTCGTCGTTGTAGTCGGACTCGCCAGCGGCGCCTGGCAGGCACCATACTGGTATGACATTATAGGTGGACGTGAGTTGTCGCATTCGTATCCAATCTTTCAAGTCTTCATGCTTCGCAACTTGTTACAAAAAGTACGAGTCACCAACAATACTCTCTGGTTCCGCAAATATAACGGTTGTCCAAAGCAAAGACTTGCGTACATCATAGTCACTCAATCATATTCACATGGAATGTCGGACAGAAGGGAAACGCTCCCAACTTCGGTCATTTTGCCATGTGCGAGGACGGAGGTGGCGAGGAATGGTATGGATAGGGAACCTTGCGCAGCTCGGGCTGCGACGGAAAAATATTGAAGACCGCCACAGATTGTGCAGGCGCATGGTACTATGGTTGCATGTTCGGAGGGTTTCCGGCAACGTCAGGTTGCGCTGCGTTCATAGGCGAGTAGGGCTGATAGAGCCACTTTGACAGCAAGATATCGGCGAAACTCTGGCGAAGACTCCGTTCAGAATAACAGAGTAAATCCAACCAGGGATGAAGAGATGAAAGATGTGAGCATTATCATAGACAGAAGATGGTAACTGGAGTGTTCAGCTGGTTGAGTTGATTTTAGGAGGTGCTTTCAGAGGCTTGGCGCCCAGAAGCCCCTAAACCGCACAGCCTCGGTTACATAAGCAGGGTGACTCCTTAGGGGACGGTCTACATACCATAAAAATCCACGACAATCAAAAGATTAATGGGACAAGCCACGCTACTTCTTCGAAAGGACCCATCGAGGTCACAGTCCACTGTCCCTCCCAAGTCAACAGCCGAAAGTACCACTAGACTAGTAATATCCCTCCCCAAGCACCGATCGCATAGTGATATCCAAACCAGAAAAAGTAGACTAGATGACTCCGTTCCACACTCATGCGATACGCAAAGATGTCCACTGACATACTTCTACTCTTCGCTTCGCGCCTCTCCTCGTCCACTCGCATGTTCTCCAGAGGACTTTTTGAACTTCTTGCGAAATTCCTGCTTCGCCATGCCAAACGTGACTGCAGCAGACTTGAATGCCTTTCCGACCTTCTGAGGGAAAAGTGTTAGCAAATGTGGAAAGGGACTCGACCTCAGAAGGCTTTTGGACTTACATTGCTGCACAGGAGATCCATCATCTCGGCAAAAGTGTCGCCGATTTCCTTGCGTTGTGAGCCCCAGATACCCTTTGAGCTGAAACCATCAAGTCCAAGATCCTTGCCGTAGGCGGCATCGAGCAAGGCGCTTCGGGTAGGAAACGCCAGTTCCACGTGCTTCTTGGTGGGAATCATGTGAATGCCGCACAGCACCTGTCTCAACTGTGCAGCTGCTCTGCCGCCGCCGTGGCCTCCATAGCTCACGATCATGGCTGGCTTGCCCTTCCACTCGTTGTACAGGTAGTCGATGGCGTTCTTGAGAACCGCAGGGTAACCCCAGTTATACTGCGGGCAGACGAAGATGAAGCCATCATAGCTTTGGACTTCCTTGCTCCATTCGCGGGTGTGGGCGTGTGCGTATTTGGTGTAGTCATGAATTTGAGAGGGGACATCGGGCTCGTCGAAGAAGGGGAGATTCCTCTCGGCGAGGTCAATGACCTTCAGGGACGGCTCCAGGGACCATCTGTCCTGGTATGTCGACTCAATGGCCTCGAGGACGAAGTTGGCAATTTGTGGATTGGCACGAGGCTTCCTAGACGAGCAGATCACCACGGCAATTCTTGCAACGCCCTTCGCCATGATGGTTATGGTATGCGGTTGAAGGTATAGCTGATCTGGTTCGGGCGCTGTCGGTGTTTATGAGCTATATTGAAAAGCAGCGGCTGTACCAAGTCTTGTGAGTGAGCTTGGAGTTGGGTTGGATGGCAGGTTGCCGTGTCGGTAAATGGGTGGAGAGAAGCGGACGCCTTTGTAATGTGCACTGGACGGGGGCTCTTATCTTGTAGCATGCTTCCGCCTATTTACCTCATTACGCGCCCTGCGTCTTTCGTGACAGCCATGAAATGCCTCGCACTGAAAACCTCGCTGCAGTATGCCAAGTGGTGCAGAACTCAAGGCCGGGACGCGAGATAGATGGCCCGAGTCTGCGACATGTGCAAGGGGCCAGAATGGTTCAGTGATTGGAAGATCTGCGACCGACGTCTCAAAAGAACTCGCCGATGCTTGCCCACAAAGGGTTAAGCCATGTCGTTCTGACCGAGCTGTCATCCACCTGTGATGCCGAGCCGACGCTTTACCAGGGGATGATGGGGGCCAACACAGGCGCTTAGCCCTATCAATCGCCAGGCTCTCGTCAATAAACTCGATGGCTCTGCAGCGAGGGATCGCTCGACCCATAAAGGCCGGCGCGAATCGCCCGAGCCTGACTCCATAACGCCTTGAATGCTTGTCCATCAACAAGCTTTAGCGACCTCTTCATTCATACCGTCCTTCACGCGTCAAACGACGAGAATTCATTTTCGTGCTCGCGCATTATTGGCCCGAGGTATCCACGTGCGGCATACAACGACAATGCAGGTAAGTGCGTACTGTGTGATGCTGGCGACCAAGAAATTTACACGCGCTGGGACACTGGGCTTAAGCTGAAGCGTAGCCCTAAGCCCCCTGCATCGGTGTATTTTTCTGGCACCATGAAGCAGCACGGGGCTGGAGTGGACTTGACACTGGGTCGTTGCATTTTCGACCACGATACAAATGTGGCAGATTTCCTTCCCGTAGCACCTGGTGGCTTACGATGATCCGTCACCATCGTGCCAACGAATTCCGAAGCTGGTCTCCAACCTCGCAGCTTGAGTGTAACTTCAGGCTCGTCTTCAGCATCGATCACGATGACTTCAAGAACACCGTCTTTTATTTCCTTGAAAAAGACGCAACGGACCTCTTCACCACCGCCAGCGGACCACGACCAATTCGCTGCCATGTCCTACGACGAGGCACAGCGGAAAGACGCGCCCTCGCCTGTCCTGTCGGACGCCTCGCTACCTCGTCAGGACCGAGCCAAGATCGATCCTCCACCCGGCCGTGATCGGACAGATATGAAGGCTCTTGAGGAAGCGGAAGCAGACAGCGAGGCCAATTACCAACCAAAAACCGTCAAGTTTTGGATGGTCATGTTGGGCTTATACTTTGCTCTTTTCGTGGTGGCTCTGGTGAGTTTCCACGTGATACCGACCTCGAGCCATCTCTCCCGACCCAGAAAGCACGTTTTGACTAACGGATGATAATGGTCTACAGGATCGGACGATCATATCCGTCGCCATCCCCGAGATCACCGACACATTCCACTCTCTGGACGACGTTGGCTGGTATGGCAGCGCGTACATGATCACGGGCGCCTCGTTCAGTCTGATCTTCGGCAAAATCTACAAGCACTACTCGATCAAGTCGGTGTTCTTGGGCTCCATCTTCCTGTTCGAAGTCGGCTCGGCCATCTGTGGTGCTGCGCCAAGTTCCATTGCACTCATCATCGGGCGCGCCATCGCCGGCCTGGGCTCTTCCGGCATCTTCACCGGAGGAATGATGGTCATTGTGCCTCTGATACCACTTCGGAAGCGACCGATCTACTACGGCCTCTTTGGTGCGGTTTTCGGCATCGCATCCGTGCTGGGACCGTTTCTGGGCGGCGCATTTACGGACAGCGTCTCATGGCGGTGGTGCTTCTACATCAATCTTCCCATCGGAGCCTTCACCATCCTCTCGATCGTCTTGTTCCTGCACATCAAACCACCTCCGCCCGAGAAGCTCAGCCTTGCACAACAATTCCTTCGCATGGACCCCATTGGCACTCTGATATTCGTCCCCAGCATCGTGTGCTTGGTGCTAGCCCTTCAATGGGGTGGCTCAGAGTATCCCTGGTCGAGTGGAAAGATTGTCGGACTCTTGGTGACATGCGGAGTGCTCTTTGTGGCATTTTGGGTTCTACAGGCCGCCAAACCAGCCACTGCCACCGTCCCCATGCGCATCGCTACCCAGAGATCCGTCCTTGGCGGAGTCATCTTCCTCTTCTTGCTCAACGGCAGTCTCTTTGCCATTGTCTACTTCCTGCCAATCTGGTTCGAAGCCGTGAAGGCGGAGACAGCCATCCATGCCGGTATCAGCTTGTTCCCCCTTGTGATCAGCCTGGTGGTCATGAGCATATTCGCTGGTGGCTTCACCCAACGGGTAGGCTACTATATGCCTCCGATCCTTGTGTCTCCGATTCTCACCACGGTCGGCGCCGCACTCTTGACGCAGCTTCAACCGACCACCGGCAGCTCCAAGTGGATCGGGTATCAGGTGCTGTATGGCTTCGGCACCGGCATGGCCATGCAGACTGTCAACATGGCCGCTCAAGCCGTGCTTGACCGCAGCGATATCAGCACTGGCATGGCTCTGAACTTCTTCGGCCAGAATCTGGGTGGCGCCATCTTCGTCCCCGTGGCCCAAACCATCTTCCAGAACCTGCTTCAGAAACAGCTCTCGGACATTCCCGGTGTCAACGGGACGAATCTCGACAGTGTTGGAATCCTGAATTTGAGGAATACCGTCCCACAACAGTCTCTACCGGAGGTAAAGGCGGCATTCAACAGCAGCGTGACCAGGTGTATTTTCGTGTCGGTGGCGTTAAGCGCGGCCAGTCTTTTCCCGGCGCTGATAATGGAGTGGAGGAACATCAAGCAAGGTACCGAAGTGAAGGCGACCAGAGATATCGAGTCAGCCAAGGATCACCAGTCAGCTGCTGAGGATGCATCGTCGCTTGATGAAAAGGATGTGGTGGTCGTCAAGAAGAATGAGAATAGAGGATCGAAGCTCCGGGCAGAATATTGGCGAGAACCAGCAGCTAAAGGGAATGGAGAGGACGAGACTCCACCCCACGATGCTGAGAACGACGGTGTAAGGGGCGACGACGTGGAGGGGCGTTAAAGGTTGTAATTGAAGTTCATGGGCTTTCAAAGGCGAGTAGTTGTACGTTGATTTGGGTTGATATTAGCCCTATAAAGGATTTAATCGAGTTTGCTGTTGGGAAATGCTACCGTAATCTTTTATCATAGACACAATGCCCTCTGGTCCATGTGCAAATTTGACTGCAGCCTTCCCAGTATCCAATGTTCAGACAAGTCTTCGTAGAAAGTGCAGGACGTGGCCTAAAAGCATCCTCCTCGTTGATCCATTGTCGACCAGTAAATGAAGTATCCCAGGCATATCAGCAGAGAACCTTCCAAATTTCGATCGGATTCTCCAGGAGGCCGAAGCTACTTGACTAGAAAATAAGCAACGGTAGATTGGAAACGTCAACCAATTCTGAATAGTATTACGAAATGTCCGCGGACGGACGTATTTGATGCCATACAACGAGCGCCTCAGGACATGCCAACACCGCTAACTACCTGGTAAGTGAACTAAAACAGCCCGCTTTCCAACCACTTCACGAACGCTTTGATGCCAGTGCTATTGCTGTCGCGATACCCGCAGAGTGAGTGATGCTGACCTGGATGCCACCAATACCTTTCGCTTCTGCCGAATCCTTCGTCTTGCCGTACAGCTACAGAAAAGAAGAATGTCAGCTTCGATGCAAAAGACAAATGCAAGGCGAACGTTAAGAACATACCTCGACTTTAGGAACCCCAAATTCATCATGAAGAATTTCAATCTCATCCATCGCTGCACCTGCACCGCGCGAGGCAATCTGAAGGCTCTTGAGTACAGCCTCTTTCGCACACCAGCGACCTGCAAATGATGCTCTCGGATCAGGTTTAGAGCTGCACAACTCACGTTCCATGACGGTGAAATTGCGTCTGACAAAATTCTCGTTGTCGACTGGAACATCGGCAATATTTTCAACGTCAATACCAACGGATTGCTGACCTGGCGAGCCAGGTGCGGAGGCCCCAAGCATAGCATGAACCGAGCTGAACAGAAGCATCTCATGAGAAAGTTCTTCGCGAGGCGTCCCAGCACCCGATGAGCTGCGGGGCGTGGCTGTCCCCGTCTCCTTGAAGGTCAAGGTGTCCGAGCTTTCCGTGCGGGAGACGCGGGCACGAGGATTCAAGAGAACTTCCTTCATTCTTGCATCCGAACTGTCCCACGGAGATCGCTCTTTAGCCTTGAATATCGAGTTGCTCATCAAAGCACTTTGGAACGCAATGTTGCCGGTGCGCTGCCTCATGGTTGCCCGAGATCGATAATTGTCGAAGGCTTCTTTGCCGACGGCAGAGAAAAGGTATTTCGGCGCCACGGCAATAGCAATGCCACCTTTCTGGCCAAATCCAAAGGACGTCAACATAGTGGCGTTGACACGTTGTGGCCGGATCGCCTCCATGGGATAGACAATGTGTTCATATTGTCGCAACTTGCTTTCGATGTTGTCGGCGTTTTTGTTGCCCGGCACAATTCCTGTCTGGAGCATTTGCAAGCACCCATTGAACTGCCAAGCACCGGCTGCTCCTTTCGGATGGCCAGTCAGAGACTTTTGACAAACAGCTAGTATGGGATTACCCTTCATGCGTCCAAGATGCGTCAGTTGAGTGTTGATAACATCAGCTTCATTTGTGTCATTTGCCTTGGTTGATGTCCCGTGCATTGAAGCGACGGTGATGTCGTCGATGGTCATCCCCCACGCGGCCAGTGCTGATTTGATGGGCGCAATGTGAGGGTCTTGAAGGCGGATATCGTTGCCCCATGTCCTCTTTGCTGATCTCGTCTTGGTGGCAGCAGCTGTGTGAATCTCTTGGGCCATCTTCTCGGAATAGTCGGGTTGTTGCCTGGCTTCTTCAATCCGAGATTGTTCCCATATCTTGATCAATTTGAAGCTTTCGTCGAGTTGTTTCCTTCGGAATTCCAGATCAAGTAGATGCGAGTCACCATGGCCGGATACCTCCCTGGCGGCTGTTAAGATGCCCTTCCCAGGAGCTGGGACTGACCGACCAATCTTGTCGCTGGCCATCTGTGTGTATGCCACAACTCCATATATAGGGAGTCCCATCTTTAGGGCTAGCTCGGCACTCATGAGTAGTTGAACTCCGCATCCGGCCGATTCGACAAAGCCGCCACGGGATGCAGCGCTTGGCCGCGACATCTCTTGCGGAGTTCTGCCCCTCTCGAACTCTTCATTGCTGCTTGCAGTGGCCTTCATCTTTGCAAACTCGTAGGACATTTCCTCCTGGAAATCATCACACCCACCTACAAGCGCAACCTTGCATTTGCCGCCTTGAATAGCCTCACAACCAATATCTAGGGATTCAATAGCTGTTGCGCAGGCGCCGACAGGAGATTTGATCGGACCTGTAGAGGAGAGAATGAGCATATTGATCCAAGCACCGAGAGTGTTCAAGAACGATTCTTGCAGTACATCGCTCTGCACAGGTCGGTCGAGATACCTGTCGCGGTACACTCCGCGCATTGCAAGCAAAGGGCCTGCGCCAGTGCCGATGCAATTGGCTAACTCGGAGACATGAATGTGTTTGTACAACTCGTAAGGGTCCTGAATTCCAGCAGAGAGTAAGGCCTCGGAGACGCAACAGAGCGCATACAGGGTGACCGGATCCGTCTGTTGGATGATATCTTCAGGGAGGCCGTACGTCTTAGGATCCCATCCCTTTGGAAGTTGTCCCGCTATCTCACGATCGAATGGAGATGCCTTAGGGACAAGAAAGTGGGCGCCTTTTTTGATGCGCACTTTGTAGTCGTCGGACCCAGAGATGGGCTCGATGGTCACTTTGTCCTGGTATCTTAGCTTGAAAGCCTCAGCTGTAGCTTTAGAGCTTTCAAACGCCGGTAAGTCGTCCTCGGTCACAATTTCATGCAGGAATTCCTTCCGTGCAGGATCATAGCCTCCGAGTGCGTCAGATTCAATGAAGCGTATGCCTGTATGCTTCATGATTTGACTGTAATATTTCTCCTTGAATTCCTGATCTTTAACTGGATGTTGTGTTTGAGCGTCAATCCAGCCGGTATATGGTTGGCCATTGACCTCGCCATCTTTGTGCTTGACCAAGCCCATGATCCATGCAAGTTCGACATAGCCTTCAAGGGATAGCTCGTTTTGATGTTCCATTTCCCATCGAGTTCTTGCGCTTCCCCAGGGGCCGAGCTCGGAGAATCCGACGACAACTACTATTCGAGACAGATCGAGCATGCCGTGGAGATTTTTGGTATCCCGCGTCAAGTCCTCGTGACTGGCGAGTCGTGGAAACGCCATACTCAAATTGGCACGTCGGGCAGAGAGATCGATTGTATCTGAGCCTGTCTCGCGTACCTCAGAACCGTTGAGGACCAACTGATGTCGAGATCGCTCCTGTATCAATGCCTTGCGGATTTTGCTGGTGTCCGAAATGTTGTCCCTTGCAGCGACAATTTCTCGTTTCAGGTTGTGCACAAATTGAAGGCCACCATTCAAGTCAGCATAAACTGGGTCGTCCTCGCAGAGGGTAGCAATTGCTGGCGTCATCAATGCAAGGATATTCAAAGCCATCTCAGGCTGTGAGAAAGTCACCACCTCGTGGCTTTCAATGGCTTCTGCAACGATATTGTTGGCATTCATCAGTCCTGTTCCACGAGTCCAACCGATTACGGCACCACAGATATTAAGATAGGCAGACCAGCTTTCCGAGTGGAAGCGGTTGAACAATGTTTCGAGACCCAATTTCGATTCGGCATACATACCATCTCCTCCAAACGTTCCATGATTCGGCGAAAGCGGTAGAATCACAGTTGTTGGTTGATTGTGAAGACCGCGTGCTTCTTTCTGCTTGCAAATATAACCAAGGATGCGGAGAATGTTGGTAAGCATTGCACGGTGTGCAAGTTCCGACTTGCTGTCGAGACCGTCAATTGCCCCGCTCTCTGGTATTGCTGCGAAGGGGATGATGAAATCAAGATTGTCGCCGATCATCGAACCTGGACTGTAGATGTGTTCAATCAAGGCTTCGCAGTCCTTTCGGCTGCCCTGGTTGAATGGCACCACTGACAAGGCCGAACCCTTTGCGCCATGCTTGCGGTACATATGTTGATAGAATCTGGCGGTTCTTGACACGACACGGCTTGTTGTCACGATGACCCGAGCACCGCCGCACAAGAGACCTCGTACTACTTCTGCCCCAATCGAATTTGCACCGGCGCCGATCACGAGTATTGTTTTGCCAGCAAAGGTTATGCCTGAACTTGTTGCGGCCTGTAGAGCAGAGAGCAACAAGTTTGTTGATTCACGGTCGGACTTCCACTCCTGTCCGTCGTCTCGCCGGCGAATGTGTATGAATGGTATGTGCTCTCCTGTGGGGGTCAAGCGACCGTGTTCCACCAAAGAGCTGTAGTTGGTGATGTCTCGAGGGACTTCGGTATACTCAACGGACCCTGTGGCGCTAATCGTCGTCTTAGGCCGCATTGCCGGGAGACTGTACTTGAAGACTGGGTCTAGACCCATTGCTCTCGTGCCCAGCCTAGCAATTTCCCTGCCGACACGAGAAGAAGCTTGTAATTGTGGATCGGTGATAGCCCGATTAACGATATCGAAACAGCTCGGTTCGAATCTTCTCAGCAAGCTCTGAACGCTGTCCTTGTTGTCGATATCTTCCACATCAAAAGGCTGCTGGATGAATTGGCTGAGTAGCCTGAGCAGATCTTCCCTTGCCCAATTCCACCAAGAGTCATACGTACGGCTTTTACGAATGTCGAACAGAGGCTGAATTCCATCGAAGAAATGGTCATCGAACTCTGCAGCCCAGCGGTTCAATTTCTCTTCAAGCAATTTTTCGGAAGC
Organism: Exophiala xenobiotica; assembly: GCF_000835505.1. Taxonomy (NCBI): domain Eukaryota; kingdom Fungi; phylum Ascomycota; class Eurotiomycetes; order Chaetothyriales; family Herpotrichiellaceae; genus Exophiala; species Exophiala xenobiotica. Next base: position 3,981,006 of record NW_013562494.1, on the reverse strand, counting down.
TGCCAGCTCTTGTAGTTTTTCGTGCTCTAGCTCGGGATTGATCTGCAAGTACTTGGCCAACAGCTCAAACTGCTTCAAATGGTAATCTCTTTGTTCCTTTCGCGCGGCTTCCAGACTGGCTGAATCCACGGTGACGGTGGCTTGTAGGGCCACAGAGCCTCCCTGTCCAGTCAACGGGGACAGAGCAATCCCGCCAAATGCCCCATAGCGAAGGGTATGAGAGTCGAAAAACTCCTTTGCGGCATTCGCATCCGGTAGTCTGGAAGCCGGTTCCGCTGTGACCGCAAGGGAGATAGGGATCAGTGAATGACTTTTGCTGAGTCCCCACTTCTCCTGCAGATGATCCTGAACTGCTGCTTGGTTAAAACCGGCGGGCATCTTCCCCGACATGAACTTCGAAATCAGAGCTGAGAGCTGTTTTCCAGGCTTCCCAGAGAAATTAGTCTGTAACGCATCGGCAAGTGCTTCCAGGCTGAGATCCTCTGAGCCGTCTGGTAAACTGCCAAATTCTGCCGCAAGATCGCCAATCAGCTCATTTTGGAGGGTTGATTTCCCTACAATGAGTCAGCACCCTCAAAGAAAAAGACGCTCACGACTGCGCACCTGCAGATAGTTCACGAATCGTCTTCTGAGTCGATACTTGGTCGAATGGCTTTTTCAACTTCTGGGCAGTAATTGCAAGAACAACATGAGCAGCAGACAAGGCAGCATCAGGCACAGCGAGTGCCGCAACGACGGGTCCCATGACTGGGCCGTCCAGACTCGCCACAGCATTTCCGTTCGTGGTAGATGCAAGAGTACCAGGCGGAGTGACTCTGACCTCCAGGCTAGCCGAGACGCTGGCGAGGTTCAGCCCGGTAGCATCGACAGTCTTATCTGTTGTTGCAGCATGTAGGACCTGCTCTGGGTATTCGTAATAGATATCCTTCTTATTGTCCGTCGAAGATAGGAAGCGGAAATGTGACCAATGAGACGCAGCTTGAGAGGAATACCCTTGAGAAGCACTCTTCTGAATCATTGTAGCTAGGATTCTTGCCGGTCCGATCTCGACATATCGTTCGATGCCATTCGACCTGCGAAGCATTTCTTTCTGTGTCTCTATCCTGAAGAGAAATCTCAGTCACTGCCACGCGTCCACGGATCCTTTGTCACGTACCATCGCACTGGAGACGCAAACTGGTATCTATGCAAGTCGTCAGTACTAGATATCAGGAACGTAGGTCGGTCGACACTGACGAAAGCAGCTCAATCAAAAGCTTGCAAGCGAGTACTCGCTGTTTACTTTCCGACGAATCTGCCCTTTGAAGGGCTGCCGCGGTAGTAGTAAGGACCGCCATAGTGATCGGGGAGACGTGTTCAAAAGGTGGGATTCTTGGTCGATCGCTGCCCTCTATCCCTTCTCGTTGAGGCAAGTAGTGATCCCGCGATTATGAGAACGAGACACTTGAACATTTTGATTATGGGTTTCAGCGAAAAGGAGCACCGTCGGTTCGAGCAAACCTTGGCTGTCCACTGCTTCCCCTTTAGCTTGTTATACGGGTCCAGGTCACCATAAGAGCATGCCGACTGCTGCATATTGGGTTATCTTGAGCAAATGCCCTGCCGTAAGTGGCCGATGCACTGTCATATTGTGGCAAATTCAGCTGAACAACATAGAGAGGTTGGCCGGCGATGATGCTCGGTGACTTAGCTTGATGTGCATTTTGCCAGGTGGCGGGAAATGCGCCGGGCTGTGTTTGCCGGCATCCATGGTGAAGTCTCCATCTGATAGATCGAGCACCACGGACTCGCAGGCAAAGAGCGTGGGATAGCAGATGTTATCTAATATTATTTGCTGGAAGAACCGACCTCGTGGGTTGGCGATGGGAATATCACGATTCAAGTGGCATCTCGGTCAAAACACGTTGCAATCTGCCAAGAACGTCGATCGCCATGCTTCGTATTTTGACTCCGTTTTATCTGTAATGACGCTACTAGTAGTACTGTATTTGCGCGCCTTGCGGTATTATAGGTGCAAAATTCTTTGTATGATACTGGTAAGCAGTTTTGGTATCTGCCCGTCATGGCTTGCCCATTTCCTTCTTGACGACTCGCGTGAGATCACGTCTTCTCAACAACAAGCGAGGAGGACGACACTACCATCTCAAGAACTTCATACCGCCCGGCTTCTTCTTTCTCAGATAGGTTGTATCAATGGTTCTGTCTGCTTACGGGATAGGAGTGTGCATGTTCCGGCATGTCCGCCTCTCCCTGAATCACGACTGGGTTTAAGTGATCATCCCCAAACGACACCACATCGGCTCTACTCTTGTCACAAAGCTCATCCTCTGGAGGCTCTCTGATACCATCTAGAGTACGCCTCGGAGTTGCTCGCCTACTCGGCAGCAGCTGTAATATCGTACCACAACATCGGCATGTGTCAGAAACTTACTGCTCACTCTAGCAAAATCAAGATGCCGAAGCGGTGCTCAATGCGGAATCTTTGTGCCACTTCACTGGGGCCAAATGATGTGCAGCTCGCTGTGGCAATGAAGGCAACGGAGGAAGAACCCACCGCCGACCAACAGTTGACTTCGGCGTTGATGTGACTCCCAAACTGGAGCAGAGCTACGACGCTTCGTTGGTCCAATGGCTCCTCCCAAAGGGGAGGCCCACAATGTCACAGAGCGACCGAAGTTCCCATGTGCTGAAAGTAATGCCACACTTTGCCGACAAAGATCTCCATACAAAGCCACGCCCTCGAGCCGCGTTTCCAGTCGTATCAATGCCACTTACTGCCCCCTTTGACGCATCGAATTCAGCGCCTACTGGCTGTGCTTCATACCAGCGAGCCTCTGAAACAGCACGCACATCTACGCGCACCTGCAGGATATCCTATCTTCTTCTTCATCTGATGCACGCTCGTTGATTCGCAAGGGCTTGACCCTGGCCGTCCTCAGAAACAACCTGTCGACTCTCAAGACGTCAAGGTCAGGGTATCTCCCTCGTGGCCGCTTGCAGCCAATATGAAGTCAATCACAGCAATGGATGTTGTCAACCTCCCTTTGTTATTCAAGCACACCGGTCATACTCTATCCATCGATGCCACGCTCGTTGCACAAGTGCGATGGCAGAGAGATGTGTTCCTGCACTCACTTTCTCATCCGACTCTTCCAGACGTACCGGAACCGTCGTCTGCAGAAGAGCTTGTACTCAGGTTCCTTGGTTTCCTTGTCGAAAATCACGCTTCTCCGGCTATTCTGCAAACTCTATTGCGAACATTCGAACAAGACTTCCTCAAGGAAGTGGACGCTCACCTGCTGATATGCGCACTTCCAATTACTTCAAAGGTTCGAAAAGAGCTAATCTGTGCCTACTACACCGCCAGATCCAAATGTACCGAGATCAAGACACCACAGAGCGCCTTGTTGCAGCTTGCTGAAGAGGATCAAGCAGTGTTGTTTGCAGTATTTGGAGGCCAAGGCACCAACAATCCGAAATGCGTCGCATCCCTGACGACTCTTTATTCTACCTACAAGCCCTTCGTGAGAGAGCTCATTGACAACGTTATATCGCCATTGCTCTACAAGCTTTGTCGACTGCCCGAGACCGAGGATCATTATTGCGGCCGCTACATTGACCTTGCTACCTGGATTCACGACCCTTCAAAAGTGCCTAACGCCGATTTCATCTCCCAAGCGCCGGTCAGCTTTCCTGTCGTCGGCCTCTTAAGCTTAGCGCAGTATTGTGCAGCTTGCAAGGCGCTAGGCATGACTCCAGGAGAGCTCCGCTCACATTTTCGCGGCACAACGGGACACTCTCAAGGTCTTGTCATTGCAACAGTCATATCAATGGCTGATAGCTGGCATTCATTTTATGAAGTTGCCAGACTAGCAATTGAAGTCCTCTTCTGGCTGGGCTTTTACTGCCACCAGGCCAGGCCTAACTCGTCCGTATCAGCCGCCCTCGCCAAGGAATGTCTGGAGAATGGTGAAGGCCAACCGTCATCCATGTTGAGCGTCCGTGGCTTGGATCGCCTCCGCATCGAGGCATTACTTGCAAAGTTCAACAAAAGCTTGAGACCTGAAGAGCAGCTGCATCTAGCACTCGAGAACACCCAGGATAACTTTGTCCTTGCCGGTCCGGTTAGTTCTCTCGTTCATATGAACTCCCATCTACGTGCCCTCAAAGCGAAGGATGGGTCGGATCAGAGTCGTGTACCTTTCAGCACCCGAAAGCCCGTCATCTACCATCAGTTTCTGCCTATCAGTGCACCATTCCATACGAGCTACCTGAACACTGCTGCCGAGAAGGTCAAACTTCATCTTGGCAAGATGTCGATCTCCAAGGCCAGCTTGATGATACCGGTGTATCATAGCAAGACTGCCGATGATCTTCGGCACAATGGCACATCCAACATCTTAAAAGTTCTGGTGGATGCGGTAGCTTGTGAACAATGCCAATGGCCTGTGGCCATGCAGCTACCACAAGCTACTCACGTGCTTGCTTTTGATGGGGGTATAGGTGATTTGGTGACGAAAGTCAAGGAAGGAGAAGGTGTACGGGTCATCGATGTCAGCAATCTCGACTCCCGTGAGAAGGAAACTGCCACTGCCGCCGACCTCTACTCTTCAATACTACTCGCGTCCTCCGCGCCCATTGAAGCATGGGGAAAGCAATTCCAGCCTCGTCTTGCTCGCTCTAGCAACGGTGACTGGATCATGCAGACCAAACTGAGTCAGCTCTTGAGCAGTCCACCCGTCATGGTTGCTGGCATGACACCCACAACCACTCACTGGGATTTTGTGTCCGCTATAATGAAGGCTGGCTACCATGTTGAATTGGCCGCTGGTGGCTTCTACAATTCGGACGCGATGAGTTCAGCGATTCAAAGACTTGTGCTGAGCCTTCCAGCAGGGCGAGGCGTGAGTTGCAACGTGATTTATGCAAGCCCCCATACCCTGGCGTGGCAGATCGCGACACTACGCAAACTCTCCAGAAAGGGATTGCCTATTCATGGGTTGACAATCGGCGCCGGTATTCCATCTGCTGAGATTGTGGCTGAATACATCAATACCATTGGAATCAAGCACATCTCCTTCAAGCCGGGTTCTTCCTCGGCTATAAAAGAGGTAATCGAAATCGCGAAAGCTCATCCCAACTTCCCAATCATCCTGCAATGGACTGGAGGGCGAGGCGGCGGACACCATTCATACGAAGACTTTCATGCACCTATTTTGAGCTTATATGGCACGATTCGCAAACAAAGTAACGTCATCCTTGTTGCCGGGAGCGGCTTTGGAGGTGCTGATGACACTTACCCCTATCTCATGGGTACCTGGGCATCCCGCTTTGGGCATGTTCTAATGCCGTTCGATGGCGTTTTGCTTGGCAGCCGCATGATGGTTGCTCGGGAGGCCTACACTTCTGCAGAGAGTAAGCACCTCATCTACCAAGCGCCGGGAGTTCCTGACTCCGACTGGGAAAGAAGCTACAGAGGTGCAGCAGGTGGCATTATTACCGTGCAATCGGAGATGGGGCAACCTATTCACAAGATAGCAAATCGTGGAGTGCTACTCTGGGCGGATATGGACAAGAAAATCTTCTGTCTGCCGCGGAGTGAGCGTCTGCCAAAGCTACTTGAGAACAAAAAGTCCATCATTCAAAGGCTCAATGCGGATTTCGCCAAACCTTGGTTTGGCAAGACAGCCGACGGCCAAGTCGTCGAAGTAGCAGCCATGACATACACGGAAGTTCTGGACAGGATGGTCAGTCTGATGTATGTGTCTCATCAAAGACGCTGGATCGACCCTTCATACATCAACTTCGTCTATGACTTTGCATGCCGCGCCTTACAGAGATTGCCACACGATGCTGGGATCGAGCTCTCGGCCAGTGGTCTGAATGATCCCTACGACTTTCTGTCAGTGTTCACAACCTCCTGTCCAGATGCCTCGACTAGCATATTGAATCCAGAGGACTCTGCTTTCTTCCTTCTCAGGTGTAGGTCACGCGGCCAGAAGCCTGTCAACTTCATCCCAGTCCTTGACGAAAACTTCGAGTACTATTTCAAAAAGGACTCCTTGTGGCAATCGGAGGACATTGATGCAGTCATCGATCGCGATGCAGGCAGAGTCTGCATCCTTCATGGGCCTGTGGCGGCACAATATTCTCGGCAATGTGATGAGTCGGCCAAGGACATTCTAGATAACATCGCGAAAGCGCATGTGGACATGCTCCTTGGCGAACAATACGGCAGGCCAGTCACTCCCATTTCTGACGATGAGAGCCTGCTTCAGAGTGGTAGTGGTACGCCGGACTCCTGGGCGTTAGCCTCGCCTCTTTCGAGCGTGCCCACCAGCATGGAAACGCCATTTTCTTGCAAGAGTCCTGGTCTTCAGACTCGGCTATTTTCCCCAACCAGTGCACCCAGTCAGTTTTCTTCTTCATTTTTGGCGGGACGATGCAGTAACTCTTCGACGCTTCTCCGCGCTCTGTTCTCCTCCGACCATATCATCCGCGACGGCGCTTACAAAATAAGCCCTCTCCGCCGTATTCTGGAACCTCGAGCTGGAGGCTCTTTGTCGATTGATAGAGAGGTTGGGAAGGTCCTACTTGAGAAGGATGCTGGTCTCGGCGCTGAGATTCTGGCCGAGATCTCCTGCCGAGAAGACATGACCCTGGCCGTGGAGCTTCGCCAGCGAAGTGCGCACAACGGTGATTACATTGCTTTGCCCTTCGAATTCCAACTGCAAACTGAGAAGAGCCCCTGGACATTTAGTGAGGTCATGCAAAATCGGAATCTGCGCATCAAATCATTCTACAGCAAATTATGGTTCAACGAAGAGCTCGACCCAAGTGCTACGGTTCAAACCACATTTTGTGGAGAGGAGATAATGCTCACCAACGAGATGTACCAGAATTTCCTTTCAACAGTTGGCCAATCGTATTCGAACGGTCCTATCACTTCTGGGGACTCGGCTGTCTTCCCCATCAGTTTTGGCATTGTCGTTGTTTGGGATGTCATCGCCAAGCCGTTGGTACTGAAGGACATCGACGGCGACCTGCTTTGCTTAGTACACCAGTCCAACGTTTTCGAATATTGCGAAGGGGCGTCTGCTCTCCGAATTGGCGATCTTGTATGGGCACGATCCAATGCCCGTGAGGTCTACATCGAGGAAGCAGGCAAGTATGTTGTGGTTGAGGCGGAAATCATGCGGTCTGGCCAGCCGGTGATGATGGTAAGATCGACATTCTTATTCAAGGGCAAATTCAATGATTTCCAGTCGACTTTCAGGCACAAGAAGGAACGAGATATGGCCATGGAAAAGTTGTCACGACAAGACGAAGCCATTCTCCTTGATCGAGAGTGGTTCCAGCCTCATGACTCGACAACCTCTTTTGTCGGCACGACATTGCTCTTTCGACTGCAATCAAACGTGACATGGAAGAAGCGGGACGTTTTCAGGGAACTGGCAGTCTCCGGCACAGTCTTCGTGCAGACTTCGGACACTGACCTCCACGAGGTTGGCACAGTTGATTTCTATGGTACTAACTGTGTGGGAAACCCAGTCATGGATTTCTTGGAGCGGAAAGCATCAACGACGAAAGCACAGAGCGAGCTCGGACATCCTGGGTGGTCAGACGATGGCAGTGTCGAAGTACAAATACCCAGCAGCAACGAGAGATATGCGAGGGTCTCCAAGGACTACAACCCAATCCACGTGTCCTCCTTGTTCGCGGATTGGGCTGAATTGCCTGGTACGATCACCCATGGAATGTATACGTCGGCTGTTGCAGCAAGCGCTCTGGAACACTTGGCGGCCGATGGTGACCCACGACGTCTCTACCGTTTCTCAGCCACTTTCACTGGCATGGTTCTACCTGAAGACAAGCTTAGTGTCCGCCTACAGCACGTCGGAATGACTGAAGGCAGGATGCGCATCAAGGTATCTGCCTACAAGGAGGAGACAGACGAGATTGTGCTTGAGGCCGAAGCAGAAGTCGAGCAGGCAAAGACGGCCTACATCTTCACTGGCCAGGGCAGCCAATCCAAGGGCATGGGCATGGATCTTTACAATAGCAGCCCTGTCGCAAAGGCCGTGTGGGATGACGTTGACGCGTATCTCTCAGAGACATATGGTATGTTTCGCTCAGAAAGTTTCATGAACAGCTTGACTAACGTTCGGCCATCTTAGGCTGGTCAATCCTGGACGTTGTCCGCAACAATCCCAAATCCCTCACCGTGCACTTTGGAGGTAAGCGAGGGCGGAAAATCAGAGACAATTATATGGCCATGCAGATTGAGACGCTGTTACCTGACGGTGGGAGCATCACTCGGCCTGTCCTCCCAGGTCTGGCGACAAGCACAAGATCATACACATTCTCCGAACCTCGAGGACTGCTCTTCTCTACCCAATTCGCTCAGCCTGCCATTCTGCTTCTGCAGAAGGCCACTTTCGAGGATATGCGAGCAAACGGGCTCATCCAGAGCGATGCCACGTTCGCGGGTCACTCCCTTGGTGAATACGGATCACTATCGGCATTCTCAGGCTTCTTGTCCATCCACGACCTCATGGACGTGGTGTTCTACCGTGGACTCAGTATGCAAGTGTCCATGGATAGGGATGAGCATGGCCAGACGGGGTATTCCATGGTGGCAGCGAATCCGAAACGAGTTGGCAAAGGTAGGTCCGGCGACGACTTCTTACATTCCGATCACTAACCAAAACAGGCTTTAATGAAAAGGGCCTTAATGTCGTGGTGGACATCATTGCCAGCGAGAGCCGAAGCCTTCTCGAGATTGTCAACTACAACGTCGAAGGCGAACAATATGTTTGTGCAGGCACTGTAAGTTCTCATTGTTCTTGACTGTTTTTCGGCATGCTAAAGAGTCTCGTCAACAGATGCAGAATCTCCACACCCTTTCGGTGGTGTTGAACCACCTGGCCAAGAGTCCCGAGGCGGGCAATCTCGTTGCTGAAGCCATTCGGGCAGACGATCCGCTCTGCAGCAACCTACGCGAATACATTGTCACCTGCATTGGCGAGACGCAGAGGCTTCCCCAACCGATAGAACTGGAACGCTGCGCTGCCACGATTCCGCTCAAAGGTATCGATGTACCTTTCCACTCTTCGCTCTTGCGGACTGGCGTGCACTCCTACCGCAAGTTCCTGGAACGGCGCATCGTTGAGAGCAACATCGACCCAGACAAGCTTGTTGGAAAGTGGGTGCCAAACGTGATGGCCGAGAGATTCTCGCTGGAACAGTCCTACATCGAGGAGGCTTATAGACTGACCCGAAGCCCAGAGTTGAAGGAATTGTTGGAGCAAGGCATTGATTGCTAGAAAGATTGGCCGCTCATGGCGCTCGGTTGCACTTAGGCTGGAATGCGTGGCGATTTTGTGTCTTGAATTTTATGTGTACAGAGTCTCGGAATATGGTGCTTTAATTAGGACATTTGCACCTTGATCACCTTGAACCGCTACGTCCTGCATGAATACTTCTCCTGCCAATACCAGCATAAGGTACTTTATCAACTACTCAATGTATTCCTTGGCTTTCCAGTCAGCCCATTCTAGCGACCTTGGTCTCACGCGTCGTCGTCTTGCTCGCTGGATGAGTGATGGACATGTGTGGTTGCTGGAAATAGGGGTCTGCTGCCTTGACAAGAAGAGGACTTGTTGGGCTGATGCCGCCAAACCGGATCAGCGGTGCTCCGAAGACTTGGCCGTCACCGGTACTGTATGGTCAGGTGTCTGCATGGGCTCACTAACTTAGGCGATGATAGTTGGGCCACTGCCCCGGAGCACGGGCAGCGAAGATCCTCTCCCAGTATTTTCCGTCGACATCACTCTTTCAACTCACTACGACTGTAGTATTCCCAGATGACAAACCCCTTCAACAACGCGTACCATGGCCACGCCTGGCTTCACGACCAACTTGCCGAAGAGCAGTTTCATCATACGACTGCTCCGAGGTCAAGAATTACAAAATCCGCCGCTGCGTTACCCGGCGTGACCGGCGACCAAAAATTGGCCGATCCTCTGTGAGAGGTTCAATGGCCCGGACACACGAGGGCACAAGGTGGTGAACTCAACAGTCTGAGATGGCCTGATACGAAACGCCAAGTCAAGCCCCCTTAGCATTATGAAGACGCCGGAGGAGACAGTACTAGTATTTATCACCTGAGGAGAGAACTCGTCCCTCGCGCCCTCAGTCCCAAAACGCGCCTCTGGAAGGGCTTTCAGACTATGATATATAGGAAAGCCACCACACTACATAGTACCAGCCAGTACTCACTCACTTCTCCCTAAAACGAACACCCACCAAATACTTACTCAATCCCAGCACTCCCAGCACTCCCAGCAATACCACCTGGTAACTCCATAGTTGTGTCTTGTCAAGTCAAAACAATGGAGACGGCCCCGATCATTGATGTCCCTGTGGTGATCATAGGTGGTGGCGGCGTCGGCCTGAGCTTGTCGTGTTTCCTGTCGAATTACAAAGTCGACCACGTCCTGTTTGAAAAACACCCCTCGACCTCGGTCCTGCCCAAGGCTCACTACCTGAATCAACGGACGATCGAGATCTTCCGCCAACATGGCCTCTACGACGCCGTCACGGCGCAGTCCGCTCCGCTGCACAACATGAGCCGCGTCGAGTGGCGGACAACCCTGGGTGGTGATGGACCATTCGACCGCCGCCTGCTGAGCTACATGAACGCCGCCGGAGGTGGGCCCAGCTCGCCCACGACCGAAGCATACAGGCAAGTTTCGACCCCGACCCCTGACCTCATCACATCAGTCTTTTTGTCTTTTGTCTTTGTCTTTTTGTCTATTCATTCCAGCAATAGCCGCAATAGCAGCAAGCAAGACCTCAAAAACATGGAGAAGAGAGCGTTCTAACTCCTGGTCATACTCATGCTAACGCGACATGCAGACGAGACTCGGCAGTATCCTCGTCCAACTTACCCCTGCTACGCCTCGAACCCATCCTCCGCCGCATCGCCGAAGAACGCAACCCCAGGGGCATCTTCTTCAACACCCGAGTCGATGACTGGGAAGAGACCGAAAACCACGTCCTAGTCACAATCACCCAAGCGGATGGCACGTCGGTCCGCTACCGCGCTCAATACGTCGTGGCCTGCGACGGCGGCAAAATGTCCACCAAGAAACTCGGCATCAAGATGGAAGGACTCGCTGGGATCATCGATTTTGTCTCTACGCATTTCAAAGCCGATCTATCTGACTATTGGGATGGTATGTTCATGTGAGGCGTTCCGCCTTCCTTCCTTTCTTTCATTTCATTTCATTTCATTTCATCCTATTCCACGCTTCCATCTCTTGTTCTTCCCGCCCGATATCCTCCTTTCCTCTGCCATTCTCCTCCTCCTTGACGACTGGATTTCTTGGTGCCGTGAGGCTAACCCCTTCTCCTTTTTCTTCTGGTTCGTCAGACCGCACCCTGATAACACACTTCATCAACCCCGAAGGCGGGTCCATGGCGCATCTCGACTGCGGCGCCCTCCTCCAGATGGGCCCGACATGGGGCCGGCACTCGGAGGAATGGGTCCTGACATTCGGCTTCCCCATGACCGACAGCAAACGCTTCGACACCGAAGCCCTGCCCGCGCGCATCCGCCAGCTCCTGAAACTGCCCGACCTGGACATGCAAGTCCTGCACGTGAACCACTGGGTCCTCGACCGCGTCGTGGCCGACAAATACCGCAGCCGCCCCAGTGGCCGCGTCTTCATTGCCGGCGACGCTGCGCACCGTCGCCCGCCAGCCTCGGGACTCGGTCTGAACACGGGCATCGAGGACGCGCTGAATCTGAGCTGGAAACTGGCCTTCGTCCTGTCCCGAAAGGCCTCGCCGGCGCTGCTGGACAGCTACGAAGCCGAGCGCCGACCCATCGGCATCCGCAACAGCGACTGGGCCTTCTTCAGCTTCACCAACATGAACGTGCTGACCGCCGGCGTCGGCCTCGTCCCGGGGGCCAAGGAGATGAATCACGCACGTTTCGCGCAACTGTTCGAGGACAGCGAGCGTGGGCGCGCCGCCCTGCATCATGTCCGTCGCGTGCTGAAGACCCAGAACGTCGAGTACAGCGCGCATAACATTGAGTTGGGCTTTGACTATGATAATAGTACCGCTGACGACTCCGCTGACGGTGCTGCTGCTGGTGTGCTGGTCGCAGATGGCAGTCCCGCGCCAGACGTCGATCCAGAGGGTCAAGTCTACGTCCCTACGACGCGGCCGGGACATAGACTGCCGCATGCGTGGATCATACAGGATGGCAAAGTCATTTCCACGCACGACTTGATCAAGGGCAATATCAAAAGCAAGGTCGGCAGTGGCGAGTCCGAAGGTAGGGCGGACTTCGTCCTGATCACGGACGAGGATGGAGAGAAGTGGGTCGATGCTGTGGGGGAAATTGGCGAGACTGAGACGACCATTCTGAAGAACGTCAACATTGCGACGGCGCAGATCCGCGCGAGGGACATCACACGACCGAAAGGTCTATGTCTGGATCAGGACGATGCATGGGCTGGTCTGAAGCAAGTCGGCGCCGGCGGGGCGGTGCTGGTCCGGCCGGACAATTTCGTCGCGTGGAGAAGCGCAAAGATGAGCGAGACTCCTGAAAAAGACCTGCGTGCCGCGCTGGCGAGTCTGATGAGGTTGGATCTGGACCTGGACATGAAGACCAACCCTAAGTCATCCGCCGACGAAGTTTCTGCGGTAGCTTTAGCTGCTGTCGAGGTCAATGGTGGCAGTGCTGTCTCGGACGATGCCAGCACGACTGGGTCGAGCAGCATTGCCACGCCGGAGAATGAAAGGCTCGAGCCCATCAAGCTGGATGTGGAGGCACACGAAGTGGGTGCAGATGGTCTCGTTGAGGCCATCATCGATGGGCTGCAAGTTCCGGTTGACGAGACTGCGGCTGGTGAAGAGGTTTTTGTGGTTGAATAGGCGAGAAGTTCATCGGCGTAGCTGTGTCCAAGGCTGTCTCGCATCATATAGGTAGAGTGAGGTATTGGTATTAGTACAGTATTCTAAGTTAACGGGGGTATCCCGAACCCTTTCAAAAGAAACAAACGCTAAGTTGGGTGTCGTGGGTGTCCATTCAAGTAAACGTACAAGCTCTCTCATGCAGCCAGGCCTGATCTCACTTTCCACCACCTAAGGCGCGGCGGACGAATGCTTCACCACCACCTGCGCTGAAATGATTCTCCAAGCCTTTCCATGTTCGGTTTGCGAACTGTTCCGCACGAGCCAACATCTCCTGTTCATAGTCGTTGATAGCCTTCTCAAGGCCGCCGGTACTACCGTCACAAGCCGCAATGGCTTTTGCGAGGTTCAAGGAATCGATCATGGCCAGATTCATGCCCACGCCACCAAAAGGGGTCATTAAGTGAGCTGCATCACCCACGAGCGTTACGCCAGGACGATTCTCCCACCTCATACCGATGGGAAGCATGAACAATTTCCTCGTCACCATCTGGTCGTTGCAGTCGAGGCAAGCTCGGATCAGATCTTGTGCGCAACCCTTGAAGTATTCGTCAAGGTATTTCCTCATGGCATCCTCAGGCGAAGACCAGTCGATACCGCATGTGTCCAGCCAATTCTCGGGCTGCCGCACACTAACCATGATCCGGATACTGTTGTCGCCGTTCCTCTGAGCTTGTATCGCACGGCCTTCGTCAAACATGAACAAACTTCCAGCTCCGACGAAGTCACCCAGCCACTGATGGCGTTCGTTGACGTCGTTGGCCCACAACTCGATGGCCGTGATGCCCGAGTAGATGGGTTGCTGATCGGTGAGAATGGGCCGCACTCTGGACCACGCGCCGTCCGCACCGACAACGAGTTCATAGTCCTTTTCGGTGCCATCTTGGAATTGCAGATCGTATTTTCCAGGATTGGAGAACGACTTTTCTACGGATATGAGCCTTTTGCCCCAGACGACCGTATCGGGTCGCAGAGACTCGAGGAGTAGGTCGCGTAGTTTGGCACGCTCAATTTCTGGTCGATTCGAGTACTGTTCGGGCCTCCGTTGGTTGCCAGGAAGATTCTCGTCGTGGATGACGCTACCATCTGGTCGGACGAGTTTCAAAGCCTCGGCTTCGGGGTGTGAAAGCATTTTGAATTCATCAAAGAGACCGGCTTCCCGCAGGGCGAGCTGTCCGCCTTGCGGGTGCAGGTCAATCGAGCCGCCCTGGTCTCTGTCACTTGGGCTGTGGTCGAGCTCGAAAACTGTACAAGAGATGTTGTTGACCTGGAGGAGTCTAGCCAAGGTGAGGCCAGCGGGACCGCCGCCAACAATAGCAATGCGAAGATTGTTCATGGTTGTTGAAAGGTCGATTGTGCTTGTTTGTCGCATTTGTGATCGGACTTACCTTTATCAAGACCATGCATCTCTGGCCTTTTATAAAGATGTTCCAAGTTTGGTGTCTGCCTAGAGCGAGATCCTGAGATACCATCTCAAAGGAAGACCGAAGGCTAACGTAGCCAATCTCGCGGAGTCTGTAAGGTCCGAATGGGCAAAATGCCAGTAGCGAAGGTGTACCTGCAGTTTGAGCCCACGGATGATCTGCCTGTCCGTGTCTGGGCGCTGTTGTGGCTGCCAGGGGAAGCGCTCGGCTTTATGGGCAAGCGAGAAAAGGCGCAAACCGAGGGCCGAGACTGAGATAGAAAGACAAGCAACGACGAGCTTTGACAGCATCGTACAGCATATTGATTGGCTGTAGTGAGTGGTGATCGACCGACGACGACTTAGATCACTCACCTGGTCCAACAGCGAGACAGTGGGTGACTGGGCATGTGGAATCACACGTTAATACGAAAGTCCTGCAGGTACAGTGATAGGCCTGCCACCAACAATGATGAGTGAATGGAGACTTCCTAATGGCCAATATATTCGAGAGACGTGAAGAGAACACGCCATGATATTGGTCCAAGCCGCTCCTTCACAGGTGATAGGCAATAACACTGAGATATAAGAACTTGCTCATTCCAAGGTATCTATAATTTCTCCCATCTAGTCTCTATTCAAAGTTGACATACATTGTTTTGTGCGCGCGACACCGTGATCACGGAGAACCCCCTCTCAACTCATCATGTCAAACGCCATTGACCCCTCGCTTTATAACAATGAGCTCTCCAAAGCGCTGAACGCGGCTTTGAAGATCCGACCAAATAAGATCGGAGTCATAGTATGCAGTCAGCGCAGCCCACGCGCAGGCCTGCAGATCAGCACCTTCGTCCTGGACACGCTCAAAGAGTTCCAGAAGGCTCACCCGAGCCCAAGACCCTATGAACTGAGCCTCATCGATCTCAATGACCACCCACTGCCATGGTACGATGAACCAGAGGTGCCCTCCCAGATCAAATCCTCGTCTCAATACAAACACGATCATACTCGCGCCTGGTCAGAATTCATTTCCTCATATCAAGCCTTCATTTTTGTCACCCCACAGTACAACTGGGGCTATCCAGCGAGCATCAAGAATGCGATCGACTACCTCTACCATGAGTGGAGTGGCAAACCAGCAATGGTGGTGAGCTACGGAGGCCATGGTGGAGGAAAGGCCGCGGCTCAGCTGCAACAAGTTCTTGAAGGTATCAACATGAAGGTGGTGAAGGATTTTGTTGGGCTGCAGTTCCCCGATCGCGCGACGCTAGGAAAGGCTGCAAAAGGAGACGATCTCGGATTGAAAGTGGTTCTTGGAGAAGAGGACGTTCGAGGCGTGATTGACAAGGAGAATGCTCAGGCAACGCTTGGTGAGAAAGGTCCTACCAAAGGAGTGACGGGCAGTGAGAAGGGACCACTCTGGGCCAAGGAGAGTAAGGAAATCTGTACTCGATTCTGGGAGTTGGTCACCAAGTTGAACTCGTGAATGAAGTCATGGGAAGGGTCATGTCACCAATGCGTGGATGCGATATCAGGGCTTTACGCTCACGCCAACCGAAGGCAGAGAGAATAGGCGCTGTCCCAGTGGTGGACCGACAAGTTCTGATTTATCTTGACCAGAGCATGACACAGTGTATATTGGTGTATCTCTTGAGGAATCTTCTTTCGGACGGTCAGCAGAGAAAGGCCAGAGAGAAATTGTCTGTAGCGAATACCGAAGGAGAGGATGTGTTGGGGTACTAAGTGAAGAGATCAGCAAGCAATGCGACAGTCTAGCACAAGACCATTTCAAAATTTCTTTGCAGTCGTAGATGGTTGTCTGCACAATAGTTGAGCTCTGTTGCACTACGAAATCCGAAATACAGCCTGCGCAGCCATCATCTGGTGGGCGCCACGGATTAATGTTTCCCCGCGCTGGGCATAAATCGAAATCCGAAGCAGCCTCGAGTTCGACTTTCTCTGGAGGCGAACTTCAAGAACCACGTCACCTCTCGCTCAACGACAACCAGAAATGTCGGCATCGTTGGCTCCCGAGTGCAATGAAGTCAAGGAGTGAGTCAATCTGTATCTACATTTTCAGAGCTAATAGCTTTCAGGAAATACGATACATGCTTCTTGAAATGGTACTCTGAAAGTATGATGATCTCAACTTTGGGCTCCAACAGCGGGTGGACTGACCGCTCATAGAATATCTTCGCGGACACTCATCCACCGACGAATGCGAACCACTCTTCAAGCAATACAAATCTTGCTTAACCGTGCGCCATTCCTGACCTCTGAGGGATCAAACCTAACTGGCCTGTAGAAAGTCCTCAAGGACAAGGGTATCGACACGATGCTGGCCAACGCTAAAGAGGACACAATCTCAGAGACCGACGCCGAGCACCTGAAACGATGAGTCCGAGCAGCCTTGTGCATGATCATCGACATCATCCAACTAAGTTGTATCAGCAACACCACCAGCGTCACCTGGCTACGACGAGATCGCTTCTCAGCACCCATTTCTCTCCACTTCGGACTTCTTTTCCCTCGTGGAACAGACAATCATCGCCATGCTTGTGAAGGAGTGCCATACCGGTCTCGAGAGGGACCACTATTGGGTTAGGTGGTCTCCCACCCTTCTTGAGAGCCTCTGGGTAGAAGGCAGTCTCGCCACCTTCGCAGGTTGTGAGGTAGATCAGCAGAGTCCACGTCGTTTTGGCCGGTACCTTGCCTTCGCCAAACTGTAATTTATTACTCTCATCATAGTGTCTATCAAAGAACTGACCAGGTCGATACCTGTAGACTCGGATGTTTGGGTTCAAGCCGAGAACCTTGCCATCGAAGGTCGTTTCATCTTCATTCATCTCCACTAGATACTTGAGCCCACTTGCCTCCCAGAGTCTGTTCGCAAAAGCAGGATCGTCGACTTGGAAGCGGTCATTGACCCGGACTGCCTCTCCACGCTTAGGCTTTCCCGGCGTCGTAGTCAAGGGTAATGTAGACAGAAAAGATACGTAGTTCCTGCATAGCGCGGAGGTGAATAGATTTCGGATAATCACAATTTGTCCTGCTAAGACCGTCTCCATGGAAAGATGCGCCGCCGGTATGACAGGAGTCAAAGGAGGCCAATTCGGCGCGCGGGTCTTGGTGGTAGCCTCTGTCTTGGGCTGAGGCTGCGTTTGCTTCATTCGTGGGGCCATGATATCGATGAGTTGGAAGTTAATGGAGTCATATGGGAGATCCAAGGGCAAATGTCCACTCGTCCATCCTCTGACTCAAGGGCAAATGTCCACTCGACATGTGATAGGTATGACTTGGGGGGAGACCACTGGGAGACAAATTCTGAGTCGGAGAAGAGGCCCATCAGAGCCCATCAGAGTCTCTGATTGGTCGAACCCCAACTCCAGCGAGTCTGTTTCTGCCCGCCGCCAGACTTCGACTTTTTGTTGCCCGACTCGACTCGCCTCGTCTCTCCCTCCCTCTCAAGGACAAGCCAGCGAGCCTGTGACAAGACAACCTCTCCGCGCTTTCCTCTCACTCAATTCGCAGACCTCCCTATGTCGTCGCAGGCAATTGCGACGTCGACAAGAGGTCTGCCGGATTTCCCTTCGGAAGCGATCGACCTGCATGACTTTGAACACCCAGCATGGTCTGGTCCCTCGAACCTTCACGAGCACGCCTCGCAGCCACAAGATGAAGTAGAACAATGCCATTCAAACGAAACACCCGCCTCAGACGGTAATTCTTGGGTCGAAATGGACGCGCAACAAAGGAAACAAGCCGTGGGAAATCTACTGGCGGCTTTGGCGCCCATGAGTCCGACCCAGACCGCAACTACAACGAACGGGACAACAGAATCGATCCTTCCTCCGACCACGAGTGAAGTCTCGGGCAAACAGGCAGAAGCCAGTGAATATACACCGAACGGAAACAGCTCGACAAACAATACCATGAATACAGATCCTACCGTCACCATGTCCCTCCCTCCACTTCCTCCTCTCAGTACCGACGACTTCCTGGACGAGAATGCTCCTCCGTTTCCCTCCAGCTTCCCTCAAGACCCTTTCGACCCATCACAGGCCACTCTCATAGGCGAAGAACCACTGACCATGACTCAAGGCGAATCTCAACCGCCGATACCGTCGCAAGATCCGCAACCAGAACGGCGGGAAATCGAGGCTTTCGCGAAGATCGAATTTGAGGATGGAAACTATTACATAACCACATACGCCTGTGAGCTGGGTCGCGACGCTTTCGCCTACAGAGCCGCCCTCACAAGAGCTGAGCAAGCGCGCCAGGCAGGGCAAGACGCCGCTCAGAGTTCCAGTGGGAGACGGTCAGGTCTGTCGGAAGCCGTGCCCAGACCAGGCGAGAGTCAAGTACAAGGCAGCGTCGTCAGTGAGGCGGGTGGGTTCGGCGGTGTGGACGAGGCTCCCCTGCTGCAAAATGGCGAGCATGACGACGGTCATCCTATGGACTCTCATTCATCTGAAAGGTCTGGCGGTAGTGTCGTCAAACCACAAGAAGTGCTCATCAACCCTCCACTCATTCCCTTTGACTACCATAAGATGGCAGAACGTCAAGCGCAACTGGAGCACGAACACGATCCCGAACCAGATAATGAACAGCCCGCACCTGTCACGGCCGACCACATCCCTGACGCTCACAATTGCCCCCTCATCCCTATTCATGCGATGCGCAACTTCCAGAAATCAGAAGTCGAGAACCACAGAAGTATCTCTCGACGGCATGTCAAGATTCAATGGGATTTTGACAAGGAGTGCTTTCAGATGAAGGTGTTGGGCAGAAACGGTGCCTTTCTGGACGATCAGTATCTGCAGCGCGGTTCAGTCAAGCGATTACGTGATGGTTCCAAGATCCAGATTTCCAATGTCTGGATGAGTTTTCGGCTGCCGAGTCAGAATGCAGAGCCCGCGAGTGAAGAATCCGAGCACGAAGAAGCGCACCCAAGCCCTCCGCCGCAACGGAGCACTTCACCAACGTCGGATGAGATTGAAAGGAGCGCTTCCCCACCACGTGGTGGCAAGACAAAGCTCAAGATCACATTAAATACCGCCCCTCAGAAGCCGTCCCATGGCACACCAGATCCGCTTGTCGGACCCGATGGCCAGCCCATGCCACCGAAAAAGCGCGGACCTGGTCGGCCGCCCAAAGACGGCGTCATGTCCAACCGAGAACGGAAAGAACGGGAGAAAGCCGCGAAAGATGCTGCAGCAAAGGCCGCCAATGGAGGAAAGACACCGCCGCCGCTCATGAAAGGCAAATTTCCCAAACCGGCTATGATCAAGGAAGAGCCGATGCCCGTCGACTCGAAACCAGAGAAGAGAAAGTACAAGAAGAGAAAACGACCGGGCGAAGATGGCGACGTCGTTCCGTCGATTGAAGGTGGTGAGATTGACGTCCTTAGCGAGACGGAAACACCACCAGTGAAGAAGGCCAGACAATCGAAGTCGCCTTCTCCAGACTATCCTGCTGCCGAGACTTTGAACGAAGAGCAGCTTGCCCGACCATCCGAGCCGTACGCTCGCTTGATCTATGATATCCTAATCGATGTCCATCCCCAGGCTCTGCCCTTGAAGCTCATCTACCGAGCTCTGAAGTTAAAATTCCCTTTTTTCGTTCACAGGGTCGATTCGGAGGGCTGGCAAAGTAGTGTCCGGCACAACTTGAATCAGGAATGGAACAAACTGTTTGAGAAGGACAAGAAAGAAGGCAAAGGATGGGCTTGGAAGGCTATACCAGGAGCCCTGCAACCACAGGCAGAGAGACGAAGAGCTGCTCAACAAGCGGCGGCATCAAAACCGAAACCCAACCCGGCACCACGCCAACATTCTCAACAAGGGCCACCTCCACCTCTTAACTGGCAAAACAACATGTCTTATCCTCAACAAAACGGCATGCCACCAAGGGGCGCCCCTCCGACTTTCTTCGCGCAAGCTCCAAATGGTTCAATGCCGCCACCGCCGAATGGAATGCCATATCCCGCGCCCTTTGCACCTGGAGGATCTTCATCATCGATTGCGATTGGAGGTGCCGCCCAGTCACTGCCGCCAGGTCAACTGCCGAATCAATTTTATCCGCCTGCACACGGTGCTCGTCCCCCGTCTCTCGGACAACAGCCCGGGACAGGTCAGCAGGCTGCTTCCAACCAAAATCTCTCTTCCGCAACACCAGGTCCGCCCCCACCAGCACCTGCTAGCTCTTCGGCCTCACGGAATATGCCTTGCACGACGGATGGTCTGTTAGCAATCAGGAGATTCGAAACTGCCATGTACAACAACATCGATCCACATCAAATCGAAACGGCCCGGAAGTTGTTCGCCTCTGCTCAACGTCGAATGCTCCATGGGGCAACTTACTCCTCCATGGTGGAGGGTGAGTGCAAAGAAGAACATATAATCATGGAACATATCCAGAGGTTCATCAACCGGTACAAGAATCCCAATTTCGTGGGCTTCTCGAACACTGGCTCGCCAGCTCCGCCGAACCCAACAAATATGGCTCCTTCGGCATCGGTTCCAGGTCCTATGACCATTGTCACGGCCGCCAACTCCACCAAGCCCGCGAATGGTCCTATTGGCGGTGCAGGTAACACAACAAATAATCCCAGCACCGCGAATGGTGCGAGACCCATCGAACCGTCTGCGGCATCACCAGCTGTCTCGCAGCCCCTGGAGACGAACAAACATCCACCAGTTGCAGCTCCTGCACCTGCGGCACACCACGGAGAGACGATTCAGGCTCCTATTCCAACGGGGGACAAGATCGGAGCCGACCCGGCAAACCCATTGTGACTTGATGCGAGTCGGCATGAGCATAACAGGTAGCCTGGCGGTTTGTTCTTGGGGGAAACGGGGGGAAATGTGCGACTTCAACAAATTGTTACTCCCAGGTAGTCATGACCATATCGTGGCTGTGGTTATGGTTATGGTTTACCTTTGGAGTATACTATCCTTTTCGAATCCATCAGTATGACGCTTAATGAAACAGTCACGATTGCAGTGTTGCATCACGGTTGGGGGGTCAGGTTATGTTATGACTTTCACGGTACTCATGATTGGTGTCAGGCGTGTGGCTGTTAAGGCGTTTCGCTTGCGATGGCTTTGCGCTGGAGATGGGCGTTATTGCTATGGACCAACTCCATATGGCGAATGGACAGGGCCGGGTACGGTCTGGTCTGTCTGGTGTGGTCGAAGAGTCTCTCTCTCTCTCTCTGAGGCACTGACGCAGTTCTACACTTTGTGGGTGTGAGACAGAGGAATCGGGTGTCTTGTATGTGCATATGGCATATAAGACGAGTACGGAGACAGGACTTGTCTTAAGTTAGACACCGTCCACCGAGCCACCTGAGGACCTGAAGGCGAATTGAGGGGCGGACTTGAAGCCTACTGTAAAGGCAGAGCTGTGTCGAGTCGTACTACGTACAGAATGGTTAAAGTGCGATAACTGTGTGATTTCTTTTTACTCCTATACTTCCGTCTGTTGATCTCATACTGTTACCGAATGCGAAGTACCTTATACGTACATTTACTCCAGGTGTTCCTCCTACCTTACCTTAGTCGTACCTAGCATCACTAGGTATTCTGAGCAATGTGAATGGCCGAGTAAGGTATCTACGGTAAGTACCTTGTACTATATTTGGTACAATAAGTTATTTCAATCTTTCGATCTTCGTAAGGTTCTGTAAGCCAGGTACTCCAAGGTAAAGTAACGGTTTGTCCTTGGGAGGCATCATGGAGGTAAGATAGTCACACCATAGTGTTCGATAGTCAATAGTCTAGTCAGTAGTCTAGTCGTGTACCACACTCCGGCGCCCTCGATCGGATTCATCTACCTGTTATGGTCCAAGGTATGTCAAAGGCATGCGTCCTGCCGAGATTGCGATTGAGATTGTGATTGTAAGCTGTCAACAATCAATCGGGCCACATTCATACCCGCCAGCGCCGACGTTTCCATCGTCGAGATGAAACTCTCCATGCCGGAGAGATAGTACAGTCCTTGTGGATCTTGTTGATCCACGCCAGTATCTTCTTCTTCTTCTTCTTCTTCTTCTTCTTCTTCTTCTTCTTCTTCTTCTTCTTCTTCTTCTTCTTCTTCTTCTTCTTCTTCTTCTTCTTCTTC